>NC_089803.1:12864225-13612540 GCF_029633855.1 Hoplias malabaricus | reverse complement strand
TAATCATTGGACGCAAGGCGGGAATACACCCTGGAGGGGGCGCCAGTCCTTCACAGGGCACCAATAGAAATGACCCCAATTTGCTTGGAATACGTTGCACTTAAATTAACTTCACACAGGTGTCGGGCAGCACAGGGGAGCTCCAGGAAGAGTCACTGTCACACAGCAGCAGGGTCTCTAGGTCCTGGGTCAGTGAGGAGCGTGGAGCATTCTCCCTGTGTCTGTGTGGGTTTCTTCCGGGCTGTCCCCTGTGAAGTTACACTTTTTTCAGACACAGTTTTGTTTGGACAGCGATGTTTTAAAGTGGAGGTTCTTAATCAGAAGAATAGGACCCCTGAACGGAGGAAGAGACTGCAGCCTGTTCTGGCCCCCTGCCCCCTCCCTCTCCACCGAGAGGTGGTCTGGGGGCACTGTCATTTCCACAGTGTTAATTATAACGTGTGTAATGTGAGCTGAACTGAACCGGCTGTTTGTTATTTGTGATTGACTCTGTGTGGAATACAGTAGGTAGTAACTTTTTAGTGTTTTGTGTGTGTGTCCAGGAGGAGGCATTATTTAGGAATCTCAGCCCCTGCACTAATCCCCCCTAAAGCCCCCCCGCTGCCAGGCCCAGGGCATTATGACATTGTGAACTATGAGGATCCTCCCAAGCAACTGATGACTAGCGCTGCGTTCGTGTCAGGAACGAGCCGGTGGTCTCAGCAGCCCAGAGGAGACGGAGTCCCTGGACCAGGTGAAATGACATATTACACATCTCTCTCCCTCTCTCTCTCTCAGTCTCTCTCTCTCTCTCTCTCTCTCTCTCTCAGTCTCTCTCTCTCTCTCTCTCTCTCTCTCTCTCTCTGTCACTCTCACTATCTCACTCTCACTATCTCTCACTCTCACTATCTCTCTCTCTCTGTGTCTCTCTCTCTCACTATCTCTCTCTCTCTCTCTTGCTATCTCTCTCTCTCTCTCTCCCTCTCTCTCTGAATGTGTGTGTGTGTGTGTGTGTGTGTGTGTGTGTGTGTGTGTGTGTGTGTGTGTGTGAAAGCCTGACTCAGTGTGTTAGCCTGATTTGGTTGTGGACACAGTTCTGATGTGCAGTGTGATCCGTCTCTGTTTAAGCAACATTGTTTTTTCTATGTTCCAGGCTCCTACGAACCAGACGTTCCCACAAAGCACACACACTCTATCAGATTGAACAGAACCTGGGTACCAGCCTAGACCTAAACCCAGCCTGCAGCCTTCCCAGCCCTGAAACCCCAGGGTAATACCCATGAGCACGCATCCCATCAGCCTTTCTGTGTCTTTTATTTACTTACACTGTTTTACTGAGCTTCTGTTGATGAGCAGAATGTTTCTGTGTCCATTCCTCGTGGACTCATACGAGGCAGAGCACAGGGGCTTTCCAATAAAGCAATGTCCAAACTAAAGCTTGCTGTTGGGTGGTGTTCTCATTTACCTCACTTCAGACTTCAGTGGACGTGTGTGCTCAGAACGTACGCTTGGTCTCTCAGCTGTGATTCACATTAATGCTTTGGACCTGAAGCTGAGCGGCGGTGACGCTACCTGCAGTGCCATACGGTACGGCCCCCTTAAATGTGACGCTTACGATTGTGCTACAAAACTAAACAGCTCAAGTTACAAATGAGTTTCTGTGGTAATTCAAACAGTGAATAAAGACAAGGTAAACTTCAGCCACCTACATACAACAGTCGTCTTTCTCCTGAAACACACCGTTCCACTTTAAAAGACGTGGACCTTCTGAACGTAAACAAACTGAAGAGAACTGCATTTCCTCACAATCATAGAGGTTCCCTAAAAGGGTGATGTATTCTACTTCTTTTCCATAATTGAACACAGTTATAGGTCTTTAATGAAACACCTATGACCTGCTTTGGTCAAAACACCACAAGGATCAAACCTCACAGCAGCGTTCTCCCCTGATAGATGACAAAGGAGCACTTGATAGCGCTACAATTATAGATTGTAGACCCTCTGTTGCTCTGCATACATAGGTTAGATATTGATGTTGGACGATGGGTCACAAACACCACTTCATTCATTCATTCATTCACTCGTGTCCTGTAACTGCTGCATCCTGATCAGGGACGTGGTGAGTCTTCCTGGAATCATTGACTACAAACACACCCCAAAGAGAGCAGCACACTCTCCAGCTCACCCCAAAGGTGCTGAATGGAGTTCCATCACTCCAGGGAACACTGTTCCTAACTGAGTCCCAGCTAATCCTCACCCGCCAGCCCACAGTGTGTTGGTGCCCACAGACCTCATCTACGGATGCAGAAATTAGACCCTGCACTAAAGCCTGTTTCAGCAGTGACTCAGAGACAGCTGAGAGCCACAGACTGCACAGCTGAGCTCCACTGATCTGCATCATTACAGTCTGATCCCAGAGCAGTCAGTCCCGCTGATATGGAGACTGTGTGGTGTAAAGGAGCGGCTGACCCTGAGTCAGTGGATCAGACCGTAACTGGAGCTCATCGCCACGGCAGCTGCTGTGGGCTGTTTGAGGGAGTGGATGTGGGCGTCAATGTGAGCAATGTGGGAGGAATTGAGACAAATGGAAAATCAGCTGCTCCTCGGCTAAAACAAAGTCAGAGAGCTTTTGCTGCAGTCTGATGAGTTACTGATCAGGAGCTGAATCTGGGGCCCACCAACCCACACACTGTGAAACAAGACCACCCAGTCAGTTCCTAAGTCTGAAAACATGGGATAAAACGAGTCGTTCTGATTATGCTCTGCTTCTGATGTTGAGTACAGACTTTAGAATGGCCCCGCCCCCTTGTCTGAGCCTGTCCAATCACAGCGCTGGACCAACATTTATGTGAGAGTGCAAAGACGAGGTTAAACGCAGCAAAATAGACACAACGAGTGCAGAGAAATAAGAGCCCTGAATAAAGTGAGAAAATCCCTGAGAAAAGCAGAACGGAGAAGAAAGAGAATGGAGTGAAAACGGTTAAAAACCAGAGCTTCTGCACCACACTCCTCACTGCTGTGCACTCAGGGTCAGGGTGAACGGCAAGTGACTCATTATCAGTGTGTGGACTGGTAAGCTCCAGATCCTCACATTATTTAGGGTGACCAGACGTCCTCTTTTACCCGGACATGTCCTCTTTTTTAGACATAAAAAAATGTCCAGGCGGAATTTCACAAACGTCCGGGATTTTGTTTTTCTAGCGCTTACAAAGAACTTCGAGAAGTTTCGTTCACAAACTAGTCCCGCCCTCCCCTACTCCGATTGGTTCGTTGAGTGAGAAGGGGGCGTGGTGAAGTAGCCTAAAGTCTTCTGATTGGACGGTCTGACTGTAGAGCTACAGTTATTGGTCGATAACCTTCTGTGTAAACATTTAATTGGTCAGTCTGCACGTCAGTAGTTATTGTTTACGTCAGGCAAAGCTCATGTACCTACCCTCATCTCGAGCAGCTATGCCGAAACGTAAATGTAAGTGTGTAGCAAATAAAGGTGTAAAAGCCCCCCCCCGGAGGCATGTCCTCGGATCTCGAATCTGGTCACCCTACATTAATGTGCACATGCTCTGAACAAGTGAGTTTTTCATAACATGACCCATGTAACACAGTTCTGGTTCAAATTTAATGCCGTCCTTCAGTTTCTGGTTTTGAAATAAAAAAATTACAGCATAAATTTGAGCGAATTTGTTTCCATCAGGAAGTAAAAAAGTTTCAAGGTGAATATTTCCAAAGGCTGAATTTTTCAGACGCACTTATCCACTGAGCTGTCAAATCAAATAGACCTGTATATGTCAGATACATTTTAGATTTTGAGGGTGAAGTAGGAAAGTGTGTAATTCTAATTTTCCAGTAAACTGTTCCTATTACAGGATCCGTCATGGTTATTAGGACACAGCCGGCTACAATTCTCCAGCACACACCAACAGCCCACATGCTAGGAGGTGTGTCACGTGTGTGTAACAGTTGGAGTAATCCCAATTCACACTGGTTCATTTGGCTTGTCAATTTTTTAACCTCCTGAAGATAAGCAGCACTGGGGTGTTGGTCTCTGTGGGTAGTCACTCACACCTGTGGACAGTTTCACACACTCACCCAGTCACTCACACACACACCTGTGGACAGTTTCACACACTCACCCAGTCACTCACACACTCACCCAGTCACTCTCACACTCACCCAGTCACTCACACACTCACCCAGTCACTCACACACTCACACCTTTGGACAGTTTCACACACTCACCCAGTCACTCTCACACTCACCCAGTCACTCACACACTCACACCTGTGGACAGTTTCACACACTCACCCAGTCACTCACACACTCACCCAGTCACTCACACACTCACACCTGTGGACAGTTTCACACACTCACCCAGTCACTCACACACTCACCCAGTCACTCACACCTGTGGACAGTTTCACACACTCACCCAGTCACTCACACACTCACCCAGTCACTCACACACTCACACCTGTGGACAGTTTCACACACTCACCCAGTCACTCACACACTCACACCTGTGGACAGTTTAACACACTCACCCAGTCACTCACACACTCACCCAGTCACTCACACACTCACACCTGTGGACAGTTTCACACACTCACCCAGTCACTCTCACACTCACCCAGTCACTCACACACTCACACCTGTGGACAGTTTCACACACTCACCCAGTCACTTACACACTCACACCTGTGGACAGTTTCACACACTCACCCAGTCACTCACACACTCACCCAGTCACTCACACACTCACACCTGTGGACAGTTTCACACATTCACCCAGTCACTCTCACACTCACCCAGTCACTCACACACTCACCCAGTCACTCACACCTGTGGACAGTTTCACACACTCACCCAGTCACTCACACACTCACCCAGTCACTCACACACTCACACCTGTGGACAGTTTCACACACTCACCCAGTCACTCACACACTCACACCTGTGGACAGTTTCACACACTCACCCAGTCACCCACACACTCACATCTGTGGACAGTTTCACACACTCACCCAGTCACTCACACACTCACACCTGTGGACAGTTTCACACACTCACCCAGTCACTCACACACTCACCCAGTCACTCTCACACTCACCCAGTCACCCACACACTCACATCTGTGGACAGTTTCACACACTCACCCAGTCACTCACACACTCACACCTGTGGACAGTTTCACACACTCACCCAGTCACTCACACACTCACACCTGTGAACAGTTTCACACACTCACCCAGTCACTCACACACTCACACCTGTGGACAGTTTCACACACTCACTCAGTCACTCACACACTCACTCAGTCACTCACACACTCACACCTGTGGACAGTTTCACACACTCACACCTGTGGATACATTTCACACACTCACCCTGTCACTTATGCACTCACACTTTTGCAGTTTCAGAAGTGAGGGGAGGACCCCCAGACCCTGGAGTTTTGTGTCAGTAACAGCACGTGTAGCGCCACCATGTAAGAATAACAATGTTACCATAAAATAAGGGAGTATAGATTTCAAGTGTAAAATTGGAAGTAAATAACAGTGTGTTAATTCTTAAAAACAATAAACAATAATCCATTGTATGTTGAACCTATGCTATCAGGAGAGTCTCCTGAGTTATGTTACCTAATTTAAAGTGTGGGTTATTGCATCCATTTAGAAAATCAGCAGGTTTTATACTTTCTTTAGTTTTTCACATTTAATTTTACACCCTTATTAATTTTACCTCATGTTTAATAAATAATGGCTATTTAATATGAGTAGCTGACTCTGTGACACACATGGACTCCAGCAGCTAACCTGGTTACACTGCTACAATAATCTGTCCTCTCTGGTCATTTATGTTTAATGGCAGTCATTATTTCCAGGGTAGGTCAAGGTACAGCTGAGTATCCTCCACCCAGGCCCCCCCTGCCCTGCAGCCTCCTCAGCTCATCAGGTTCATACGGCCTCCAGATCACACACTGAGAGGGCTTACTGATGAGCTGAATCAAGTGTAGACCACAGCAACACAGCACTTCATGTTGCTCCTGCTCCACACTGTGACGAAGTAAATCTGACATCCCCTCACTCACTCACAGTGGTCTGATAAGACCACTATCTTTACACATAACATCAAAGACAGTTCTAAAGATCAGACCCCAATAGTTCCACAGGTGTGGGCATTGCAGGAGGTGGTCTTTTGAACCTCAGAGTGGTGGAGACACAGGGGGCGTGGTTATTAAAGAGTCTTTTCCCGTCTTTGTGAGGAGACGAGTCTCAGATTAGGTGTCCTCTAATCCACATTTAGCAGGAGGACTTTAAAAGGATTAGAGGGACTGGCTGCTTGCTTAATCCCATTTGTGTTTGTGTTAATCATATCAACTCTATCCTGTTTCAGTGGCTCAGTCTCAAATCATCAGGCTATATGCAGCTGAAGGGGGGCTGGAGGTGGGCTCTGAGAGCAAATATAATCCCACCTGAAACACTGCAAACATATTTAAAGAAAGCAATCGAAGAAGAATTGAGCTGATTTCCCGGAGATCTGGATGTTGCTGGTGGCTTTTGTATGACATTAAACCATTATGACATCATAAAATAACCAGATGTTTAATTTTACTAATTAATTATATACATTATAATGAACAAAGACAAGCAACATTTATTTTCCCTTATTAATAGCTCAGATTTGTTCATGATGACATCACAAAGAGAACCAGCATTCCTTTTCCTTTATTAATTACTCAGTTTTGTTCAAGATGACTACATACCATTGTGACATTACAAACAGAAGCAGAGTTCCTTTTCCTTATTAATCACACAGTATTGTTAATGATGATATCATGCCAGGGCGACATCACAGAAAAGTTCAATTTCTCTAATTAATTACATATTGAAAATGATGACATCACACCATTGTGAAAACATGAAGGGAACCAGCATTCCATTTCACTTTTTTATTACACACTGTTGTTACATATGAACAACTATTGTGACATCATAAACAGAGCCAAGGTTTCATTGATTTATTATTCATTACTGATTCATTACACCCTATTGTTAATGATGACATAACACCACTGTGACATCATAATGAGAGTGGATGTTCCATTCCACTTAATAATTCCACACTATTGTTAATGAAGACAATACTAGAAACAGGTGCTCTAATTGTAAACACAGAGCAGCCCTGAGCAGAGACTAAAGACACAAAGGGACGAACTACCTGCACCTGGGATTTATTAGGACACCATGGAGACAGACAAAGGGATGGAGGATAGAGACACAACAGGAGAGGAGGTGGAGACAAGGACCAGGACAAACAGAGAATGTGGCACATGACAACAGACTGGATCATAAATGAAACAGAGCATGAGATGGAGGTAAACAGACTCAAGTAGAAAGTTACACACTCACAAAATGGGTCTTAGTTCCTTTGCCACAAACTTCCTCCTCACTGTGCAGAGCCCCACCTCCACCTCCATCCCTCATCCCCCCTCACAGACCAGGTGAATGGGTTTCAGATGAGCTCTGCCCCCTCTGAGTGAAGGTAAAGGATACTGAGGCAGGAAAAGGGGGCAGGGTGAGATGAACAAGAATGGCACATCTTACAGCAACAGTGTCCCCCAAGCAGGGTCCTCCACACAGCCCCTCTACACAGTGCTAATCTGGGCAAGGAAAGGGGGACACCTCATGTCCTCTCCAGGGGTCTGACAAGGTCTGTATGGGGTTTAGGTTTAGGCTTGGATTAAAGACCTGTTTCCTCAAAGCCACTAAAGCCCAAAGCTACCATTAGCAAGGACACCACTGTGAACAGGTCATCCTGGAGCTTGAGAATGATGCTGATTGGTTAGATAATTCTACTGTGAATTTTGAATTGACAAGGACAGGTGTTGTGTTCAGTGTGTGACACTACACGAAGGTCTATTGTCTCTTAATGAGACAATAAATAAAAGTAGATAGGTTTTGAGGAGTACTACGTCACAGTGGTGGTGCTCATCCTGGACCACTCTGTAGGACAGGTCTCTGTTGTTTATCTGGGTACTGACCAAGATATTTTCATCCCCTCTGCCCCAGTGACATCAGTGACTCTGAGAAGAGCAGGAGATGAACTGTACTCTATGTCCATGGGGTGTTTCCATTTCTCTGGTTCTAGATTTTCCATTTCTCATATATAATATAATCAATATATCATTTAATCTTGATTAAAATAATATGATTTCACAGAAATCTATTCTATTATATGTATATTGATTTGAGTGTGTGAAACTGTCCACAGGTGTGTGTTACTGAGTGACTTGGTGAGTGTGTGAAACTGTCCACCGGTATGAGTGTGTGGTTGTGTGAGTGACTGGGTGAGTGTGTGAAACTATCCACAGATGTGAGTGACTGGGTAAAAGAGTCCAAAGAGTGAGTGAACCAAGGAGCAAAAATACCAAATATTACCTAGTGATGCTTTTAAACATCTTATGTTTAGCTATTTCTGTTGATTAGCATTTTATTTATTTGCTTATTCAATATTTTTATATGGCCACATGTTGGCTATTAGCTTAAATTTTGCACTAATTCTATATTAACGGTTGGGTGCAGCCTAGATGGACCCTATGTATCCTATTGGGTCTTTCCACTGCATTGTACCTACATTTTTTGCATTTCCATTAGGGAAATATGGTCCCAGTACCTAGAACTGGGTTCTTTTTTATTCCGTTCTTTCATGGTTCTGAGCGAGTTGATTTAGGACTAAACCTTGCAGCGTGTAAACCTTGGAGAGCACTGATTGTCCGGAGAGAGTCATCACTGCAGACGACCAGCACTAACTCTCCATCTGTAAAATCTCCAGCTGCAGCAGAGATCACGTTTGTTTTTATCCGACTCACGACGGCAGCTCGTAAAATGACACCGTGGCCTTTTGAAGAGGTTCAAACGCTCCTTGGATCAGTGACCAACGAAAGAATCCTGCGAGAACAGAAATCACAGCTAGTCAAAAAACCTAACCTCAACATAAGTCTCTGGAAGAGATCTCCAAACAGGGGGAAACCTTCTTAAACTATGTTTATTTTCTCCTGTTAAGAGACACAAACACTGCTCACTGACTCTCAGACAAATGGTTAAATCCCATATTAGCTATATTAATGCAGTATTTCACGGTAAGTAAACGATATCCATAGTTTTGGTAATGTACTCTTCACCAGCGCTCCCCCCATTTCCCGGAGAATGGTAGAGTCCGGCGGCGAGGCCAAGGAGCCTCTTCAGTAAAGAGATCCAACTCCAGCGCTGCCGCGGGGAGGCGGCTTTCTCTCTCTGTTTTTTTTTTTTTCTTTTTTTTCTGTCTTCTCTCCGCCCGAGCTGGGCTGTGTCCTTCTCTTCTGAAGCGTTCCCTTCGCTTTTACCTCCGCCCCTGCCTCGAGTAGTCGGAGGTTCGCGTTTTATTAAGCAACCGGGTCGTTTTTCCTTTTTCAGAAAGGAATCTGGTGTTATTCGGGCTCGTGTTTTTTTCTCATTCTAAACGGAAGAACTGGGATTTGGTGAGAAATAAAAACCTCTCTCTATCTCGGTCTCTCTTTCTCCCTCTCCCCGGGAGCCACTGTTGGAATGACGGAGTGTGGAGAGGAGCAGCAAAGAGATTAAACATCGCGATAAAACACAGATATGGAGATCTCACACCTCGAGAGCAGCTTTGAGGAGAAGCTGACCCTGGCAGAGAAAGGTAGGTGGGCTTTAATGCAGTAACGAGGGGAAAAAAAACACAAGCATTTCGTTAGATAGAGAAGGAAGGAGGAGAAGGAGAGGGAGGGGGCATCCCATAACTTTGCCCTCATTGTCTTCTGGAGCAGTGAGGTTTGGCGCAGTGTTAAATAATCTAGTCCTAACACTGACACAGCCCTGGAGGGTGAAATAAATGCCCCTCTCTCCCATCACCTCTTTAATTCTCTTTAAAGAGTGAACAGGACCCTTCCCTGCGACCTGCATAACGGTTCAAGGGTGTAGCACTCCCCACACACTCCCACAGTCCGAGTACTTCTCATAGCAGGCCCTTACAGTTCCCTTTCAGTATTCACCACGGTTAGTAACGGTAGGTACATTGATATTAGAGGTTCTGCTCTCATTTGTTTTTGAGAGATACACTAATTAAGAATACAGTCTCCACAGCCTCATCCTCACCCTATTTTTAGGGACTTCTCCCTCAGGTCACAGTGAAGGGCAACTGGAGTCAGGTCAACGAACCTAAGACAGCATTAACGGAGACGGACGGCCTTGTTTTGGCAGTGAACAGTTGTGTAGTTTATATTTACTGAGGGGAAACACAGGGAGTGTGATTAAATTACAGCCTCAGGGGGGGTCATATTCCAGTCAAGTCTACGAATCACGGATGAATGTAACTGTCATAAACACAGGTAATGACTGGACGAGTCGGGAGACGCCATGTGACTTTGTTTCTTAGCCTCTGATTGTTGCTCTGTCCTAGCCCCCTCGGTGCAGGCTGTGACTTGCCCCACATTCACAGCCCCTCAGCTCCAGCACTGAAGTGTTTCCTTCCAGTCACTTCCTTCCCAGAGGATATCCCACACTCAGTTCATCAGAGCTGGGTAAACACCTTTGCTGCACCCCCCCACCACTCCCCACCCCCTCAATGCCAACGTAAGGACGAAAGGTCTTGAGTGCACTGATGTATTCTGACCTTCTGGGGGTCCATTAGTGTGTGATATCAGGAGGGTAGCTTGAAGGACACGGATGTACTCTGTGTGTGTGTGTGTGTGTGTGTGTGATGGAGATATGGGTTCAGTATCCAATCACAGACGCATGGTACCTAGAGTAACTCATAAATCATTTGATATGAGATGGTGTATTTGCTCAAGGGTGTGTGGAGTGGATAACACTGCTGCCCTCCTCAAGGCAGACTAGGGTTCATTTCCCAGCTCAGGCAGGAACACTACCTTATAACTCAACACACTTGGAGGAGAACACAAACTGCACAGCTTTCTTTGGCCTTTGCTTTCAAATTAAACTGAATCCTATCCATCCATCCATTATCTGTAACCCTTATCCAGTTCAGGGTCACAGTGTGCCCAGAGCCTACCTGGAATACACCCTGGAGGGGGCACCAGTCCTTCACAGGGCAACATACACTCACTTTTTGAGTCGCCAATCCACCTACCAACAGGGAGAACACACCACACTCCTCACAGACAGTCACCCGGAGGAAACCCACGCAGACACAGAGAGAACACACCACACTCCTCACAGACAGTCACCCGGAGGAAACCCACGCGGACACAGGGAGAACACACCACGCTCCTCACCGACAGTCACCCGGAGGAAACCCACGCAGACACAGAGAGAACACACCACACTCCTCACAGACAGTCACCCGGAGCGGGACTCGAACCCACAACCTCCAGGTCCCTGGAGCTTTGTGACTGCGACACTACAGTTCAAAAGAGTCAGTTCATGAAAATGAATCACACTTTTGAAGCTGTTTTTTCATCAACCAATCAAATTTCTACAGATACAGTTCTTCACATCTCCTCCCACCCAATCCTCCAGTTTCATGCTGATACATCACAGTAAATATGTGAATTTGCTGTGATTTCTCTTTAACGTTGACTTCAAAGGCAACACATTATGAAATAATCACTTGCTCAGTTCATGTTCATATTACTGTGAGAATTTGGAACCCACCAACCCACACACTGTGACACAAGACCACAGTCATTTTTTCTGTCACATGACTAACCGAGAGTTTGTGCTCCTCGTTCCTCACTGCTGTGCACTCAGGGTCGGGGTGAACAGCGGGTGGTTATTATTTAAAGGGACAGGCGCTGAAAGTGGCCGCTCTGAACGCTACTGTTGGGTTTGATCCTTGTGGGGTTTTGATCAAAGCGTGTCACAGATGTTTCATTACGACCCAGATCTGTGTTCACTCGTGGAGAAGAGGGGTATATGTCCTCTTTATGTGTTGTGATGTGGTGCTCCTGCCACATGTCCCTCCCCGGTGTGGCGTCTCAGCTACCGGATGAAAACACATTCCTTCTGGGTGACTGAAGACACAGAGTCTCCTGTAAGAGCTGCATACCACAGTGTCTCAAAGATACAGCCTCCTCCTCCTCCTCTTTCTTCTTCAGTGGGTTTGTATTGGTCTTCGTGGCCGTGACGTTTGCGCTGCATGTCCTCTCCTGTCCAGAACAGATGTTGATGTTTGATAGTTGCTTTAAAGTCTGGCTTTGGTTTCGTTTGAAGTCCAGAAGGCCCTCTCCTGCTTTAGCAGCGTCTATTGTTCTGGAAAGGCCTTGCCGTAGATGGTGTTGTGGGTACTGCTGTTGGCATTAGAGCTCCATCCCACCAGAGAACACAGTAACACCGCTGCCCTGCTCAGTGCTACGGGGATTTATACCCCTCTTGCCAGCTGTTGGCATTGGATATGGAGCAATGTGTAGCTACCGTTGCACATATATGACAACCCAATTGATAGCAACATACATTGTGTTTATACAATGTCACCCCGTCACTCTCTCTGAAGAAAGTGGGAGTGCAGGAATCCCTCGTGAGTGAGTGTGTTATTCCTGGTCTCTGTGATGTCCTCGGATTTCGAGGCACGTGCTCGTCCCATGCCTCAGGAGTGTGGTGATCAGAGAAGCAGATTCCATACGGGGTTAATACTTCCATCTGACTCTGCAGCAGGAGGGAGCGGAGTGCGCAGTAGGAAAGTTTTCCATGGAAACAGATGGGAACAGAGAGGGCTGATGAAAGTCCTGAGTTGCTGCCACCTCTTGATCAGATATGTGGTTGATGAAGAGCTTCCTCTGAGAGGTGTGAACCCAGCCACTGATTCTTTTCAAACGGCTACACACACAAGTCTACACACTTGGAGAAGGCTTGTGGGTGGCATTTGTAGTTTTTGGGGGATGAGTGTTCGGGAATGTCCGGATACATACGGATGATCCTGAGTCTGTGATCCTGTGTTTGTCTGAAAACCTCAGGCTCCTGTGAGTAATGAGGGTGTGTGTGTGTGTGTGTGTGAGTGTTGGGCAGACTACCAACAATCTCCATGACTGAACTTGTTCAAAGAGACAAAAAGAAAAAGGCGTGAGGTCTCTCTCTCTCTCTCTCTCTCTCTCTCTCTCTCTCTCTCTCTCTCTCTCTCTCTCTCATGTGTTTCTCTTTCTCAGTTTTTTCACCCTCTCTCCCTTTTCTGTCTCTCTTTTCGCTCTCACTGTTTCTCTCTTCGTTTTCTATTCATTTCTATTGCTCCCATTTTCTTTCTCTTTTCTCTCTCACTTTCTCTCTCCATTTTCTCTTCATTTCTCTCTCTCTCTCTCTTCTCTCACACACCCTCTGTTTTATCACTCTTTATTTTTCTCTCTCTGTTCTATCTTTATCCCTCTCTCTGGTTTCTCTCTCTCTTCATTTTCTCTGTTCTCTCTCTCTCTTTCTCTTTCCCTTACACATTCTCTGTTCTATCACTCTCTCTCACTCTCTTTCTCTCACCTATTCTCTGTTCTCTCTCTCTCTCTCTCTCTCTCTCTTTCTCTTTCCTTTACCCATTCTCTGTTCTATCACTCTGTCTCTCTCTCTCTTTCTCTTTCCCTCACCTATTCTCTGCTCTCTCTCTCTCTCTCTCTCTCTCTGTTCTATCTTTATCCCTCTCTCTGGTTTCTCTCTCTCTTCATTTTCTCTGTTCTCTCTCTCTCTTTCTCTTTCCCTTACCCATTCTCTGTTCTATCACTCTCTCTCTCTCTCTTTCCCTCACCTATTCTCTGTTCTCTCTCTCTCTCTCTCTCTTTCTCTTTCCTTTACCCATTCTGTTCTATCACTCTGTCTCTCTCTCTCTTTCTCTTTCCCTCACCTATTCTCTGCTCTCTCTCTCTCTCTCTCTCTCTCTCTCTCTCTCTCTCTCTCTCTCTCCATCTCCATTCTCTGTTCTCTGTAACAGACCAGGGAAGTTAATATTCTCCTGAAAGCGTGTTGAGCTCCAGTGGCATAGCTATAACAGCAGCTCAAAAAGAAGCAATGGTTGTCTTCAGTCGTCTCAGAGGAGGCACATTCTCCTCACCCCGGACTGGGGAGACGGAGAGAAGTTTTTCTTCCTTACAGTGCTGATATATGTTTATCATCCTCCTCTGGAGAAGCAGAGAGACTCTTCTTTCCCTCCCACTCTTCCCTGAGAGAGGCAGGACCAGGCCGTTCTCTCACTGCCTCCTCTGAGCGACTCCTATCACATGATGTGGTCATTCTCCCTCTACAGAGCTCTACTCAGCAGTGAAACATCTCCTGGCCGAGCCAGCGGACAGCGTGGACGATTGGAAATGTCGATCTCGGGCCAAAAGTCCAGCTCGCGTTCTCCTGACCTACTTCTCAGCCGAAGACCAGACTGGAGTGAGATAAGGACGGTGTTATCAGACTAACAGCTGATAGTGTTGTTTACGTAAATCTGATCTCAGCTGTAGTGAAGGGGTTAAAGCCGGTCGTAGATGAACTAATCATAGCCACCTCCCGGAGTTCAGTCTCTTCTCAACTTTAACCCTCTGGACGCTGAGAGCTGCTACTTTCAGTTCTCTGTGCTAGAGCTGGGCGATGTGAGCGCAAACCAATATCACGATTAACATTTTACCTCAATTACGATTAATGAATGTTTGTATTGTTTTTGTTCTTTCCCCCTCATAGTACACTGACGAGGCCTGTACTATAAATAAACTCCGGTATTTAAGGTGGGATACGTGTTTCTGATGTCGCTTGGAGCTACTTCTCTGTTCTTGAGCCACACTCGGTGTGTGTGTTCAGTGTAAAACAGTCATTAACTTCGGCAGCATTAGTCTTTGGTACGATCTGTTTGAGTTGCTCGGACCGTCTCAGTGTTTAGGTTCTCCTTCATGTTGCTTCCATGTGTCAGACTGGATGGGGAAGAGTCATGTGACTACAGTGCAGTAGTGTGGTTTTTAAAAGGACAGTACATAAACAGACAGTAGGATGTATTGACAGAATTAACAGTAAAAAGCATGAAATGAGGCTGGACAGTAAGTCAATATCAATATATATCACAATATAAAATGTTCGATGGTTGGCTCTAGCCCTTTACTCTCAGAAGATCTAATATAAACAGTGTGACTCATTTTCTACTTGTTATATTATCATTATATCAACAGCAGAAAATGGTCTAAAAATGACAGTAATATCGTTGATTGCTATTGATTCTGAGGCTATATATCAACCACAAAATAAAAGGCTGTTGTGACAGGACTACCGTCGTGGTGAAGACGGGGCTGAGCTTTAAAACAATGCTCTAAATTGACCGGTCGATCTACATCCCCATCCTACAGTCATGAGCTTTGGATACGGACTGAGAACATCTTTCAGAAGCGAAACTTGAGAAAAACAATGCTTTCATCAGGTGACAACAGCCATTTCCCACGGCCTTGGGTTAGAAGAAGACTCCAGGCTAAAGCTAAGCCATGTGTGGTTCACTGATCACCAGCTCTGACTGAGTCTACTTCTCTCCTAGTGTTTTGGAGCGTGTTGTAATAACATTAAGCCGAGCTGAGGAAGCAAGAGGAAGTTCCTATTTTCGTTCCTCGCGGCTCTGTTTTTGGTCAGAGCGGTGTGTCTGGTCATGAACTGGAGGAGAGTGGACGGGAGGGAGGCTGCTGTTAGACTAGAGTAATGGTTTACTGCAAGTGCAGGAGGGAAAGGGAGGGGAAGAGAGAGAGAGGGAGGGGTGCGGGGGGTTAGATTTTCCTCTGTCTCAGATCTACCACGTCAGCTCTCTTTTATTCCTCCTGACGTACTGAGCATGTTCAGAGGAAGCTCAGGAAATGTTCCATCCGGTCACTCAAGGACGGGCAGCAGCACGAAGAACCTTGTCAGAACAAAACCCTGAATCTCTTTACTGCCCTTGTACTGCCTTGTGCTGCACCATTTAACGTGGAAAGGACAATTTCAGCTTTATAAAGTCCTGTTGAATATTTGCGTTCACTTTAATTTTTGCAGCAGTTACCATGTATTTTTCATTCCACCTTAACCCAAGCAGCAGCTGTGTCCTGGTATTAATTGTATTTTCAATTCCACCTTAAATTGTGTAGCATTTACTTTCTGACTGCTTATTAAACTTTCTCCTTACACATTAACTTGTGATTTCCTATTCAAACTTGCAGTTCCACCTTAAATGATGTGGCAGTTTCATTATGGTTTATTTGAATCTTCCATTCCACCTTAAATGGCAAAGCAATTATATACAGACTTCTGATTTGTGTTATCCATTCTAAATTAAATGGTGCAACAGATATATTGAGATTTCTTATTTGAATAATCAGTTCCACCTTAAATTATACAGCAGAAGTGGTTTGAATTCTTATTTAAATTCTTATTGCATCAGTTATATTTTTTATTTCTTATTTGAACAATTTTTTCCACCTTAAATGGTGTATTAGTTACACTCCAACGTCTAATTTGAAATATCAGCTCCACCTTAATTGGTGTAGTAACAAATTTCTGGCATCTTATTTGAATTGGCCTTTCCACCTTAAACCCTGTAGCAGTTCCACTCTTCGTACATTTTATGTTCAAACTTTAATGTCCACCTTAAATGATGCAGCGGTTACACTCTGAATTTTTATTCCAGTTTTTAGTTGCACCTTAAATAATGGCAGACTAACATTGTGGGTTATTTGAGGTTTCCACTCCACCTTAAAGAGTACAGCAGTAACACTGATTTCTTATGAGAAACTTAGGTTCCACCTTAAATCTTACACATCTTAAAAATTTCAGTCAGCTCCTGAGCTGTGACCCTTTCATTTGCATATTTTGAAATACTGGCCCGTGATTGGTTGAAGCTCACATAGTGTCATATGCTGGTAACAGCTGTGATTCAGACCACAGTCTGAGTCATGATCCAGAGCCACACGAGTGAATCCCACATTTCTGAGAGCGGGGGTCTTTACCTGAGGAGCCATGAAGACCACCTGTGAGAGACCACCCCAGTGACAGTGTACAGCCCCTTTTTCAAGTTGGTGGATCATCAGAAATGTAACTGCTGTTATATTAACTCTGATAAAAAGCTGTGATTTTTCCATTTTCTTGTCATATTAAGTTTTTGGAAATACAACAGGTGAATATCGCCTTCGGATCTAGAACCAGAACACTACTGGTTGTGTTAACTACATCTCAGCCCAGTAACATTGTCCTACAAAGCTGGGGGCCCGGCGTGGTGGGGGTGGAGCTACTTTACACGTTCTCTGAGACCCAATGTAACAGCACTGGATCTCAACACACTTGCAGGAGAGCACTAGGAGACTGACTCTCCTATGAGCTTGAGAGCACTCTGAGACATGGAGGATAAACAATAAACGTCCCCCTCCCTTTGGTCCTGGCTTTGTTTTTAAATGCCTCGTCTGCAGGGCTGGGGGTCTCAGGAAGGAACCCGGCCCACCCTGGCGACTCCCTCAGACAGCGAGACGGGTGAGAGACCATGTACGCCGACATGAAAGAGTCTTTCAGTCAGTCTGATGTCTCAGTCCCTCTGATGTGTCTGCAGCAGGCCTCTACACGCTCCTGTGAGGACACGTGTCTTACTTTTGAAACGTGAAATATCTAAAACATATGTCTTACTGCTGTAATGTGAAGTATCTAGAACCTCCTACTGCATAACAGCTGATCTAACACAGCTGTCTCCTGTCCAATGCACATTATACTAATTACTGGCAGCATGTGATTCACTGGGAGGCACAGGTGTGTGTGAGAGTGACTGGGTGAGTGTGTGATATGGTCGTCATTCAACCTGAACAAGATAAATCAGTTACAGAAGATGAATGAATTAATACATTTGAATCTCTTTGTGAGACATTAATGAATAATTAATAGAATCAGTAGCTGCTGTAAATGATTATGTCAAATTACTGTCAGTAACTGCCAGTGTCCACTATGAAAGACTCACTACCTATTATCACTTTGGACAGTGCAGCGAAGAGTGTTGTGGACAATGACTGGACCATTGTTGGATGGTGTGGTGGACAGGAGTTGGACAGTGTAGTGGACAGTTGTTGGATGCTGTGGTGGACAGGGGATGGACAGTGTAGTGGACAGGAGTTGGGACAGAGTGGACAGTTTTCTGTGGAGTCACTAACAGCTATAGAGTTCATTTCAGCTTTGAAGTGGTGTGTGTGTGTGTGTTGGGTGTTTGTGTGGTCATTGGTCACAGGACTAGCTACTAAATTTAGAGTCCCATCTGAGACTGGACACCTCAATCACACACACACACACAAGAACACACTGGAATGACATTAACAGGAGTGTGGCCCTCTTTCTTGCAGTAGATACTGCACTAGATGTTGGAACATTTATGTGAGGATTTGATGGCAGCCACAAAAACTCACAAAACCTGCAATTCCCAATAAATTATTTAATGCCTTTTCAAACCTGGAATATTTTCACAAACCTGAGATACTAGGTTTTAATTCTCTATGGACTGGGACATCCTCAAAAACCTCGGATCCCCAGTCTAGCCTAGGATTCCCTCAAAAACCAGAGATTCCCTCAGAAACCTGAGATTCCTCACAAACCTGAGATTCCCTCACAAACCTGAGATTCCCACACAAACCTGAGATTCCCACACAAACCTGAGATTCCCACACAACCCTCAGAAACTTCGGATCCCCAGTCTAGCCTAGGATTCCCTCAAAAAACAGAGATTCCCACACAAGCCTGAGATCCCCTCACAAACCAGAGATCCCCTCACAAACCAGAGATTCCCACACAAACCTGAGATTCCTCACAAACCTGAGATTCCTCACAAACCTGAGATTCCCTCACAAACCTGAGATTCCCACACAACCCTCAGATTCCCACACAAGCCTGAGATTCCCACAGAAACCTGAGATTCCTCACAAACCTGAGATTCCCTCACAAACCTGAGATTCCCACACAACCCTCAGATTCCCACACAAGCCTGAGATTCCCACAGAAACCTGAGATTCCTCACAAACCTGAGATTCCCACAGAAACCTGAGATTCCTCACAAACCTGAGATTCCCACAAAAACCTGAGATCCCCTCACAAACCTGAGATTCCCACAAAAACCTGAGATCCCCTCACAAACCTGCGATCCCCTCACAAACCTGAGATCCCCTCACAAACCTGAGATCCCCTCACAAACCTGAGATCCCCTCACAAACCTGATATTCCCACTCAAACCTGAGATTCCCACAAAAACCTGAGATCCCCTCACAAACCTGAGATCCCCACACAAACCTGAGATTCCCTCACAAACCTGACATTCCCACACAAGCCTGAGATTCCCTTACAAGCCTGAGATTCCCTCACAAACCTGAGATCCCCTCACAAACCTGAGATCCTCTCACAAACCTGAGATCCTCTCACAAACCTGAGATTCCCACACAAACATGAGATTTCCACACAAACCTGAGATTCCCTCACAAACCTGAGATCCCCTCACAAACCGGAGATTCCCACACAGACTGGAGATTCCTCATAATCCTGAGATCCCCACACAAACCTGAGATTCCCTCATAATCCTGGGATTCCCAAACAAACCTGAGATTCCTGGACAAACCTGAGATTCCCACACAAACCTGAGATTCCCACACAGACTGGAGATTCCCACACAAACCTGAGATTCCCACTCAAACCTGAGATTCCCTCATAATCCCGAGATTCCCAAACAAACCTGAGATTCCCTCATAATCCTGAGATTCCCAAACAAACCTGAGATTCCCACACAGACCGGAGATTCCTAACAAACCTGAGTTTCCCACACAAATTTAAGATTCCCACAGAAACCTGAGATCCCTCACAAGCCTGGTTTCGTCCTTAAGCTCTTTCCTCTCTGGACCACGGATGGTTTGTTGTCTGCAGGTTGGTAGTGTTTAATGATATGGGGCTGCATGTTTAAACAGATGGAAACTGTCATGTTTCTCTGCTGTCAGTCTACATAGTTGTCGGACTGTAGCTAGTTAGCAGCAATGGGTGGGAATTATGGCTATGACAGGGTACTAAAATTGGTTTTAATCCAGACAGCCCCCTTTAGTGGATCTGACCCCTGTCCCAGTCTGAGCGGGCAGTGAAAGTTGATGCCTCACCAGGAATCATCAGGAATTTGTCCTGTCCTCTCTGACCTCCCCGCAATAGCTCCTCCCAGAACAAATGGCTCAATCATGGCTTGCACAAGTGCTGCACTAAACTGGTTCACTGTGTGTCTCCTGGTCTGATCTCCTATGGGAAGCTGAGGGAGATTGGACTAGGTGACACAAACAGTATAATTCATTTCTTATGGACAGCAGCCAGTGCAGCATAGCATTTAACAGGATTTGGAGCTTGCCACTTTGCTGTTGCATTTGTGAACACTGTGTAGTCTGCTGAAGATGTCCTCCAGTGCTGCTCTTACTGATCCTGCTGCATACGAGCAGGTGGGCTCTAGCCTCATCAGTCCCCCGTGGTGCTTCTGGTAGTGTCACTGTCACACAGCTCCAGGGGCTCGGGGTCCTGGGTTCAGTCCCTGCCTCGGGTCACTGTCTGTGAGGAGTGTAGTGTGTTCTCCCTGTGCCTATGTGGGTTTTCTCCGGGTGCTCCTGCTTCCTCTAACAGTCCTAACACAGTTTAGGACGTGGACTGTACACAGGGGCGTGTGAGTGACTGTGTGAGTGTGTGAAGCCCTGTCGGGTGTGTGTTCCTGCCTGACGCCGCGACAGTGATACGGCTGAAGCATTTTCAGAAAATTAAGTGTTGGAGATGCTCTGATCAAAGTTGTTATGATTATTAAAATGATTAATAAACGCTTACTTCAGACTTTTTTAAGGTGGAACAGAACTTTCAAACAAGAATCTGATGAATAATGTCAACGTTAGCTGCTTCATAAACAGACTCATTTAAGGTGGAAATTAAGGTTTGATTTTGATAAATGAGAATAAGAAGCAAACGTCTGTCTCCTAAAATGACATTTATCCTTCTGTGCTTTCTCACCATCCGAAGTGGAGCCATTTAAGGTGGACCAGTTAAATTCTGATTTAACTCTGCAAGTCTCAACTTAGTCCTAGACCTTTGCTTCAACAGAGTTCCCTCCGTCAGTCAGTGAGTGAAACGGTCTCTTTATATGAAACATGTAAAGTGTTGTTGCTTTGATAAAAAAGCACTTCTCAAAGTCAGGACTTATTTGTTGGCTCTGAGTTTTTACAGGTACTGAAGCTCTCTTAACAACAGCAGCTTTACAACACCCCACCCACACGCTCCCGGCCGCACACACACCACCATTAAACTCTGGACTGTGGCGATATTTCCGCTCCATGGAGTGTTTTAATGCTGTTTATCTCCTCTCTGATCTCAGATCAGCCTCTCGGTTGAGGTCTAGACTAAACACAGGCCAAACCCAGTCAAAACAAACACGGCGGCCCTCACCGTACCCAATCGTTTAGGATGCAGATGTGCCATGGAGCAGTTCTGGGAAAATGACCAGGACCACTGTGAAGAACCCAGGAGAGTGATTAGTCGCAGTGGGATATTAGACTCATGGCTAATTCTCCAGCGCCGCAGACACGTGACCGTCCTGCATTTCTTCGCACAGCAAGGGTGCTGAGTTGGCTCCCGTTTCTGCAGACACAGCCTCTACTCTTCTGGGAAGGCCTTGCAGTATTCGTGGGAACGCTGCTGTGAGGATTTGGTGGAATTCAGCCTGGTGACTTTCAGTGAGGTCAGGTCGTGATGACGGATGATTAGATCTAGATCACAGACACGACTCACACACTTTACTCCGAGGTACTGAGTGGAGATCCACTGAGTCACAGTCCAGAGGTGGCAGGCTTTATACACCACTGGCTGACTGTTGCCATTGGGCATGATCCATATTGTACAAGCTGTGTACGTTTTTAAATAACAGCAGGAGCGGTATTGAGTAGACACTGTGCATTCTTAGAATCCCACTGTTTTAGTTTCAGACTCTGGAGAAGAGCAGAGGGAGAGGAAGGGCGCTGAAATATTTATGCGGTGTGTAAGGTTTATTAGGAGCAGTGTGTGTGTGTGTGACTGTGGGTGGATGGGTGTGTGTGTCTGTGTGAGACAGAGGGAGAGACAGACAGAGAATGGCAGAGCTTGCATTTGTGTGAAGCTGTGTGTATGATTCATTATGACTGTGTGTATGTGTTGGAACAATGTGTGTGTGTGTGTGTGTGTGTGTGGGAGAGAGAAGTTGAGAGAGGAAGAGAGAGAGCTTGCATGTGAGTGAATGTGTGTGTGTGATTCATGATGACTGTATTTATGTGTTTGAGCTGTGTGTGTGTGGCGACTGCAGATGTGTGTAACCCAGTTTCTGAAGCGTGGACGATGTGGAACATGCTGCTTGTGCTCTAATGGAGGAGGATCATATTCATCACAGGCTTCACTGCTGCTTCAACACAGAGCTGAGGCAGAGACAATAGAAAGCCCCCAGACTGCGATTACCAGGGTGATAACGTTATTAAATAAACACTTCAGGGGTGTGGAGCGATTCATTGCAATGAATCATCAGTAATCGTTGTTTTAAGTTTAAGTACGTTTGCTGATATTTGACCATAAAGTCAAGATGTTTAATTACGAACGTAAGAGTGCTGCATCAGGAAGGACTCATCACCGTTCTTCACTCGGGATCAGTGTTCTCACACTGCCTCATGTTTATTGGAACAGAACGTCTCCAAGACATGGAGCAGCACAGACCAGGCATTTAGGAACGCCGTTCCCTTTGTTTTTCCCTCAGATTCACTGTTGATGATGATTTAAAGCAAAATTAATAGAAACAAGAAGCACATGGCGTAGATGCAGAATAGTGATCCAACAGGGTTTCCCCCAGAAAATCGCTTAGTCAAGGCGGTACCTTTGTTGACATGGCGTCCACTGATATTTCGTGAATTTTGTTGTCTGGGCACTCTGAGGAACTTATATGTTGAGTGTAGAGTCGACTTGTTGAGTGAATCGGTTCACGAATCAAGTGTAAATTCAAATCAGTGATTCAAAACATTGTTTATGAGCATGGGCTGCACATGCTCTGACCTTGTGTTCACGGGAAAACTCAGAGAGGACACACAGCTCGCCTTAAACACTGGATTATACTTCAGAACATGTGTTTGTGACTGAAAACTGAGGAATAACTTACTTGCGTACTTTAGAACTTTGAAGGAACTCTTATTATTGAGTGTTTATTAAAATGGATTGATTAATCACGGATCACTGGACACAGCAGAAAGCCACGCTCAAACACATCGGAAGCCTTAATAGAAACTGAACGAATTGTGGGGGTGGGGGCAGGGGGGTGGACGACGTTGTCAGGGCCGTAAAGCACTGTAAAGCACTACTGGAAACCCTGTCCAGTCACTTGGGCACTGTGTTTCCTCTGTATCTGCCACAGTGATAGGATAAAACCTCCCACTGTTCACTGGGTCACTCCAGAGCCCCACATCTGTGTTACTCACAAACAGAAAACAATAAAAGGGCAGGATACCAGTTAGCATGGTCATAACTGTGCTGTGTTGTCTCCTCCAAGTGTACTCTCCAGAGGCACTGAGTTAGCAACAGTGGAGGCTGGCGTCCCCCTCCTAGTTTGGCAGCACTGTGTTACTGGGGAAACCTGCCAATGGCTGGAAAACTGACCAATAAATATGCTTTTCTAAATAACCTGGCAGATCCAGGACCTGATGCGGAAGCAACCATACATCACCCTAAGGAGCTTTTAAGGTGTACGTTATATATCTATTTGTTGGGTTGAACACCTGGGACCCACCTGGCTTCAGGATGGGCTCTAAGGGGATTGGAAAGTAGGCTACTGAAGGGAGCCAGGTGGGCTGCTTATATTACTGTGCAGACAGCCCAGTAACTCTCAGTATATGTTGGCCCAAATAGGCCTATAATATGTTGTCAGTTGGGCTACCCTCTGGGGCCTGTGTTTGACCAATCATGGCCCCATCATTGACCTTGGAGGGCATGCACTGCTGAAACCCCGCTGATTTTACCCAGATAGCAGACACATTTGGGCTCTTATGGTTCAGGTACGACGGTGGCATGTGTCGTGTGGGCTGGACATGAGCCAAAAGTCATCAGCCGGACTTGACTTGTGTTACAGCACGTGTTGTGAGGGCCAGACGTTGTTCCACCACACACCGGACAACTGGCACATATAAGCTGAGGCAGCCAGACTCACCCGGAGTCCAGGCCAAATGTGGGTCATAAGAGAACTGCAGATGTGGGACACATTTGGGTCAAACATTCATTGCTACATATCTGTGTAGCAACTGCTTAAAGTTTGGTGGTTAGTCAGCACAATGCTAACTGCTCAAAAATCACCACACATTAGCCTCGTAGCTTCAGCGGCAAACTAAAGGAGAGGACTTCAAGGCGAGGTTCACGATTTTAAAGGAGCAAGCCGTAGGATAATTATTGTACTCAGTCATAAAATGTCCAGGGTGTGTGATCATAGAGAAAGAAACAGTCAAAGCTAAAGCACTGCTGCCTCTCACAGCATTGCTGAAGCAGTATATTCTCTTTGAGAAGTGCCCAGTCTTTTCTATATATTTTGTTTAGCATAGATAGATGTTTTAGTGAAACAATAAACACTTTTATGTGTAAACAGGCCGTGATCTTCTTAGCGATTACGGCCCAAGTTTTTAAACTCGTCTCTTGTTTGTTCAGTTTTCCTCGAACTGGCCCCCTGCTCGAGCTGCTCTGGGGAGGAGGGGGAGGAGGCAGATATCTCTCTCCACTGTTTTGACACTGTAGTATAGTTTCGAATTTTAACGCTTGCTGTCAGTATTACAGGTTGCTCCTTTAATCAAAAAAGGGCTAAATAAGCTTAAATAACTTAAATAAGTTTTTTGGTGATGAAGAAAACTGCAAATGTTGAAAAGCACAAACCGAAATGGGGATATTGCTCTATTCCTGTTTCATCGGTGGGTAATATTCACTTATTTCTGCTGTCTCAGATTATTTAAGTTAGAACTGACAGCTAAATTTGGGGGAGCGCTAACTGCATGAAAGTAAACACAGAGTGAAAGTGCTACAAAACTAAACAGCTCGAGTTACAAACGAGTTTCTGTGGTAATTCAAACAGTTACAGACAAGTTACACTCCAGCTACACACAAACAACAGTTCTTATTTTCCTCAAGCACACCATTCCATCTTAAAAGATGCAGAGCTTCTGAACGAAAACAAAGCAGACAGAACTGCAGTTCCCCACAGTTAGAGATGTTGCTTTTCATGATGCACTACTTTAGGGATTCCTGGAGTCCTCAGCTCTTTGTGTGTGTTTAAATGGCGGGTCGTTGCCACCTCCACATTTCTCCTGTGTCCTTCTGCCAGTGGCTGTTCGGAGAAAAGGAGGCGCTGGCCTCGTTTCTCTGCACGTCCTGTGTCTGCGGGTGATATAACTCAGTCACAGGATGCTCCTGGACTCCCTGCTCGCACAGTAGAGGCTTGTTGTTCCAGGCCATTGAAGGTTTCCATCAACATCTTCTGAAGGGGGATGGGGGGTAAACAGGGCTTTGAGCTTAGGGAAGGTCTTATGAGAATTTTGGATGTTCTGTGAAAACTTTACATTACGTATTGGAATATAGCTGTGAGGATCTGATGGCTCCACTGCTCCACAGCCCAGTTGTGGGTGGTCTTAACACCCCTCTTGCAGGGAGGCTAGTTGCTTTCTGTTGACCCAGCTTTTCAGTGAAGGTTATATAGACAAATTAAATGCAACATGACACTAGTAACAGCATTGCTGTGAAGATTTGATGGCACGCAGCCAGGAGAACGTCAGGTGCTGATGTTCGATGGTTTGTTCTGGATCACAAACCTCACTCCAGATCGTCCCGGCAGTTATTGGATGGAGCCCAATTGCTCCGGAGAACACAGTTCCAGTGTTTTTGTTTTCTGCGCCGTCACGGTCACGGGCGCTTTGTTTGTGTTTTGTTGGTTGCCCTTCGCACCAGCGCATACCCAGCATTCCCAAAGGGACGGCTGACCCACATCCTCCTGCAACCTCTCAGCCCAGCACCAGCTCCGCTGACCCACTTCACGCCCTGTTCCCAGCTGACCCGGGAACCAAAATAAACAGCCCCAAAGTCATCCAGCACGGTTTATTAAACAGACTGGACGCTCTAGCCTCTCCCAAACCTTTGTTACAGAACTGAACCATGTCAGAGGGAGATCAGCACTCTGTACCATTGCTGTGAGGAATTGATGGTATGAGTGAGGTGGGCATTGAGCTGTGTATCCAGGGGGGTTCACACGAACTCTGCTCTCCCAGTGGCTGTAATGTGCTGCACTGTGGTGGTGAATATCCCATGCTGTCTTTGTTGTCTGATTGTATCCGTGTCCCACTGTGGCTCTGCATACGAACAGCGGGGATTCCTGGAGAAGTGTCTGCTAAGTCTCAGAGCCTTTTATGGAGGGTGGGTGATCTGTGGTTATTTTTACTTTGGGTAGATATCGGCTTGAAACTTGAGCACTCATCTGACAGATCTGTGTGTGTGTGTGTGTGAACACTTGTGCACAAGTGTGTGCATGTTTAGTTCACGGCTGTGTCGCCCAAACAGATGCAGCCCTGGGTTTTCTCCGACGTCTGTTTGAGCGAGAGTTTATTCAAACGTAAATCTGACCCAGTTTCTCCAAACACAGTTCGGTCGCTATTTTATTTTAGCTCTGGACCCAGTGCTAGTGTTCATGGGCAACATTTGACTGTTTGCCCTCCTTCACTGGAACCAGAGCATGAACATGACCCACTGTCCGTAAAGACCACACGCTCTTCTAGTTCTGTTTGGTAACATGCTGTTTCTATGGTTACACTTCACGGCTTTCATTGACACACGACTCTGGGTTTTCTGGAGTCGACTCCTGCTGCTGGAGTCTGATTCGACTCCTCCACTCCACTCGAACCAGGATTGAACCACAGCTACACACAGAGCAAATACAGGTCTGTCACGAACATACACTGTCGAAATAAAAAGTCCAGTACAGACTAAAGGAACAGACAAAAATACGTTAGTTAGATTCCCACCGCCAGAGTGGAACGTACCACAGTGACAGTTATTCTGAGCGTGTCGCCTAGGGTTCACCTCAACTCCCAGAAAGTTCAGAGTCCAAGAGTCGACTCTTTTGAAGCCTTGAAAAGACTCATTTCGCGACACGCCAGACCAGCGTGCCATGTAAAAACAGTGCTTTATAAGAAGAGCAATCCAATGAGCGACTGCCAAACCAGGTTTCCTACACTCATCCTACAGTTACATAGTGCAGCTTCTGCAGTGCTGAGCTTTTAGTAGCAAGGGCAGAGGCTCTGTTGTTCGTACTACAGCTCTGTGTAGTATCAACCAATAACACCCAGTTAATCCAGATTTCAAAGCTTTAGAAGCAGAGTAAGAGCCCCCACGGCTGTAGACTGGTAGCACTGCTGTTAAGTGACTCTGCTGCCCCCTGGTGTTGTGGAGATCAGATCAGCGTAAAAGGAAATGTAATCCTGCCATAATTAGAGTGAGACGACTAGAAGGTCGAGGGGGTGAGGGAAGGCCCCTCCTGACACTATGTGTGGTTTGTTCTGGTGCAGTTCGGTGCTAAAGTCAGTAAGGGTTAGACTGAGGTCATGGCTCTACGGCCACAGAGGGGGAGTATAAAGCCCACCCCAATCCAAAATCACTCTCTGACTTCACTATTGGTCTTGTGGCTGCCATCAAATCCTTACAGCTTTGTAGCTGTGTTCAACACGGAGTTCAGTGTCTCTCTACTCAACCCTCACTCTGTCTTGAGCTCTCTCTCATACTCTTTCTCTTTCTTTATCTCGTACTCCCCCTATTTCTCTCTTTCACTCTCATTTCTCTCTCTCTCTCTCTCCCTCTGTCTCTCTCTCTCTCTCTCTGTCTCTCTCTCTCTCTCTCTCTCTCTGTCTCTCTCTCTCTCTCTCTGTCTCTCTCTCTCCTGTTGCTATGCAGTGTGGTGAGGAGGACGTCTGTGTTGCTGTGGTGCCCGGTCCTAAAGTCAGTCTGTGTTTGGTTATAAGACGAGCTGTGATTCACATCGGCTAAAACGTCCAGAAGTTTGTGGACACCTGCTCTAGTTAATTCTGGCATGAACTGCTCGTCCCGGGTTAGGGTTGCTGTGCGGATGCAATGGTGTTCAGTCACATTTACTTTCCTGGGGTTAGGTCTGATGTTCGTGGATCTCCAATACATCTCCAGCTTGTCCCAATGGCGTCCACTGCTGTTGCTCCATCAGAACACCGTTCCACTGCTCCACAGCCCGGTGCCGGGGGGTTCATACCAACAACTACATTTCACATTGAAGAAATTGTTTTAAGGAGGAATTGGACCTCCTCAAACAGCCGTAGATCGACTCCAGTGACCCACTGGTCCTGAAAGGGTTAAATCCAGTCTCCAGTCCCAGGTTCTGGGATCTGTCTGGTTCTGATTTACACAGAGTGTACTTCACTTCCTTTAGCACAGGATAATTCATCACATCCCTGAGAGAGGGAGAGAGGGGGGGGGGGGGGGGGACTGAGGGAGAGAGAGAGAGACAGAGGGAGAGAGAGAGACAGAGGGAGAGAGAGAGACTGAGAGAGACAGGGAGAGAGAGGGGGGGGGCTGAGGAGAGAGAGAGAGACAGAGGGAGAGAGACACAGAGAGAGAGTGAGAGACAGAGGGAGAGAGAGAGACTGAGAGAGAGAGAGAGAGAGTGAGAGACAGAGGGAGAGAGATAGATAGATAGAGAGAGAGAGAGAGAGAGAAGGGGCGAGAGAGAGAGTGTGTCAGACTGGGACAGATGGATCTCTGCAGTGGCCGTTTATCTCTCTCTCTCCCTCCAGTGATTTTCCTGCTGCTAAAACATATAAAGGCCCTGCAGGAGAACATTGGAGACCAGCCCACCCCATCTCTCGCTCTCTCTCTCTCTCTTTCTCCCTCCCTCTCACACTTTTTCTTTCCCTCTTTCTCTCTCTAGCTCTTCCTCCCTGTCTCTCTCTCTCTCCCTCCCTCTCTCTCTACTTCTCTCTCTACATCTTTTGTTCTCTCTCTCTCCCTCTCTCTTTCTCTCTGTCTCTCCCTCCCTCTCTCTCTACTTCTCTCTTTACATCTTTCGTTCTCTCCCTCTCTCCCTCTCTCTCTCTCTCTCTCTCCCTCCCTCTCTCTCTACTTCTCTCTCTACATCTTTTGTTCTCTCTCTCTCTCTCCCTCTCTCTTTCTCTCTGTCTCTCCCTCCCTCTCTCTCTACTTCTCTCTTTACATCTTTCGTTCTCTCCCTCTCTCTCTCTCTCTCTCTCTCTCAAGAGCAGACACAAAGCACACAGCGTCGATGCCAAGTAGTGCTCTAGATGCTCGTGGACAGTGTTCTCACTCATGAGTTTATTAGCCACAGTGGCTGGATAGGACTAGGCCTCACAGCGACCAGTGTCCACTTCATACACGTTATGACCAGAGCAATCCAGAGCAGTGCGGCTGTGTCACTCACAAACAGAAGAGACTAAGGGTCTCCTTGTGCTTAGTGGAGCATCACCATGACTTTGAAGCTGTACTTTTACATAGTGTTACTTTAATCACAATAGCCATGTAATCCCTGAAAGGATCTCTGTAGGAGATCTGAGGTGTTTGCTCAAGCAGTGAGTGCTGAGGGTTTCCCGCACTTTCAGGAGTTAATCCATGTCTCGCCATGGCTTTGTTGTTGTGTCTGTGAGGTCTGAGCTTTATCAAAGGCAAAGAAATATACCTTCGACGTGTAAAAACACACTCCTCGCAGGACAACACCACCACAACGACAGGACGTCTGGGCACTCACGGACCTCCCAGAGACCCCACTGAGGTCAGGAGCTGATGAGCGTGTCAGTGAGGTCAGGGGCTGATGTTCGATGATTAGTTCTGGTGCTTCAGCTGTTCCCAGAGAACACCGCTCCACCGTTCCCCAGGGCTTAACCTCCCTCAGAGAGTCAGGACACTGGTCTTTACGTCTCGTCTGTTCAGTACAGTGTCTCTGACGCTGCCCCCAGTCATAAACACCGCCCCCTGTTGGACTCATCGTGTGGTTCCCATAATGACTAGTTCCTTCCTCAGCAGAGTATTAACTCGGGAGCTGTTATCTCAAGGCCAAACCGAGGGGTCCGGACCACGGAACCCTTAATTACACGGGCTCAGAACCCGCCGCTGAGAAACTAAACCGCGTGGAGACTCAGTTGTTCGCCACTGCGGTTCACACAAGGGCATCACAAACACGCAGTGAGTTTCCCAACCTACTGTAATACCCAGCTATTGGAAACATTTCTCTCTCACACACACACACACACATGTTGGTTCTTCTATACTTGTGAGGACTATCTGTCGGCTAAATCTGGCGCATTTACAACATGAAATTATGATGTTGATTAAAGTGTGCTGTCACTGTTATTTAAAATAAATGAACAATAAATAACACACACACACACACACACACACACAAAAGAGAAATCACACATTGACAAAATACAATGGCACAGTGGTGTCCTCCCACAGTCCAAAAACACACGTTGGTGGATTGGTGACTCAAAAGTGTCTGTAGGTGTGAGTGAATGTGTGAGTGAGTGTGTGTCGCCCTGTGAAGGACTGGCGCCCCCTCCAGGGTGTATTCCTGCCTTGCGCCCAATGATACCAGGTAGGCTCTGGACCCACCGCGACCCTGAACTGGATAAGGGTTACAGATAATGAATGAATCACTGTAAAGTTATAAAAAAAGTATTATATATTTTGAAGTCCACCAAAATATCCCCAGAATACGACGAAATGTGAGCTCCCCCCTATCCTTGCAAGGTTATATAGTCCTCACAAATATATAAAACACACACAGACACACACACACCAATGTAAAAGTCAAATCGCTGGCCACAGACCCTTGGAAACATTTACGAAACAAACTTGAAGAGGCTGATGTGTAATATTCTGTTACTGAGACCACATCGCAGCTGAGAGTTTTCCATCCATCTCTGTTCTCTATTGTTTCGTGCCAAATATTTCACCCAGTCGTCTCCAACTCCAGTCCGTTAACTCATTAGACACTTTCACCCCGTCACACACGAGGTCACCAGCGCTGGGAAGGTGAGGACAAGCATGTGTCTCAACCACTGTGACATGAGATATCAGCCACTGTCTCCTTTGGACATCCCAGTGTACCGGAGAGTATCACACACACCCACCGACTCGGCCTTGGACAGCTGAGGCATCACCGGGGACTGAACAAGTCCGTTCATGATGGAACCTGATTTACACTCATTTCATTTTTGGATAAACTGTCCTGTAGCTGTTGCTCTGCATACTTCCTCAGCCCCCTTTCCCCCTGTTCTTCAACGTTCAGGACCCCCACAGAGCAGGTGTGATGTGGTGGTGGATCATTCTCAGCGCTGCAGTGACACTGACGTGGTGGTGGTGTGTTAGTGTGTGTTGTGCTGGTGTAGAGTGGATCAGACACAGCAGTGCTGCTGGAGTTTTTAAACCCTGTGTCCACTCTCTGTCCACTCTGTGAGACACTCCTCCCTCGTTGGTCCACCTTGTAGATGTAAAGTCAGAGACAGTAGCTCATCTGTCGCTGCACAGTGTGTGTCGCTCGTCCTCTAGTCCTTCATCAGTGACTCAGGACGCTGTGTGTGTGTGCAGTTGAAACCCATGTGTCTACACATTTTTGGACATGCAGTGCTGAAATCTGCAGGAGTGGAGATGGCTGTGGGGTATGGGGCTGACGCAAACTCCTCTGCCTCAGCGCTCTCTCTTCTCTCTGGCACCGCCGAATGTGAAGGTGTTTGAAGTGAAACCCCTGGGAGCCTCAACACACGGCTAGCTGGTTGGTGTGTGTGTGTGTGTGTGTGTTAGCAGTTTGGCTGGTGTGTGTGAGTGGAGTGTGAAGAGGAATGCTAATGATGCGCTAACTGGATTGGAGTGCTACGCTAATGAGCTCCAGGAGCTCTGCTGTAGCAGAATGAGAGGACACTAGCTAGCGCCGCCATGCTAATGCATGCTAATGTCAGACCAACAGAGCTAGCAGTGCAAGTTCCTGTGTAATGTGCAACTGTTCTGTGTGTGTATTAAATGTGCTGTTGTTTTGTGTTTGTGTGTGTGTGTTTAATGTGTTGTTGTGTGTGTGTGTGGTTTCTGTGTAACGTGCAGCTGTGTGTGTGTGCAGCTGTTATGTACAACTGTTCTGTGTGTGTGTGTTGTATGAAAGCAGCAGAACACGGCTCAGCCGGGGCTCATGTTCTGTCTCTGTGAGATACACTCATCTTCTTCTCATGCTTTCTGTTTATTATTGTCACATGGGTTTAATATCTCTCTCTCTCTCTCTCTCTCTCTCTCTCTCTCTCTCTCTCTGTCTGTCTGTCTGTCTCTGTGTCTCTCTCAGTTCTCAGCAGTTCTCCTCTGGAGTCCAGTACCCAGTTGGAGAAGCAGGACGAGCCGGACTCTGAGCTGTTGAAAGCAGATGACACCACAGTCACCGACTCGTCTCTGATCACTGACCCACCATCCAAAACAGAGCCCCGCTCCAAACCCAGCCCCACACCCAGCACGCCGGCCGCCAGCGCCACCCCACAGGCCAAGAAAGGTACTGCAGCCGGGGAGACAGAGGGAAAGTGAAAGAGAGAGATGAAAACAAATTCCTGGATAATTGGAGAGGGGATAAAAACCTCGCTCGCTCTCTCTCAGGGAGGAGTTGGATGGCCCTCCCTTTCCCATAACACAAGAGTGGAGAGAGTGTTTATTGGACGGCTCACTTGACCATTTGAGGTCTTTGCCAAACCCAGCCCTGGGCTGTTAGTGTTCTCCTGCAAGCGTGTTGAGTTTTCCAGAGCTGGAAAATAAGCTGTAAGGACTGCCTACAGCCTTTTGGACCAGGCCTAAGTCTCTCTGCAGGAAATTTCTACAGTGCTGACTGTGTGTGTGTGTGTGTGCGCAGTAGCTTCTGTCCTCAGCGGTGTCTGTCCTCTGTCCAGCAGATGGCTGTGGCAGGATGCCAGATTGTCGTTTGTCCAGAGCGAGGGGTGAGACCGCCACGGTCATGGAGCAGGTTTAAATGCACCGTCCTGGACACAGGAGAGAGAGAGAGAGAACACAAAGATAGGAAGGAGAAAAGAGAGAATGGATAAAGAGAACACAGAAAGAGTGAGGGAACACACAGAAAGAAAAGAGAATGACAGAGAGCACACAGAGGAAGAAAACAGAAAAGCCAGAAAGAGAGACAGAGAGAGAGAGAGAGAGAGACAGGCCTCAGGCTTCTGCAGTGATTTTCTGTTATAGAAAGAAAGACAAAACACAGAGATTAAGGACAAAGTGGGAGGGGTGGGGGGTGAAAAGTGAAAGATGGAGCCAGAGCTGGATAGAAACAAAACAGAGAGAGTGGGTGACAGCGTGTGTGTGTGTGTGGACACAGGACTGTTGTAAAAGCCTCCTGAGCGTCTCCAGTGTGTCTTGTCCTGCCGTGCCTCTCCTCTGCAATGAGAGGAAAGTGGTTGCCATAGCAACAAACCGTCTGTTCTCCACTGCGACTGTTGTTCCCCCGTTATAGATTCACTGAGTAAACATTAGCACACAGCACATGACGCAGAGCAACAAACACCAACACAAACACACACACACACACACACACCAGTTCTACACCAGGACTGAAACACCATATATAAACACCGACCTGCCATAACATTAAAGCCACCTCCCTGTTTCTACACAAGTGGATCAGACACAGCAGTGCTGCTGGAGTTTAAACCCTGTGTCTACTCTCTGTCCACTCTGTGAGACACTCCTCCCTCGTTGGTCCACCTTGTAGATGTAGAGTCAGAGACAGTAGCTCATCTGTCGCTGCACAGTGTGTGTGGGTCGTCCTCTAGTCCTTCATCAGTGACTCAGAACGCTGTCGGCTGGATGTTTTTGTTAAATGTGTCTGATCCACTCTACACCAGCACAACACACACTAACACACCACCACCACGTCAGTGTCACTGCAGCACTGAGAATGAACTACTAAGTGGACTACAGTAGTTGTAGAGCTACAGAGTGCTCCTGTGTGGACAGTGAGTGTAGAAACCAGAAGGTGGCTGTAATATTATGGGTCTCTCGTGAATCTCTTGATACGAGTAGTTTTTTTTTTATTTCAACACACACTGAAGGATCCTCAGATCGGTGTTTCACCAGGTGTCAGTCTTTCAGCTTCACGTATGGACTCCCCTCTGAATCCTGGACAGCTCCTGGGTCCTAGCTCCTTGCCCCAACCTTCACTGCCCGATTAAACACATCCTTCAGTAATTAGAAAAGCACTGATCTGAGACCAGACGAGTGAAGGGTCCTCAGCACAGACTCCAATCACTTTCTCTCTCTCTCAGCACACTACACTTTCATTCATCTGCACACTGTGGATAGACCCTCGGGGGTGGGGGGTGGGGGTGGCATTTGACAGACCCTTCATGACAGAGGGAGAGAGAGAGAGAAAGAGAGAGAGAGAGAGAGAGAGAACATAAGAAAATAGAAAGCAAAAGAGAAATGCAGCGAATTGAGAGAAACAATGAAAAAGTAAAAGAAAGCACAGATAAAAACAGTGAAAGAAAAAATATAGAACAATTCACAGAGAGAAAGAGAAGAAGATGGAAAACTGGAGAGAGTAGAAAGTGAAAGGCCATAGAGAAAAAGAAGTAAGAGACAGAGAGGGGGAGAGATAGAGAGAGAGAGAGAGAGAGAGAAAGAAAGAGGGGGGAGAAAGAGAGAGAAAGGGGGGGAGAGAGAGAAAGAAAGAGAGAGAGAGAGAGAGAGAGAGAGAGGGGGGAGAGAGAAAGAGAGAGAGAAAGAAAGAGGAGGAGAGAGAAAGGGGGAGAGAGAGAGAGAGAGAGAGAAAGAGAGAGGGGAGAGAGAGTGAGAGGGGAGAGAGAGAGAGAGAGAGAGAACCCTATAACAGATCCAGGCCCTGCTTCCCCAAAGCTTCTAAGTTCTGAGATCATTTTAAAGAGTAGAGAGAGTGTTCAGGGTAATGCTCGCTCTACCATTTGGGACTGAGTGTAAAATGACCAGGGCCTTTGGGAAGCCCCGCCCCAGAGAGATGGTGTTCTCCTCCGAGTGTGTAGAGCTGTACAGTGGTGTTGTGTTAAGAGCAGATGGAAAAGAAGTGTGGTCGATGGCAATGTGTGTGACTTTTGAGGCGGTGGGGTCTTAGCTAATGGAGGAGGGGCTGACGATGACTAAACTGTTCAGGGGAAAAGGACATGAGTGAAGCTGAGGCTCGCGTTATTCCTGAATTAGACTTTTCCACAGATTTCTCAGACATTCTCCTCTTGTTGTTTCAGATGGGATGAGCTCAGAGCAGAGACAAAAGCAGGCCAAGCAGAGGAGAGAGGAGAGAGCCAAGTACCTGGGTAAGACACACACACACACACACACACACACACAGCTTCTAACCCTGATCCAAAGGAATTCATCAGGCCAAGGTGGGTCACCCTCAGGCTCTAATGAGGTCTTATGGATCTGAGCCCTGGGCCTGGGCATTACCACCTCTCGCACTGGTCTGGGGTCAGGAGAGAGGAAAGTGTGATTGATTACTGATTGGTTACTGACTGCTGCTCTTCTCCACTGTTTCTTAATGCTTCAGATCAGAGAACCCAGGAGCAAGGTAAGATCCGTTACGTTATCTAGAACAGGCGATGCTCTCCTTCCTGACATCATTCCCGCCCTGATCATTCTGATTTTGGTTCAGTGGCTGTCTGTGGCGACCATTTTCATTGTCCAGGCGCTGGAGTAATCTAGGGCTCTCACTGATTTCATATTTAATTATGGGTTTGCTTTGGTTTGTTTGTTTGTTTGTTTGTTTACATCGGGCTTGAGTCACAGCAGCATGCCGTTTTTATGGGTTACCATCTGAAGCTCGCAAGTGCAAAATGAAGGCTATTAGAAGGACATCTGTTCCCCTTGTGCTGCAGTAACAGCCTCTGCTCCTCCTGGAAAGCTTTACCCCGGACGCTGGAACATTTCTGTGAGGATTCTGTGAGGACAGCGTTCCTCTCAAATAAACCTTAGTGAAGTCAGGTGCTGATGTTGGAGGATCAGTTCCGGATCTCCAGCTCTTCCTGCAAGTGTAGGATGGAGCTCCACCACTCCAGAGAACACGGTTCCACTGCTCGATACGGAAGACGAATGTCTGCATGTGGGAATCGACCATAGACCAGTGCCCCCCCACCAGCCGTGATAACGATCGGCTCTTAACCCTTCAATAGGGCCCCGGGGTCTGAGATATGTGCCTCCATTACAGCGGGGGATCAGAGGGAATTATTCCAGCCATTAGCGTGATTAGCCGGCTTGGCTCTCTGTGGCTCTCTGCAGCTGTGGAGGAGCTAGTGGAGCCAACCTCTGTCCAGCTGTTAGCCGCCAGATAAGTCTCAGAGCGCTCCATTTCAGCTCCGCACACAAAGCCTTTTATCTGGGAAATAAAAAAAAATCCCAGCTCCGCCAATGCAGCGTTTACACGGCGACAAAGCCGTCTCTGCTCCGCAGATGAATAAAGACATTTTAATACGTCCCCTTTTCAGCCGCATTCAGGAGGAGAGGGTATTTTTCCCCGGCTCTGAACGGCGCTGTTATGTAAGCGAAGCCGTGTAAAGCTAAAAGGATTAGAGTGTTTTGTGCTCGTCCTCACGTATCAGGATCATGTTCTACAGTGGGGGATATGTGCAGAGAGAAGGCAGGGGCTTTTATTTTGGAGGCGAATAAAGCAAATTCTAAAGGAATAACTGGTAAAACATATGACACTGTAATTTACACACAACAAAGAACCTTAAATCCTGAATAAATGCTGCACAGCCTGGTGTTCGTGCGGCAGGAGCAGTGTTTCTGAACTGCAGATACAGTATGACTTTAAATAGCTGTAGTGGAGTGGGCTGGGTACCTACACAACTCAGCTCTACTCAGCACTGCTCTTGATTTTCCATCAGATAAATCCAGTCCTGGTCCTAGAACTGGTTTCTTGTTTAGTGGCTGTTCTCTCGTGGTTCTCACTGAGACGAGTAGGGCGTGTAAACCTTGCAGAGCACTGATTGTCCATAGAGAGTCATCACTGCAGACGACCAGCACTAACTCTCCATCTGTAAAATCACCAGCTGCAGCAGAGATCACGTTTGTTTTTATCCGACTCACGACGGCAGCTCGTAAAATTACGCCGTGGTCTTTTAAAGAGGTTCAAACGCTCCTCGGATCGGTGCCCGACGAAAGAATCCAGCGAGAGCTGGACGCTGCAACAAGGAAGGAACAAACTCTACTGATCTGTCTGAACTGATGACGGAGCTGTGTTCAGTCCCAAACAACAACAACAACACGCCAATACACCATGAGTAAACACCACGTAATGTTACTGCCTCCGTTGTTCCAGTTAGAGACGGGGTTTTGAGACAACACTGGATACATTTGGGGAGGGGCGGAGCTGTGGTAGTGGAAAACAAACCAGAGACCAAACAAATAGTAGAGTCAAGTAGGTACCATGCAGTGGAAAAGGGTCATTAGTGGAGTTCACTGGGCCAAAGAATGGAGACTTTAGTTACTTTTCGGCGCAGTAGAGTATTGTACTGTGACTCCAACCAGGTATTTCTCACCTCAGTGGCTGAGTTGGCTGAGCCACGAGCCAGAAACTTTCTCACAGCAGTCGTAGAGCCGACTCGTCCGCTCCGCAGCTTGTGTGTGGGGTGTTTTGTTGACGCTGACAGTTCTGTGTTAGTTCAATTTGCTTGAGTAAACATTTGTTTCAATCAGACGAGCGAGTTCATGTTTACACCAGCCTGGGAATGGACTTTAGTGGCCCTTCCTGAAGACCCTGATTATGTTTCACTAAGGGAGAAATGGCTTAGACAAGGAAATCCATATATGGGCGTGAAGTCTTTAAGAGAGGTCTATGAAAGCTTGAGTAAGGCCCACGTTTCATTGAAGCCTCGAGTGTGGGTTTGGAGTCAGTGTGTTTCACTTCTGCTGGGTTCACATTCCTCCCTCCCCCCACTGTCCCATCTGGACCATCTTTAAACACACTGTTGCATGAGTATGTGTGTGTGTGTGTGTGAGACAGTGAGTGAGCTGGTTAAGGCTGTGGAAAACAGGAAATGCTTCCCCCCAATGTTTTCCGCAGGGAAGGACTTCACGCAGACGGCTGCGCAGCATGCGGGGAGCTGTAACCACCGCAGTGTGATTGGTTTTTAATGGTGGTTGTATTAAGGAGAGAAATGGAGCTTGATGCAGTTTCAGGCTCTAGGTTGGTTGCGCTCTCCTCAGATGCTGGTGTCCCGTAGGAGGCTGTGCTAACAGCTCCAGGCAGAACCAGCTTTAATTAATCCTGCTTTATTAAAGAGATTAGACAGCGGTTAATGATGGAAATATGTCTCGAGCAGTAGTTTTGAGTATGACGAGGTTATTTTATGGCTGTAGTGAACTTACCATGGCCTCAAGAAGAGGCTGGAGGATTGTTGGTGACAGCACTCTAGCTTAGGTCTTTATTACAGCAAAAAGCCATGAGAGGACATGTGTTACTGTGCTTTATCATGGGGAAGGGTTTGTGGCACAACATGCAATGGAGTACCCCGTGATATAAAGACCAGTTCAGGGTCACGGTGGGTCCAGAGCCCAGAGCCTACCTGGAATCATTGGGCGCAAAGCAGGAACACACCCTGGAGGGGGCGCCAGTCCTTCACAGGGCAACACAGACACACACACATTCACACCTATGGGTGTACACACAGGGAGAACACACCAAACCCCCCCTCATAGACAGTCACTCGGAGCGGGACTCGAACCCACAACCTCCAGGTCCAGGACACTACCTGCTGCACCACTGTGGTGACCAACGTAAAATATGACAAATACACTAGTTTACAAAAAGCCCTTTCACAATAAACTATACTTCCACCACACAATGTAGTCGGTTAACAGTGATCACTGTTGCTGGGCAACACGAGGGTGATGATATAATTAAATATTAATGTGGCGTAGCCACTCCATGAAACAAAATCTGTTTGTGTGTATTCAGGGGGTTCGGTTTAGTAGAAAAACATAGACTTTTACTCCAAACAATCTGTGGCACTGACATCGTTAAAACACGTCTGTGATGCCTCTGTTTCTCTGGGAACTTAACGAAACTGTGTGTAAAACAGTGGGACATTCAGATGTGATGATTCAGATTTTAGGACTGAACTCTCCTTTCTGCAATTGTTAATTTACCTTGATTATAGCTACTCCCTCAAAGGGACAGTCCTCCATCTGTAATGTCTGAACCTGCATGATTACTGAGTACATTCCCAAAGGGAAAGTCCACCAAATTTCCAACATTGCTGCAGAGATGTAACAAGGTCATGAAATGTATTTCCCGATTGTTTTAAAGAGGTGGGGACTAAATGTATTTTCATGGATCTGCACATATTGAATGAAGGTGGAGGTGTAGAGTTTACATTAAGGCACATTTTTGCTTGGAAATAACATGTAAAATTGTTGTTGTGATGAACAGAGGGGAGTTTATAGGGATTTAGTCAATCAGCAGGGTATAGGAGGACTATTTTTTGTAGTGTGTGACTCTAACTTTTCCCCTTCCTCCTCCTCCTCCTCCTCAGCGGCGAAGAAGGCTCAGTGGCTGGAGAAGGAGGAGAAGGCTCGGCGTCTGAGGGAGAGTCAGCTGGAGGAGCGCAGGAGAAAACTGGAGGAGCAGAGAATCAGAGCCGAGAAAAGAAGAGCTCTGCTCGAGGACAAACAGAGACAGAAACTCCAGAAGAACAAGGTCCTCACACTGCACTTAAACACACACACAGCCCCTCCCCAAATCACTCCCGACTCCTTCTCATGTCTCAGAGAAAGTATGTGCTTGTTTTGCCCCCGTACCCCCAACCAGTTTGGAGCGTGGTGTGACTGGGGGGGCCTTGGCTAAGAGGTGGAGTCAGCAGAGACTAAACTGAGGAGACAAACTCGCAGCCCACAGCTTTGCTCTGTCACTGTCATGGAAGGAGAAGCAGTATTTGTCTGAAGCTGCACCACACACACAGTTTGTGACAAAGGGCTACGGCATTAATATGTATAGATTGTTTAATGTGTAGAGTACGTTTCTCTCCAATTTTCTCTCCTATCCCTTAATGAAACCCAGAGGAGTGACTACGTGTCTCTGTGCTGTGTTCTGTTTTCAGGAGAGATACGAGTCTGCCATCAAAAGATCAACCAAAAAGACCTGGGCTGAGATCAGACAGCAGAGATGGTCCTGGGCTGGAGGACTGAACCAGACGTCCCGCAGAGAGAGTGAGCAGTTTATGATTATGAGGAGTATTAATAACTCTGCTTCAAAGGCAAAAAAATGTTACCATACCATGTATTATAAAGAAAATATGAAAATTAACAAAGATAGAAAGTCAAGAAAGAAACTTGAATGCACATTAGAGAACAGAGCACACTGCACAGAGTACACGGTACAGAGTACACTGTACAGGGTAGTACACACTACAGAGTGCACTGTACAGAGTACACAGTACTGGGTAGTACACACTACAGAGTGCACTTTACAGAGTACACGGTACAGAGTACACAGTACTGGGTAATACACACTACAGAGTGCACTTTACGGAGTACACGGTACAGAGTACACAGTACAGGGTAGTACACACTACAGAGTGCACTGTACAGAGTACACGGTACAGAGTACACAGTACAGGGTAGTACACACTACAGAGTGCATTTTACAGAGTACACGGTACAGAGTACACAGTACAGGGTAGTACACACTACAGAGTGCACTTTACAGAGTACACAGTACAGAGTACACAGTACTGGGTAGTACACACTACAGAGTGCACTTTACAGAGTACACAGTACTGGGTAGTACACACTACAGAGTGCACTGTACAGAGTACACAGTACAGGGTAGTACACACTACAGAGTGCACTTTACAGAGTACACAGTACAGGGTACACACTACAGAGTACACAGTACATAGTACACACTACAGAGTGCACTGTACAGAGTACACAGTACAAGGTACACTACAGAGCACACTACAGATTACAAAGTACAGAGTACACTACAGGGTACAGAGTACACCGTACAGATTACACAGTACCCAGTACCTAGTACACTACAGATTACACAGTACAAAGTATACTACGGAGTACACACTAAAGAGTACAGAGTACACGTACAAAGTACACTACAGAGTACACACTACCAAGTAAAGAGCAAAAAGTACAGTACACGGCAGAGTACACAGTGCAAATAGTAGAGTATTGAATACACTACAGAGTATGCAGTAGAAAGTAGAGAGTACAAAGTAGAGTGCAGGGTACATGGTAGAGCGTAGAGAGTACACAGAACCGAGTACAATACAGAACTCATAGATCAGAGTACACAGTGCTGAGTACACAGTATAGTACAGAAGTCTTTTTGACTGATATCTCAGCCCCTAGATCCTTCCTGACACCAGCCAATAGTCTGGAGGTCACTGCAGTGGACCCTTACACCTCAGTGCTGGACCGGTTTTCTCAAAAGTGTGTGTGTGTGTGTGTGTGTGGGACTGTGAATGTGAATGTGTGAGAAAGAGAGAGTGCGATGATGATGACGATGGCGTTGTTGTGGTTAAGGCATTTCTCCTGCTGGACGCTGCTGTATGAACGTTTGATTGTGAGCTGTGTGTGACTCCATTCTTCCGTACTGAAGGGATCATGAATGACAGAGGGTCATACACCCCGGCTCGCCAATGAGAGAGCGGTTCAGTCTCATGGGAGGTTGGGGTTAGGACACGGCGCATTTCTCATCTGCCTCTTACTAGTGTCAGCTGATATTGGGAGGAACACATCATCTGGTGGTCATCTGAATATTTTACTGCTGATTAAAAACTTCTGCCGGTTTGATCTCAGGTGTTTCCTCACTCATCTGAGTCCACTCTCCTACAATCTCAATCACAGTGCTAGCCAGTGTGTGCCTCTGTAGCTGGCACAATAGATCTGCGCAGGTAGTGTTCTCCTGCAAGCGTGCTGAACCCTCCAGTGGCTCAAAGAGGAGCAGGGAAGCTTCACACTTGTGCTCCTGAGTCTCCCAGTGTGAGACGGTGGGGGGGATTGTGGGGGCAGCGATGGAAGAGACGGAGGGGACGGGGTTGTGGAGGGATGAGAAGATTTCCGTCACAGGAGACTAAAGGGAGGAAGAGGGATTTACAGGGCGTGGTCCCACACCTGTGCCATGAACAGCAGGAAAACAGGAGAAAGGGATTATAACTCTAGATGGAGCCGGGTTAAGGTTACCATAATAATATCAACTTTAATTTCTATAATAATAATAATGATGCTTTCTTCAAACACACACAGTTTCCCTTGCATATTATTCCCTGGCAGTAAGCCCATGTAAACTCTGCTACCGAGCTGAAAGTCCAGGACTAGTTGGCCTTGTAGATCTCCACCACTGCGGCTGGCTCTCAGTCAATGTGTCGGCCGGGGACGTTCAAAACCAACCCAAACACAAACCCGCTGCAAACAATACGTAAAACAACCAGCAAAAAGCAGTATTAGATTCACATTCACAGCATGTGGAGGACTCTGTTCTGCAGAGTGACTTACAGTTTCTTATTCATGTTTCTGATGTAGGTTGAGAAAGCCTAGGGGGCTCTGTTTTCATGGAAATAAGGCACAAACCTGAGCATGTGGCACAAACCACACAGAGACTAATACTGGCAGTGCACACAGATGTCAAAAGCATCGCACAAACTAGGTATATATTAACTGTATTCTAAAGACATAGGAAAATAATAATACATTTAATTAGTCACAAAACCTACTTAAGTGCACAGAACAGCGCCCTCAAGTGGAAAACCAGCCCGTGGCTCAGAACACCTGCCCGCTTCCAAATGTTGCACAGTGCAGTTTCTGTAGTGCTGAGCCTGGAGTAGCAAAGACAGAGGCTCTGTTCTCCCTGTTACAGCTCAGTGAAACATCACAATGATTTTGACGCTGTTATTTTAGTGTAGAAATGCTACCTAATGCTACTTTAATATCACTTTTAAAGGCTAAGCACCAATTAATGGACCTCCATGAATATTTCACATTATTGTAGTTACTGACATATATAAGTATGAATTAAAATGAAAATAGCAGCTTAATTTGCTTTAAAACTGACAATTTTATTAAATTGACGGAAAAACCCGAGCTCATTACGGAAATTCTTGAACGCGACCGTGACGTCACTGGTGGACAACAGCTGAACAACGCCGCGGTAAAACACCGTTACGACTGACTGTTATGACAGTATCTAGCTAAATAACCAACATTATTCATGACAATAGCCTAGCAATAAGCTAAACTCAAATGTAGAGGTACCGTTATTCTTGTAAATGTGATCGAAGTCGAACTCGAATTCATCCGACACTATAAACCTCCGTAATGCAGCTACGTAGCCGAGTATAATCTGAGCCCCCGAGTTTAGCGAGTCAAGCTAACGTTAACTAACACCAATTAAAACAGGCGAAGTGAGTGTCCTTACCCTGTTTACCTCCATGTTACAGAGGCTCTTGAACACCTTTCGTTGGTGTCCTTACATGCCCATATTGTTGGAAAAGCGCCAGTGAAATGAGCTACAGATAACGGAGTGAGCGGATGGTCCTTTCCAAAGTGCCCGTTTAAAGTTGACAAATTTAGTCCATTTTCTGGATATTTTGGGATCTTTGGGCCATTTGTGCACAGATGTCCCACTGTACATTGAATGATTGCAGCCAAAAACAACACACCTTTTCGTGCAACTTCTAGAGTTGTTGTCCACCATCTACGTCACAGGCAAGACGCCTATTAGAGTTTCCCAACACCGTGGGCAGGGGGGGTAATGGTCTTTTAAACCTTATTCCTTGAATTAGTAAGAAATAACATGTTTTCTGACTGTCAATAAACACAAGTTAGGAACTCAAATTCCACTGCATTTATTTGTTTGACACTTTCATAGAGCTGGTGCTTAGCCTTTAACGTCCACAACTGAGTCTGCACCACACAAAATTTACAGTACAGCGCTTTGAGGGTTTACCGCCAGAACACATCCATGAAAGCAGAGCCCTAGGAGTCTTGCCCAGGGACTCTGGTATTGTATTCCTGCCCAAGCTAAGACTCCAACCCCAGTCTGCTGTGTGGAAGGCGGTGGTGTTATCCGCGCTGCTATCCAACGTACACAAACACACTGTTCTGCCTTTCCAGCAATTGTAGGAAATGTCTACTGCTGTTTGAATGCTCTCTCCTGAACAGCCCCCCTCCTCCCCCTCCTCTCTTTTACTGGGATCCTATGTGTGGTTCCCTTGTGAACAATATATGTGTATGTGTGTGTGTGTGTGTGTGTGTTTTGCATTCTCTCCGGTGCAGGCAGATGCTCGGCCTCCACGGTAAACCTGCCGCGGCAGACGGAGCCTGTCATTAACAACAGGCTCTCCAAGTCCTCAGCGACACTCTGGAACTCGCCCAGCCGAAGTAAGGCCGTCCGAGCGGCTCTGTGTCCCTCCTCTCACCCCCCACAGACCCTCCAACCCCACCTTCTTCTTTACGTTTTTATATTAGGGATGTGCCATTTAAGTTTCTAAGCCCTGATCTCAATCCTTGAGCTTTAACACAGATACGGAGTCAGATCTGAGCCTGGTATTTATCAGACGTACAGCCAGAGTCAGAAAAACAGTTCAAATCAGGACAAAACTTAATATCTACACAGTGGTAGTTGGACAGGAGATATCAGGAAAAAACCTTCTTAGCTTTTTAACGTTTCCCAAGGTTCACACAATAGCAAGATGGAGATACAAGGTTTTTGCACGACACTGACAATATGCAGCCAGTTATTTTTAAATTTAAATTTAAATACCACGTATAAAAAGTGTGTTTGTACCGTGTTTACTCCAGATGTAGTAGATCCACTGAGGCATGGCTGCTTCTTTAATTTAGCAGTTATCTGATGAGGCTAACAACCACTAGATGTCAGTTGTGGTCATCAAAGCTCCTCAAAATACATCCAGCTCTTCATTAAGGCCAAACAGGCTTGTGGAAATGGTTTAGGGGAGAGTACGGAAACTGTAAGCTGTAATTAGTGTAGCTGAACGCAGATATAGTGCTTACATTTAAGACTTACATTTACATTTAAAAGATTTAACGTTATATACATTCATGATTGCTAACATCGGAATCACCCTCTTTAAATCGTCTAAATCAAACCTCACGTAATTTTGGATACAATATTATCCCAGAGAACGATATTATGGTACATAACAAAACAATTCTTTGTACACCTAAAATATTCTATAATAATATAATATAATATTATATATTATATATATAATATTATATTATATAATTGGCTCCTCATTAACGTTACTCCGCCCACATCTCAGCAGTTTTCTCAGGCACTTTCTGAACAGCACAAACTGATAGAAACAGAAACTGTAACCAGGCTGAGAAGTTCAGACACATTTCAAGTGGTCCACAGATGGAATTGGACACCTGAATCTTGCAGTGTGGACAGTCTTTGGCATAATCAGACTCAGCGAAGAAGAGTAGCCTTTTGTAAGGACTGTAATGAGATTAAACAAGGTCTAACATAAAATCTCCAATACGCCCGCAGTGTGAACAGAGGACACTGGATTGCTCAGAACTGGATTGGGCTTCACATCTCTGATACTGATCTTCTAGATCAGACTGGAACATCCCTAATAACCCCTGTTATTACTCTTATTCTTTTGTTTCTCATTTGTTGGGGTTAGTGTGTGGTTTTTTTGGTGACGTACGTGCCTGCCTGCCTGTGCCTGGTAGTTGATGGTCATTCTCACCTCCCTTTCCCCCCTCTGAAACCCACGCACTCTCGTTCTTGTGTTGCATTGTGGGTAATAAGCCCCCCCCTCCTCAGTGCATCTTCGATCAGCCCACACATCTCTAATCTCATGCTCTGTGGTGGTCTTCAGCGGCGATGTGGCTGTTTGTGGTCAAAACACTGCATTTCATGGTCGCTTTACCATCCTGCTGTGTGTGGTGGGCTTTCTGTGATGTTCTGTCTCTGTGGTGCTGGGGTGGAGAAAATGGGCGTGTGGGTGTGTGGATACTGTTTATTATGGATAATATGGATTATATGTGTGTATGGATAGCATGGATTATGTGAGTGTGTGGATTATATGTGTGTATGTGGACTATATTTGTGTATGTACTATATGAGTGTATGAATTATATTGATTATATGAGTGCATGGATTATGTGAGTGTGGATTATATGAGTGAATGGATTATACAGGAGTGTGGATTATATGAGTGAATGGATTATATAGGAGTATGTATTATATGAGTGAATGGATTATGTAAGTGTGGATTATATAGATGTATAGATTGTATGACTGTATGGATTATATAGGAGTGTGGATTATATGACTGAATGGATTATATAGGAGTATGGATAATATGAGTGTATGGATTATATAGGAGTATGGATTATATGAGTGTATGGATTATATAGGAGTGTGGATAATATGAGTGTATGGATTATATAGGAGTATGGATTATATGAGTGTATGGATTATATAGGAGTATGGATTATATGAGTGTATGGATTATATAGGAGTGTGGATAATATGAGTGTATGGATTATATAGAAGTATGTAAAATAATATGACTACATGGATTATATGAGTGTATGGATTATATAGGAGTATGGATTATATGAGTGAATGGATTATATAGGAGTATGGATTATATAAATGTATGGATTATATAGGAGTATGGATTATATAGAAGTGTGGGTAATATGAGTGTATGGATTATATAGGCGTATGGATTATATGAGTGTATGGATAATATGAGTGTATGGATTATATGAGTGAATGGATTATACAGGAGTGTGTATTATATGAGTGTATAGATTATACAGGAGTATGGATTAAATGAGTGTATGGATTATATAGGAGTGTGGATAATATGGGTGTATGGATTATATAGAAATATGTGAAATAATATGACTATATGTATTATATAGGAGTATGGATTATATGAGTGTATTGATTATATAGGAGTACGGATTATATGAGTGAATGGATTATACAGGAGTGAATGGATTATATAGGAGTATGGATTATATAAATGTATGGATTATATAGGAGTATGGATTATATGAGTGTATGGATTATATGAGTGAATGGATTATATAGGAGTATGGATTATATGAGTGTATGGAGTATACAGGCGTATGGATTATATGAGTGTATGGATTTTATAGGAGTATGGATAATATGAGTGAATGGATTATATAGGAGTATGGATTATATGAGTGTATGGATTATACAGGCGTATGGATTATATGAGTGTATGGATTATATAGGAGTATGGATAATATGAGTGTATAGATTATATGAGTGAATGGATTATATAGGAGTATGGATTATATGAGTGTATGGATTATATAGGAGTATGGATTATATGACTGAATGGATTATATGAGTGTATGGATTATATAGGAGTATGGATTATATGAGTGTATGGATTATATATGAGTGTATGGATTATATAGGAGTATGGATTATATGACTGAATGGATTATATGAGTGTATGGATTATATAGGAGTATGGATTATATAGGAGTATGGATTATATGAGTGTATGGATTATATAGGAGTATGGATTATATGACTGAATGGATTATATGAGTGTATGGATTATATAGAAGTATGGATTATATGAGTGTATGTATTTTATAGGAGTATGGATTATATGAGTGTATGGATTATATAGGAGTATGGATTATATGAGTGTATGTATTACATAGGAGTATGGATTATATGAGTGTATGGATTAAATAGGAGTATGGATTATATGAGTGAATGGATTATAAATGAGTGTATGGATTATATAGGAGTATGGGTTATATGAGTGAATGGATTATATATGAGTGTATGGATTCTATGAGTGTATGGAATATGGCATGTGTGTATGAACTATATGGAGGTATTGATGTATGTGTTGTATGGATTATGAAAGTGTGTATGCATTGATAACTCACTGTTTGGTAACAGAGATTGAAGTAGTTTGTTTTATTGTACAGGATCAATAACCCTGGCCATGGTAACGTCGTTAATAATCCTTACTGATGAGGTTCTGCTCTTGAAGCATGAAAACTAATAGAACTGAATAAACTGAATTTTACAAGCATTCACTACACTGAGGGTCCTGATGTACACTTTGAGCGGACTGTCTCCTCCTCCTTTGTTCAGTCTCAGGGGTTTACATTATCTTCCAGTCCAGGCGGAAAAGAATAAAGTTATGATTATTAGTATTATTAGCTGCTTTATCTAACTATGTCACCTGTGCTGCTCTTTTAAAACTAAAGTGTAAAGGCGTGAACACACTGAACAAATTTGCCTCTCAGACCATTTCAGCAACGTTGCCTGAGAGATTTCTGTCCTGCAGCATGTAGATGAAGAGTAGATGGACCTCTCTGGACCTCTCTGAAACACAGGGATACGTGGTATAATAACAGCTGTGATGCAGTAGTTTACAGACGTTGATCCAGTGGTGCAGATACAGCCGGCCGTGCGCTGCATGTTTTGCCGCAGTGAGAAAGGAGGGAGAAATCAGAGGTTGCTTAGCAACAGAGGGATCTCGCCCCAGTCCTGCAGTTTGAGAAAGTAAGAAGTTGTTGCAGTCCAAGCTGAGTGACTTTCAACAAATCTGCATCAGTCCTTATCCAGAGACAGAGACAGATATAGGAGAGAGAGAGAGAGAGAGAGAGAGAGAGAGAGAGAGAGAGAGAATAATTACAGAACTACAAAGTGCACCTGTGGTCTGTGGAGCTGACTAAATGGACAGTGAATTTATAAACTAGGAGGTGGCTTTAATGTTACAGCTGATCTGTGTGTGTGTGTGTGTGTGTGTTTGTATGCAATAAAATTATATAATGTGTAGGTGTACTAAGCTCAGTACACGTGTGTGTGTGTGTGTGTGTGTACGTGCATATGTGTGTGCGTGTGTGTGTTGATTAACCTTCCGATCTCCTGTCAGCTCGGAGTTTGCGTCTGAGTCCATGGGAGAGTCGTATCGTTGAGAGGCTGATGACCCCCACGCTGTCTTTCCTCGCCAGGAGTCGGAGTGCCGCCACCCTCCTCAACAACAATGACTCTCGTGAGTAACCCCCTCACACACACATTACAAGCATCAGTAGAGTCTAATAACTTTGTTATTGTGTTTGTGTCTGTGTTATCAGTGTTGGTGCTGTAAGGTGTGTAATCATGGAGGTATATTACTGTGTGACTGTGTTAGTGTCTGATCTCAGAGCAATGTTGTTTATGTAAGGTCTGTAATTATGGAGGATATATTACTGTCTGTGTTTGTGTCTGATCTCAGATCAGTTTCGGGTCTGTGTCTGATCTCAGATCAGCTTTGGATCTGTATGGGAGATATTTAAAACTGTGTGATAGTTTGTGTCTGATCTCAGATCAGTCTTGTGTCTGTAAAGTGTGTAGTCATGGAGGATATATTACTGTGTGACTGTGTTATTGTCTGATCTCAGATCAGTGTTGGGTCTGTAAGGTGTGTAGTTATGGAGTATATACTGTATATAACTCTGTGTTATTGACTGATTTCAGATCAGTTTTGGGTCTGTATGGAGGATATTTAAAACTGTGTGACAGTTTATGTCTGATCTCAGATCAGTGTTGTGTCTGTAAGGTGTATAATTATAGAGGATATATGACTGTGTTACTGTATTTGTGTCTGATCTCAGATCAGTGTTGTGTCTGTAATGTGTGTAGTTACGGGGACTGTCTAAGTGGTTAGGGTCCAATCGCAGATAAGTGTTGGATCTGTAAGCTGTGTAGTAATAGAGAATATCTAACGGTGTGATTGCGTTTGTGTCTAATTTCAGATCAGTGTTCCCGCTCTGCCTCTGCCTCCCCTCTGACCCCCTGCTCCCATCACCATCATCAGCACACCACTGACCGCTGGAGCTCCAGCACACCTGACATTACACAGCGCCAGCGCAGACGCAACTCCACACCGGTAAACACACACTCACACTCACAAACTGCTTCTGTTCCTCTGGGCAGGCTTTACACAAGCTCCTGGAACATCATTGTGAGGATCTGATTGCAATCAACCAGGAGAACTTAAGACAGGTCTGACATTTGTTCATGTCTAAGCTATTGGATGGAGCTTGATTACACCTGAGAACACAGTCGTACTGTTCCACAGCGTTTTACACCCCTCTAGCCCACCATGGGCATTGGGCTTGGTGATCATCAACTCAGAAGATGGACTATTATCCGTCAAGCAGTGACACTGAGTGGTTTAAAAACTGTAACTGCTTGTAAACTGCAAGTAACTGCTGTGTCTGATCCACTTGTACCAGCCCAACACACACTAAGACACCACCACCACGTCCGCCAATGACCTGCCTCCCAAATCATACCAGCTCTGTTGGAGTTGTACTGAATGCAGATTACTTGATACTGTGCCCTTATTTTTTAAGGCGGAAAAGAAAAAGAAAGAGAAGAAGGACAAGGAGAGGGAGAACGAGAAAGAGAAGAACGCTCTGTCCAAAGAGAAGGTGGAGACGAAGAAGAGACTGTCACAGTCCATCACGAGAGCTAAAGCTGAAGCGAGGTGAGTGCCTGCTTTATTCTGCATTCATGGAAGTGACAGAATGGGCGAGCAGCCAGGACACACTACGACTGTGTCTCCAACTGAAGGTAGCAACATTGATGTCTTTTGAATCACTGCCTCAGAAGGCAGCGTTTTGACCTGAAGGGAGCTGTATCAGAAACATTTTGTAGCTAGGATAATTACAGTTTTGGAGAAATCTTAATAAAACTAAGGCTGTATTTTGTAAGAACACGTAATTCACACACAACTACGGCCCTTCATCCCTCAGAGGACCGCCTCAAGGACAGTATTTAGGGACACAGGTTGCAATAAATTGTCACAGGGGGAAGCCAGTGATCTGGTTGCCCGACCACAGACCCAGCTTACCGGACCCTGAGGAATTCTGAAACTCAGACACTTGAGAGGGACTCCTATGGTGATAGAAAGGAAAAAGGAGGCCTTGCCCTTAAGCGAGGGAATGCCTCGCCTTATGGAACATGAACGAGGAAGCTCGAGAGTCAACCATCAACTCTCCTGAGGTGTACCGATGCTGTACCATCTGTGCAATCCTGGTTCATACATTCACTCGCTTAAGGGCAAGGCCTCCCCTGCCTTCAAGCTTGGAGTTCCCTCTTACGACATTCAGAATTCCTCTGGGGGTCCAGAGGGCTGGGTCTGTGATTCCCTCAGAGTTATACCCACCACTTCACAAGTGAACCTGAATATAGAGACCGTTATGGACTGTGGTTATATTTCCTCTGATTGAACACAATGTGGATAAACTCTGAACACTCAAAACTCTCACACTCACTCAGAAAAAAACAGCGCCTCCAACAGGACAGAAAACCTGTAGATCATTTCTATAGAGGATGCACATACAGAGCAGGACGTCTCTATGAAGTGATGCTACCTCTTTATCAAAGAGTTGGAAAGTAGGGAAACAGCTTAGAGCCAAACTGCAAATAAATTCAACTCCCACAAGTCACTGTAGGTTTGTGATGTCATAAACTGGTGCCAAATATGTGGCCATTGCGGCAGTCCAAATTGTGCATTTGGTGGGAAATATTAGTTTGGGAGTTTACAACAGATCTCTCTCTATCTCTCTCTCTTTAACTCTTTCTGTCCCTCTATCTCTCTCCTTACTCTTTCATACTCTCCCTTTCTCTCTCTCTCTCCCCATCTCTGTCTGTCTCTGTCTCTCAGCCCCAATGTAAAAACCAAGAGCCGAATGTCTTCCCCGGCACCTCCACGGAGTCGCCCCCTCTCTCCCAACCCTGCGGCTCCCCCCAAACACTCCTCATCCTCCTCCACAGGACGGACCCCTCCCGGCACCAAGACCCGGCCCAAACGAGCCCAGACCCCTGCTCGGATCCAGCCCCCCGCCGTCGGCACCGTTGCCGTGGAAACAAAGAAAGAAACCAATCAGCCTGAAATGCCTAAAGAAGCAAAGGGTGAGTTTAATCGTCATGGCAACAGATCTGAGGCTCAAACCAATAACAGATATTAAACTACACATCATCTCTTTCTCAGCTACACCCAGTGTTCCCGCCATCACAGTCTCCGCCTCCCCAGCTCCACCGCCTTCTGCCCCTCAGCCAATCACAGCGGCACGACAGAGCCCTGAGCCTGTCCCTAAGCCAATCACAGCAACACGGCAGAGCCCTGAGCCTGCCTCTAAGCCTATCACAGCAGCACGGCAGAGCCCTGAGCCTGCCCCTAAAGTGACCACAGCCACTCCCCCTGCAGACCCAGCCCCCTCTGTGGCCACGCCCACTCCTGCAGCTGACTCCGCTTCTCCTGCAGCGAAGCCCATGGCGGGAACCACGGACCGCGAGGAGGCAAGTCGAGTTCTGGCAGAGAAACGGCGTCAGGCTCGAGAGCAGAGAGAGAGGGAGGAGCAGGAGAGAGTGGAACAGGAGATCAGGAACAGGTCAGGACACACACGCGCACACACACACACACGCAGTCATATATAAACACACATACACACACATATATAAAAACATACACACGATCATATATAAACACTCATACACACCCACACACACACACACACTTATATATAAACATACATATACACACACATACACTCATATAAACACTCATACACTCACACGCTCATATATAACTGCACATACACACTCACATTCATTTATAAGTACACACACATATATAAACATTCACACACGTTCATATATATACACTCATACACATACACACACACACACACACCACACGCATTATAAACACACATGTACACACACACACACTCACACAAACAGGAGCAAGCTAAAGTTGGGCACACACACACACACACGCACACACACACACATATAAACACTCAGACATATTAAATGCTATTCTGTTATTGTTTACCACAGAACGCTGTCAAGGTTTTAAGGGTTTTATGTTTCGTGCTGTGTGTGTGTGTGTGTGTGTGTGTGTTTGTGTGGTGTGTGTGTGTGTCAGGGCTCTGAGAGAGGAGAACAGTCGACGGGAGGAGGAGGAGAGGAGGCGCAGGGAGGAGGAGGCGCGCTTCATGGCGGAGCAGCAGCGTTTGAAGCAGGAGAAGGAGGAGAAGGAGCGAGCTCAGGCCGAGCAGGAGGAGAACCTCCGCCTCCAGAAGCAGGTCCGCAGCAGATCAGACCCAATGAGGCTCTGTAGTTTACACACTTACACAGTGTGGTGGTAGTGGGGGGGGGGTCTGTGAGATAGAGAGAGTGTGAGACAGAGACAGAGAGGTGAGAGCAGGGGAGGTACAGAGGCAGAGAGAGAGGGGCAGGGTACGACAGGACATTGGCCCGTGGTCTGAGCCTCAGGTCGTGTCCAGCTGGTGTCCTCTCTGTCTGGCCTTGTCCTTTTTGTAGGTCATTTCACAGCAGTTTAACCCATTAATGCCAGCTATGCTTCTGTTATTAGGGCAAATCCACTAATATCTTTATATTCCTGTATTAGTCAGTGGTTATTGGTCACTCTTCCAGTAAAGTCTGGTTTGTGAGTGGAGAGAAACTGACACTGGTGTCTTTACAGTGAGGGTGAATGGAACCAGACATCAACACTAAGGCGCCCATTTTATTTCCTCTCCACACCCACCAGTGAACCTGCTAATGGTGGAGAAACTGGGGGTAATGCGAAAACATACATCTTCTTTGGGGACTATTTTGCCGTAGAACGCTCAGCATGTAACTCTCCACCACGAATGGATATGTAACAAACACCATCCAAATCATACCGGCTCTGTGGGGTCCTGATTACTGAAGGACAAGGGCCAAGGGGCAAACAGAGTATTCAGAGCAACAGATGAGCCACAGTCTGTAGTTGTAGAACGACACCGTGCTCCTGTGCGGCCAGTGAGCGTAGAAACAAGGAGGTGGTTGTAATGCTATGGCTGATGTGACTGCTAGTAGAAATGTCCTCAGACATGTTTAACACTCACAGCTGGACAATGTACATCTCTGCTTTCTCCTGGTGGAAGTAAGGTGAATTACAGGCATTTGATTCTGTACAGGAGCAAGCTAAAGTTGGGCACTCACACACTCACATACACACACTCACACACACACACACACACACTTATAAATATATATATATATATATATATTCTTTACATTATTTTTCTTTCAGAGAGAGGAAGCAGAGTCCAAGGCTCGGGAGGAGGCCGAGAGGCAGAGGATGGAGAGAGAGAAACACTTCCAGAAAGAAGAGCAGGAGCGGCTGGAGAGAAAGAAGGTGAGGACAGTGAAAGAGAGAGAGGGGTGAGGTTAGAAAAGGAAAAGGGTGTAATATTATATATACATAATGTGTGTGTGTGGAGGGCTTTGGGCTTTACACCCCTCTGGTGGACACTTGGCATTGGGCATGATGACTCATGTGCAGCTGCTTCAGAGAGTCCTGAGCTCCTCAGTTACCTCAGCTTTGTCCTTGTCCATTAACACATTATAAAAGCATACAGTATGTATAAAAGAAACCACTCTTATCCCTGGAAAGTGAACAGTGCGTGTGTGTGTGTGTGTGTGTGTGTGTTTCCAGCGTCTGGAGGAGATCATGAAGAGAACACGTAAGAGCGACGCTGGTGAGAAGGTGAGACCCTGTAGAAAGCTGCTTTCCCAGGTTGTTTCAGAAGATCTGTGTCCTCCAGAAGCTCAAGATCCATTCAGAAAAGTGTTGAAATGCTGCCCCCTGGTGCTTTTCTCCAGTTGATGAACTTCTGTTGTTTCGTGTTGTTGCAGAAAGACGCCAAGTCTCCAGCTCAAGTCAACAGCCAGGAGAAGGACAGAAGTGAGTGTCAGGGCTGAGGGACACAGCGATGGCATTCATTGTTGTGATCAGTTATGTTCCAGTGGGCTCCTCTGTGCTCTCCTGTGTGTCTTAATCAGGGCTGGGGAACCTGCCGCCAGTCACCGGGGGACAAATTAGTAGGTGCACATCTGGTCTAGGGCCCCAGATGTGGTGGGAATTTAGAGAATAGGGATCCCAATGGGGGACATTTTGCTGGGGAAGACCTCAGCCAGTCAGAAACGGTTTGAAAGCGTTTTGAAAGGTCACAGCGGCTCTCTGCGTTTTCTTTCCGCCGAGTGTTTTCTTCTATGTTGTTTTCACGTGTACAGAATTCCTGCTTAGTTTCTCTCTATTTCTGCCTCTGGATTCAGTCGGTCTGGGCTTTGCAGTGTTTCTCAGGCTTTGTCTCGGCTTGTTTCTCTCTTTTTTGCTTTGCCCTTTTTATAATAAACTCCACATTGCTCACTTCTGTCTGTAGCCTTTAGTTACATTCAGTAAGAAGCTGGGTTTTCTGGGGGATCCCACTCCCTCCCTGGAAAAAAGCAGAGGAACACCGTCCCCCACCCACCGTTCCGTTCAACTACAGTGTATTACGCTGTATTTTTCTACAACACAAATGTATGTCATTGGGGCATAATTATGGAAACTGTGAAATATCATGTAATTCACACATAAATCTATAGATATTCAGTTATTAATGAATTCCTTAATTAAGTAGTAAATTATTCGAAGTCATTTGGGGTGCCACCTCCTGCTGCTTCATGCACCACTAGTGATTGACGAGTACGACAGTTTGGGAACCACTGGTTTAGACGATTGAGTGCGTATCGTAAAGAGGAGTACAATGTACTGATTAACTCTGTGTTTTATCGTTGTCTTCCCAGGTTCTGCCCCTGCTCTAAACCCAGCTGTCAGCCACGGCAACCAGACGCAGGGAGAGGTCAAAGTCAGGTGAATAACACACACTCCATCACACTGAGAGTGTTCATCAGAGAGAAGTAACCCTCTCTGATTATCTCTAAAATAGGAACTCTACAGGAGAAGGAAAAAACCTTAATCACTTTCAGTGGAAGTCAATGTTAAAAGATTGTATTGATTAAAGTGTCGTCCCGGTTTGGTTACGATACTGAAGATAACTCACATCGCAGGACAGTGTTTGTGAAGTAAATATATTGTGAATGAATATAAATGAATACAGAACAGCTCTGTGTGGAGTGAGAGTGTTTCTGGGTGTGAACCATTCTTTCTTCAGCTTAAATTTACAATTGGTTCCAACGCAGTAGAGCACTGTGACGGCTGATAATCCTCTTCTACTGGCACTTTTCCACTGCATGGAACCTACACGACTCGACTCGGCACGGCTCTTTTGCTCTTCCACTGGCCAAATCTGGTCCTGGTCCCTGGAACCGGGTACTTTTTCAGTCCTGGGGTTCCACCGGTGCTGAGTAGGTACTAAATGGTCAGGTGTAAACCCTGCAGAGCACTGATTGACCAGAGCCCTGTCAATCACCACGAAATACAGAGCTCATTCAAATCCAGCACAAACCACCGCTTGTAAAATCTCTAAAGTTACAGCAGCTTTCACGTTTATTTTTATCGGACTCACAACTGCAGCTCGTAGCCTTACCTCGAGGCGTCAAAAATTTCCAGTGAAAGCTAAACCTGCTACAAGTAAAACTGCTCTGTGGGACCTGGGGGCAGAGCACAAACAACACGCGAATAGACGATGAGTAAACAGCGCCTAACTTTACCGACGTTTACAGAAGTTCGCATGGGAGCCCTAACAGTGGAAAAGTGACAAACTTTAAGCGAGTCGAGTCGTGCAGAGCCGGACCCATGCGGTGGAGAAGCACCGTAACAGTCCAGGATGAAGCAGCTGTTCAGGAGAGACGTATTGTTGGTCCACTTCCATGTCTCTAAGAACCTTTAAACCAGAGTAAATGATGCTCTATCAGTCGTGGAGAATGAGAACTGTGTGACCTTTCCCCTGGTACCACACCTCAAGAACCCTGCAGCATGTTTTTGATTGTATCTGCCTTCATTGAAGCTGCAGGTAATGCAATGCAGTGTGATTATTGAACTAGCGCACATTGCGATGACGATCCTGAAATGATAAATTGTGCAGCCCCAGTGCAGATATTAATGGGTAACATCATTCTCAGAACAACAGTGACACAGGCATGGTAATGTTCATGGAAATAAGTGTGTGTGTGTGTGTTTCCTCTCAGCCCTGTGGCCTGGGCTTCTTCTCCGGTGGTCAATGGAGTCCAGCCCAACAGACACCACAACGGCCTCTCCTCCAATGGTGAGGCCACCGACTTTGAGGAGATCATCCAGCTGTCCAGTCACAACAGCAGCAGCAGCGCTGGGCAGGGCCAGAACCAGCCTGATCCAATCAGGGCTTTTGAAGGGGCGGAGCCCTATCTGATGAAGGCAGGACCTATGAAGCCCCAGCATGTGGCAGGTAAAAGAAGTAGCGCTGTCATTAACGATGAAGCTGGAACATGGAGGCGTTTCGTTGTTTAAACTAATTTTCTCTTTTAAAGCTTCTGTGTCTGATTTCATAAAAAGAACAAATTCAAATAAGAGTTTAGTTACATATCGTTGCTTTCAAAGAACATATCTAGAACATTTTCATGGCCATGTAGTTTACTACATCATTTGAACACAGCTGCTGTCCTTCACACTGTGTGAAATCACTCTCAATAAAATCTGTTCATTCCAGTCAGGTTTGGAAATGCCTTGCCTTGATTTGGTGGCTGTTGGAACAGTGCAGTGAGGATTTGATGGCATACAGCCACATCAAAATATCAAGCTTCAATGGTTCTGGATCACATTAGTATCTGACCTCATTCAAACGCTCACGACTGCTATCAAACCCTCCCCGAAATGTGTAGTGACAGGTCTTAGCATCTGTTCGAGCGTGTCCCCGTTAACCCTGTGTTTTCCGGTCTACAGAAGTCCTGTGAGTGGTCGTCCCCTCAGTGTGTCCAGCCTTACGCCAGCGCCGAAGCCAAGGGTGTTGAGTTTTTAATGCAGCAGCTGTGGATCCACCAGCGAAAGTGTGCCAAAACTTTACAGACTCTTTTGGAGAAATCCTCTCTGCCACCTCTGTCTGGACGCGTTCGGACGTCCACGCGGAGACGAGGATGTCCATCTTATTACCTACCGTACAAGGAAAAAAAAAAGAGTTTGCTGATAATGAAACAAACGAAGCCTAAAAGTGTTCCTGTCTTTCTCACTGCGTGTGATGGTGCAACAGTGTTGAGTTATGATCGAACCGTCACTCGGAGAGTTTTATGGTGCACCTTAAAAAAAACAACAACAACAGACTGTAAGGAGATTTAGAGAGTTTTACAGAGTGCAACTTGGACATTTATAAATATATACAATATTTGGCTATCGTTACGATCAGTAATTATTCTTGTTGTTGTTGGTGTTGTTGTTGTTCTTATGACATATTACCATTGTTCATTTAATTTCAGAAAGAAGTGAGAAAGTGTGTGTGTGTGTGTGTGTGTGAGTGTGAGTGTGTGTTGAACTCTTGAGATATTTAACGTCAGACGCAGTAGCAGAGGGTATGTAAATGTATATTTGCCTGACCTGTGGAATAAAATCTTTATGAAAGGGACCCTACGTGTGTATTTTTCTTCTTTAATCAGTTTGTTTCAGCACTAATACTAATGAATTAAAGGGGAGCTTGGGGACTTTAACTCTCACTAACTTATCTGCCCCTACATCTGTGTAGATATATCATCCCCTTAAAACTATAAGCTTCTATCTGCATTCGAAGCACTTTAAAGGTGTTGTGATTTAAAGGTTTTGCATTTCCAAGCTGATACGTGGAAGAAGTCTCTTTCAAACATCAAAATAACACACACCCTAAATGTACATCATCAAAACACTGTCACAGGACCCTTCTGTTTTTTGGAACAGGTTCAATTAAGACTCAGTCACTCACACACTCACACCTGTGGACAGTTTCACACACTCACCCAGTCACTCACACCTGTGGACAGTTTTACACACTCACCCAGTCACTCACACACACACACCTGTGGACAGTTTCACACACTTACCCAGTCATTCACACACTCACACCTGTGGACAGTTTCACACACTCACCCAGTCACTCACACACTCACACCTGTGGACAGTTTCACACACTCACCCAGTCACTCACACACTCACACCTGTGGATGGTTTCACACACTCACCCAGTCATTCACACACTCACACCTGTGGACAGTTTCACACACTCACCCAGTCACTCATACACACACCTGTGGATAGTTTCACACACTCACCCAGTCACTCACACACTCACACCTGTGGACAGTTTCACACACTTACCCAGTCACTCACACACTCACACCTGTGGACAGTTTCACACACTCACCCAGTCACTCACACACTCACACCTGTGGACAGTTTCACACACTCACCCAGTCACTCACACACTCACCTGTGGACAGTTTCACACACTCACCCAGTCACTCACACACACACACCTGTGGACAGTTTCACACACTTACCCAGTCATTCACACACTCACACCTGTGGACAGTTTCACACACTCACCCAGTCACTCACACACTCACACCTGTGGACAGTTTCACACACTCACCCAGTCACTCACACACACACACCTGTGGACAGTTTCACACACTCACCCAGTCATTCACACACTCACACCTGTGGACAGTTTCACACACTCACCCAGTCACTCACACACTCACACCTGTGGATGGTTTCACACACTCACCCAGTCATTCACACACTCACACCTGTGGACAGTTTCACACATTCACCCAGTCACTCATACACACACCTGTGGATAGTTTCACACACTCACCCAGTCACTCACACACTCACACCTGTGGACAGTTTCACACACTTACCCAGTCACTCACACACTCACACCTGTGGACAGTTTCACACACTCACCCAGTCACTCACACACTCACACCTGTGTTTCACACACTCACCCAGTCACTCACACACTCACCTGTGGACAGTTTCACACACTCACCCAGTCACTCACACACTCACACCTGTGGACGGTTTCACACACTCACCCACGCACTGGCCAGAACAAGGACCCTATGTTTAGATGGTGATCATCACATCCTGACAGCTTTTATTCATTAATGAAAGGCCAGGGACAGAATGGACTGTGTCCCCTGGGTCAGGGTCTCTGTGACCAACACTGACCCCTAGCCCCTGCATTCCTGGACAAAGAGAGTGAGTCTAAACACTGGAGGTTATTTATAGTCCTGTTGGTAGGAGCTTTCCTCAAAAGTATTCTGTCATAACATTACAACCACTTCCTTGTTTCTCCACTCACTGTCCATCTGTTGCTCTGCATACTTTCTTACCCCCTTTTCCCCGTTTTTCAGTGCTCAGGACCCCCACAGAGCAGGTGTGATGTGGTGGTGGATCATTCTCAGTGCTGCAGTGACACTGACGTGGTGGTGGTGTGTTAGTGTGTGTTGTGCTGGTGTAGAATGGATCAGACACAGCAGTGCTGCTGGAGTTTAAACCTCTCAGAGTCTGGACTGAGAACAGTCCACCGACCAAAAACACCCAGCCGACAGCGTCCTGTGTCACCGATGAAGGACTAGAGGACGACCCACACACACTGTGCAGCGACAGATGAGCTACTGTCTCTGACTCTACATCTACAAGGTGGACCAACGAGGGAGGAGTGTCTCACAGAGTGGACAGTGAGTGGACACAGGGTTTAAAAACTCCAGCAGCACTGCTGTGTCTGATCCACTCTACACCAGCACAACACACACTAACACACCACCACCACGTCAGTGTCACTGCAGCACTGAGAATGATCCACCACCACATCACACCTGCTCTGTGGGGGTCCCACAACATCAGCACTACAAACTACAGATAGGTATTGACTGTCACTGGTGTTGACTGCGCAGTGAAGCAGACGACTGCGTGAGTTCACCCTCACGTCCTCACACTGACCACTGACTTTAACGAGGGCTGTTTACCGGTGATCACTGAAGGCCACTCTTACACTCCTTTATTTGTTGTGATATCACCATGGTTGCAGTTATTAACAGAATAACACAGTGTGTGTGTGTGTCCGAGTACTTGTTTTTATACTTTTTCTAAACAAATTTGCAGTAAAACAAGAAGAACATGACATGATAATGTTAAATCTACACATACAACATATACACAGGACATAGATTTATAACACCACTTATGTTTCCAATTAGATTACTGACTGATTGATTGATTGATTGATTGATCAAATCAAATTTATTTCTATAGCGCTTTTTACCACTGATGTTGTCACAAAGCAGCTTCACAGAATTCCAGTAAGACAAAGATTTGACATGAAATGTAAAAATCCCCAAGTGAGTGAGGCCAGGAGCGACAGTGGCAAGGAAAAACTCCCCCAGCTGAGGAAGAAACCTTGGGAGGAACCAAGGCTCACAAGGGGTGACCCATCCTCCTCTGGTCAATCTACTGGTGATGATAGTTAGTAGTCCATGAGAACTTCAGTGTAGGGGCAGCTTCAAGTCACCTGGTGGTTGCTGGAGAGTGGGCAGCTGGTCTGAAGCGTGGAGGAGGGTCTCGACAGTCATCCATCAGTGTCCAGACAGACAGGTGGGCAGTCGTTTACTCGGAAAAAGCTAAAGGTATAGAATTAGTTTTGAACTGTTTGGTGTTTGTAAAGCAGAAAATGTGAACGTTTACAGAGTGTGGCTAATGACTCGGGCAGATCTGACCATGACAGCTTTAACTAAAAGGAGAGAACCAGAAGGACACACAGACACGGGAGCATCCTGAAACACTGGCATCCCTTCGTTCCACCGATTGATTGATTCAGTAGTTTCTCCTAACCTCTTCATCCTGTTCAGGGCTGCTCTGGATCCAGATTCAGTAGCGGTTGGTATGATATCGGATTATGAAATCTAACTTTATACTGGATTACCGTATCATTTATTACATCAGATTATGATATTAGCTCTTGACCCCTGTGTGTTCTGTCAATTAGATTCTTTTTTGTGTTTACAATTAAAACACAGGATTCTTTTCTTTTCTTTTTCTGTAACTGAAGTAAAATAAAACCCTAAAACACCTGGATCTCCTGCTCACAACGTTAAATAGAGTTAAGTAAATGCCTTTGGTTTTTAGAAATATGATATTGGTTTATAACATCGGATTATGACGTGGACTTCCATTTGAAATGTATCCTTGTAAACAGGATGAAGCATTTAGGTTTGTACTGTTTTCTTGACAGAATACCCACACAGTGTCATGCCCTCATCCTGTCGTGTCTGTTTTCCCCGCCATGTGCTATCTTAGCACATGGCTCTATTTGTTATTGTCCATGTCTCTGCCCTTGTCCCGCCTCCTTGTCCGTCCTCCTCGTTATCTGTCTCAGGTGTGTCTTGTCTGTGTCATGTATTTAAGTTCCCTTGTCTCACTTCTTGTTTGTCAGTCATTCGTTTCTTTCCTCTAGTTATGTTCCTCTTCCAATGTCTGTCTCAGTCGTTTCTTGTGTCATGTAATTAAGTCTGTCTGTCTTGTTTGCTCTAGCCCTCTGTGTTTAGTTTCAGATTTAGCACTGTGTCTATGTTTAGCGTTAGCTATCAGTGTTTATTTAGCTTTCTAGGTCTTAGTGAAGTATCTCTGTCTAGGTCTTTAGTCTGTCTGTCTTTCCCGTTTGCTATAGTTCTCCGTTTTAGGTTTAGTCTGTCTAGCTCTTTGTATTTTAGTTTAGCCTGCTTAGCTACCATTGTCTGTTTGTTACCTCCCTGTGTGTTGCCTTTCTGTTAAAGTCTTGTTGTTTTGTTATAGTCTTTTGTTAATAAAGTATGTGTTTTAGCGTGTGCGTCCACCTCTGTCAGCCCGCCAGCCGTGATTCCTGACACAGTGTATGTGGGGAGAAGGTGTAGCGAGTTTCCAGATGGTGAGTGTCATACCAAGACAAAAATAAAGACAACAAAACATTTGCTGCTATGAGGCCATTTCCCCTAGACCCCTCTAACCAGCTGTTGGCATTGAGCATATCTCAGAGGGCCAGTCCTTTGTAGTTGAGTATTCTTCTTTATCTGTACTCTGTGGTTTGTTCTTCCCCTCTGTATTTGAATTGGCAGCTCACGGGAACTGGATTCACTGGGGTGTGTAGTTCCTGGAGAACGAGGCTTCTGTCCCTGGACAGAGGTGTGGGTGTACCATTATTTACATTTATGGCATTTGGTAGACGCTGATATCGAGACGGACGTTAAAGATGGAGGCCACAGTGGCGCTAATAACCCTGCCCATTGGGTTTTATGGGGGGTGTGTGTCGGGGCTTCATAGGAACTGCTCTCTATATCCCACCCCCACTGGTTGTCATGGAAACCAGTCAAACACCACAATGCAGACAGCAGCAGAGCTTCATTCACGTCAGTGGGGCATTTGTGACTACAGTAAACTGCAGACAGTATCCCGTTTAACATTAGCATTCTCCTCCAAGCGTGGTGAGGTCCAGCGACTCTCTGGCTTGTGTCACACATTTCGGAGGAAGCATGTGCTGTCGTCTTCTCCCTCTCAGCCTGGAAACACTGTGAGATTCGGGAATATCTATAAAATTGTACGGAGATACCTTTAAATCAATGGAAATAACCAACAGTGAAGAGTCACCCATTCCCTTAGAGATGGAGGGCAGTTTATTAAAATTACGTTTACAGAATATGTGTCACATCTAAGCCTCAAGACTACAGGTCCCAGGAGCTCCTGGGAGCTCACGTGGGCAGGAGCGGCAGTTCAGTATCCAATCGGAGATGGAGCGATCGTTCTCCGTCACCTGAATACTGAATTGCTTGCACCTGTCGGGGTCTACTTATTTGGCATGCTCTCGGTTACTCCTTTGCGAAGTATTGTTTTGTGACTAGTCTCATCCTTTACCAAGCATTCGTCGTGTTATCAGTTTTTGACCAAAGTTTTGTCTTTCTGATTCCTCTTAGCTATTGCCCCTTTTGTACCTTTGCAGCAGATGATCCCTGTGTCTTCGTCTCAGCCTGTGGATAACCACTGTGTGAGTGTAGGAGTGGGTCGTGCTGGAGCTTGGGTACTGCATACTATTTATGTATGCACCTCATTCAAATGCGCATGATGTACACATAGAAATATGCAGTTCTCCTCAGGGCACTTCATGTTTGAAGTATCCAGTGCACCCTATACACCTGTATACACTTCATGTACTGTATAATCACCACAGTAATGAAGTGACCAAATATAACAGGACTCTCTGGACGAGTACGAGGCACTCATTTGTCGAGTAGTGTAACAGTGTTCTCACAGTACACTGGCGCTCCATCCAGTGCATCCAGTGTTCTGTTTGGGATCCAGGACTAATCCCCCAACATCATCAACTGACCTCGCTTACGCTCTCATGGCTGAATGCCATCAAATCCTCACACCACTGCTCTAACATCTACAGTAAAGCCTTCTCAGACAGAGCGGAAGCTATTCCTGACGTGAGGAGAGACCCAGATTCATATCAGACCATCTACACCACCCCAACCCCCACATTCTCTCAAAACAGGAAGGGCGAAAGGGCTTTGAAATTGTAGCAGGGCGTCTTCTCTGAGCTTTTGTTTTCATTTTCTCCCTCACTCTGCACTAAGGTAAGAGGCTGGTTCTCTGTCATTACCCTCCTCACCTCAGAGAAACCTGGGGGCTCACTTTAAACTGACTCGTGAAGAACTAGCATCCGTGGAAAAGCAGCTTCTTAAGCACGAGTGAGGTTTACCAGTGACGTATGTGGATAGTAACCGAGTGTGTAGCACTGTGAGTCTCTGATTGTTCAGGCCGGAGCTCATATTACACAGTGAGAGCGCAGCGGTGTCTCACTTATCTGTTTTTTGTTGCATTACTAAGTTCCTGAGAGTTTTATTCACTACCTCTCAAGTTCACTAAATGGCCACTCAGTGACGCACATATCACTCATGCGGCCTTGGATTTGGTGTTTATACACAGCCCTCATTTGCAGAAGTCCACTCAAGTGCCATCAATCCATGGCAAACCGTAAAGTTCACTGGTCGTCTGTAAGTCATTCACAGGAACACACACACCACACTCAAAGCTTGTACGCTGTAGACTTACACATGCATTTACCACTTACCATTTTAATGAAAGGGCTGGGCCTAGCCACGCTGTGAGAGACTTGATCAATGAGTGTTAAATGCAGATCTGGCTCAGCATCCATTTTGTTACGGTACTTGGTCTTGATATTTTTGGCCAGAAAACAAAGTTTTTCACCAGTTTTGTACGACTTACCGGCTTTTGCAATACACAAGTGATATTTCTTGGGATTTGGAAACTGGGGTGACAATATTTGTTATTGTAGATGTGCACTGCTTTAGACCTTTAAGCTGATATTTGCCCACATGTTTTTTTTTTCAGTTTGTTTGTTTGTTTTTTTATGCAATACACAAATCTCTTTTATATAAACAGAATTATGAAATATCTGAAACTGGGCGGCACGGTGGTTCAGCAGGTAGTGTCGCAGTCACACAGCTCCAAGGACCTGGAGGTTGTGGGTTCGTGTCCCACTCCAGGTTACTGTCTGTGAGGAGTTAGGTGTGTTCTCCCTGTGTCCATGTGGGATTCCTCCGGGTGCTCCCATTTCCTCCCACAAAAGACAAAACAGTCCAAAAACACACATTGGTAGGTGGCTCGGCGACTCAAAACTGTCCATAGGTGTGAGTGAATGTATATGTGTCGCCCTGTGAAGGACTGGCGCCCTCTCCAGGGTGTGTTCCTACCTTGCGCCCAGTGATTCCAAGTAGGCTCTGGACTCACTGTGACCCTGAACTGGATAAAGGTTACAGACAATGAATGAAACAGAGTCTGTCATTTACATTTAGATTTACAATTATCCACTAATTCCCTTTTCCAGTGAATGTAGTAAATGTTCAGATGTTGTCTGATGTAAAACCTCTGGATTTTTCCCATGACACCAATGGTACACATAACACAGTTTGAGAACCACTGATAAAGCAAACTGGTTCTAGCCCAGGTGTGCCCCACATCCCGCATTGTCATGGCCCCTTTGCCAAAAGGATGGATGCCCCTGGAATGGTCCATCCACATAAATACAAGATCAGGGCCAGGTGTGGCCAGAGGTCAATGTTTTGGCCACTTTTGGTTCACATCCACTTTTGCCACAATCAGCACAGCTCTACCTTTGCCCAAAGTGATGTATGATCAGCAGTGCGTTTAAAGTACAGGGGCCCACTTTAGAAGACTAGAGTAGCAACAATAGACAGAGGCTTTGTTTGAGTACGTAGTGGCCGGGTAAAACACAAATTGGCCCCTTCACAGCAAAAAGCAAAAAATAAAAGGTTACCTCTGCACTGTATCTCTTCCAGTACCCTTTACTCTCTTGGTTGTAGGATTCAGCCTTTGTTCATGCAGTCATCTACACAGGGTCTTGGGCATCCGACATCCAATACCGCCGGTAGAGATGAAACTCTGCAGGTCACTAACTAGAAAATTCAATCAGCCAATGGAACTGGATGGTTACGTTCATGCATTTAGTAGAGAAATAAGGGCCAACTGAGCTAGTCAACTTAAAGTCTCTTTTAGCAGTGTTCCCACTAACATTAGCAGCCTGAGCTAGCCTACTGTAGAGTACATAAAACAGCAGCCTGACCTAGCATATTATTGGCTCACCAAAGAGAAAGAGACTAAAACTAGTAGAAAGGTATACAGTAATCCCTCGCTACTTCGCGGTTCATCTTTCGGTGATTTTTTTTTTAAATCTAGGAAAACCATGAAAGAAGTATTTTTTTTTATTATTTATATGTATTAGACTAAGCCTGTAGGTGACAAAAGATATCATTTACAAGTATTTCTTACATACATTACATATATTGTTCATGTCCACATCCGAGTAAAATTTACTTACGCTAAATCACAGCTTAGGAATGACTCTATTAAAGAAACTGGTAGGATATCGCATGTAGTTCCAGCTGAAAAACATTATAGAATGACTGTTTAATGTAAAGGGTGGGTTGTTAACAGTAACAGGGAGGGTTTTAAAAGTCCAAATACTCGTTAAATACATAAAAAAATATCTTTCCTCTACTTCGCAGAAATTCGTTTTTTTGCAGGTAGTCTTGGAATGCATCCCCCATGAAAAACGAGGAATTACTGTATAACCAGATTAACAAAACACACTGAATTCACTGAAACATGTATCAGAATATCTACACCATTTTTAAATAAAAATATATAAAATTAACTGTTCGTTTTTTAACCGGGCTACATCTATATAATAAACCTGGCTTGACAAATACACAAACATAAAACCAGACAAGAAAACAATGCCTCAAATACAGCTAACAGAAGCAGCATTAAATAATTTCAATTCAATTAAAAAAATTCAATTAAATTGAATTATTTTGCTTTTTGTCAATAGAAACTTTTTTTATTTTTTTTTACTAAACCTGATACCCATTTCATGGTTGTTTCTACAAGTGTATTGGCTATGACTCTAGAAGTGTATAAAGCTGTTTGGGTTAAAAGGTTTGTTTTGTCAGGGGAAAAAACAGTTTAATTTAAAGCACAGGTGGAACGGAACCTCAGACTAAGAACCTGCGGAATAAAGACTTATTCAGATTCGTTACCGGTTCACTGCAGCTTTGTCCTGACGGAGCAGATGCCATCGCCAGCAAAGTGCTGGGAAACTAAAGTGTGGCTGTGGAACTACGCTCTGACAGAGTTTATAGCTCTTTTACTGCAAAAGGTACCAAATGTTGTCTAAAAGAGCTCACTATAAAAGACTTTGACACTAAAGTCAATGTTTTACAGTGAATATTGCATATAATGTGAATGTTCATTGATATTTCTCATAGTCAACAAAGAGGAAGGTTCTCCGCCTTCATTGCTATGCAGTCAGTCATTAAACCACGCCCCTCTCCGCTGATGTCCCACCTCCCACACTAGATCAGGGCCAAAAATCTGAAACTGAAAAACAAGGATCTGAAAGTGAAAATAAGATCTGTGACTGAAAAAAGATATGAAACTTAAAAAAGTACAGTAAAATACATGTAGGATACATCAGAGTACAGTGGAGTACAGGTAGGTACATGTTGTATCGTAGTGATTAATTCACTTAACAACAAAAAAACAGAGGGAGGCTTGAGTTCAGGTTCTCGCACTGGTTCTTTTCCTGAGGTTGTTTTTTTTGTGTAAAACTGCAATACTCTAGAATGGATGAAGGAACATCACCTCCAATTGAATTTATCCAAAACTGAACTACTGGTCCTCCCAGGCAAACAAGCTATTCTCCTCAACATCAGCATCAAGCTAGAGTCCCTATCAGTGGCTCCCACCAAGGTTGTAAGAAACCTGGGTGTCATGGTTGATGACCAGCTGACCTTCGCAGATCACGTTACCGCTGTAGCTCGATCGTGCCGCTTCTCCCTATTCAACATAAGGAAGATTAGGCCATACCTAACTCAACATGCAACACAGCTCCTTGTTCAGATGTTAGTAATCTCCCGTCTTGACTATTGCAACGCCCTTCTGACAGGTCTTCTGGCCTGTGCTGTGAGACCGCTACAGATGATCCAGAATGCTGCAGCACGCCTGGTCTTCAACCAACCAAAAAGAGCACATGTCATGCCCCTATTAGTTGAGCTGCATTGGCTACCCTTAGCTGCTCGCATCAAATTTAAATCACTAATGATGACCTTCAGAGTATTCACTGGTTCTGTTCCCGGCTACCTCAATAGACTCTTAAAACCATATGTTAGTGCCCGCCCTCTCCGTTCCTCGAAGGATCGCCAACTAACACGGCCAACCCCTCGTACAGGTCAGTCGAGGCTATTCTCATCTCTGGTACCACGCTGGTGGAACAGAGCAACAGAAACTCTCTCCGCATTCAAGAAATCCTTGAAAATTCATTCTTTCTTTAATGCACTTATTACTTCCTGCATATTGCACTTAATGTAAGGTAATTTGTATAAATTGTGCTGTAGTTTGAATGTTAGATCCTCTTTTGTAAGTCGCTTTGGATAAAAGTGTCTGCCAAATGCATAAATGTAAATGTAAATAGAACTACAATTGCCTTGTACAGGACAGAATGCCATAAGGGTCAAAATGCATGAACAATACACATGTTCCTTCCCCTTTACTTTGAATGCCACCACTAATACAAATATTCCCTAGTTTTATTTATTTTAACTAAATACAGTCCAAGTACTGAACACTAGGGAAAGAGGGTTGACTACCTCAGTTCCTGGGCTGAACCCTGGGGATTATTCTGCCCCAATGGTGTGGGTTAGCCACTAGACTAAATATTCAGTCTCTCAGGTGGCCGTCTGGCTCTAGAGGGATAAGGACGTCCAGTATGCTGTAATTTTGTGCCAGAACACTCTCACCTTGACTGAAAACTTGGTGCTTTGCTTTGCCATGCCTATCCACTTGAGTTCTCTGTTGTGACTGTACCACTTGTCTTGTGCTTGGTGGTCTCAGGAGGTCCAATCTAGTACGAAGCTGTCGGTTAAACATGGCAAATGCCGGAGTTACCTTTGTAATGGCATATGTGGTGTTTCTGTATGCCAACAGGAATGTGTTAAGTGGATGGTTAAGAGAACCATTGCCTCGAGCTTGTTTCATCGTCTGGACAAATGTCTCAGCAAACCCATTTGTTGCTGCGTGACAGGGTGCTGATCATATGTGCTTGATTCTGGAAAGTCCCATGGATGTAGAGGGGCTAATTGTGGCACATTTCTCTGTTTCTGGCAAGTTACACAAGTCTTTGCTTTCTTCTCAATTGCTGCATATAGCCACCAAAAGTAGCTGCGAGCAATCTCTTTCATTCTCACAACTCCACAGTGTCCTGAGTGAAGTTATTCTAGCATCTGGCATCTCAGTGATGGTGGTATTACCACTCGAATACCCCACAGCAAACAACCAGCTTGAACTGTGAGCTCATTTCTTCTCAACAGATAAGGCTTTAGACTTTCTGTCATCTCTCCCCTTCTCCCACAAGAGACAATGTCCAGCACTTCGGACAGGACAGGGTCAGTTCGTGTGCAGTTTCGCACTTCGGCTGAAGTCACTGGAGCATCAACAATTGCTTTGAATTTTGATGGGGCCTTGTGAAGACCAGTGCTGTCCATTACATGGCCAAGGTACTCTACTGATGGGCAGAAGAACTCACATTTATCTTCTCTGACCCAAAGACCATAGTCCTGCAGCCTCTGAAGAGCAGCATCAAGATTTCTGAGATGGTCACTATCGTCTTTGCCTGTGATCAGAAGATCATCAAGGTAGCATTGTACACCCATCAGCCCACTGAGGATCTGATCCATTGTTCGTAGAAACAATGATGGAGCCTAGGTAATACCAAATGGAAGCCTTCGGTACCTATAGAGTCCCTTGTGTGTTACAATAGTCAGTAACTCTTGTGAGTCTGGATCTACATGCATCTGTAAGTAAGCTTGGCAAAAATCTATCTTGCTAAATTTCTGGCCCCGAGAAAGATTAGCGAAAAGATTATCAATCAAGGGAGGTGGATATCATTCAGCAGCCAGGACTTGTTTTGTTCACCTTGGGTTTTTGTTTTTCACTGTGCACTTTTTGTACTTGCACAGATCCACTTAGCTGTTGAGCTTGTGGATGGATGTGCTCACTTCAATTGCCCTCTCTATTGTTAAGTTGCTCTCTGTCAAAAGACGCTTCTGAATTGTCTCACTGCACAAGCCACAAACTAACCTGTCTCTTAGTTTCTTGTATTGTAGCGATTAATACACTTAACAACAAATAAACAGAGGGAGGCTTGAGTTCAGGTTCTCACACTGGTTCTTTTACTGAGGTTTGTTTTATTTTGTAAAACTACAATACCCTAGCATAGAACTACAATTGCCTTGTAAATGACAGGATGCCATAAGGGTCAAAATGCATGAAGAATACACAACAGTACATGTACGTTTTTAAATCTTTAACATTTGCAATATGAACAGATATATGTGAGGATGGTTTGCTCGTTTCCTTGCAATTGTCTGTTTTATCACACATTGCCACTAATTTGTGCCTTCTCTGCAATGTTTTATGTGTATACACACAGGTTTTACTTAAATGTACAATCCTTTTTACACCAAGTTTATAAGGGGATACAGATAATGAATGAATCCTAGTGAGATGTTGCTCACACACATTACAGACACATTTCTATGCATACACAACCTTTATTAATGAGATCCCTGGTCTCACTAAACAAAACCAGACAATGCAGGACCTGCATCAGGGAAAAAGGTGAGTGATTGAGGGTCAGGGCAGCTGAACTGAGTATAAGTGCAGGCCTGTAGCACTATGTCTAGCTGGTCAACTCACAATGCTTAAATTAGTAAGTCATGTATATTTCACCAGTCTCTGTGGTAACAGACTGAAGCAGAAGTGATATTATTTCCTGCACGTACTTCCCTGTCATATTTAATTTCCTTTATATGTTCGCAAACCAGATAAATATCACATTATGAAAAGACATGAGCAGAAGTTATACAAATTAAACATTATGACCCTGTCTGGGATCCATTGTGTCAGAAACAGTATAAAAGCCAAAAAAATGAAGTGTGATGCGCTGTCACAGTTTAAAAGAACAATCACTTATTTTCCCTTTCATTTCCATGTTAAAACATTAAGTGATTTTATTGCCCCTTCCAGGGACTGAATATAAATATCACCCACCTCTAGTTTGATGTAATATTTCTGTGAAACTTATGTCGTATGAAGTTCATGATACCACAGGGATCCTGGATATATGTTTATGACTAAAAGAATAGATAATTTACAATGATTAAAATAACAGATAGTGTGTTTTAAGGCATTCTGCACAAAAGTATCTGAAATGTTCATATACATTTTATTTCTGTATGTTGCTTAGGTGAAAAAGGATGCCAAGGAGTGTGTGGAAAGTTTGTTATTGCATAAAGAATATTCAAGTTCACTATGGTATTTATATAAACATTTTATTTTTATGGCTTTTTTATACAGTCCATCCTTCTGCTGGCAAATATTCATGCTCACCCTAAAAAAATAAATAAATAATAAATAAACTGAACAAATTATTTATATAGTATTACATAGTATTTTAAAACTTATTTCTATATTTAAGTTATTTATTCTAGTATTTTAAGTGACCCTTTTTGTTTTGTATTCTTAAATCATGAGTGAAGACTGCCATCTAACCTCGAAATAGATAGAATTATTCCAGTCCACTGTAAATGCTGTAAGAACTTGTATGGGGCAAATCTAATCTTGAAAAGGCAGCCTTTTATGACATTTACCGTGTTTCCCCGATAGTAAGACACCCCCGATAGTAAGACGCAGTGTGGGTTTTAGGGGGGTCGGCTAATGTAAGACGTACCCCGAAAGTAAGACATAGTAAACTGTACGTTGGAAAAATATAAGCCATAGTACCGGTACCTTTTGCTGCATTAACTGCGGGATGCGGACGGTTAAAGCGGGATGAGCGGAGGGATGTGGAGGCCGCGGGAGCAGCAGTAATGTTGTCCGTGGTCCAACACGCAGCCTCAGTGCCCTCATGTGCAGCCGCTGGTGGCCGCTCTGATTGGCATGGCCATGGTTGTCATGGAATAAATCTGTTTTATCTTCCAGTATAACATATTCAAACTGTTCGTTCTTACCGTTTTTCATTGTTTTACATGTTATACATGGAAATACCGTCATGATACGGTTGTAACAAGACATTCTTGGCACTTGCTTTTATAAAACTGTTTTATGGTGAATACCATACTGTTCAGGTTGTTAATAAATGTTGATTTTATGGTTAAAACAAAAATCGACATTTTTTACCAATATAAGACATACCCCGAAAGTAAGACATAGTGGGACTTTTGGGGGTAAAAAGAATGTATGACACTGTCTTACTTTCGGGGAAACACGGTATTATATCAGCAGTGGTTATGATTAAACATGATATAAATTTATTAAAAATAAGTAATGTATTTGTGTTTCTTTTTTTCCCTCCTGTACCATATTTTAATCACCAATATTTTACATATAGTTCATTATTTGGCAATTTATCAAGCAATTGCATGTCATTAATCCTCTACGGTAATAATATACATAAATGCTAAAGAACCAGTCATTTATTTTTACCTTCACAGAATAGAAAATATATTTGAAAGTGAGTTGCAATCCCTAAACCAGCCAGTTGCTTTGTCCTTAGATCAGGTGCCATACAAGTTAGAACATTTAGCAACAACTACAATTGAGGAGGAAAAAAAAACAAAAAACAAAAAAACATAAACATCTCAAAACTATTTCCAAAGGGTATGTAAAATGTATCCAGCAAACACACTTAAATGGCAATATCTATGAAAATTCCCACGTGACTGTCTATCCAGTGTAGTTCAATGATGGACTGAAGTCATGATTTGAATAATGTTGGATAATTTCCAGATGAGAAAATGCCTTAGATTTCAACAACCAATATTGACTGCAAGAGATTTCCTCCTTATGACACTTTAGAGGAGGAGGAGTTGTGTGCTTTATATAAAAGAGTTACTGTCTGGGCTTATTTCAGTTTTGTAGCCATGGCCAAAATATTTACATTGGTGTTGCTGCTCCTCAATACACTAGGGATGATTTCAGGAATCAGACTGGACGGAAATGGATACACTGACATTGTTATAGCCATCAATCCAGCTGTGCCTGAAAATGAAGCCCTTATCGATCAAATTAAGGTAATTATTAACATACATACCAGTAACATTATACATATCGTACTGAAGATAAAATATTTTAATATAATATTTAACTACTTTTAATATGTTTGAAAAATGTCTGTGGTTCATTAAATCTATGTTCATTTAAAAAATATTAGGCAAAGTGTCAACTTAAATAATTTAAACTACTCTTTTAAATAGTTGTTTTAAAATTATGGCAGAGCTTAGTTAAATACATAGAGACATAGCCCGCCAGTCAAAAGTTTGTACACACCCATAATGTGATCTTCAAAATGTTGGGATTTTTTTTCTCTAACAAGCTCAAGCATCTTAATATATTCTTCTTCTTTCAACTACTCCCTCCCGTCAAAGGTCGCCACAGCAGATCAACCGTGATCTGCAACATTGATCAGGCACAGTTTTTATGCCGGATGCCCTTCCTGATACAAGCTCATGCATCTTAATATTAATAGCTTTAATTCCGAAGTGGTATTAATTAAAAAGAAAATCATAATATAATTTAGACATTTTTCAGCTGGTTTTCAGGTAGATTACAAAGCAATCAACAGATATAGTTAATAACACTACTGCCCTCTGCCAAATTAGGCTAAATGCCATAAATGTAATATGTAAAGTGGGTAGTTAATCTAATGTGACTCCTAATGAAGCTGAGGCAATAAAGCATTACCAAACAACAATAGGATTATTGTCAAGAATCTTAATATTTGTTAAAAAAATTAAAGTGCACAAGTTCAGCAGAAGCACATGAGCCTAAAAATAGCATGCTTAGTGTTAGGTATGGGCTACAGACCGATTCCAAAAAAATTAGAATATCATGGAAAAGTTGATTAATTTTCATAATTCCATTCAAAAAGTTAAACTTTAATAGATTATAGATTCAGGGCCCACAATTTAAATGATTTCAAGTATTTAGTTGTTTATTTTCACATAATTTTGGCTTCCAACACATAAAACAGGATTTTAAAAAAGTGCAGAAATCATCCCAAATTTTGCAGGGCATCAATGTTTTATATACACAATGCCATAGAAGAAACATGTTTGGTTCCATAAAGCACCATGTTAGTTTAGCAACCTTCTAAAGTTTCTAAAATGCAGTAGCATATCATGTGACTTGGAGGAACAAAATCCTAGCCTTTATTATTCCAGTGTTGTTAGCTCTGTTTGATGGAGTACTGGATGATCTGTTTATTATAAAAAATCAACTACAGACTCGGTTAAACAATTAATCTGTAATAAAAGTTGTTGGGATTTTTTTGCAGATAATGATAGTGATTACACTTACTGACTACAATGATTTCTGATTATTGGTTATTTTCTTTACCCAGGGAATGATTACTAATGGATCAGAATATCTGCTTCAAGCCTTGGACAAGAAAGTGTACATCAAGGAAGTGAAAATATTAGTGCCACCTAATTGGAGAGGGACATATGAAAGAGCAAGGAGAGAAACTTATGATAAGGTATGACAGGTGCTCCATTTTTCTTGACATATACACATAGCACAGGGTGCAGTGGGACACAGTCTCTGCCTAAAATCCTCACACACCAGTGAGTCTTGCTGATCACAAGGTCACCAACCGAGGGAGAGTGAGAGAGAGTTTGCACTTCCTCCAAACATGCAAAGCCAACCCATTGTTTCTTTTCAAACAGCTGATAATGCAACATCAATTAACCAGTTAATGCGCTGGAGAGATAGGGGAATGGGGGTTTGTAGTTAGACCACAGTGGAACATTGGATATTTTGGAAAACTGAGTAGAACAGTACGGCAAGAATGCCAGTCTACCACAAACATTCTCAAGTAACTCCTTACACGTTAAATGTGGCTAAACATGTTGAAATAACCGAAAGTATAAAAATAAACAGTTCAAAAAGCAGCATTCAAATGAGAATGCTCAACAAATAAACAAATGCTTTTTTTTTTTTTTTGAAAACTATCAATGTGGTGGTACCCTCAAGAGTACATAGTGTGTACTTTTCATTAGGGAATATATTCTATTATAATTTAAGATTTTTAAATTGTGTTGAATTCATATGGCCCATTTCACTTTCAGGACTGATATTTTGTTTATTATTATTTTACACAGGCCTTTGTTCATAAACTCTCAAAAACATGGAAAGAGTTTGTATACATTCACAAGGGGTGTTGCAGCAGTTTTGTATTTTCATCCTTCTTTTTGGCTTATGCTCTCTCGCTGGCACACAATGCTGCTGCACTGACACTGAACTGGAGAACTCTATGTAGGCAAGCATTAGAAAAAAGTAACAGATTTCTCATAATATAATGGAGTAAAAATTATGATATTTAGTATTGAAATGTAGTGAAGTCAACGCCCTCCAATACATACCCATCGCACAAACAGTACTGCATTATAACTAACAACAACATTTAAGGCATTAAGGTCTTCAGGAATTTGCTATCAAATAAACAAGCTAATAAGCTAAGCACCTAAAACTCTTAGTGATTTTTTTAAATATAATAATATTGTGTGTTTTATGTGTTTCCATTATAGGCCAACATAATCATCGATTACCCAAACCCAGCATTTGGTAATGACCCTTACACTAAACAGCTAAAAGGTTGCGGAGAAGAAAGTGACTACATTCACTTGACGCAAGAATTCCTCTTGAATGACACTCTTGTTAAAGTATATGGGCCTAGAGGTAAGAGCTTAAAGAATCAGAGAATCAATCTAGAATTAGCTAAAATAATCATTATTAATGAATTATGCTCATTGACCCGCCGTACGTTCTTGGCTCTGAAATTGAATCTGAACTAGAAGGAATAATTCCGTACAAGAAAATTGCACACACAAACAAATAACCAAGGATTGGTTTTATCACACAACTGGTTTATTAATAATAATATCAAATAATGAATATTGATTATACATTCATATAATGAAATGGATTACAGCGATACATGAGGGAACAGGGAGGTTAATATATGAGGAAATTTCTCTATGATAATTACCCTAGATTCTACAAACCGGATTCCAAAAAGGTTGGGACACTAAACAAATTGTGAATAAAAACTGAATGTAATGATGTGGAGGTGCCAATATCTAATATTTTATTCAGAATAGAACACAAATCACAGATCAAAAGTTTAAACTGAGAGAATGTATAATTTTAAGGGAAAAATATGTTGTTTCAAAATTTCATGGCGTCAACAAATCCCAAAAAAGTTGGGACAAGGCCATTTTTTACCACAGTGTGGCATCCCCCCTTCTTCATACAACACTCAACAGACGTCTGGGGACAGAGGAGACCAGTTTCTCAAGTTTAGAAATAGGAATGCTCTCCCATTCATGTCTAATACAGGCCTCTAACTGTTCAATCGTCTTGGGCCTTCTTTGTCGCACCTTCCTCTTTATGATGCACCAAATGTTCTCTATAGGTGAAAGATCTGGACTGCAGGCTGCCAAATATGTTGTTCTAGAACCTGAATATAGTTATCTGCATTAATGGTGCCTTTCCAGACATGCAAGCTGCCCATGCCACAAGCACTCACACGCAGTTTGGGTATTTAAAATCAAATCTCAGAAAGTCAAATTTCTTATTAGAAATTAATACACATTCGTCATATCACACTACATATCCCCCCCCCCACTTTTTTTGGTTTGATATTCTCCCTCAGAAAACATCGGACCACAATATGGAGATGAATGGTGATGGTAAGGTCAGTGGAGACATTCATTCATACACTCAGGGTTGATATCTTTCTGGGATCATTTAATATGGGAAGAAACCTTTATTGGACTTGATCCAATATGCTGGTATGAGTGTTCAACTTACTTTTAAAATGTCTGTTAACTAGGAAATATTATTGTTATCAAAAGAAATTTTCTGGGGTAGTTGCAAATGGGGTATGCAAATACTTAAAAAAAATACTGGATAAGCAGGGTGTTCCTCTATAGTTAAGCTAACTACTAAGCATTGAATATGAGCGTTGTCACCTTAGATTACTGTAGAAACAAAGAAAAATAAGTTTTCCATAAGAAAAAAACATTAAAACAGTACTTTGTGCTGACTGCGTCACCCCCCTTTTGAATAGTTTTTCGTGGCTTAATGAATGAGCTGTGCATAGCGACGGACAGCAATTCACAAGCTAGAGTGGAATACAATGCTTAAAGTAGAAATTAGAATTTTTACTTCTAGATTGATATACCATGGATTACTTTATCAGGCGGACGCATCGTAAGTACAGAAGAAAGTTTGTTTGTTTTTTTGTTTTTGTATTTATATACTTGGTTGTGGAAGCTGACAATTAATATCATTAATAGTATTCTGGGTGTCTGCTTCTCTTTTATGACAAGTGTGCTGTTGTTCCCTACAAGTCCCATGGGAATTTGGTGAGGTTCCATCTGGGTGTGAGGAACCCATTTGAAGTCAGCGCTTTGCTGATCTTTATTCACATTCCTGGATAAATGGTGGGGGGAAGATTTAGGACCCTGTGTGGGTCTGACCCATGTGGCAGGAGCTTATGAACTTGTTTCTCACTTTTCATGGACTTTGGGGCCAGGTTAATTGAGTTGTACTTTTGCAACTTGTCCCCCCTTTTCAGCCTTTCACAGAACACATTTTGGTCATAACCATTTTTGCATCCCCTTTTTGCTCTGTTGTGTGTTGTATGTATTTTGCTGGACTATGTGATGTCTTATTTTAATCCCTTTTTGTTCTGCACTTGGGAATTGAATGTGATCAAAATCACATTAGATGTTTTTTGTGGTTACCCTGGTTTGTCAGGTCTTTTAATTTATCTCTTTCTGGAGGCCATTTGGGATTTGAATGGGTGTTAGGAATGTGTGCCTAATGTGTGCTAACTAATCACATTCATCCCTACCTGTTGGCTGGTAACCAATAAAAGCAGCACTGCCTTCAGAACCATTTTGAGTAGTGATATTGCACACAAGCTTAACCAAAAGTTTTAAAGTGCCTAATAGATATCCAAAATGCAAGTTCAGCATAGTCAAGATGGAAAGGAAATTCCAAATATATACAAGAATGAAGTCACAGACTCATGATCTCTTCTGTTTTTATATGTATTCTGTTCTCAGGAAGGGTTTTTGTGCATCAATGGGCTCACCTCAGATGGGGAGTATTTGATGAATATAATGAGAATGAGCCATTCTACTTTTCATCTACCAAAGAGATACAACCTACAAGGTCATATCAGCTTCTTACATTAGAATTCCTCATGAAAAAAGCAGTTATCAGATGTTTTATAACATTGATATATTTAAACATATTTAGGAATAAATTCTTGTGTTACCTTTTACTTCAGATGTTCAGGAGAGATAACTGGCCAGAGGTATAAACTGATGAATGGAGATACTTTGTCTTGCCGTGAAGATGAAAATGGCTTACCCACTAAGGAATGCCAGTTCTTTCCAGACAAAAATCAAAAAACAAATGCATCAATAATGTTTATGCAAAGCTTGGACTCTGTAAGTGTTTATATATATATATATATATATATATATATATATATATATATATATATATATATATATATATATATATATATATATATATATATTCAAGTGTTTATTTATTTTCGTTGATGATTACAGCTTAAAGCCAATGAAAACCCATAAGTCGTTATCTCAGAAAATTAGAATAAACAACATAAAACTGCAAATGTTTCCTAAGCCTTTTAAATGGTCCCTTGCTCTGGTTCAGTAAGCTACACAATCAAGTGTAAGACTGCTGATGGGACAGATGTCCAGAAGGCATTCACTGAAGTTATGTCATAACATAATTTTGGAAGTAGGACCACACCCAAACTCCTCCTCTCAGCCCTATATATACCCTGCAAATTCACGTCATTTCCGTGTCAGACAAACTCGCTTCATTTAGTTCAGGAGACAGATCTCGACTCGACTGCTTCACTATGTCAGCTCACTCCTCCGCGCTGGGTCATTCCTGCTGATCCCCATATTCGGAGCCGTGTTCAGCCATTATCAAACCCACCGAGCCTCCTGTTTTAAAACTTGCTATGGGACTGCCGGTATCTGAAGTTGTGTATGGCCGTTGTTGTGTCTGCAATCGCTTAGACTATTCTATGCTCTGTGGTCTTACCCACTCTGGATCGGTACTCTGCTCTCATGCTTCTCCGCCCACTGCAACCGGCCTCCTGAGTGACCCCCCACATCTGCCTCAGATGCTGGTGCACCCTTACCTTCATCTCCAGGCTACACTGCTACGGGTCTGCCTTGTGTTTGGGGAACGCGAATCTACCTTCGGTATGGCTGCTGCTCCACAGCTATGAGCTCTACAGCGCCTTGAAACTCCCATTTCCTCCTCTCCAGCAGAACAGCCTCCGCATTCCAGTAACATGCTCTGAAACAATGGCGTTCCCTTTGCTCACTCAGCTAAAGAGAAAAACCCGTCTGCGGTGTATGGAGCCCCTGCGTAGCAATGCAATGACATCACAACCTCCTCTCTCTCCCCTGACTCAACGCCCCCTGCTGGAGCATTCTTCGTCTTCCTGTTACCCTTCCTTGTTGTGTCTAAGCTGAAGACATTAGCCTCAATGTCGGTTCCTTAGAGGGCTGTTTTGATAATAATATAATTACCTGAGCTGCATTGGATAATGGCTTGGAATCTGCAATATTCATGCACATCACCAGGGCACTAGTTTACCTACACTGTTTGCCAAGATGGTCCTATTTGAAATGTTAGAAAAGAAAGCAGGCAACATGTTTAAGCCTTTATTCCGAATTTGCTCCTCTTTCCCTCTGAATACTGCCTTGATTGACAGCATTGCACCCATTTAGACAGAGTCTCCTTGCTCATTTTGTTCTCTCTTATCCTCTCAACACATCATCCCAACTCCTCCCTTGCTCCTCCTCTCTACATCTGTCTCTACACATCATTCCACCCTTCCCTTTATCATCCCACCCCTCCCTTTCTCTTCCTCTACATCTGTCTCTACACATCATCCCACCCCTCCCTTTATCATCCCCACCTCTCCCTTTATCATCTCACCACTCCCTTCATCATCTCACCTCTTCCCCAATTGCAGCTGCAGCTGCATGCCTCAGACCTTCTAGCCTGCACCCCTCTATAGGTGCTGCGGCGGGCCTGTCTCCTGTCCAGCGCTTTGGGCACTTGATGCAGTCTACTCTACGTAGGTCTACTCTATGCATCATCCCAACTCTCCCTTTATCATCCCACCTCTTCCCCCGTTACAGCCGGAGTTGCATGCCTCAGACCTTCTAGCCTGCACCCCTCTATATGTGCTGTGGTGGGCCTGTCTCCTGTCCAGCACTCTGGGCACTCGACGTGGTCTACTCTTCATAGGTCTATTCTACGCATCATCCCACCCCTCCCTTCATCATCCCACCCCTCCCTTTATCATCCCAACACCTCCCTTTCTCTTCCTCTACATCTGTCTCTACGCATCATCCCACCCTTTCCCATCATCATCCCACCCCTCCCTTTCTCTTCCTCTACATCTGCCTCTACGCATCATCCCACCCCTCCCTTTATCATCCCCACCCCTCCCTTTATCATCCCACCTCTTCCCCCTTTGCAGCCGCAGCTGCATGCCTCAGACCTTCCAGCCCGCACTCCTCTATAGATGCTGCGGCGGGCCTGTCTCCTGTCCAGCGCTCTGAGCACTCGACGCGGTCTACTCTACGTAGGTCTACTCTATGCATCATCCCAACCCTCCCTTGGGGCCTGTCTCCTGTCCAGTGCTCTTGGTACTTGACGCAGTCTACATTATGGTCTACCCTACGCATCATCCCAAACCCTCCCTTTATCATCCCACCCATCCCTCCATCATCCCACCTCTTCCCCCATTGAAGCTGCAGCTCCATGCCCCAGAATTTCTAGCCCGCACCCCTCTATAGGTGCTGTGGTGGGCATGTCTCCTGTCCAGCGCTCTGGGCACTTGACCCGGTATACTCTACGGTCTACTTTACACATCATCCCACCCCTCCCTTTATCATCCCATCCCTCCCTTTATCATCCCACCCCTTTCCCCGTCGCAGCCGCAGCTGCATGCCTCAGACCTTCTAGCCCGCACCCCTCTATAGGTGCTGCGGCATGCCTTTCTCCTGTCCAGCGCTCTGGGCACTCAATGTGGTCTCTTCATTGCATGGCTTCCTCATTGCTGATTCATTTTCATTTCACCCACCCACCACCCATTTCTTCATCCCACCCTCTACCCCACGGCAGCTGCTGCTCTATGCATCATACTTTCCAGCTCGCACCCCCTCTACAGGTTGCTGTTGCGGGCCTGCCTCCTGCCTGGCCCTCTGGCCATTCTATGCAGTCTCCTTGGAAGCTGTGCATCCTCATCGTATATTTGCTCTCATCCTATCGTCTCATTCTCCCAGCCTCTACATCAGCAGCTTGTGTACTCCGTGGATGCTCATCCCAACCCATTCAATTTGTGGCCATGCCATACTTTACCTCTAACTTTACAATTCTCACTTTTCTATTCAGGTGTTGCTGCGGACCCTCATTCTGACTCCTCTGCTGTTGTGCTCCTCCCACCCTCTGGCTTCCTGTTTGTACTCTTTTCAGATGCTGCTGTGGACTATCGTACCGGACCCTTCTCTGTGCTGCCTTGCTGCTCACAGTCTACAGCTTCTAGCTTCTGCTCTGTTCATGTGCTTCAGTGGACATTCCCCCCCAATTATTGCTGCTGCACTACTCCCGGTCTCTGACTTTCCAGCTCATTGTCTTCTCGGGTGCTGTTACAGACCATGTCCTAATCCTCTCTATTTTTCAGCTGTCCCACACTCAGCCTCTTCCTTTACAGTGCACCCTCTATCCTAATGTGGACCTTCATCCTAATCCCCTTCCCCTTGCTGTTTCGCTGCATCCTGCCTCTTCCTTTACAGCCCTCCTCTCTCATGCCACGGACCTTCATGCCAACCCCATAGCTTTGTGGCCGCACCGCCCGCCTCCAACTTCACAGCTTGCACTATCTCCTCAAAAACTGCTGTGGACACTCATCCCTATGCCTTCCCCTCACAAACAAACAGCGCCCTGTGTCCACTGTACAGCTTGCACTCTCTCCTGCTGGATCTTGCTTTCTGTCTCTCTGCTTGCAGCTAAGCTTTTCCTAGTGACTGCACCTCACCCTGTCTCTTATGGTACTGTTCGCACTGATTTCTCCAGCAGCTGTGGGCTTTCAACCTGACCTCTCCGCTTCGCAATCATGCTGCTCAGAGCCCCTAAGTTCCAGCTTATGCTCTCTCCTCAGGTGTTACCATGGAAAAGCACTCAGGCACTTGATGCCACCTCAAATTCAATTCACCTTCTTACATGCTGCCTTTTCTCTGGCACCTGTTTTTCATCACCACTAGGCATTTTTGCTATCTTTGAGTCAACTTTCTACCTTGTCCACTTGCTTGAGCACCTTTGGATTTTGTCTCTTTAAGAGTTTTCATCTGTCATCCCTCTAGATCACCCTTCTGTTCTCAATTCCACTTCCAATGCCATTGGAAAGGCACCACCAGGGCACACCTGCCAACTAAGGACATCTCACTTTATTAATGCTGCCCCTCTAGTATTTGACTTCAAGGCTGCTAGTAATCCACTTTCCACCTATTGTTGCCAGCCTTCGACCCCTCACCATTACCCAGCCACCATCAATTACAGTGGACTTAGCAACACACTGTCCAATGTATCCAGTCTGATGCACTATCATGCTGGCCCCAGATTAATGTCACTATTATTGTTACACTGTAGCTTAATGACATTCAGCTGGTAATACTTTAAAATTCTATTAGTAGTTGATCAATTTGATTTCTGCCGATGCAATGATCTTGTCCATCTTAAGACCAACTCGGACTCTATCGCATTTCGCAATCATTTCCCCTTTACCGCTGCATTTGAATACTCAAATTACCAATCATGCTAGAATTTCTGTCATCATAATCAATAAAGGACATTCAACTTACTCAAACTAATGCTATTTCTCACATGACACTCATGTGTCATGCACCAGTTTAGTAAAAGTAGTTCATTCATAGACTCACTAACCCCTTTCATTTACCTACACACAATCCAGGACACCAATAAAACCCTTAACCAGAGTACCTGAACCTGTTCATTATGTATCACCTAATGACCAGCATTCCTGTAAATTTTTGGGGGTCGAGCTTCACACGCATTCATAAGCCACCCTGAACTCCTCCCCAAAGACTTTTGAGTTCATCTCCCCATTTCAGCCTCTACGGGCATGGTCCGTACTAGCAAATTGAAGTTATGTAATAACAATTTTGGAAGTAGGACCACGCTCAAACTCCTCCTCTCAGCCCTATATATACACTCTGCAAATTCATGTCATTTCCATGTTGGACAAACTCGCTTCATTTAGTTCAGGAGACAGATCTCGACATGACTGCTTCACTATGTCAGCTTGCTCCTCCGCACTGGGTCATTCCTGCTGATCCACCTATTCAGAGCCGTGTTCAGCCATTATCAAATCCACAGAGCCTACTGTTTTAAAAAACCTGTTCCCACCTCCACCCCGTCTCCACCGTTTTCTCATGTTCATTTATCCAACGGGGGGGGGGCTCCTCCCCAAAGACTTCTGAGTTCACCTCCCCATTTCAGCCTCTGCGGGCGTGGTCCATACTAGCAAATGGAAGGTTAAGTGGAAAGAAAAAGTGTGGTAGAAAAAGGTGCACAAGCAACAAGTATAATCACAGCCTTGAAAGCATTGTCAAGAAAAGGCCATTCAGAAATTTGGGGGAGATTCACACGGAGTGGACTGCTTCTGGAGTCGGTGCTTCAAGAGCCACCACACACAGACGTACCCAGGACATGGGCCACAACTGTCGCATTCCTTGTGTCAAGCCACTCATGACAATGCCAGAAGCATCTTACCAGGGCCAAGGAGAAAAAGGTGTTCAGTTGCTCAGTGGTCCAAAGTCTTGTTTCCAGATGAAGGTAAATTTTGCACTTCATTTGGAATCCAAAGTCCCAGAGACTAGAGGAAGAGTGGAGAGGGGCACAGTCCAAGCTGCTTGAGTCTCGTGGGAAGTTTCCACAATCAGTGATGATTTGTGGAGCCGTGTCATCTGCTGGTGTTGGTCCACTGTGTTATATCAAGTCCAAAGTGTGCACAGACGTCGACCAGGAAATTTTAGAGCACTTCATGCTTCCCTCTGCTGACAATGCAGCTTTCCAGCAGGACTTGGCAACTGTCGACACTGCCAAAAGTACCTATACCTGTTTAATAACCACAGTATCATTGTGCTTGATTGGACAGCTATCTCACCTGACCCGAACCCCATAGTGAATCTGAGGGCTATTGTCAAGAGGAAGATGAGATACACCAGACCCAATAATGCAGACAAACTTAAGGCCACTCTCAAAGCAACCTGGGCTTCCATAACACCTCAGCAGTGCCACAGGCTGATCACCTTCATGCTAAGCTGCACTGATGCAGTAATTCATGCCCTGACCAAGTACTGAGGGCATGTACTGTACATACTTTTCACTAGGCCAACATTTCTATATTTTTTTTTAATTAGTCTTATATAATATTCTAATTTTCTGATATAATGACTGTTGGGTTTTCACTGGCTGTAAGCCATAAATATCAACATTAAAAGAAATAAACGCTTGAAATAGATCACTCCGATTGTTTTGAATTACTGAAATAAAGAACAATTTTGATGCTATTCTAATTTGAGATGCACCTGTGTGTGTGTATATGTGTGTGTGGTGGAGTGATGGAGTGACACTGATGTAGTGGTGGTGTGTGTTGTGCTGGTGCGAGTGGATCAGACACAGCAGCGCTGCTGGAGTTTTTAAACCCTGGGTTCACTCACTGTCCACTTTGTGAGACACTCCTCCCTCGATGGTCCACCTTGTAGATGTAAAGTCAGAGACAGTAGCTCATCTGTCACTGCACATTGTGTGTCGGTCGTCCTCTAGTCCTTCATCAGTAGACACAGGAAAACTTTAGCAGCACTGCTGTGTCTGATGCACTTGCACCAGCCCGCCACACGCTATCACACATCATCATCATCATGCCAGTACCACTGCAGCACTGAGAATGATCACCATGAATATCATACCTGCTCTGCTGGTGGTCTTCTGGGAGTTTTGACCATTGAAGAGCAGGGTGAAAGGGTGCAAAAGATGGACAACAGTTTATAATTGTAGAACTACAAGGTTCTACTGTGTGGACAGTGGAGCTGAGAGAATGGGCAGTGAGTGTAGACACAAGGAGGTGGTCAAAATGTTATGGTTGATCAGTGTATTATACTATATGTATTTTATTTCCCATTGTGTGTGTGAATTTATTGATTGATTTATTTATTATTTTTACATTTACACCCTTTGTTTTTGCTGTAGGTAAAAGCGTTTTGTCATGAAAACGAGCACAATACTGAAGCTCCAAACATGCAGAACCAGAAATGTGATGGTAAAGCTACACGTACAGTGATATTTCAAGATTCCGTAGACAGGGATGCCCTTAAAACTTTAAGCCCTCTACAAACCCCACCACCACCCCCATTGTTCAAGATCATCCAGAGAAGTGGTCGAGTTGTCTGTCTCATCCTTGATGTCTCTGGAAGCATGCAGGTAGACAGCACTACATTAGACTTTAAAACCAAAAATCAGGAGTAAATTTAAAAAGATCTGTTTGAAGCATACTCAGAGATACTTTTGAATAATATGAACATTATTTCTATTTTGTATTTTACACAGATGAATCTGCCCATGTCCCTTTTAAAAAGTGGTCTAGACTCAAACGTTTGCAATAAATCTGACACTATAGCTATTTTTTTCCAGTGACAGAATGACACTCTTTGGCCAAATAATGAATGTCCATGCTGTCTTACATGGGCCTATAATCACAGAATCATCAAACCTCACTTATAAACTTGTGGCTGATCACAATCAAATCCTCACAGCAAATGTTGCTACACCTAGGGTGAAGCCTTCCTGAAAAAGAAGATTCTTTTACTTAATGGAACACTATGTACAAACCAGATTCCAAAAAAGTTGGGACACTAAACAAATTGTGAATAAAAACTGAATGCAATGATGTGGAGATGGCAAATGTCAATATTTTATTCGTAATAGAACATAGATGACAGATCAAAAGTTTAATCTGAGTAAATGTAACATTTTAAAGGAAAAATATGTTGATTCAAAATTTCACAGTGTCAACAAATCCCAGAAAAGTTGGGACAAGTAGCAATAAGTGGCTGGAAAAAGGAAATTGAGCATATAACGAACAGCTGGAGACCAATTAACACTAATTAGTTCAATTGACAACATGACTGGGTATAAAAAGAGATTCTCAGAATGTCAGAGTCTCTCTGAAGCCAAGATGGTAAGAGGATCACCAATTCCACCATTGTTGCGCAGAAAGATAGTGCAGCAATACCAGAATGGTGTTACCCAGCGTAAAGTAGCAAAGACTTTTAAGTTATCATCATCAACCGTGCATAACATCATCAAAAGATTCAGAGAATCTGGAACAATTGCTGTGTGTAAGGGTCAAGGCCATAAAACTCTACTGGATGCTCGTGATCTCAGGGCCCTTAAACATCACTGCACCTCAAACAGGAATGCCACTGTCAAGGAAATAACAGAATGGGCTCAGGAATACTTCCAGAAAGCATTGTCAGTGAACGCAATCCACTGTGCCATCCGCCGTTGCCAGCTGAAACTCTACAGTGCAAAGAGGAAGCCATTTCTAAGCAAGCTCCACAAGCTCAGACATTTGCACTGGGCCAGGGGTCTTTAAAAATGGAGTGTGGAAAAATGGAAGACTGTTCTGTGGTCAGATGAGTCACGATTTGAAGTTCTTTATGGAACACTGGGACGCCATGTCATCCGGACCAGAGAGGATAAGGATAACCCAAGTTGTTATCAACAGTCCGTTCAGAAGCCTGCATCACTGATGGTATGGGGTTGCATGAGTGCTTGTGGCATGGGCAGCTTGCATGTCTGGAAAGGCACCATTAATGCAGAGAACTATGTTCAGGTTCTAGAACAACATATGCTCCCATCTAGACGTCATCTCTTTCAGGGAAGACCCTGCATTTTTCAACAAGATAATGCCAGACCACATTCTGCAGCAATCACAACATCATGGCTACGTAGGAGAAGGATCCGGGTACTGAAATGGCAGCCTGCAGTCCAGATTTTTCACCTATAGAGAACATTTGGCGCATCATAAAGAGGAAGGTGCGACAAAGAAGGCCCAAGACGATTGAACAGTTAGAGGCCTGTATTAGACATGAATGGGAGAGCATTTCTAAACTTGAGAAACTGGTCTCCTCTGTCCCCAGACGTCTTTGAGTGTTGTAAGAAGAAGGGGGGATGCCACACAGTGGTAAAAAATGGCCTTTTTTTGATACTGTGAAATTTTGAAACAACATATTTTTCCCTTAAAATGATACATTCTCTCAGTTTAAACTTTTGATCTGTGATTTGTGTTCTATTCTGAATAAAATATTAGATGTTGGCACCTCCACATCATTGCATTCAGTTTTTATTCACAATTTGTTTAGTGTCCCAACTTTTTTGGAATCCGGTTTGTAATATTTGTACAGTAAAATAACTGCTTCAAAATATTTGTGATGGTTCACTGACCCGTAAAGGGGGAAAACAGAGCCTCTGCCTCTGCTACTCTGGGCTGAGCACTGCAGAAACATTTGGAGGAGGGAAATGCATAATATGGCTTAAATAATCTTATAAACAATAACAAGACCTATAAGTCTGTCTAATTAATTATAAAGAGATTATAGCTACATTTGTCATTGTAAAACTATATATAGATATAGTTGCTATCAGTGTGTGAAGAGTGGGAGAAGAGGGTTGCATTGACAATCCAACACAATGGGCAGCACTTTGAACACATTTTATAAGTGCTCAAACCTGTAAATAACTCATGAAAGAATAAAGTTACATATAATAATAAAGTTTTCCCCCTCCCATATACTAATGTGCCACAAACAGGAAGTTAATATCACCAACCATTCCCATTATATATATATATACGTGTGTGTATCATGCGCCTTGCACCACGAAATAATTAAATCTGTCGACATCATCCGTCAGTGGGCGGGCCTAACTCTGATCCAGTCCGATTGATTGGCTAAATTGTAAGGCAAAACAGATTGATCACGTATGTTAGATTCACATTTCCTTCTACTAAGAGTTTTAATAGGGCAAAATCTCCAAAACGTCCAGGGCGAAAAGCAGCTCTGATCTCTTAAGGGCAATTTAACTGAAAAATTATTAAGAAACACCCCAGCTGCTTCCACTCCATCAGCTTCCATATGAAGCGAGTGTGAGAGAGTGGAGTCCTCGCGAGGCCATGTGGAATGCGCGTGAAAGCGAGTGAACCAAAGTGTGAGACCAAGTAGAATGCACGAGAGAGAGCGAGACAAAGTGGAGATATCATGATGTGTGTGAATAAATAATCCTGTTTCCGATATAATTCATGAGGAAGCCACAGGGCGGTACTGTTGAATAAAGATAATAGATGATGGCTGAACCTAAAGTGGTGTAGTGAGATCTGCTATGGCAAGCCATTTTAACATTAAATCGTGCGACTGGATTTACATTACAAATATCTGCCATATGACTAGACAATTCTAAATTAAGATATCTCTGATTATATTTTGCCGAAATAACAACATGTTGAATAAAAGTAATGACTAGTCAAAACTAAGTTAACTGTATTTTCCAAAACTGTACAAAACTGTATTTTCGACTAGTCAGAATTCCTTCTAAGATATCTTCAGATAAATTAGATATTCATTCATTATCTGTTAGCGCTCATCCAGTTCAGGGTTGTGGTGGGTCCAGAGCCTACCTGGAATCATTGGGCACAAGGCAGGGATACACCCTGGAGGGGGCGCCAGTCCTTCACAGGGATAACACACCACACTCCTCATAGACAGTCACCCAGAGGAAACCCACGCAGACACAGGGAGAACACACCACACTCCTCATAGACAGTCACCCAGAGGAAACCCACGCAGACACAGGGAGAACACACAGTCCTCACAGACAGTCACCGGGAGGAAACCCACGCAGACACATCACACTCCTTACAGACAGTCACCCGGAACGGGAATCAGACCCACAACCTCCAGGTCCCTGGAGCTGTGTAACTGTGACACTACCTGCTGCACCACCGTGCCTCATAAATTAGATATCTTGAACTTAATTACCTTTATGGCAAGCCGTTTTAACATTAAATAGCTTTCATCTGACGATCATTAATTAAATACTTGCGATCTACAACAGAGTTTTGACTAGTGACCGTTATATTTTGACTAGTCAGAATCACAATTTAAGATCTGTATTTACAGTCTGACAGAGAACAGTAATTTAAGATATCTACAGTTATATTTTGACTAGTCAATGTCTTTAAAGATATCTCTAATGACGTCAGCGAATTCGTCATCTGAAGAGTCATAAATCTATGGCAAGCCATTTTAGCTTTACATTGTTTTTTTTTCCTGATAACAAGAATTCAATTTAAACATGTGAAAATTCAATTGTTACTAGTAAAAAAAGCTATTTTTAATAGAATTTAAATCTTACTATAAGATTTCAGTTGTCTTTAGTAAAAATTGAATTTCTGATATCAGGAATTTAATATTTACTAGTAAATATTCAATTGTTGATATCAGAAATAATTTTTTCACTAGTAGAAATTAAATTCTTGATATCAAAAATAATATTTTTACTAGTCAAAATTTATTTTCTGATATCAAGAACTTAATTTTGACTAGTAAAAAATCTTATTTTTACATGTAATAATTCAATGACATCTAGTAATACATTTCACATGTAATAATAAAGATTTTACCTGTGGGATTTAAATTCTTACTAGTAAAAATAGCTTCTTTTTTTTTTACTAGTAACAATTGAATTTTCACATGTGCAAGTTGAATTCTTGATATCAAGAACAAATTATTAAAAGCTAAAACGGCTTGCCATATAAAGCCTGAATTAGTATTAAAGATATCTCAAATTAGATTTGACCTGTCAAAAATACATTTTCAGATATCTGAATTGTAGTCATTGCGTGTAGTAGCCTCCCCATGTGTCGCCACGGTTGCCAGGTGTGTTCATTTGAACCGATTTTGGGCTTATTTCTCTGTAAAGTTGCATACACTGTAGTAACATCAGCCGATGCTCCATCAATGAGAAATGTTCATAAGTATATTTACATGTCAGGGGGGAATACAGAAAAAATCTACAACGCTGAAGTTGGCTTCTCATTCAGATTTTCTGTTCCACCTTAAATGATGCAGTAATAGCATTCTGTTACCAATAGATGTCAACATATGAACATGATTTTCATACCGTGGAAATATTACGTTTGGCTTATTTTCGTGGACATTATCTGTATGAAGCAACCCCAAAAGGCAGCTACACTTTAGACACAAACTCAAAAAACAACTCATGACTACAGATATTTGTAACTGACTTTACTGAAAAGGTAAAATCAAAATCCCCTATAATATGCAGATCTGGCAACTTTTACATGGTGCAAAAATGGGCTATGTAAGTCAGCTACATTATGACTAGTCAGAATAATAATTTAAGTTCTCTACAATCACATTCTGACTAGTCAAAATGATCCTTTAAGATATCAGAAGTACAAAAAATGAATTATTTCAAGAGTTCTGTAATTTATTTGAAGGATTAAAAGACATTCTAACTAGTCAAAAATACAATTTTGGAAATCTCTAACTTAGTTTTGACTAGACATTACTTTATCTCAAGATATCTATCTAGAATTTAATTTCATATATCTACAATTTAGTTTCAGATATCATAAAATATATTTAACATATCCTTAATATAGAGGGAATTTAAGATATATTTTATAGGAATTATGACTAGTCAAAACAAAAGATATCTCTAATTTACTTTTTGACTAGTCATAATTTAATTGTAGATATCTGAAATGTAAATTTAAGATAGCCAAAACTCCTTTCAGATATCTTGAATTGGAGCTTCCGTTGAACTAAATCTGAAATTATTTACACTAGTGAAAATATAATTAGAAATATATTTTAGAATTTAGAATTATGTCTATTCGTAAATGAATTGCATTTATCTGTAATGTAAATCCACACAATTTAGTGTTATCACGGCTTGTCATATCATCTTCTGTATTTCTGATACCTTAAATGATATATCTGACTCAGAACGTGATTGTAAATATCTTAATTGTTTCTTCTGACTAGTCAAAACATAGTTGATTTGCATAGCACATTTTCTCGCCATGTAAAAGTTGCCAGGTCTGCGTATTATAGGTGACTTAAGAAAATTTTGGTAGTTGTGGGTTGCTTTTTTGACCTTGTTTCTAAAGTGTAGTTGCCTATTTTTTGGGCTTGCCCCAAAACAACCACTTTTGGGTTGTTGCTTATTTTTTTTGTTGTTGTTTTTTTCTTGTTAGGGTTAAATCTTCCAGTCTCTTTCCCTACGTTGTATTTTTTCTGTATTTCCCCCAGTAAATGAATAAGACATATGAACATTTCTCGTTGATGGAGAATCAGCTGGTGTAATTACGATTAGTTTAGATGTATGTGGGGAAGTGTAGGAGGAAAATGCAACCTGCAACTAATATTTGTAAGTGACTTTTCAGAAAAATTAGCCCTAAATCTGTTAAAATAAACACAACTTGGCAACAGTAGCAACACACGGGGGACTAATGCACTATAATTCAGATACCTGAAAAAAATGTCCTTTTGACTAGTCGAATTAGAATTTGATATATCTTTAATATTAATTCAGGCCTTTATTACTCCTCACTGAGACATCTTAAATCTGAATGTGCCAAAAAATAACTTCAAATGTTTCCAGATTCCTTTTATTTTAAATACTTGCTCTATTTTTTTTATTTGCCTTACATTGCTGTTTGTGTATGATTTAAAGACCCATGATCTTTTGTGTTTTTATTTTCCTTCATTGCACTGTTCCTCTATGAGGTTTTGTACTATGAGGTTTTTTTTTGTAAAAAAAAAAATATATATATATATATATATATATATATATATAGGTGTCCGACCTGTGCTCCCATGGATCTTTACACCAGAGGATCGCTGATTCGCTCATTTCGCTGTCAATCAAAAAGAGATTCAGCCTCAGACAGATCATCCAATCATCATGCAGAAGCTGAGCGTCCGGGCCAGCCGAGGCCAGCCCACTGCCCCATAGACCCCCAGAGACGCTGAGCGTCCGATGGGTGGGACAAAGCCCAGCATTTATCCAATGACTCGTCTCGTTTCGCTGCATTTCGCTGCTTCGCTATTGAACTCTGTGGATGCTCAGCGTCCTCACTGTTTAAAGCACTGTGAAGCTGCGGGAATGATTGAGAGGAAAGCCGCATCTTTACCAGTGATAAGAAGCTGATTCTGAACAAAAGTTAATCGCGTTGTAGTCCATATTTATTCAGTGACATGTACACACAACAGTATATATTTGATCACTTATTTTTTTACATTTTAGGGGAAGCTGAGCTTCCCTTGCAGTCGTAGAGCAATCGCCACTGATATATACTCTCTCGCGCATTCCACTTGGTCTCACAAGCACTTTGGCACTTTTATTTAAATAATACAGTTTAAAAATATTTAAAATGCACATTTAAATAATGATTAAATAAATCACAAAATGATTTAGGGTTTTATTTAAAATTTTAATTATTTAATAAATCATTTAATTATATAATATTGTCACAAAAAAAATTCATAGGACAGGGACATTTGATTTGGCTGGGAATCATGATATTACTCAGGCCATACACATTTTTTATTGTGTATATTAAAGTAAACATTATACGCTTTATAATTACCATGTTCATCTGACTACTGACCAATCACAGTCGTGGTTGGGGTAAAAACAACAAGTTACATTTCTAGGCCATGGTGCCAACAGCATAGGTTCAACACAGAAGCATACATTGGGCTTAATACTCAGGGTAATTTATGATCAAATAAAAAAAAGCTTTTTTTTTTTTCAAGTTTACTTTTTATGACATTATGGATAAATAAATAACTAAAAAAATGAAAACCTTTATTAATAATGAAATTATTGATGAAATAATTAATGATGAATCTGTTATAATTTCAAAGTAATGGAATACACAAGTGCATCAACTGAAAACTACAGCTCACCTCACTTTGACTGGACTTGTGATGTTCGCTGTCATATTTACTTGTGTTCTACACATTAGCGTAGTTCTGAGTCTGATTAGCTGTAGTATTCATGTAACTGGAAGTTTTGTCAGATTGCTCAACAGTGTCCACATATAACTGCTTTATCTCAGTCTTTATATTCAGAAATATAAAAAGAATTAATTAATTTGGACTGGTTTAGATCTTTGCATGCAAACACAGGCACATACAGACCTTGACCTTGAAAATAGGTCCTATAATTTTACGACTTTCTGTAACAACTGTATAAAATGTGCTAATGAAAAGAAAATACAATTACATATATTTTATATTGTTAATTAGCGAACAATTTGTCAAACAAATAATCATTATAATTTTGTTTAGGGAAAGGAGAGAATACTTCGCCTACAGCAAGCTGCTACACTTTTCCTGAGTGACATTGTGGAGGAGGGAGCGTATGTGGGCATGGTCAAGTTCAGTACTCATGCAAGCATTATAAGCCCATTAACCAAAATACAGGGTAAAGCCTCAAGAGACAGTTTAATTAGGAACCTTCCAACAACAGCAGCTGGAAAAACAAATATGTGTAATGGACTAAGACTTGGTTTTGAGGCAAGACTTGATTTATTGCTCTTTTACTTTTTTACAGTAATTCTTACTTTTGTATTGCACTCTTAGTAATTAATGTGATACAAAATGTTCTTTGGGTGATGCCATAGAAGAGCCACTTTTGGTTCCATAAAGATCCATTTTGCCAATAGGTTTAAACGGTTAAAGGTCCTTAAGACCATTTATAAACCATTTTAAAGTTTCTTCACACTCACACATCTCAAACAACAGGGTTCTTTATGGAACCAAATGTGGTTCTTTTATGGCATCACTCATTGGTAGCACATTTATTTTTAAACATTGCTCTGTAATTTGGGGTCTTCCATTAGAATTAGAATAAATGTTAACATTTATAATAGACATAATTCTCCCATAAATTCTGCTTACTGTCTATTTCAGGTACTTCAGCAAGACGATAAAAGTGCAGTAGGAGATTATGTGATTTTTCTCACAGATGGGGAAGCCACAGATAACATTCAGGATTGTTTACAGTTAGCTGTGGACAGTGGTGCTATTATTAACACTATAGCCTTGGGTCAGAACGCCTCTAATGTGCTCATCACCATGGCGAATCTAACAGGTAAGATGTCAGTGACATGATGTACAATCACTGGATTAATAACACCTACCTTGTATCTACACTCATTGTCCATTTCATCAGCTCAACTGACCATGAAGGAGGACTTTGTAGTTCTATAATTATAGACTGTAGTCCATCTGTTTCTCTGCATACTGTATGCCCATTTCACCCTGTTCTTGAATGATCATTCAGGGTTGGTCCTGACCACTGAAGAGCAGGGTGAAATGGTGATAAAGTATGCAGAAAGGCAGGTAGACTACAGTAATTGTAAAACTACAAAGTACTCCTGTGTGATCAGTGGAGCTGATAAAATGGACAATGTGTTTAGATACAAGGTAGGTGTTCCTAATCCTGGGATCATTCGGTGTATTGCACAGGTTAAAAATGTGCCTCTAGAACTGCAAGTAAACTACTTCAAATTTTAAATCCTATCGTTAGGTGGGACGTTCCAAACTGCTGATGAGAATTTGCTGTTCAACCAACTTGTGGATGTCTTTTCTTCATTTACAACGTCAGATGGGGATCTCACCAAACAGACATTCCAGGTGAGCAATTCATACAGTATACGAACTGAGAGTATATATTTATTGTGAGCCAACACATACTTCACAGATACTTTTCTCTAAACAGCTCGTCAGCACTGGAATGATCACAGCTGATTGGTTCAATGGAACAGTGCCAGTTGACCGGACTGTGGGAAACAGTACCACCTTTACAATAATCTATGAAAAAAGTCCCCCCACTGTGTACATCCAGACACCAAGTGGTTCAGTTTATAGTCAGATCCATGTCACAAATAATGCAGCTACTAAGACAGTCACTTTAAATATTCCTGGAACCGCAGAGGTAAGACAACATTTATTTTACAGTTTTACAGCCCAGCCATGGCCATTATTTTTAAACCATTTATCTTCAGAAAGACTGTTGTTTGTTTGTTGCATTGTATTTACCCTTTTTTCCCCTGCAATTTATTCACTGACAGTTCTACCTGTTAAAATGTGGAGGCAGCCATCTCCCCTTTTGCTAAGATGACAGCTCAACATTCTTAAACAGAGAATCCTAACTGCCCAGTTCTATTAACTATAAATAGAAAAAGCTGAAAATATAATATTTAGAGACTTCAATTTAACAATTCCCACAATTTAATAATTAACTTTACAATCCATTCCCTTAATTTAAATTAACAATTCGTTCGTTATTATAAATTAGTTCATATGAATAATTTAAAATCTCCTCAGTTTAAAAACAGAGTTTACATTCACAGAGACTTTTATTCTGGAAAACAAACTAATACAATTATTACAGACAACTATGAGAGATATAATAATGAGTATAAGCCTGATATATTGTAACATCCTGTCTGTTTTCCTCACCATGTGCTCGTGTATCACATGGCTCTGGTTGTTGTTCTTGTCTCTGCCCAAGTCCCACCTTAGCTCCGCCCTCTCTTCAGTGTCTCCGTTGTAGTCCTGCCCTCTCGTTACAAAGATTCCTTGTCTGTCCTTCCCAACCGTGACAGGTATAAAATGATTATGATAAAAATGTTGACACTATGCTGGATTAAAATTATGTACTAATCTTGTTTATAAAGAATAACAAAACAAACCTAATGAAGGAAAAAAATGTAAATTGGACAGTGAATGGAAAAGTGCTAAAATGTGGCATTTTGTCTAAAATTCTGTTTAATCACCAGTGGTCCTTGCTATAAAAGAATGATATATGCCCAGTGTCACAGTCTTAAGAACCTGTTTTAATAAAATGTTGAAGTGATCCCAGAGATAAAACAATGTAATATTTAGTGACTAAACCTAATGTACAGTTCAAAATAACACTGATTAAAATCTAAGTGGCCTAAGTACTGCTGTGTACTACGTATTATGTCCCGAAAAAGAATTGGTTGGCAGCACAATATAATATTTTTGAATATTTCAGTGTATTTAGACATTGAGTGTAAATATTTTTAAATTGATGTCAATTTATTAAACTGAGAGATCAGATTGTTAAATTGTAGTAACTAATTTTTAAATTGAGGGAATGATTTATAAAACTGAGGAAATGGACTGTGGACTGAAATAGAGGGAATACACTGAGGACTGTTAAATAGAGGGAATGGATTACTAAACTAACGAAATGATTTAAGTCTCTAAGGATTATTTTTCAACTTTATAGTTTAGAGTTTCATCCCCAGAAGGCAAGGTCTAGTCAATTTTCTTTCAGATGAAAAATTGCAAAGAATATTTAGTTAGGACTTTTACAGGATGTAAACAATAGCTTCTAGGACACAATGAGAAAAATCTTTCTCCTGATTTTGTGCTTGACAGACTGGTGACTGGGAATACAGCTTCCTCAGCAAGGAACCTTCTACTCAAGCAATGACTTTAACAGTAACCAGCCAGGCAGCAAATAATGATGTCCGTCCAGTTGTAGTTAAGGCCCAAATGAACCAGTTAAGCAGTGATGGTAGCAAACCCATGGTAGTGTATGCTGACGTCAGTCAGAATTACCTTCCTGTGCTGGAAGCTAAGGTCATAGCCACTCTGCAGTCAGATACTGGACATCCAGTAGACTTATACCTCCTGGATAACGGAGCAGGTACAGATCTTTGGGTCTCAATACATCCATAAATTACCTAAAACGGTGTTTCTCAAACCTGGTCCTGGAGGCAACCTTTCTCCCAACACACCTAATTCAACTCATCAGTTAATATAGAAGTTAATAAGCGTGGAAACCACTACAATGGTCCCTCCAGGACCAGGGCTGAGAATTACTGACCTAAACATATCTAAACATTACATAAATTTGGACTGCACACTACTCATTGATTATTTTTTTACAGGAGCTGATCATTTGAAAGATGATGGCATCTATTCTAGATATTTCACAAACCTAACGACAGGAAGGTACAGCCTGAAAGTTCAGGTCATAAGCCAAGATAGAGCCCCCAAGCATTCACCCAAAAAACACAGTTGTGCTGTGTATGTTCCTGGGTATATTGAAGATGGCAAGTTTTCCACTTCTTTTGTTGTTCATTTGTTTATGGTGAAGATGGTAAATGAAAATGGAGAGTTTCACCAAGGCCTAGATCTAATCATTTTAATTTTCAGGAGTTTTTTTTCTTTATGTAGGTATTTGGTTTTGTTATTGTGTAGTCAGAAGACTTTAAAGAACTTAAAAAAAAGTGTCAGATTTAATATAGCACTGATTTAAATATAACTAATATAAATGTGATATAACCAGAGGAAAAATAGCTAACTCGTTGTTATGGCAATAGTGCCACCAGGTGTACCCACACAGACACAGGGAGAACACACCACACTCCTGACAGACTGTCACACAGAGGAAACCCACGCAGACACAGGGAGAACACACCACACTCTTCACAGACAGTCACCCGGAGCAAACCCACACAGACACAGGGAGAACACACCAACTCCTTACAGACAGTCACCCGGAGGAAATCCACGCAGACACAGGGAGAACACACCACACTCCTCACAGACAGTCACCCGGAGGAAACACACGCAGATACAGGGAGAACACACCACACTCCTCACAGACAGTCACCCAGAGGAAACCCACGCAGATACAGGGAGAACACACCACACTCCTCACAGACAGTCACCCGGAGGAAACACACGCAGATACAGGGAGAACACACCACACTCCTCACAGACAGTCACCCAGAGGAAACCCACGCAGATACAGGGAGAACACACCACACTCCTCACAGACAGTCACCCGGAGGAAACCCACACAGACACAGGGAGAACACACCACACTCCTCACAAACAGTCACCCGGAGGAAACCCACGCTGACACAGAGAGAACACACCACACTCCTCACAAACAGTCACCCGGAGGAAACCCACGCTGACACAGAGAGAACACACCACACTCCTCACAGACAGTCACCCGGAGGAAACCCACGCTGACACAGGGAGAACACACCACACTCCTCACAGACAGTCACCCGAAGGAAACCCATGCTGACACAGAGAGAACACACCACACTCCTCACAGACAGCCACCCGGAGGAAACCCACGTAGACAAAGGGAGAACACACCACACTCCTCACAGACAGTCACCCGGAGGAAACCCACACAGACACAGGGAGAACACACCACACTCCTCACAAACAGTCACCCGGAGGAAACCCACACAGACACAGGGAGAACACACCACACTCCTCACAAACAGCCACCCGGAGGAAACCCACGTAGACAAAGGGAGAACACACCACACTCCTCACAGAAAGTCACCCGGAGGAAACCCACACAGACACAGGGAGAACACACCACACTCCTCACAAACAGTCACCCGGAGGAAACCCACGCTGACACAGAGAGAACACACCACACTCCTCACAGACAGTCACCCGGAGGAAACCCACGCTGACACAGAGAGAACACACCACACTCCTCACAGACAGTCACCCGAAGGAAACCCACGCTGACACAGAGAGAACACACCACACTCCTCACAGACAGCCACCCGGAGGAAACCCACGTAGACAAAGAGAGAACACACCACACTCCTCACAGAAAGTCACCCGGAGGAAACCCACGCAGACACAGGGAGAACACACCACACTCCTCACAGACAGTCACCCGGAGGAAACCCACGCTGACACAGAGAGAACACACCACACTCCTCACAGACAGTCACCCGGAGGAAACCCATGCAGACACAGAGAGAACACACAACACTCCTCACAGACAGTCACCCACAGGAAACCCACGCAGACACAGAGAGAACACACAACACTCCTCACAGACAGTCACCCGTAGCGGGACTTGAACCCACAACCTCCAGGTCCCTGGAGCTGTGTGACTGAGACAGTACCTGCTGCACCAGCGTGCCGCCCTGTACACAATGAAATTCATTCATTCATTCATTCATTATCTGTAACCGCTTATCCAAGTCAGGTTCGCGGTGGGTCCAGAGCCTACCTGGAATCATTGGGCGCAAGGCAGGAATACACCCTGGAGGGGGCACCAGTCCTTCACAGGGCAACACAGACACACACACACATTCACTCACACACTCACACCTACGGACACTTTGGAGTCACCAATCCACCTACCAACGTGTGTTTTTGGACTGTGGGAGGAAACCGGAGCACCCGGAGGAAACCCACGCAGACACAGGGAGAACACACCACACTCCTCACAGACAGTCACCCGGAGCGGGAATCGAACCCACAACCTCCAGGCCCCTGGAGCTGTGTGACTGAGACACTACCTGCTGCACCAGCATGCCGCCCTGTACACAATGAAATGCAATATTTATATCTAAAATGACCAACATGCAGTTAATTATATTTAGTAATATAAATAATGTAACTAATATTGTTTAGGGCGGAAGTATTTGTATTCATTCAATTCTGAGTCTTCATCCTGCATTTATTACTTCCAAAATGTGTGTGGTTTGTTACATTCTTTTGGCATCAATGGTCAGTCTGTATGTGCCCAATCTCTTAAAAGGCAACAGTAAAACTCCCATTCCACACTTGTTTTCAGGTAAGGTACAGCTGAACCCTCAGAAGCCCTCAGTCAGTGTGCAGTCAGCAGATGTGGGCAACTTCAGTAGAACAGCCACTGGAGAAAGCTTTGTGGTGAGTGTGCCCCCAGGTGTACCCTCACCTAACTTCCCTCCCAACAAAATCACAGATCTGAGCGCTGAAATCCAGGGGGACAGTGTGCTTCTCAACTGGACGGCTCCAGGCGAGGACTATGATCAAGGAACAGGTAAATATTGAATATTTTTTGTCTTTTGCACATAGAAAAATGTTTTTAAAATGTATACATTTACAACACTGAGTAGCATGTTTTATAACAGGAGCTTTGGACCTATGTTAATGAGATTTGTAGCATTCAGCATGTCCCAAAATTATGGATACAGAAACACCAGGATGGTGATCCAATTAATGAAAAATTAATTTTACCGAAGGCATCTTTTTGAATGTGAATCTTTCTTGAACTTAAATGCTGTATAGTTAGTATCAATGCACCAAACACAAAGCAAAAGAGCACTGTGCCTACATTTCTGAAGTGATTTTGGAGGGAAAGGTGACAGAGGTTAACACACTCTTTGACTCACCATCAAACCACTGTATTCTTATAATACTCTTCTATCAATTCAGATGAGTCAATAATCAGACATGTCATAATTCATGAGGTTTACCCTGAAATGAGTGGCTAATCTGTGAATAAAGGGCAGTATCTCGAAGGCATACAGAAGATTACAGAAGACTATATTTCAGTTCTTCAAGCTAAAGCAAAGTTTTTGTTTTATTAAATGGAATATATTTTATTAGCATCATGAAAGTAAATACTGTGTGTATATATTTACTTTATATATTTATATATTTTGTGTATATAGTTAGTAGCATGTTCTTAATAAGTTTATTTCTCACATTTTAAGCAAAATTCTACGAAATTAGATGGAGCTACCATTTGGAGATGCTTAAGAGGAATTTCAGCAATGCATATCCAGTAAACACCTCTACCCTCCAGCCACAAGAGGCTGGTTCGGCTGAACATTATTCCTTCTTGTTTGAGACCACAATCCCGAATGGCACCATACTGTTCTTTGCTGTTCGGTCCGAGGATAAGGAAGCAATGAAGTCGGAGGTATCAAACATTGCTCAAGGGACAAAATTTGTTCCAAGCCCCAAACCACCAGAAATTTCAAAACCTGGCCTGAACCTGATTGCTATAGTATTCTTAGTACTCGGGGTAATTATATTGCCATGTATCATAGTGTGTATAGCCATATGTGTGTTGAGAAGAAAGAATAAAGTTAAAGAAGATACTGAGAATCTTGTAGATATGAATATGTAGGCCTCGTCTGTAATGGGTGCATTTAGACGTAGTGGATTTCAGTCTTCAATGTAATAGTGCTTTTCCACAGCATCTTTTGAACTAGACACATCTGGCCCCCTGTATGTGGAGTCAGTACTTTTTTAATCCCTGCTCACGTGCCTTTCCAAGTGAGCCAAGTAAGGACTCTAACTATGATGTGTAAACCTTGCAGTGTGCTGATTGGCGTCTGTAAATTTATACATTAATTTATTTTATCCAATTCACAATTGCAGCTCATAAATTTACACCTTTAAAAATATTTAAACAGCTTCTTGGCTACGTCACTATATTTTAAACAGTACACAAGCATGTAGTTAGCGTAATGTAATTGCAGAAGTAAATTCTATATTAGGGCAATTTCTTATGACAGCCTTGTTTGCTGTTGCCAAAAACTGATAATGCTTTGCATGCTAGATTTGGCAATTAGCTAGATTTAGCAACAGCACCACATCTGTGCAGAGGGCTGACTTTTTGTAATGTGATTTCTTTTTAATGCTGTTGGAAAGTGATTAATTCTATATTCATTTTATATTTAATTTTGATTGTTGCTTTGTTTTGGGTCGCTCTCAACTATTTCAGAGTTGTTTGTCTCTACTGTCTGTTTATCACTGGCCTTCAACCTCGACCCACTGACGGTGGGAGAGAGTGACCAAAAGGGCGAACTATTCACATCTCTGTAAGACATTTCCATAAGACTTTTCAAATAAAACTTTCTCTCCTGACATGTGCATGACTCTGTTTTCAACAACCTCCCAGATAACCTCAATCCAACAATGGGCTTATTTACATTTACATTTACATTTATGCATTTGGCAGACGCTTTTATCCAAAGCGACTTACAAAAGAGGATCTAACATTCAAACTAGCTGAAACAAGCTTATGTTTATTAATGTTGTTTTTTTTTCAATGTGCATATCGACACACTCTCATTTCTTGTTTTATATCATTTTACAACTTGGCAATAAACATCAGATTAAATGGCCTACTGTATAACTTTGAGCATTCATGTTATTGAAAGCCTCCTTTATTTATACATTTATTTATTTTTATAACTTTTTTTATAAACCTGTTTTTCTTTTGCCTTACAACTCATGCATGATACCCTCACAGGGGCAGCAAGCACAATTCATACGGTACTTTCAAGACAACACTTTTGGCTGATGGCTCCCTACTTTCTTTGCAGTGCTTCCTGTGCTTTGATCTTTAAAGTTATGGCTTCAATAAAATTTTGGTTTCAGGTGTTTGACTGGCAGTAGCATGTTATGGTTAAATAAAATGGACTTTCCCTTCACGTCACAATGCACTCTCTTAATTGTAAAAGCTAATAACTTAAAAAAGTTCTATCTCTCTATCTATTGTTACACTTATATAGCGCCTTTCTAGACACCCAGGGATGCTTTACAATCCATATATATATATAACCTTAATTATACATGTACATTACAGTGACAGTAAGCTTTTTCATTCCATACCAATTCCATAATTCATTCCATGTTAAATATTTAGAAATTAGTCTTAAATCACTTAAGAGTTACTTATCAAATGAGGTACATTTTTAAAGAAATGTTCTTTATGAATATAGCATTTGTCAAAGACAAAACATTTACAGCAATTTCAACAGGTTTGCCCTTGTTTTTATAATTTCGTAACAAAAACGCTCTATATCTCATTTAAGAGAAAAGTAATGTGTAATTTTGTCAGATTATTTGCACAGTAGATGTGTTAACACATTATAGTGTAGGAAAATGAAAAAGATATACATGACCAGGTTGCAGAAAAACCTGATGTATGCTGAAACCAATTTGTCATTCATATTGGTTCTTACCCTGTTCATTTAATGGTTAGTCAATTAAAGTTATTAGCTGTTTTCATGATAACTCTGGGCAACAAGAAAGAAATCTATGACATTTGCATATTACAGCAAACATTACAGGTTTATTATGCCTTGAGTAACATGTTTTTTTAAGGATTACTGTTTAACAGTATTTATTTTTTAATAAAAGTAAATACAAAACTGAACAAACGTCAAATTCAGCTCTTTTTCAGGCCATGCATTATATAAGAATGGAATTTAGTGACAGCCAAGGGGCAGCAGAGAGTTGAGTGGCTTTGTTAAAAACCTGTAGATCCACAATTTTGGTCCCAGAACAAATGCAGGTGTGGCACCCTGCAGGTTTTATTACGGGCTGCAGCTGTTCTATCAGAATGCATCACAGATATCCCTTTGTCGCCAGAAGGTGGCAGCAGTCCCATAGGGTTGCAGTGTTAAAGATGCAGGCAGCAGATCCTCCAGAGCACTGGCTCTTCTCAGATCAGACCTGTGCTTACGCCTGGAGCACTGGCCAGAACAAGGACCCTATGTTTAGATGGTGATCATCACATCCTCACAGCTTTTATTCATTAATGAAAGGCCAGGGACAGAATGGACTGTGTCCCCTGGGTCAGGGTCTCGGTGACCAACACTGACCCCTAGCCCCTGCATTCCTGGACAGAGAGAGTGAGTCTAAACACTGGAGGTTATTTATAGTCCTGTTGGTAGGAGCTTTCCTCAAAAGTATTCTGTCACAACATTACAACCACTTCCTTGTTTCTCCACTCACTGTCCATCTGTTGCTCTGCATACTTTCTTATCCCCATTTCCCCCTGTTCTTCAGCGCTCAGGACCCCCACAGAGCAGGTGTGATGTGGTGGTGGATCATTCTCAGCGCTGCAGTGACACTGACGTGGTGGTGGTGTGTTAGTGTGTGTTGTGCTGGTGTAGAGTGGATCAGACAAAGCAGTGCTGCTGGAGTTTTTAAACCCCTCAGAGTCTGGACTGAGAACAGTCCACCGACCAAAAACACCCAGCCGACAGCGTCCTGTGTCACCGATGAAGGACTAGAGGACGAGCGACACACACTGTGCAGCGACAGATGAGCTACTGACTTTACATCTACAAGGTGGACCAACGAGGGAGGAGTGTCTCACAGAGTGGACACAGGGTTTAAACTCCAGTAGCACTGCTGTGTCTGATCCACTCGCACCAGTGCAACATATATCAGCGCTGACAATGACCCACCACTCAAATCATACCTGTGGGTGTCCCACAACATCAGAACTACAAACTACAGTGTTGACTGCGCAGTGAAGCAGACGACTGCGTGAGTTCACACACTGACCACTGACTTTAACGAGGGCTGTTTACCGGTGATCACTGAAGGCCACTCTTACACTCCTTTATTTGTTGTGATATCACCATGGTTGCGGTTATTAACAGAATAGCCCTCCCTCTCCCTCAGACTGTGTGTGTGTGTGTGTGTGTGTGTGTGTGTGTCCGAGTACTTGTTTTTATACTTTTTCTAAACAAATTTGCAGTAAAAGAAGAAGAACATGACATGATAATGTTAAATCTACACATACGACATATACACAGGGCATAGATTTATAACACCACATACGTTTCCAATTTAATTACTGACTGACTGATTGATTGATTGATTTATTGATTGATTCAGTAGTTTCTCCTAACCTCTTCATCCTGTTCAGGGCTGCTGTCGACCCCGATTCAGCATCAGTAGCGGTTGGTATGATATCGAATTATGAAATCTAACTTTATACTGGATTACCGTATCGTTTATTACATCAGATTATGATATTAGATATTGAGCCCTGTGTGTTCTGTCAGTTAGATTCTCTTTTTCCATTTACAATTAAAACACAGGAGGCAATTATATCTTTTTCTGTAACTGAAGTAAAATAAACCCCTAAAACACCTGGATCTACCGTTCACAACGTTAAATAGCGTTAAGTAAATGCCTTTTATGATTCTAATTGTTTTATTGGACTTTTATGATTTTTATTCTGGCTTTTTATTTAACAGTGTTTTTCTGTAAAGCACTTTGAATTGCTTTTGTATGAAAGGTGCTCTATAAATAAACTTGCCTTGCCTCCTTTCCTGACGTTACGACTGTGTATTTGACAGATACCTGGATATAATCAGTTAATAGCTGTTCACAATTCAGCTTTGAACAGGTGCCGTCAGGTGAAAATATTCACATTAGATTGAACTTGCTTTTAATTAAATAATAACAATAATAATAATAATAAATACTTTTTTAATGATTTGTAATATGATTTCAGACATCCAGGTTATAAAACACAACTGTCAAAATATATCCATCAAATTTTATTTATATACCGCTTTTCACAATAGAAAGTCGTACCAAAGCTGCTTTACAGTGATCCGAGTCCAAGCCTCCTCTGAGCGAACCAAGGGCAGCAGTGGCAAATAAAAAACTCCCTCAGCAACATGAGGAAGAACCCTGGGAAGGAACCAAGACTCAAAGGGGGAACCCATCTTCCTCAGGTCGACACCGGAGACACAAGAGAGAACTACAACTGTAGAACAAATGCACCTTGATTTTACCTGTCTATATTCACAGTATTTGAGTGTAAGTTATTTCTATAGCGCTTTTTACCACTGATGTTGTCACAAAGCAGCTTCACAGAATTCCAGTAAGACAAAGATTTGACATGAAATGTAAAAATCCCCAAGTGAGCGAGACCAGGAGCGACAGTGGCAAGGAAAAACTCCCCCAGCTGAGGAAGAAACCTTGGGAGGAACCAAGGCTCACAAGGGGTGACCTATCCTCCTCTGGTCAATCTACTGGTGATGATAGTTAGTAGTCCATGAGAACTGTGTAGTGTAGGGACAGCTTCAAGTCACCTGGTGGTGGCTGGAGCGTGGGCAGCTGGTCTGAAGCGTGGAGGAGGATCTCGACAGTCATCCATCAGTGTCCAGACAGACAGGTGGGCAGTCGTTTACTCGGAAAAAGCTAAAGGTATAGAATTAGTTTTGAACTGTTTGGTGTTTGTAAAGCAGAAAATGTGAACGTTTACAGAGTGTGGCTAATGACTCCGGCAGATCTGACCATGACAGCTTTAACTAAAAGGAGAGAACCAGAAGGACACACAGACACGGGAGCATCCTGAAACACTGGCATCCCTTCGTTCCACCGATTGATTGATTCAGTAGTTTCTCCTAACCTCTTCATCCTGTTCAGGGCTGCTCTGGATCCAGATTCAGTAGCGGTTGGTATGATATCGGATTATGAAATCTAACTTTATACTGGATTACCGTATCATTTATTACATCAGATTATGATATTAGATCTTGACCCCTGTGTGTTCTGTCAATTAGATTCTTTTTTGTGTTTACAATTAAAACACAGGATTCTTTTCTTTTCTTTTTCTGTAACTGAAGTAAAATAAAACCCTAAAACACCTGGATCTCCTGCTCACAACGTTAAATAGAGTTAAGTAAATGCCTTTGGTTTTTAGAAATATGATATTGGTTTATAACATCGGATTATGACGTGGACTTCCATATGAAATGTATCCTTGTAAACAGGATGAAGCATTTAGGTTTGTACTGTTTTCTTGACAGAATACCCACACAGTGTCATGCCCTCATCCTGTCGTGTCTGTTTTCCCCGCCATGTGCTATCTTAGCACATGGCTCTATTTGTTATTGTCCATGTCTCTGCCCTTGTCCCGCCTCCTTGTCCGTCCTCCTCGTTATCTGTCTCAGGTGTGTCTTGTCTGTGTCATGTATTTAAGTTCCCTTGTCTCACTTCTTGTTTGTCAGTCATTCGTTTCTTTCTTCTAGTTATGGTCCTCTTCCAATGTCTGTCTCAGTCGTTTCCTGTGTCATGTAATTAAGTCTGTCTGTCTTGTTTGCTCTAGCCCTCTGTGTTTAGTTTCAGATTTAGCACTGTGTCTATGTTTAGCGTTAGCTATCAGTGTTTATTTAGCTTTCTAGGACTTAGTGAAGTATCTCTGTCTAGGTCTTTAGTCTGTCTGTCTTTCCCGTTTGCCATAGTTCTCCGTTTTAGGTTTAGTCTGTCTAGCTCTTTGTATTTTAGTTTAGCCTGCTTAGCTACCATTGTCTGTTTGTTACCTCCCTGTGTGTTGCCTTTCTGTTAAAGTCTTATTGTTTTGTTATAGTCTTTTGTTAATAAAGTATGGGTTTTAGCGTGTGCGTCCACCTCTGTCAGCCCGCCAGCCGTGATTCCTGACACAGTGTATGTGGGGAGAAGGTGTAGCAAGTTTCCAGATGGTGAGTGTCATTCCAAGACAAAAATAAAGACAACTTTAATTGAATACAATCTTGAATAAACCACACTGAAAAGCCACTGATGCTGAAATAGCTTTAAGCAGCAGAGGAAACCTGATTATTGATGAGGGTAAAGTGAGCTGCTGAAAAAGCCGGTTAAGAAGTACATGCATGAGTTTTAGAGGCAGAGTGCACTGATGTTTCTGCACGTTTTATTCTGTAACAGCATTTTAGTTCTTTTCTTTTATTGTATCATTTTAAATAGTTTTATCATGTTTTCTTTTACTCTTTTATATTTCCTTTTATTGCACGATTCTAATTGTTTTATTGGACTTTTATGATTTTTATTCTTGATTCTTGCAGTGTTTTTCTGTAAAGCACTTTGAATTGCTTTTGTATGAAAGGTGCTCTATAAATAAACTTGCCTTGCCTCCTTTCCTGATGTTACGACTGTGTATTTGACTGTGTATTTGATACCTGGATATAATCAGTTAATAGTTATTCACAACTCAGCTTTGTTTTTCTAAACCAGGTAAAAAAAAACCTTTTTATAAAGATAGAATCCTCCAAAGAGCCGTCAGGTGATAACATTCACATTAGATAGAACTTGCTTTTGATTAAATAATAATAAATACTTTTTTTTTTATATAGCGCCTGTCACAACAGAAAGCTGCTTTACAGCGATCCAGGTCAAAGCCTCCTCTGAGCGAGCCAAGGGCAACAGTGGCAAGGAAATCTCCCTCAGCACACGAGGAAGAACCCTGGGAAGGAACCAAGACTCAAAGGGGGAACCCATCCTCCTCAGGTCAACACCGGAGACAAAACAGAGAATTTTGTAGAACAAATGCATGTTGATTTTACCCGTTTATATTCACAGTATTTGAGCGTAGGTGGGACCTGCTTTACTTCATCTGGACCTCATCAAAAACATTTGCTGCTATGAGGCCATTTCCCCTAGACCACTCTCGCCAGCTGTTGGCATTGAGCATATCTCAGAGGGCCAGTCCTTTGTAGTTGAGTATTCTTCTTTATCTATACTCTGTGGTTTGTTCTTCCCCTCTGTCCTTCCCCTTGCATTGGCAGCTCACAGGAACTGGATTCACTGAGGTGTGTTGTTCCTGGAGAACGAGGCTGCTGTCCCTGGACAGAGGTGTGGCTGTACCATTATTTACATTTATGGCATTTGGTAGACGCTGTTATCGAGACGGACATTAATGATGGAGGCCACAGTGACGCTAATAACCCTGCCCATTGGGTTTTATGGGGGGTGTGGGGGCACAAAGCTTCATTGGAGGAAGCATGTGCTGTTGCCTTCTCCCTCTCAGCCTGGAAACACTGTGAGATTCGCGAATATCTATAAAATGGTAAGGAGATACGTTTAAATCAATGGAAATAACCAACAGTGAAGAGTCACCCATTCCCTTAGAGATGGAGGGCAGTTTATTAAAATTACGTTTACAGAATGTGTGTCACATCTAAGCCTCAAGACTACAGGTCCCAGGAGCTCCTGGGAGCTCACGTGGGCAGGAGCGGCAGTTCGGTATCTAATCGGAGATGGAGCGATCATTCTCCGTCACCTGAATACTGAATTGCTTGCACCTGTCGGGGTCTACTTATTTGGCATGCTCTCGGTTACTCCTTTGTGAAGTATTGTTTTGTGACTAGTCTCATCCTTTACCAAGCATGGTAGTGTTATCCGTTTTTGACCAAAGTTTTGTCTTTCTGATTCCTCTTAGCTATTGCCCCTTTTGTACCTTTGCTCGGACTTGTTTTTCTGTGCATGACCTTTTGGATTGCTAACTAATTTAGGATTATTGATTAAAGTCTTTTCTCTACTCTTGCGAACGGTTGTCTCTTTTCCCACACCTACGTGACAATGTAAAACACATCTCGTCCACATCACAGAGCAGTGCTTCACTGAAGGGGGAGGCCTTTCACAGGGCTCTTATAGCTCTTTTACCTCAATAGGTACCAAATGTTATCTAAAAGAGCTCACTATAAAAGACTTTGACACTAAAGTCAATGCTTTACAATGAATATTGCATATAACGTGAATGTTCATTGATATTTCTCATAGTCAACAAAGAAGAAGGTCCTCTGCCTTCATTGCTATGCTGTCAGTCATTACAGCACATCCCTCTCCGCTGATGTCCCACCTCCCGCACTAGATCAGGGCCAAAAATCTGAAACTGAAAAACAAGGATCTGAAAGTGAAAATAAGATCTGTGACTGAAAAAAGATATGAAACTTAAAAAAGCACAGTAAAATACATGTAGGATACATCAGAGTACAGTGGAGTACAGGTAGGGTACCTCAAAGTACAGATAAGGTAAGCCAGAGCACAGTAGAGACGAGAGAGTACATCAGAGTACAGTAGAGTACAGGTAGGTACATGTTGTATCGTAGTGATTAATTAACTTAACAACAAACAGAGGGAGGCTTGAGTTCAGTTTCTCGCACTGGTTCTTTTCCTGAGGTTGTTTTTTATACCTAGCATACCCTAGCATAGAACTACAATTGCCTTGTACAGGACAGAATGCTATAAGGGTCAAAATGCATTTACAATACACAACATGTTCCTTCCCCTTTACTTTGAATGTCACCACTAATACAAATATTCCCTAGTTTTTTTAATTTTAAATAAATACAGTCCAAGTACTGAACACTAGGGAAAGAGGATTGACTACCTCAGTTCCCGTGCTGAACCCTGGGGATTATTCTGCACCAATGGTGTGGGTTAGCCACTAGACTAAATATTCAGTCTCTCAGGTGGTTGTCTGACTCTAGAGGGATAACGACTGTTCAGTAGGCTCAGATGGCACATTTGCAGATGGACGGGTAAAAGCATACAGCCAGGTTCCAGTCTTCATCCAATTCTGTTGATTGATATTCGGAAGAGGGTTCCTGGTCAACACAGACATTGGGTAAAAAGTCAAATGATTCCACCTTAAGTGTGTCATCACTAGCTTTTGCTGAATACAACAGTTGGTCTATGTCTTCGCCAAATCACATTGTCTTGGGTTTGGACAGTATAAGAGACGGGACCAGTTTGTGTAACTACTGTAGCTGGAACCCATTTTGCACCCATGCTGTAATTTTGTGCCAGAACACTCTCACCTTGACTGAAAACTCTGTGCTTTGCTTTGCCATGCCTATCCACTTGAGTTCTCTGTTGTGACTGTTCCACTTGTCTTGTGCTTGGTGGTCTCAGGAGGTCCAATCTAGTACGAAGCTGTCGGTTAAACATGGCAAATGTAACTGCCTGTAACTGTAACTGCCTACCTGGACAGTTTATAATTTATTTTATTTTTTGGTTAATTCCCCTTAAAGACATTAAGAACTGAGGCGGAATTATATGTCGGCAAGGGTCTCCAGGGGGACACATTATATGCACGGATAACACAAGTAGCAGAATGTTTGTCTTACGTAATTTTCAAGGTTAAAATAAGTGTTAAATAAGGTTAAAATAAGTGTTTTCACATGTCAAGGAACATTCTAGATCAAGCTATATACTCCCTTTGTTATTTAATGCAGCCAATGAGGTTTGTGTTGTGTTTGAATGTTATTTTGTGTTTAAGTGAAGTTGAAATATTGCATTGCTGCTAAAGTTGCTAGTATGCATTTAGCTATAAGTTTATGTTAAGTTTAATTCATGTGGTTTTAATAAAGTTAAAAGTCAACATTGACACTAAGAACTAATTCATAATGAATAAATAGCAGTGATAGTTTACAAGGCAAGAAACATTTCATTGTACAAGTTTAAAATTATGTCATATTCTAAAATTAAGGACTACTTTATATTGGAGTTACTTGTGTATAATTGTATATTTGTTTGTGCAATTTTATATTACAGTTCTCACGTTTAGGAATAAACCTAATCAGTACAATAAGGAAAGCTGTGCTGTCATCATTATATCAGAGGGAGTAACAGTGACCTTTGTAATGGCATATGTGGTGTTTCTGTATGCCAACAGGAATGTGTTAAGTTGACGGTTAAGAGAACCATTGCCTCTAGCTTGTTTCATTGTCTGGACAAATCTCTCAGCAAGCCCATTCGTTGTTGCGTGATAAGGTGCTGATCGTATGTGCTTGATTCTGGAGATTGATTTTATTTTGTAAAACTACAATACCCTAGCATAGAACTACAATTGCCTTGTAAAGGACAGAATGCCATAAGGGTCAAAATGCATGAACCATACATAACAGTACATGTACATTTAAATCTTCAACATTTGCAATATGAACAGATATATGTGAGGATGGTTTGCTCATTTCCTTGCAATTGTCTGTTTTATCACACATTGCCACTAATTTGTGCCTTCTCTGCAATGTTTTATGTGTATACACACAGGTTTTACTTAAATGTACAATCCTTTTTACACCAAGTTTATAAGGGGTTACAGATAATTAATGAATGAATGAATCCTAGTTTCTACATGAGATGTTGCTCACACACATTACAGACACATTTCTATGCATACACAGCCTTTATTAATGAGGTCCCTGGTCTTACTAAACAAAACCAGACAATGCAGGACCTGCATCAGGGAAAAAGGTGAGTGATTGAGGGTCAGGGCAGCTGAACTGAGTATAAGTGCAGGCCTGTAGCACTATGTCTAGAAGGTCAACTCACAATGCTTAAATTAGTAAGTCATGTAAATTTCACCAGTCTCTGTGATAACAGCCTGAAGCAGAAGTAATATTATTTCCTGCACGTACTTCCCTGTCATATTTAATTTCCTTTATATGTTCGCAAACCATATAAATATCACCTTATGAAAAGACATGAGCAGAAGTTATACAAATTAGACATTATGACCCTGTCTGGGATCCATTGTGTCAGAAACAGTATAAAAGCCAAAAAAAATGAAGTGTGATGCACTGTCACAGTTTAAAAGAACAATCACTTATTTTCCCTTTCATTTCCATGTTAAAACATTAAGTGATTTTATTGCCCCTTCCAGGGACTGAATATAAATATCACCCACCTCTAGTTTGATGTAATATTTCTGTGAAACTTATGTCGTATAAAGTTCATGATACAACAGGGATGCTGGATATAAGTTTATGACTAAAAGAATAGGTCATTTACACAATGATTAAAATAACAGATAGTGTGTTTTAAGGCATTCTGCACAAAAGTATCTGAAATGTTCATATACATTTTATTTCTGTATGTTGCTTAGGTGAGAATAGTTGAATATTGAAGTTCACTATGGTATTTATATAAATACATTTTTTTTTATACAGTCCATCCTTCTGCTGGCAAATATTCATGCTCACCCTAAAAAAATACATAAATAAATGGAACAAATTATTTATCTAGTATTATATAGTATTTAAAAAATTATTTCTATATTTAAGTTATTTATTCTAGTATTTTAAGTGACCCTTTTTGTTTTGTATTCTTCAATAATTCAGTAATAATATACATAAATGCTAAAGAACCAGTCATTTATTTTTACCTTCACAGAATAGAAAATATATTTGAAAGTGAGTTGCAATCCTTAAACCAGCCAGTTGTTTTGTCCTTAGATCAGGAGCCATACAAGTTAGAACATTTAGCAACAACTACAATTGAGGAGAAAAAAAAAACCCAAAAAAAAAACAAAAACAAAAAAAACCATAAACATCTCAAAACTATTTCCAAAGGGTATGTAAAATGTATCCAGCAAACACACTTAAATGGCAATATCTATGAAAATTCCCACGTGACTGTCTATCCAGTGTAGTTCAATGATGGACTGAAATCATGATTTGAATAATGTTGGATAATTTGCAGATGAGAAAATGCCTTAGATTTCAACAACCGATACTGAATGCAAGAGATTTCCTCCTTATGATACTTTAGAGGAGGAGTTGTGTGCTTTATATAAAAGAGTTACTGTCTGGGCTTATTTCAGTTTTGTAGCCATGGCCAAAATATTTACATTGGTGTTGCTGCTCCTCAATACACTAGGGATGATTTCAGGAATCAGACTGGACGGAAATGGATACACTGACATCGTTATAGCCATCAATCCAGCTGTGCCTGAAAATGGAGCCCTTATCGATCAAATTAAGGTAATTATTAACATACATACCAGTAACATTATACATATCGTACTAAAGATAAATTATTTCAATATAATATTTAACTACTTTTAATATGTTTGAAAAATGTCTGTGGTTCATTAAATCTATGTTCATTTAAAAAATATTAGGCAAAGTGTCAATTTAAATAATTTAAACTACTCTTTTAAATAGTTGTTTTAAAATTATGGCAGAGCTTAGTTAAATACATAGAGACATAGCCCGCTAGTCAAAAGTTTGTATAAACCCATAATGTGATCTTCAAAATGTTGGGATTTTTTTTCTCTAACAAGCTCAAGCATCTTAAAATATTCTTCTTCTTCTTTCGGCTACTCCCTCCCGTCAAGGGTCACCACAGCGGATCAACCGTGATCTGCAACATTGATCAGGCACAGTTTTTATGCCGGATGCCCTTCCTGATACAAGCTCATGCATCTTAATATTAATAGTTTTAATTCCGAAGTGGTATTGATTAAAAAGAAAATCATAATATAATTTAGACATTTTTCAGCTGGTTTTCAGGTAGATTACAAAGCAGTCAACAGATGTAGTTAATAACACTACTGCCCTCTGCCAAATTAGGCTAAATGCCATAAATGTAATATGTAAAGTGGGTAGTTAATCTAATGTGACTCCTAATGAAGCTGAGATGATAAAGCATTACCAAACAACAATAGGATTAGTGTCAAGAATCTTAATATTTGTTAAAAAAAAATTACAGTGCACAAGTTCAGCAGAAACACATGAGCCTAAAAATAGCATGCTTAGTGTTAGGTATGGGCTACAGACTCATTCCAAAAAAATTTGAATATCATGGAGAAGTTGATTAATTTTCATAATTCCATTCAAAAAGTTAAACTTTAATAGATTATAGATTCAGGGCCCACAATTTAAATGATATCAAGTATTTAGTTGTTTATTTTCACATAATTTGGGCTTCCAACTCATAAAACGGGATTTAAAATAATTAGAATACTGTGCAGAAATCAGCCCAAATTTTGCAGGGCATCAATGTTTTATATACACAATGCCATAGAAGAAACACGTTTGGTTCCATAAAGCACCATGTTAGTAGCATATCATGTGACTTGGAGGAACAAAATCCTAGCCTTTATTATTACAGTGTTTTTAGCTCTGTTTGATGGAGTACTGGATGATCTGTTTATTATAAAACATCAACTACAGACTCTGTAAAACAATTAATATTTAATAATATTTGTTGGGATTTTTTGCCAAAAATGATAGTGATTACACTTACTGACTACAATGATTTCTTATTATTGGTTATTTTTTTACCCAGGGAATGATTACTAATGGATCAGAATATCTGCTTGAAGCCTTGGACAAGAAAGTGTACATCAAGGAAGTGAAAATACTAGTGCCACCTAATTGGAGAGGGACGTATGAAAGAGCAAGGAGAGAAACTTATGATACGGTATAAAAGGTGTTCCATTTTTCTTGACATATACACATAGCACAGGGTGCAGTGGGACACAGTCTCTGCCTAAAATCCTCACACACCAGTGAGTCTTGCTGATCACAGGTTCATCAACCGAGGGAGAGTGAGAGAGAGTTTGCACTTCCTTCAAACATGCGAAGCCAACCCATTGTTTCTTTTCAAACGGCTGATAATGCAACATCAATTAACCAGTTAATGCACTGGAGAGATAGGGGAATGGGGGTTTGTAGTTAGACCACAGTGAAACATTGAACATTTTGGAACACAGAATAGAACAGTACGGCAAGAATGCCAGTCTACCACAAACATTCTCAAGTAACTCCTTACACGTTAAATGTGGCTAAACATGTTGAAATAACCGAAAGTATAAAAATAAACAGTTCAAAAGCAGCATTCAAATGAGAATGCTCAACAAATAAACAAATGCTTTTTTTTTTTTTTTTGAAAACTATCAATGTGGTGGTACCCTCAAGAGTACATATTGTGTACTATTCATTAGGGAATATATTCTATTATAATTTAAGATTTTTAAATTGTGTTGAATTCATATGGCCCATTTCACTTTCAGGACTGATATTTTGTTTATTATTATTTTACAAAGGCCTTTGTTCATAAATTCTAACAAACATGGAAAGAGTTTGTATATGTTCAGGGGTGTTGCAGCAGTTTCGTATTTTCATCCTTCTTTTTGGCTTATGCTCTCTCGCTGGCACACAATGCTGCTGCACTGACACTGAACTGGAGAACTCTATGTAGGCAAGCATTAGAAAAAAGTAACAGATTTCTCATAATATAATGGAGTAAAAATTATGATATTTAGTATTGAAGTCGTAGTAGTCGAAGATGTAGTGAAGTCAACGCCCTCCAATACATACCCATCGCACAAACAGTACTGCATTATAACTAACAACAACATTTAAGGCATTAAGGTCTTCAGGAATTTGCTATTGAATAAGCAACCTAATAAGCTAAGCACATAAAACTCTTAGTGATTTTTTAAAATATAATAATATTGTGTGCTTTATGTGTTTCCATTATAGGCCAACATAATCATCGATTACCCAAACCCAGCATTTGGTAATGCCCCTTACACTAAACAGCTACAAGGCTGCGGAGAAGAAAGTGACTACATTCACTTGACGGAAGAATTACTCTTGAATGACACTCTTGTTAAAGTATATGGGCCTAGAGGTAAGAGCTTAAAGAATCAGAGAATCAATCTAGAATTAGCTAAAATTAATCATTATTAATGAATTATGCTCATTGACCCGCCGTACGTTCTTGGCTCTGAAATTAAATCTGAAATAGAAGGAATAATTCCGTATAAGAAAATTGCACACACAAACAAATAACCAAGGATTGGTTTTATCACACAACTGGTTTATTAATAATAATAGCAAATAATGAATATTGATTATACATTCATATAATGAAATGGATTACAGCGATACATGAGGGAACAGGGAAGTTAATATATGAGGAAATTTCTCTATGATAATTACCCTAGATTCTACAAACCAGATTCCAAAAAAGTTGGGACACTAAACACATTGTGAATAAAAATTGAATGCAATGATGTGGAGGCGCCAACATCTAATATTTTATTCAGAATAGAACACAAATCACAGATCAAAAGTTTAATCTGAGAGAATGTATCATTTTAAGGGAAAAATATGTTGTTTCAAAATTTCATGGCGTCAACAAATCCCAAAAAAGTTAGGACAAGGCCATTTTTTACCACTGTGTGGCATCCCCCCTTCTTCTTACAACACTCAACAGACGTCTGGGGACAGAGGAGACCAGTTTCTCAAGTTTAGAAATAGGAATGCTCTCCCATTCATGTCTAATACAGGCCTCTAACTGTTCAATCGTCTTGGGCCTTCTTTGTCGCACCTTCCTCTTTATGATGCGCCAAATGTTCTCTATAGGTGAAAGATCTGAACTGCAGGCTGCCATTTCAGTCCCCGGATCCTTCTCCTACGTAGCCATGATGTTGTGATTGCTGCAGAATGTGGTCTGGCATTATATTGTTGAAAAATGCAGGGTCTTCCCTGAAAGAGATGACGTCTAGATGGGAGCATATGTTGTTCTAGAACCTGAACATAGTTCTCTGCATTAATGGTGCCTTTCCAGACATGCAAGCTGCCCATGCCACAAGTACTCACAAGCAGTTTGGGTATTTAAAATCAAATCTCAGAAAGTCAAATTTCTTATTAGAAATTAATACACATTCGTCATATCACACTACATATCCCCACCCCCCCCTTTTTTTTTGGTTTGATATTTTCCCTCAGAAAACATCGGACCACAATATGGAGATGAACGGTGATGGTAAGGTCAGTGGAGACATTCATTCATACACTCAGGGTTGATACCTTTCTGGGATCATTTAATATGGAAATAAACCTTTATTGGACTTGATCCAATATGCTGGTATGAGTGTTCAACTTACTTTTAAAATGTCTGTTAACTAGGAAATATTATTTTTATCAAAAGAAAATTTCTGGGGTAGTTGCAAATGGGGTATGCAAATACTTAAAAAAAAATACTGGATAAGCAGGGTGTTCCTCTATAGTTAAGCTACCTACTAAGCATTGAATATGAGCGTTGTCACCTTAGATTACTGTAGAAACAAAGAAAAATAAGTTTTCCAGAAGAAAAAAACATTAAAACAGTACTTTGTGCTGACTGTGTCACCCCCCTTTTGAATAGTTTTCTGTGGCTTAATGAATGAGCTGTGCATAGCGACGGACAGCGATTCACAAGCTAGAATGGAATACAATGCTTAAAGTAGAAATTAGAATTTTTACTTCTAGCTTGATATGCCATGGATTACTTTATCAGGCGGACGCATCGTAAGTACAGAAGAAAGTTTGTCTGTTTTTTGTTTTTGTATTTATATACTTGGTTGTGGAAGCTGACAATTAATACCATTAATAGTATTCTGGGTGTCTAATGTGTGCTAACCAATCACATTCATCCCTACCTGTTGGCTGGTAACCAATAAAAGCAGCACTGCCTTCAGAACCATTTTGAGTAGTGATATTGCACACAAGCTTAACCAAAAGTTTAAAAGTGCCTAAAAGATATCCAAAATGCAAGTTCAGCATGGTCAAAATGGAAAGGAAATTCCAAATATATACAAGAATGAAGTCACAGACTCATGATCTCTTCTGTCTTTATATGTATTCTGTTCTCAGGAAGGGTTTTTGTGCATCAATGGGCTCACCTCAGATGGGGAGTATTTGATGAATATAATGAGAATGAGCCATTCTACTTTTCATCTACCAAGGAGATACAACCTACAAGGTCATATCAGCATCTTACATTAGAATTTCTCATGAAAAAAGCAGTTATCAGATGTTTTATAACATGGATATATTTAAACATATTTAGGAATAAATTCTTGTGTTACTTTTTACTTCAGATGTACAGGAGAGATAACTGGCCAGTGGTATGAACTGATGAATGGAGATACTTTGTCTTGCCGTGAAGATGAAAATGGTTTACCCACTAAGGAATGCCAATTCTTTCCAGACAAAAATCAAAAAACAAATGCATCAATAATGTTTATGCAAAGCTTGGACTCTGTAAGTGTTTATATATATATATATTTCAAGTGTTTATTTATTTTTGTGTTGATGATTACAGCTTAAAGCCAATGAAAACCCATAAGTCGTTATCTCAGAAAATTTGAATAAACAACATAAAACTGCAAAAGTTTCCTAAGCCTTTAAATGGTCCCTTGCTCTGGTTCAGTAAGCTACACAATCAAGTGTAAGACTGCTGATTGGACAGATGTCCAGAAGGCATTCACTGATCCCCTCCTGCTGTATTCAAGCATATTAATTGAAGTTATGTAATAACATAATTTTGGAAGTAGGACCACACCCAAACTCCTCCTCTCAGCCCTATATATACCCTGCAAATTCACGTCATTTCCATGTCAGACAAACTCACTTAATTTAGTTCAGGAGGCAGATCTCGACTCGACTGCTTCACTACGTCAGCTCACTCCTCCGCGCTGGGTCATTCTTGCTGATCCCCATATTTGGAGCCGTGTTCAGCCATTATCAAACCCACCAAGCCTCCTGTTATAAAACTTGCTATGGGACTGCCGGTATCTGAAGTTGTGTATGGCCGTTGTTGTGTCTGCAATCGCTTCGACTGTTCTATGCTCTGTGGTCTTACCCACTCTGGATCGATACTCTGCTCTCTGCTTCTCCTCCCACTGCAACCAGCCTCCTGAGTGGCCCCCCACATCTGCCTCAGATGCTGGTGCACGGCTTGGAGCCTCCCCTTACCTTCATCTCCGGGCTACGCTGCTACGGGTCTGCCTTGTGTGTGGGGAACACGAATCTACCTTCGGTATGGCTGCTGCTCCACAGCTATGAGCTCTACAGCGCCTTGAAACTCCCATTTCCCAAATTTCCCAAACTCCCTCCTCTCCAGCAGAATAGCCTCCGCATTCCAGTAACGTGCTCTGAAACAATGGCGTTCCCTTTGCTCACTCAGCTAAAGAGAGAAACCCGTCTGCAGTGTATGGAGCCCCTGCGTAGCAATGCAATGACATCACAACCTCATCTCTCTCTCCCGACTCAACACCCCCTGCTGGAGCATTCTTCGTCTTCCTGTTACCCTTCCTTGTTGTGTCTAAGCTGAAGACATTAGCCTCAATGTCGGTTCCTTAGAGGGTGGTTTTGATAATAATATAATTACCTGAGCTGTATTGGATAATGGCTTGGAATCTGCAATATTCATGCACATCCCCAGGGCACTAGTTTACCTACACCGCTTGCCAAGATGGTCCTATTTGAAATGTTAGAGAAGAATACAGGCAACATGTTTAAGCCTTTATTCCGAATTTGCTCCTTTTTCCCTCTGAATACTGCCTTGATTGACAGCATTGCATCCATTTAGACAGAGTCTCCTTGCTCATTTCATTCTCTCTTATCCTCTCTACACATCATCCCAACTCCTCCCTTGCTCCTCCTCTCTACATCTGTCTCTACACATCATCCCACCCTTCCCTTTATCATCCCAACACCTCCCTTTCTCTTCCTCTACATCTGTCTCTATGCATCATCCCAACCCTCCCTTCTTCATCCCACCACTCCCTTTATCATCCCACCCCTCCCTTTCTCTTCCTCTACATCTGTCTCTACGCATCATCCCATCCCTCCATTTATCATCCCCACCTCTCCCTTTATCATCTCACCACTCCCTTCATCATCCCACCTCTTCCTCCATTGCAGCTGCAGCTGCATGCCTCAGACCTTCTAGCCTGCACCCCTCTATAGGTGCTGCGGTGGGCCTGTCTCCTGTCCAGCACTCTGGGCACTCGACGTGGTCTACTCTTCATAGGTCTATTCTACGCATCATCCCACCCCTCCCGTCATCATCCCACCCCTCTCTTTATCATCCCAATGCCTCCCTTTATCATCCCAACACCTCCCTTTCTCTTCCTCTACATCTGTCTCTATGCATCATCCCACCCCTTCCCATTATCATCCCACCCCTCCCTTTATCTTCCCACCCCTCCCTTTCTCTTCCTCTACATCTGTCTCTATGCATAATGCCACCCCTCCCTTTATCATCCCCACCCCTCCCTTTATCATCCCACCTCTTCCCCCTTTGCAGCCGCAGCTGCATGCCTCAGACCTTCTAGCCCGCACTCCTCTATAGATGCTGCGGCAGGCCTGTCTCCTGTCCAGCGCTCTGGGCACTTGACCCGGTATACTCTACGGTCTACTCTACACATCATCCCACTCCTCCCTTTATCATCCCATCCCTCCCTTTATTATCCCACCCCTTCCCCCGTCGCAGCCACAGCTGCATGCCTCAGACCTTCTAGCCCGCACCCCTCTATAGGTGCTGCGGCGTGCCTGTCTCCTGTCCAGCGCTCTGGGCACTCAACGTGGTCTCTTCATTGCATGGCTTCCTCATTGCTAATTAATTTTCATTTCACCCACCCACTACCCCTTTCTTCATCCCACCCTCTACCCCACGGCAGCTGCTGCTATATGCATCATACTTTCCAGCTCACACCCCTTCTACAGGTTGCTGTTGCAGGCCTGCCTCCTGCCCGGCCCTCTGGAGACTATGCAGTCTCCTTGGAAGCTGTGCATCCTCATCATATATTTGCTCTCATCCTATCATCTCATTCTCCCAGCCTCTACATCAGCAGCTTGTGTACTCCGTGGATGCTCATCCCAACCCATTCAATTTGTGGCCATGCCATACCTTACCTCTAACTTTACAATTCTCACTTTTCTATTCAGGTGTTGCTGCGGACCCTCATTCTGACTCCTGACTCCTCTGCTGTTGTGCTCCTCCCACCCTCTGGCTTCCTGTTTGTACTCTTTTCAGATGCTGCTGTGGACTATCGGACCCTCCTCTGTGCTGTCTTGTTGCTCACAGTCTACAGCTTCTAGCTTCTGCTCTGTTTTCATGTGCTTCAGTGGACTTTCCCCCCCAATTATTGCTGCGGCACTACTCCCGGTCTCTGACTTTCCAGCTCATCGTCTTCTAACAATTTTGTAATAACAATTTTGGAAGTAGGACCACACTCAAACTCCTCCTCTCAGCCCTATATATACACAAACGCGCTTCATTTAGTTCAGGAGACAGATCTCGACTCGACTGCTTCACTACGTCAGCTTGCTCCTCCGCACTGGGTCATTCCTGCTGATCCACCTATTCTGAGCCGTGTTCAGCCATTATCAAATCCACAGAGCCTCCTGTTTTAAAAAACCTGTTCCCACCTCCACCCCGTCTCCACCCTTTTCTCATGTTCATTTATCCAATGGGGGGGGGACTCCTCCTCAAAGACTTCTGAGTTCACCTCCCCATTTCAGCCTCTGCGGGCATGGTCCGTACTAGCAAATGAAAGGTTAAGTGGAAAGAAAAAGTGTGGTAGAAAAAGGTGCACAAGCAACAAGTATAATCACAGCCTTGAAAGCATTGTCAAGAAAAGGCCATTCAGAAATTTGGGGGAGATTCACACGGAGTGGACTGCTTTTGGGGTCAGTGCTTCAAGAGCCACCACACACAGACATACCCAGGACATGAGCCACAACTGTCGCGTTCCTTGTGTCAAGCCACTCATGACAATGCCAGAAGCATCTTACCAGGGCCAAGGAGAAAAAGGTGTTCAGTTGCTTAAGGTCCAAAATCTTGTTTCCAGATGAAGGTAAATTTTGCACATCATTTGGAATCCAAAGTCCCAGAGACTAGAGGAAGAGTGGAGAGGGGCACAATCCAAGCTGCTTGAGTCTCGTGGGAAGTTTCTACAATCAGTGATTATTTGTGGAGCCGTGTCATCTGCTGGTGTTGGTCCACTTTGTTAAATCAAGTCCAAAGTGTGCACAGACGTTGACCAGGAAATTTTAGAGCACTTCATGCTTCCCTCTGCTGACAAGCCTTATGGAGATGCAGCTTTCCAGCAGGACTTGGCAACTGTCGACACTGCCAAAAGTACCTATACCTGTTTAATAACCACAGTATCATTGTGCTTGATTGGACAGCTATCTCACCTGACCCGAACCCCATAGTGAATCTGAGGTCTATTGTCAAGAGGAAGATGAGATACACCAGACCCAATAGTGCAGACAAACTGAAGGCCACTCTCAAAGCAACCTGGGCTTCCATAACACCTCAGCAGTGCCACAGGCTGATCACCTTCATGCTAAGCCGCACTGATGCAGTAATTCATGCCCTGACCATGTACTGTACATACTTTTCACTAGGCCAACATTTCTATATTTTTTTTATTGGTCTTATATAATATTCTAATTTTCTGATATAATGACTGTTGGGTTTTCACTGGCTGTAAGCCATAAATATCAACATTAAAAGAAATAAACACTTGAAATAGATCACTCCGTTTGTTTTGAATTACTGAAATAAAGAACAATTTTGATGCTATTCTAAACAGAGATGCACCTGTGTGTGTGGTGGAGTGATGGAGTGACACTGATGTAGTGGTGGTGTGTGTTGTGCTGGTGCGAGTGGATCAGACACAGCAGCGCTGCTGGAGTTTTTAAACCCTGGGTTCACTCACTGTCCACTTTGTGAGACATTCCTCCCTCGATGGTCCACCTTATAGATGTAAAGTCAGAGACAGTAGCTCATCTGTCACTGCACAGTGTGTGTCGGTCATCCTCTAGTCCTTCATCAGTGGACACAGGAAAACTTTAGCAGCACTGCTGTGTCTGATGAATTTGCACCAGCCCACCATACGCTATCACACATCATTATCATCATGCCAGTATCACTGCAGCACTGAGAATGATCACCATGAATATCATACCTGCTCTGCTGGTGGTCCTCTGGGTCCTCTTTTGACCATTGAAGAGCAGGATGAAAGGGTGCAAAAGATGGACAACAGTTTATAATTGTAGAACTACAAGGTTCTACTGTGTGGACAGTGGAGCTGAGAGAATGGGCAGTGAGTGTAGACACAAGGAGGTGGTCATAATGTTATGGTTGATCAGTTGATTATATTATATGTATTTTATTTCCCATTGCGTGTGTGAATTTATTGATTTATTTATTTATTATTTTTATATTTACACCCTTTGTTTTTGCTGTAGGTAAAAGCGTTTTGTCATGAAAATGATCACAATACTGAAGCTCCAAACATGCAGAACCAGAAATGTGATGGTAAAGCTACACGTACAGTGATTTTTCAAGATTCCGTAGACAGGGATGCCCTTAAAACTTTAAGCCCTCTACAATCCCCACCACCACCCCCATTGTTCAAGATCATCCAGAGAAGTGGTCGAGTTGTCTGTCTCATCCTTGATGTCTCTGGAAGCATGCAGGTAGACAGCACTACATTAGACTTTAAAACCAAAAATCAGGAGTAAATTTAAAAAGATCTGTGTGAAGCATACCCAGAGATACTTTTGAATAATATGAACATTATTTCTATTTTGTATTTTACACTGATGAATCTGCCCATGTCCCTTTTAAAATGTGGTCTAGACTCAAACGTTTGCAATAAATCTGACACTATAGCTATTTTTTTCCAGTGACAGAATGACACTCTTTGGCCAAATAATGAATGTCCATGCTGTCTTACATGGGCCTATAATCCCAGAATCATCAAACCTCACTTATACACTTGTGGCTGATCACAATCAAATCCTGACAGCAAATGTTCCTACACCTAGGATGAAGCCTTCCTGAAAAAGAAGATTCTTTTCCGTAATGGAACACTATGTACAAACCGGATTCCAAAAAAGTTGGGACACTAAACAAATTGTGAATAAAACCTGAATGCAATCATGTAGAAGTGGCAAATGTCAATATTTTATTCGTAATAGAACATAGATGACAGATCAAAAGTTTAATCTGAGTAAATGTAACATTTTAAAGGAAAAATATGTTGATTCAAAATTTCACAGTGTCAACAAATCCCAGAAAAGTTGGGAAAAGTAGCAAAAAGCATTTGAGCATTTGAATAAGAAATTGAGCATATAACGAACAGCTGGAGACCAATTAACACTAATTAGGTCAATTGACAACATTATTAGGAATAAAAGAGCTTCTCAGAGTGTCAGTGTCTCTCTGAAGCCAAGATGGTAAGAGGATCACCAATTCCACCATTGTTGCACAGAAAGATAGTACAGCGATACCAGAATGGTGTTACCCAGCGTAAAATAGCAAAGACTTTTAAGATATCATCATCAACCGTGCATAACATCATCAAAAGATTCAGAGAATCGGGAACAATTGCTCTGCGTAAGGGTCAAGGTCATAAAACTCTACTGGATGCTCGTGATCTCCGGGCTCTTAAACGTCACTGCACCTCAAACAGGAACGCCACTGTCAAAGAATTAACAGAATGGGCTCAGGAATACCTCCAGAAAGCATTGTCAGTGAACACAATCCACCGTGCCATCCGTCGTTGCCAGCTGAAACTCTACAGTGCAAAGAGGAAGCCATTTCTAAGCAAGCTCCACAAGCTCAGACGTTTGCACTGGGTCAGGGGTCTTTCAAAATGGAGTGTGGCAAAATGGAAGACTGTTCTGTGGTCAGATGAGTCACAATTTGAAGTTCTTTATGGAACACTGGGACCCCATGTCATCCGGACCAGAGAGGACAAGGCATTCCAGATCTTTCACCTATAGAGAACATCTGGAGCATCATAAAGAGGAAGGTGCGACAAAAGAAGGCCCAAGACGATTGAACAGTTAGAGGTCTGTATTAGACATGAATGGGAGAGCATTCCTATTTCTAAACTTGAGAAACTGGTCTCCTCTGTCCCCAGACGTCTGTTGAGTGTTGTAAGAAGAAGGGGGGATGCCACACAGTGGTAAAAAATGGCCTTGTCCCAACTTTTTTGGGATTTGTTGACACTGTGAAATTTTGAAACAACATTTTTTCTTCAAAATGTTACATTTACTCAGATTAAACTTTTGATCTGTGATGTGTGTTCTATTCTGAATAAAATATTAGATGTTGGCACCTCCACATCATTGCATTCAGTTTTTATTCACAATTTGTTTAGTGTCCCAACTTTTTTGGAATCCGGTTTGTAATATTTGTACAGTAAAATAACTGCTTCAAAATATTTGTGATGGTTCACTGACGCGTAAAGGGGGAAAACAAAGCCTCGGCTACTCTGGGCTGAGCACTGCAGAAACATTTGGAGGAGGGAAATGCATAATATGGCTTAAATAATCTTATAAACAATAACAAGACCTTTAAGTCTGTGTAATTAATTACACACAGATTATACCTACATTTGTCATTTTAAAACTATATAGATATAGTTGCTATCAGTGTGTGAAGAGTGGGAGAAGAGGGTTGCATTGATAATCCAACACAATGGGCAGCACTTTGAACACATTTTATAAGTGGTCAAACCTGTAAATAACTCATGAAAGAATAAAATTACGTATAATAATAAAGTTTTCCCCCTCCCATATACTAATGTGCCACAAACAGGAAGTTAATATCACCAACCTTTCAGATATCTTGAATTGGAGCTTCCATTGAACTCAGTGGTAAATCTGAAATTATTTACACTAGTAAAAATATAATTAGAGATATCTTTTAGAATTTAGAATTATGTCTATTCGTAAATGAATTGCAGTTATCTGTAATGTAAATCCACACAATTTAGTGTTAAAACGGCTTGTCATATCATCTTCTGTATTTCTGATACCTTAAATGATATATCTGACTCAGAACGTGATTGTAGATATCTTAATTTATTATTCTGACTATTCAAAACATAGCTGATTTGCATAGCACATTTTCTCGCCATGTAAAAGTTGCCAGGTCTGCGTATTATAGGTGACTTAAGCAAATATTGGTAGTTGTGGGTTGCTTTTTTGACCTTGTTTCTAAAGTGTAGTTGCCTATTTTTGGGCTTTTTTGGGTTTTTATTTATTTATTTATATTTTTTAGGGTTAAATCTTCCAGTCACTTTCCCTATGTTGTATTTTTCTGTATTTCCCCCAGTGAATTAATAAAGCTGGTGTAATTACGATTAGTTTTGATGTATGTGGGGAAGGGTAGGAGGAAAATGCAACCTGCAACTAATATTTGTAAGTGACTTTTCAGAAAAATAAGCCCTAAATCTTAAAATGAACACACCTTGGCAACTGTGGGACTAATGCACTATAATTTAGATACCTGAAAATGTCCTTTTGACTAGTCAAATTAGAATTTGATATATCTTTAATATTAATTCAGACCTCTATTACTGCTCACTGAGACATCTTCAATCTGAATGTGCCAAAAATAACTTCAAATGTTTCCAAATTCCCTTTATTTTAAATACTTGCTCCATTTTCTTTAATGTCTTACATTGCTGTTTGTGTATGATTTAAAGACCCACGATCTTTTTGTGTTTTTCTTTTCCTTCATTGCACTGTTCGTCTATGAGGTTTTGTACTCAAAATGTATATATTTTCTCGCGCATTCCACTTGGTCTCACAAGCATTTTAGCACTTATTTAAATAATACAATTTAAAAGTATTTAAAATATAAATCATTCATTCATTCATTATCTGTAACCCTTATCCAATTCAGGGTCACGGTGGGTCCAGAGCCTACCTGGAATCATTGGGCGCAAGGCAGGAATACACCCTGGAGGGGGCGCCAGTCCTTCATAGGGCAACACAGACACACACACACATTCACTCACACTCACACCTATGGACAATTTTGAGTCGCCAATCCACCTACTACTGTGTGTTTTTGGACTGTGGGAGGAAACTGTCATACACAAGTAATGGAATACACAAGTGCATCAACTGAAAACTACAGCTCACCTCACTTTGACTGGACTTGTGGTGTTCACTGTCATATTTACTTGTGTTCTACACATTAGCGTAGTTCTGAGTCTGATTAGCTGTAGTATTCATGTAACTGGAAGTTTTTTCAGATTGCTCAACAGTGTCCACATATAACTGCTTTATCTCAGTCTTTATATTCAGAAATATAAACAGAATTCATTAATTTGGACTGGTTTAGATCTTTGCATGTAAACACAGGCCCATACAGACCTTGACCTTGAAAATAGGTCCTGTAACATTCTGTACATAACTGTAACATTCTATAACAACTGTATAAAATGGGCCAATGAAAAGAAAATACAATTAAATATATTTGATATTGTTAATTAGAGAACAATTTGTCAAACAAATAATCATTATAATTTTTATAGGGGGAGAGAATACTTCACCTACAGCAAGCTGCTACACTTTTCCTGAGTGACATTGTGGAGGAGGGAGCGTATGTGGGCATGGTCAAGTTCAGTACTGATGCACTCATTATAAGCCCATTAAACAAAATACAGGGTAAAGCCTCAAGAGACAGTTTAATTAAGCAGCTTCCAACAACTGCAGCTGGATCAACATATATGTGTAAAGGACTAAGACTTGGTTTTGAGGCAAGACTTGATTTATTTTACTTACTTTTATATTGCACTCTTAAGACCATTTATAAACCATTTTAAAGTTTCTTCACCCTCACACATCTCAAATAACAGGGTTCTTTATGGAACCAAATGTGGTTCTTTTATGGCATCACTCATTGGTAGCACATTTATTTTTAAACATTGCTCTGTAATTTGGCATCTTCCATTAGAATTAGAATAAATGTTAACATTTATAATAGACGTATTCCCGCCTTGCGCCCAATTATTCCAGGTAGGCTCTGGACCCCCCCGCGACCCTAAATTGGATAAGCGGTTACAGATAATGGATGGATGGATAATCCTACCATAAAATTCTGTTTACTGTTTATTTCAGGTACTTCAGCAAGACGATAAAAGTGCAGTAGGAGATTATGTGATTTTTCTCACAGATGGGGAAGCCACAGATAACATTCAGGATTGTTTACAGTTAGCTGTGGACAGTGGTGCTATTATTAACACTATAGCCTTGGGTCAGAGTGCCTCTAATGTGCTGATCACCATGGCGAATCGAACAGGTCAGTGACATGATGTACAATCACTGGATTAATAACACCTACCTTGTATCTACACTCATTGTCCATTTCATCAGCTCAACTGACCATAAAGGAGGACTTTGTAGTTCTACAATTATAGACTGTAGTCCATCTGTTTCTCTGGATACTGTATCCTCATTTCACCCTGTTCTTGAATGATCATTCAGGGTTGGTCCTGACCACTGAAGAGCAGTGTGAAATGGGGATAAAGTATGCAGAAAGGCAGGTAGACTACAGTCATTGTAAAACTACAAAGTGCTCCTGTATGGTGGGTGGAGCTGATAAAATGGACAATGTGTTTAGATACAAGGTAGGTGTTCCTAATCCAGGGATCATTCAGTGTATTGCACAGGTTAAAAATGTGCCTCTAGAACTGCAAGTAAACTACTTAAAATTTTAATTCCTATTGTTAGATGGGAAGTTCATCATAGCTGTTCAGAATTTGCTGTCCAACCAACTTGTGGATGTCTTTTCTTCATTTACAACGTCAGATGGGGATCTCACCAAACAGACATTCCAGGTGAGCAATTCATACAGTATATAAACTGAGAGTATATTCATTGTGAGCCACCACATACTTCACAGATACTTTTCTCTAAACAGCTCGTCAGCACTGGAATGATCACAGCTGATTGGTTCAACGGAACAGTGCCAGTTGACCGGACTGTGGGAAACAGTACCACCTTTACAATAATCTATGAAAAAAGTCCCCCCACTGTGTACATCCAGACACCAAGTGGTTCAGTTTATAGTCAGATCCATGTCACAAATAATACAGCTACTAAGACAGTCACTTTAAATATTCCTGGAACCGCAGAGGTAAGACAACATTTTACTTTACAGTTTTGTGCAAAGCCCAGCCATGGTCATTATTTTTAAGCCATTTATCTTCAGAAAGACTGTTGTTTGTTTGTTGCATTGTGTTTACCCTTTTTTTCCCCTGCAATTTATTTACTGGCAATTCTGCCTGTTAAAATGTGAAGGCAGCCATCTCCCCTTTTGCTAACATGACAGCTCAACATTCTTAAACAGAGAATCCTAACTGCCCAGTTCTATTAACTATAAATAGAAAAAGCAGAAAATATAATATTTTGAAACTTCAATTTAACAATTCCCACAATTAAATAATTAACTTTACAATCCATTCCCTTAATTTAAATGAACAATTTGTTCGTTATTATAAATTAGTTCATATGAATAATTTAAAATCTCCTCAGTTTAAAAACAGATTTCAAATTCACAGAGACTTTTATTCTGGAAAACACACTAATACAAATATCACCAACAACTGTGAGAGATATAATAATGAGTATAAGCCCGATATAAAATGATTAAATGATAAAAATACTGACACTGTACTGGATTCAAATTATTTACTAATCTTATTTACAAAGAATAACAAAAAGAACCTAATGAAGGAAAAATAGTAAATTGGACTGTGAATGGAAAAGTGCTAAAATGTGGCATTTTGTCTAAAATTCTGTTTAATCACCAGTGGTCCGCCCAGAAAACACTGTGTAAAACACTAGTGGACCTCCAACTTTGATTTCAGCAGGACAACAGTGGTCCGCCGTCCCCTTGCTATAAAGAATGACCTGCCCAGTGTCACAGTCTTAAGAACCTGTTTTAATAAAATGTTGAAGTGATCCCAGAGATAAAACAATGTAATATTTAGTGACTAAACCTAATGTACAGTTCAAAATAACACTGATTAAAATCTAAGTGGCCTAAGTACTGCTGTGTACTACGTATTATGTCCCGAAAAAGAATTGGTTGGCAGCACAATATAATATTTTTTAATATTTCAGTGTATGTAGACATTGAGTGTAAAGATTTTTAAATTGATGACAATTTATTAAACTGAGGGATCAGATTGTTAAATTGTAGCAACTCATTTTTTAATTGAGGGAATGTGTTATAAAACTGAGGAAATGGACTGTTAAATAGAGGGAATACACTGAGGACTGTTAAATTGAGGGAATGGATTACTAAACTAACAGAATGATTTAAGTCTCTAAGGATTATTTTTCAACTTTATAGTTTAGAGTTTCATCCCCAGAAGGCAAGTTCCAGTCAATTTTCTTTCAGATGAATTTAAAAATCAAAAAACAAAATTGCAAACAAAATTTAGATAGGACTTTTGCACTGTACAGGATGTAAACAATAGCTTCTAGGACACAATGAGAAAAATCTTTCTCCTGATTTTGTGCTTGACAGCCTGGTGACTGGGAATACAGCTTCCTCAGCAAGGAACCTTCTAGTCAAACAATGACTTTAACGGTAACCAGCCAGACAGCAAATAATGATGTCCGTCCAGTTGTAGTTAAGGCCCAAATGAACCAGTTAAGCAGTGATGGTAGTAAACCCATGGTAGTGTTTGCTGAAGTCAGTCAGAATTACCTTCCTGTGCTGGAAGCTAAGGTCATAGCCACTCTGCGGTCAGATACTGGACATTCAGTAGACTTATACCTCCTGGATAACGGAGCAGGTACAGATCTTTGGGTCTCAATACATCCATAAATTATCTAAAACGGTGTTTCTCAAACCCGGTCCTGGAGGCAACCTTTCTCCCAACACACCTAATTCAACTCATCAGTTAATATAGAAGTTAATAAGTGGGGAAACCACTAAAATGGTCCCTCCTGATCATTTGAAAGATGATGGCATCTATTCTAGATATTTCATAGACCTAAAGACAGGAAGGTACAGCCTGAAAGTTCAGGTCATAAGCCAAGATAGAGCCCCCAAGCATTCACCCAACAAACACAGTTGTGCTGTGTATGTTCCTGGGTATATTGAAGATGGCAAGTTTTCCACTTCTTTTGTTGTTCATTTGTTTATGGTGAAGTTAGTAAATGAACATGGAGAGTTTCACCAAGGCCTAGATCTAATCATTTTAATTTTCAGGAGTTTTTTTTTTTCTTTATGTAGGTATTAGGTTTTGTTATTGTGTAGTCAGAAGATTAAAGAACTTTCTAAAAAAGTTTCAGATTTAATATAGCACTGATTTAAATACAACAAATAAAAATGTAATATAACCAGAAGAAAAATAGCTAAAAACATCTCCCTTATTTTATTACTGTTGCATTGTTTCGATTTCTAGGACCTTCATCAGGGAAACAGTGTGGGGGCACCCTGGTAAAGTACAGTCATAAAAGTTAAAAAATCAACCCTTTTGCTTTGAAAGACCATGAGATGAATGATATGAAAACAGAAAATAACATTTAAAACATATTAAAATGGCTCAGTAAACTAAGTAGCTTAGCTAGTTTTGAATCTTCTGGCACTTGTGTATCTCTCTGATCTCATTTCTCTGTATCGTCCCTTGCATATCCTCAGATCCTCTAACTGTGGTCTTCTTACTCTTCCTTCAAACAGACTTTTTACTTTGGGTGGCAGATGTTTCAGTGCTGCTGCTGCCCCCAAACTTTAGAAATCTCTTCCATTTTCTCTTCATTTAACTGCTCTTCCCTGTCGTCTTTCAAATCTTTGCTTATAACTTTTTTACCTCTTCATCATAACCCTCTTTTATTCATTGTTATTATTTATTTATTATTATTATTTATTATATTTTTGGACTATGTAAAGCATCTTTGGGGAACATCAAACATATTGTTAATGTTAAATCAAAGTAAAATGATCTCTCAGATTCTGTCCCAGCTTTTCAAAAATATGGATAAAATTTATTCAGATATCACAGAATAAGGATTTCTAGATCTGGTTTTTCTGTGCTTTTAAATCTATTCTATGTGGATCCAGATGAAGTCTATAGATTTTAATCATGCATGTTCTGTGGTGGTACTGTAGAGGTCCTGACCATTGAAGAACAAAGTAAAAGGGGGATAAATAGGTATGCAGAGAAAAAGATGGACTACAATGGGTAATTGTAGAACTGTAAAGTGCCAAAAAAAAAAGCTGAGCTAATCACCAGTTACTTGTTTATCCTGCACAAAGCTGACAGAAAAACACAGACAGCAGACTAAATTATGAATGACTGTGAATCGCTGTACAGAGTAAGTCAAAATTTGCAGAACACCCATGTATTTCTTTGCTATGCTACATGACCAGCTTACCATTGAGAAAAAATAGCCCTTGATCCAATATGGCGGCTTTCAAGATGGCGGCCATATACTGGACATAGTCTAAAAGATTGCTGGATTACAATCCTAAACAGATTGACAAGTTTACTTATCGGAGTTAGATCATTCATGAAACTAACTTGGATATCCATTCAGTAAACATTCATTAAAATGTGATTGTCCCAAAAACGAGGCATTCCCAGGCCAGTCGAGACATGTAGTCTCTCTAGCATGTTCTTGGTCTGCCCCAGTGCCTCCCTCACTCCACCCTTTTCCGACTGAGTACCATGGACTCGGACTTGGAGGTGCTGATCCTCATCTCTACCGCTTCACACTCGGCTGCAAACTGGTCCAGCAAGAGCTGGAGGTCCCGGCTCGATGAAGCCAACAAGACCACATCATCCACAAAAAGCAGACATGGAATCCTGAGACCACCAAACCGGACACCTTCCGCCACTTGGCTACGCCGAGAAATTCTGTCCATAAAAGTTATGAACAGAACCGGTGACAACGGGCAGCCCTGACGGAGTCCAACTTCGACTGGAAACCAGTCAGACTTACTGCAAGCCATACGAACCAGACTCCTGCTCTGTTTATACAGGGACTGGATGGCTCATATCAAAGAGCCCAGTACCCTATACTCCCCAAGCACCCCCCACAGAATACCCCGAGGGAAACGGTCGAATGCCTTCTCCAGATCCACAAAACACATGTAGACTGGTTGAGCAAATTCCCATAGATGAGCCCCACACCCGGGGTCCCCAAACTCTGCTTACTCTGCGGAAGACATGTTGGTGGGATTGAGAAGATCCTCTAAGTATTCCTTCCACCACCTAATGACGTCCCCAGTCGAGGTCAACAGTTCCCCACCCCCACCATATACAGTATACCCATATTACTACCTCTCCCACAGGTGGTGGGCCCATGGGAGAGTGGACCCATGTTACTCCTTCGGGCTGAGCCTGGCTGGACCCCATGAGTGAAAGTCCGGCCACCAGGCGCTCGCCAAGGAGCCCCTCCCCCAGGCCTGTCTCCAGGGTGAGGCCCCGGTAACCCTACTCCGAGCAACTCTTTGTCTGGCCCATCACCTAGGATCAATTTGGCTTGGGAGACCCTACCAGGGGCTATTGCCCCCGACAACATAGCTCCTAGGCTCATGCAGGCACGCAAAACTCCTCCACCACAATAAGGTGGTGATCCAGGGAGGGGATATATATATATATATATAGACACACACTCACATCTACTGACACTTTTGAGTCGCCAATCCACCTACCACCGTGTGTTTTTTGACCATGAGAGGAAATCGGAGCATCCAGAGGAAACCCACGCAGACACAGGGAGAACACACCACACTCCTCACAGACAGTCACCCGGAGGAAACCCACGCAGTCACATAGAGAACACACCACACTCCTCACAGACAGTCACTCGGAGCAGGACTCGAACCCACAAGCTCCAGGTCCCTGGAGCTGTGTGACTGAGACACAACGTGTTGCTCCACCATGCCGCCCTGTACACAATGAAATGCAATATTTAAATCTAAAATGACCAACATGCAGTTAATTATATTTAGTAATATAAATAATGTAACTAGTGTTCTCCCCATTTCCGCGTGGGTTTCCTCCGGGTGCTCTGGTTTCCTCCCACAGTCCAAAAACACACATTAGTAGGTGGATTGGCGACTCAAAAGTGTCCATAGGTCTGAGTGTGTGTGTGTCTGTGTTGCCCTGTGAAGGACTGGCGCCCCCTCCAGGGTGTATTCCCGCCTTGCGCCCAATGATTCCAGGTAGGCTCTGGACCCACCGCGACCCTGAATTGGATAAGGGTTACAGATAATGAATGAATGAATGAATAATGTAACTAATATTGTTTAGGGCGGAAGTATTTGTATTCATTCAATTCTGAGTCTTCATCCTGCATTTATTACATCCAAAATGTGTGTGGTTTGTTACATTCTTTTGGCATCAGTGGGACTAAAGTCTAGGAAGTGCTGGGTTTAGATTTTATATTTGATCCATAGTCAGTCTGTATGTGCAACATTAAAACTCCCATTCCACACTTGTTTTCAGGTAAAGTACAGCTGAACCCTCAGAAGCCCTCAGTCAGTGTGCAGTCAGCAGATGTGGGCAACTTCAGTAGAACAGCCACTGGAGAAAGCTTTGTGGTGAAAGTACCCCCAGGTGTACCCCCACCTAACTTCCCTCCCAACAAAATCACAGATCTGAGCGCTGAAATCCAGGGGGACAGTGTGCTTCTCAACTGGACGGCTCCAGGCGAGGACTATGATCAAGGAACAGGTAAATATTGAATATTTTTTGTCTTTTGCACAAAGAAAAATGTTTTTAAAATGTATACATTTACAACACTGAGTAGCATGTTTTATAACAGGAGCTTCTGACCTATGTTAATGAGATTTGTAGCATTCAGCATGTCCCAAAATTATGGATACAGAAACACCAGGATGGTGATCCAATTAATGAAAAATTAATTTTACCGAAGGCATCTTTTTGAATGTGAATCTTTCTTGAACTTAAATGCTGTATAGTTAGCATCAATGCACCAAACACAAAGCAAAAGAGCACTGTGCCTACATTTCTGAAGTGATTTTGGAGGGAAAGGTGACAGAGGTTAACACACTCTTTGACTCACCATCAAACCACTGTATTCTTATAATACTATTCTATCAATTCAGATGAGTCAATAATCAGACATGTCATAATTCATGAGGTTTACCCTGAAATGAGTGGCTAATCTGTGAATAAAGGGCAGTATCTCGAAGGCATACAGAAGATTACAGAAGACTATATTTCAGTTCTTCAAGCTAAAGCAAAGTTTTTGTTTTATTAAATGGAATATATTTTATCAGCATCATGAAAGTAAATACTGTATGTATATATTTACTTTATATATTTATATATTTTGTGTATATAGTTAGTAGCATGTTCTTATTAAGTTTATTTCTCACATTTTAAGCAAAATTCTACGAAATTAGATGGAGCTACCATTTGGAGATGCTTAAGAGGAATTTCAGCAATGCATATCTAGTAAACACCTCTGCACTCAAGCCACAAGAGGCTGGTTCGGCTGAACATTATTCCTTCCTGTTTGAGACCACAATCCCGAATGGCACCATACTGTTCTTTGCTGTTCGGTCCGAGGATAAGGAAGCAATGAAGTTCGGAGGTATCAAATATTGCTCAAGGGACAAAATTTGTTCCAAGCCCCAAACCACCAGAAATTTCAAAACCTGGCCTGAACTTGATTGCTATAGTATTCTTAGTACTTGGGGTAATTATATTGCCATGTATCATAGTGTGTATAGCCATATGTGTGTTGAGAAGAAAGAAGAAAGTTAAAGAAGATACTGAGAATCTTGTAGATATGAATATGTAGGCCTCGTCTGTAATGGGTGCATTTAGACGTAGTGGATTTCAGTCTTCAATGTAATAGTGCTTTTCCACAGCATGGTACTTGCTCTGCTCTTTTTGCTTTTCAACTAGACACATCCGCCCCCCTGTATGTGGAATCAGTACCTTTTTAATCCCTGCTCTAACTATGATGTGTAAACCTTGCAGTGTGCTGATTGGCATCTGTAAATTTATACATTAATTCATTTTATCCAATTCACAATTGCAGCTCATAAATTTACACCATGAAAAGGTTAAAAGGCTCTTTTGAAAAAAATGTAAAACAACAAAAAGAGATTTGAGTAGGTACCATGCAATGGAAAAATGTCATAAAGGCCTCCTGCAAATACAGATTAAGCCTAGTCCTGGACTACACACTGTAATCGTCATTATTCATTGAAAGAAAGATACAGTCCAGGACTAGGCTTAATCACTGATGGGGAAACCACCCCATGATGCATTTATCAATTTAAAAGCATTTCCTGTTAAATTAACCTACACAGCAATGTAAACCAACCAAAAAAACAATGGAAGTTTAAAACAAAACACCATCAGGTGAATGGACAGACTCTCGGGAATATGATAATGTAAGCCATACTCTAAAATGTACGACTATTGAATTAAAACCAAAATAATATGTTATTCCACACATGTGATCTCTCAGAACAGCTGCGTAAGGAAGCCTTTTTTACTTATAAATTTAACCTGTCCAAATGACATAAGGTAATAACAAACTATGTAAAATGTATATATCAATGACACATTTTACAAAGAATTTCACAACCATTTAAAAAGAAAAGCTCCATAAAAAATAATTATAGCAAATCAAAAAAATGTATATATGTAAATATATATATATATATATTTTTTTTTTCAAACAGGTCTCATATTATAGGAAATAATAGTTACTGCTGCATTACTTAAGGTGGAAGTAAAGATTTAAAAAGCTTAAAGAAGATTTAAAAATATTTAAACAGCTTCTTGTCTACGTCACTATATTTTAAACAGTACACAAGCATGTAGTTAGCGTAATGTAATTGCAGAAGTAAATTCTATATTAGGACAATTTCTTATGACAGCCTTGTTTGCTGTTGCCAAAAACTGATAATGCTTTGCATGCTAGATTTAGCAACAGCACCACATCTGTGCAGAGGGCTGACTTTTTGTAATGTGATTTCTTTTTAATGCTGTTGGAAGGTGATTAATTCCATATTCATTTTATATTTAATTTTGATTGTTATGCTTTGTTTTGGGTCGCTCTCAATTATTTCAGAGTTGTCTGTCTCAGACAACTCAGAGAGTGACCAAAAGGGCGACCTATTCACATCTCTGTAAGACATTTCCATAAGACTTTTCAAATAAATCATACTTTCTCTCCTGACATGTGCATGACTCTGTTTTCCTCCCAGATAACCTCAATCCAACAATGTGCTTATTTACATTTACATTTACATTTACATTTATGCATTTGGCAGACGCTTTTATCCAAAGCGACTTACAAAAGAGGATCTAACATTCAAACTAGCTGAAACAAGCTTATGTTTATTAATGTTGTTTTATTTCAATGTGCATATCGACACACTCTCATTTCTTGTTTTATATCATTTTACAACTTGGCAATGAACATCAGATTAAATGGCCTACTTTATAACTTTGAACATTCATGTTATTGAAAGCCTCCTTTATTTATACATTTATTTATTTTTATAATTTTTTTATAAACCTGTTTTTCTTTTGCCTTACAACTCATGCATGATACCCTCACAGGGGCAGCAAGCACAGTTGATACGGTACTTTCAAGACAACACTTTTGGCTGATGGCTCCCTACTTTCTTTGCAGTGCTTCCTGTGCTTTGATCTTTAAAGTTATGGCTTCAATAAAATTTTGGTTTCAGGTGTTTGACTGGCAGTAGCATGTTATGGTTAAATAAAACGGACTTTCCCTTCACGTCATAATGCACTCTCTTAATTGTAAAAGCTAATAACTTAAAAAAGTTCTATCTCTCTATCTATTGTTACACTTATATAGCGCCTTTCTAGACACCCAAGGATGCTTTACAATCCATATATATATATATATATATAAAACCTTAATTATACATGTACATTACAGTGACAGTAAGCTTTTTCATTCCATACCAATTCCATAATTCATTCCATGTTAAATATTTAGAAATTAGTGTTAAATCACTTAAGAGTTACTTATCAAATGAGGTACATTTTTAAAGAAATGTTCTTTATGAATATAGCATTTGTCAAAGAAAAAACATTTACAGCAATTTCAACAGGTTTGCCCTTGTTTTTATAATTTCGTAACAAAACCGCTCTATATCTCATTTAAGAGAAAAGTAATGTGTAATTTTGTCAGATTATTTGCACAGTAGATGTGTTAACTCATTATAGTGTAGGAAAATGAAAAAGATATACATGACCAGGTTGCAGAAAACCCTGATGTATGCTGAAACCAATTTGTCATTCATATTGGTTCTTACCCTGTTCATTTAATGGTTAGTCAATTAAAGTTATTAGCTGTTTTCATGATAACTCTGGGCAACAAGAAAGAAATCTGTGACATTTGCATATTACAGCAAACATTACAGGTTTATTATGCCTTGAGTAACATGTTTTTTTAAGGATTACTGTTTAACAGTATTTATTTTTTAATAAAAATAAATACAAAACTGAACAAACGTCAAATTCAGCTCTTTTTCAGGCCATGCATTATATAAGAATGGAATTTAGTGACAGCCAAGGGGCAGCAGAGAGTTGAGTGGCTTTGTTAAAAACCTGTAGATCCACAATTTTGGTCCCAGAACAAATGCAGGTGTGGCACCCAGCAGGTTTTATTACGGGCTGCAGCTGTTCTATCAGAATGCATCACAGATATCCCTTTGCCGCCAGAAGGTGGCAGCAGTCCCATAGGGTTGCAGTGTTAAAGATGCAGGCAGCAGATCCTCCAGAGCACTGGCTCTTCTCAGATCAGACCTGTGCTTACGCCTGGAGCACTGGCCAGAACAAGGACCCTATGTTTAGATGGTGATCATCACATCCTCACAGCTTTTATTCATTAATGAAAGGCCAGGGACAGAATGGACTGTGTCCCCTGGGTCAGGGTCTCGGTGACCAACACTGACCCCTAGCCCCTGCATTCCTGGACAGAGAGAGTGAGTCTAAACACTGGAGGTTATTTATAGTCCTGTTGGTAGGAGCTTTCCTCAAAAGTATTCTGTCACAACATTACAACCACTTCCTTGTTTCTCCACTCACTGTCCATCTGTTGCTCTGCATACTTTCTTATCCCCATTTCCCCCTGTTCTTCAGCGCTCAGGACCCCCACAGAGCAGGTGTGATGTGGTGGTGGATCATTCTCAGTGCTGCAGTGACACTGACGTGGCGGTGGTGTGTTAGTGTGTGTTGTGCTGGTGTAGAGTGGATCAGACACAGCAGTGCTGCTGGAGTTTTTAAACCCCTCAGAGTCTGGACTGAGAACAGTCCACCGACCAAAAACACCCAGCCGACAGCGTCCTGTGTCACCGATGAAGGACTAGAGGACGAGCGACACACACTGTGCAGCGACAGATGAGCTACTGACTTTACATCTACAAGGTGGACCAACGAGGGAGGAGTGTCTCACAGAGTGGACAGAGAGTGGACACAGGGTTTAAACTCCAGCAGCCACTGCTGTGTCTGATCCACTCGCACCAGTGCAACATATATCAGCGCTGACAATGACCCACCACTCAAATCATACCTGTGGGTGTCCCACAACATCAGAACTACAAACTACAGTGGTGACTGCGCAGTGAAGCAGACGACTGCGTGAGTTCACACACTGACCACTGACTTTAACGAGGGCTGTTTACCGGTGATCACTGAAGGCCACTCTTACACTCCTTTATTTGTTGTGATATCACCATGGTTGCGGTTATTAACAGAATAGCCCTCCCTCTCCCTCAGACTGTGTGTGTGTGTGTGTGTGTGTGTGTGTGTGTGTCCGAGTACTTGTTTTTATACTTTTTCTAAACAAATTTGCAGTAAAAGAAGAAGAACATGACATGATAATGTTAAATCTACACATACGACATATACACAGGGCATAGATTTATAACACCACATACGTTTCCAATTAGATTACTGACTGATTGATTGATTGTTTGATTGATTCAGTAGTTTCTCCTAACCTCTTCATCCTGTTCAGGGCTGCTGTGGATCCCGATTCAGCAGCAGTAGCCGTTGGTATGATATCGGATTATGAAATCTAACTTTATACTGGATTACCGTATCGTTTATTACATCAGATTATGATATTTGATCATGAGCCCTGTGTGTTCTGTCAGTTAGATTCTCTTTTTCCATTTACAATTAAAACACAGGAGGCATCTTTTTCTGTAACTGAAGTAAAATAAACCCCTAAAACACCTGGATCTACTGTTCACAACGTTAAATAGCGTTAAGTAAATGCCTTTTATGATTCTAATTGTTTTATTGGACTTTTATGATTTTTATTCTGGCTTTTTCTGGCCGTCGGGTGAAAACATTCACATTAGATTGAACTTGCTTTTGATTAAATAATAAATACTTTTTTAATGATTTGTAATATGATTTCAGACATCCAGGTTATAAAACACAACTGTCAAAATATATCCATCAAATTTTATTTATATACCGCTTTTCACAATAGAAAGTCGTACCAAAGCTGCTTTACAGTGATCCGAGTCCAAGCCTCCTCTGAGCGAACCAAGGGCAGCAGTGGCAATGAAAAACTCCCTCAGCAACATGAGGAAGAACCCTGGGAAGGAACCAAGACTCAAAGGGGGAACCCATCTTCTTCAGGTCAACACCGGAGACACAACAGAGAACTACAACTGTAGAACAAATGCACCTTGATTTTACCTGTCTATATTCACAGTATTTGAGTGTAAGTGGGGCCTGCTTTACTTCATCTGGACCTCATCAAAAACATTTGCTGCTATGAGGCCATTTCCCCTAGACCACTCTCTCCAGCTGTTGGCATTGAGGGCCAGTCCTTTGTAGTTGAGTATTCTTCTTTATCTGTATCCTGTGGTTTGTTCTTCCCCTCTGTATTTGCATTGGCAGCTCATGGGAACTGGATTCACTGGGGTGTGTTGTTCCTGGAGAACAAGGCTGCTGTCCCTGGACAGAGGTGTGGCTGTACTATTATTTACATTTATGGCATTTGGTAGACGCTGATATCCAGACAGACGTTACACTTTTAATAATTTAAAGATGGTGGCCACAGTGGCGCTAATAGACACACATAGGGTTTTTATTGGGGGGGGGGGGGGGGGGGGCACAAAGCTTCATAGGAACTGCTCTCTATATCCCACCCCCACCCAACTTTTTGTCATGGAAACCAGTCAAACACCACAATGCAGACAGCAGGGTGAGAAGCAGTCCCTCCGTTAGTGTTCCTCCTGGTTGAAGTTGGGTGTTTATGTATGTACTTTATTCAAATGTGCATGATGTACACATGGAAATATGCAGTTCTCCTCAGGGCACTTCATGTTTGAAGTATCCAGTGCACCCTATACACCTGTATACATTTCATGTACTGTATAATCACCACAGTAAAGAAGTGACCGAATATAACAGGACTCTCTGGACGAGTACAAGGCACTCATTTGTGGAGTAGTGTAACAGTGTTCTCACAGTACACTGGCGCTCCATCCAGTGCATCCAGTGTTCTGTTTGGGATCCAGAACTAATCCCCCAACATCATCACCTGACCTTGCTTACGCTCTCATGTCTGAATGCCATCAAATCCTCACACCACTGCTCTAACAGTAAAGCCTTCCCAGACAGAGCGGAAGCTGTTACTGACGTGAGGAGAGACAAAGATTCATATCAGACCATATACGCCACCCCAGCCCCCACATTCTCTCAAAACAGGAAGGGCGAAAGGGCTTTGAAATTGTAGCAGGGCCTCTTCTCTGAGCTTTCGTTTTCATTTTCTCCCTCACTCTTCACTGAGGTAAGAGGCTGCTTCTCTTTCTTAACCCTCCTCACCTCAGAGAAACCTGGGGGCTCACTTTAAACTGACTCGTGAAGAACTAGCGTCCGTGGAAAAGCAGCTTCTTAAGCACGAGTGAGGTTTATCACTGACGTATGTGGATAGTAACCGACTGTAGAGCACTGTGAGTCTCTGAGTGTTCAGGCCGGAGCTCATATTACACAGTGAGAGCGCAGCAGTGTCTCACTTCTCTGTGTTTGGTGCATTTCTAAGTTCCTGAGGGTTTTATTCACTACCTCTCGAGTTCACTAAGTGGCCGCTCAGGGAGCATGTGAATGTAGGACATTTCTGGTCCATGCTGCAAACCACGTGAACCAGACGTGACGCACATAACACTCATGAAGCAGACCTTGCCCACTTCTGGATGTGTGATATATGTGGCCCTCACTTGGTGAGAAGTGGTTTGCCCTGGAAAGATCTGGTCCAATTCTTGTAAAGGTGTGGCTGCTTTGGCCAAAAGTGGTCCAAACTGTGACCTCTGGTGGCTTGGATTTGGTGTTTATACGCAGCCCTCATTTGCAGAAGTCCACTCAAGTGCCATCGATCCATGTCCAACCGTAAAGTACATTGGTCGTCTGTAAGTCATTTCACAGAAACACACACATCACACTCAAAGCTTGTACGCTGTAGACTTCCACATGCATTTACCACTTACCATTTTAATGAAAGGGCTGGGCCTAGCCACGCTGTGAGAGACTTGCAGATCTGGCTCAGCATCCATTTTGTTATGGTACATGATCTTGATATTTTTGGCCAGAAAACAAAGTTTTACAAAAGTGATATTTCTTGGGATTTGGAAACTGGGGTGACAATATTTGTTATTGTAGATGTGCACTGCTTTCGACCTTTAAGCTGATATTTGTCCACGTGGTTTTTTGTTTGTTTGTTTTTTTATGCAATACACAAATCTGTTTTATTTATCTCTGAAACAGAGTCTGGGTGGCATGGTGGTGCAGCAGGTAGTGTCGCAGTCACACAGCTCCCAGGACCTGGAGGTTGTGGCTTCAAGTCCCACTCCAGGTGACTGTCTGTGAGGAGTGTGGTGTGTTCTCCCTGTGTCTGTGTGGGTTTCCTCCGGGTGACTGTCTGTGAGGAGTGTGGTGTGTTCTCCCTGTGTCTGTGTGGGTTTCCTCCGGGTGACTGTCTGTGAAGAGTGTGGTGTGTTCTCCCTGTGTCTGAGTGGGTTTCTTCCGGGTGACTGTCTGTGAGGAGTGTGGTGTGTTCTCCCTGTGTCTGTGTGGGTTTCCTCCAGGTAACTGTCTGTGAGGAGTGTGGTGTGTTCTCCATGTGTCTGCGTGGGTTTCCACCGGGTGACTGTGAGGAGTGTGGTGTGTTCTCCCTGTGTCTGCGTGGGTTTCCTCCGGGTGACTGTCTGTGAGGAGTGTGGTGTGTTCTCCCTGTGTCTGCGTGGGTTTCCTCTGGGTGACTGTGAGGAGTGTGGTGTGTTCTCTCTGTGTCTGCATGGGTTTCCTCCCACAGTCCAAAAACACACATTAATAGGCGGATTGGTGACTCAAAAGTTTCCGTAGGTGTGAGTGTGTGAGTGACTGTGTGTGTGTGTGTTGCCCTGTTAAGGACTGGTGCCCCCTCCAGGGTGTACTCCTGCCTTGCGCCCAGTGATTCCAGGTAGGCTCTGGAGTCACTGTGACCCTGAGCTGGATAAAGGTTACAGACAATGAATGAAACAGAGTCTGTCAGTTACATCTAGATTTCCAATTATCCACTAATTCCCTTTTCCAGTGAATGTAGTAAATGTTCAGATGTTGTCTGATGTAAAAGCTCTGGATTTTTCCCATGCCATGGTACACATAACACAGTTTGAGAACCACTGATAAAGCAAACTGGTTCTAGCCCAGGTCTGCCCCACATCCCCCATTGTCATGGCCCCTTTGCCAAACAGATTGATGCCCCTGGAATGGTCCATTCACATAAATAAAGATCTGGGCCAGGTGTGGCCAGAGGTCAATGTTTGGGCCACTTTTGGTTCACATCCACTTTTGCCACAATCAGCACAGCTACACCTTTGCCCAAAGTGATGTATGATCAGCAGTGTGTTTAAAGTATAGGGGCCCACGTTTGGAGACTGGAGTAGCAGCAAGAGACAGAGGCTCTGTTCTCACTGTTCTAGCTCAGTAGAGCCTTAGAATGATTTTGAAGCTGTAATTTTAAGGTAAAAATACTACCTACTGTTGTTTAATTGTAGTCAGGTTGTATTTAGTGTTACATTAAGGGGCTGCAGGTTTGGGACAGAGAGGTGTGGAGCCCAGTCAGGAGATAAGAGCATGATTGAGGATGTTGAGGGAAAGTTTTTTTTAATGAAGGGGATGTTGGTATTGATCCAGATGTTTGGCCAGTGTGTCACTGTGATTAAGTACCGTCCTTCACCCGGTCAGAAGCAGAAGGGGAATTTACCCAAGTTTTAATCATCAACTTTTTTTTAACGTTTCTGAGATTAACCTTGGTTCAAAAACAACACCACGGCCTCACTTCTGGACTAAAACTAAAGTGGGTGGGGATCATACTGTATATTGGATCCTCTTATAATGAGTTAACTGAAATGAGTCTGAAGTCACCAAGTTCAAGGCCAAAAGCTAGAGGAGTCTTATACTACTAGCATTTAGTCATGGAGCAGTGGAACTCCATGGAGTTCTGTTCTGTTTAAATCCTCACAGCAATGTCCCAGCATCTAGTCCAAAGCCTTCTCAGAAGAGTAGAGGGTCAGTAGAAGCTGGAGTGGAGTGGAGACAAACTCCTGTTAAGTATCCTTCATGTGTGAAGAAGCAATAGATGAATATGTGTACCCCAGCTTAAAGCCGTGTAGTGTTTGTGGCTCTCATTCTCACACACCACACCCAGCTCAGCCACACCAGAAAGTACACAGGGTTTAGTGTGCTTTAGTCACTAAGTACACACTGATGTAGGAGCTCCTGGTCAAAACGCAGCACTGTTGGCAAACTGCACGAGAACCAGGATGGACTCTCGTTATAAATGCTTTTTCGGCCTCTCCTCACGTAACATATCAGGCCCACATCTGGCTGCGTTGGCCAGGGCAGGGTGGTCCACTCAAGCACTGTGAATCCTTGTGGCAGGTGGGCTATGACAATGTGGGGTGTGGGCCGGACCTGGGCCAGAGTCATTTTGTTTTCTTGTAAGACACATTTAAGGAAAAACTGACAATATATTTTCAATTGTGTCACATAATACGGTGTCATATTACACTGTATCTTACCGTATACTATTGTATCATATCATAATGAATCATACCGTATCACATCATGTCATTACACTGCTTGTCGTATCATATTGTATCATATAATTTACTATCATATCGTATCACTTTGTACTGTATCATATCATTTCTAGGGTGACCTAGAAATGGTGAAAAAGAGGACACATGAGCTCTCGCCCCTCACTGCCGTTGTATGTTTACCTGAACCTATGTGTGCTTTTAGGTCCTTTACACCTTTATCTGCTACACATGGGAAAACATGGGAATTTCTTTTTTAATTCATCCGAGAACTTACATTTACGTTTTGGCATAGCTGCTCGAGATGAGGGTGGGTACATGAGCTTTGCCTGATGTAAACAAGGACTACTGACGTGCAGACTGACCAATTAAATGTTTATAGAGAAGGTTATCGACCAATAACGGTAGCTCTACAGTCAGACAGTCCAATCAGAAGATTTTAGGCTACTTCACCATGTCCCCTTCTCACTCAAGCGAACCAATCGGAGTAGGGGAGGGCGGGACTAGTTTGTGAACGAAACGCTTCTCGAAGTTCTTTGTAAGCTCTAGAAAAACAAAATCCCCGACGTTTGTGAAATTCCGCCCGGACATTTTTTTATGTCTAAAAAAGAGGACATGTCCGGGTAAAAGAGGACGTCTGGTCTCCCTAATCATTTCATATCATCAGAGGTGGGTAGAGTAGCCAAAAATTGTATTCAAGTAAGAGTATTGTTAGAGTAATACAACTCAAGTAAAAGAAAAAAGTAGTCACCCAATTAATTACTTGAGTAAGAGTTAAAAATTCTTAGTGAAAAACCTACTCAAGTACCGAGTAACCTCAGGACCTCAAATAATACACCTGAATAAGTTAAATAAGTTAAATCTTTACAATGTAACAAATTAAATTCAGTCACAATAATTTAATAACAGAACAATGGGTTCAAGAGGTAGAGGTTACAAAGAATAAGAACAAGAAGAAAAATACAGTCTGTACATAAGTTTATGCAAACCCTAAACTGTGTGTGTGTGTGTGTGTGGTTCTGTGTGTTTACATATTCACTAACAAAACAATGGGCTGAACAGGCAGAGATTACGTCATCTCTACCATTGAACTGTGCTTCTGTTCTATTTTTCCACAGAATCCCCGTTTGCCACGGGATTTTGTGTGTGGTCATGTGACGGCTTTGCTCTGTTTGACTGGTGAAACAGAAATATGAAATATCAATTCATGTCATAGGCGGCACGGTGGTGCAGCAGGTAGTGTCACACAGCTTCAGGGGTTGTGGGTTCGATTCCCGCTCCAGGTGACTGTCTGTGAGGAGTGTGGTGTGTTCTCCCTTTTTTCGTGTGGGTTTCCTCTGGGTGACTGTCTGTGAGGAGTGTGGTGTGTTCTCCCTGTGTCTGCGTGGGTTTCCTCCGGGTGACTGTCTGTGAGGAGTGTGGTGTGTTCTCCCTGTGTCTGCGTGGGTTTCCTCCGGGTGACTGTCTGTGAGGAGTGTGGTGTGTTCTCCCTGTGTCTGCGTGGGTTTCCTAAGGGTTACAGATAATGAATGAATGAATAGATTAGATTAGATTCAATTTATCATTTCGTATCGTATTGAATCATTTTGTATCATATTGAATAATTTCGTTTCGTAATGTAAAAGTGCTTAATGTTCATATCATATACAGCATATTTTATATTGTATCATATCTTTTAGTATCATAATACATCTTATCATTACATACATCATATTTTATTGTATCACTCTACGTTGTATGGTAATTTGTTGAGTCACTCCAGCATATCTCAGCCTGATCAGTGTGGGCTCATTTCCCAGCTCATCTCAGAAAACCTGTATAACTGACTACACAGTCTATAATAACACTCACCCTGTTTATGAAGCTGAGAAACTACACCTGCATCAACCACTTCCTTCAGAATAAACAGTGTAACAGCACCACCACACTATAAATAACCTCCTGCTGAGTGCAGTAAAGATAAAGTACCCTCTGAGACCCAGAAAGACAGCGTCTGCTCACTTCTGGTGTCTCCTGTGTCCACTGTGTCCTGTGACTTGTGGACACAAACTCCATGAAATCTCTGTGGAGATGAGGGATATCAGTTTTTCAATTTTCCATTATTTTGCTGCAGTAAGAGTGTCTACTTCTCTAGGAGGGCCTTCACATTAGAGACTGGAACATTGCTGTAATAATTTGATTGCATTAGGTCATGAGGACCTCTCACTTACACAACCTCTCACCCTTCCTTTTAATCACTCCCCACCATCCCCCTCTCACTCTTACCCTCCCCCCACCCCCAACCCCTCTCTGCTGTGATGATTTGATGGCTTGCAGCCAAATTAAAGACTTTGTTTAGTTCCAGATCACAAGTTCCATTCAATCTCATCACAAACATAGTGGAAAGAGCCTCATTCCTCCAGGGAACACAGTTCCACTGCTCTACAGCCCAGGGCTGGGGGTTTTATACCCCTCTAGCCGACTGTTGATGTTGGGCACGGTGACTTATGCTGCTCCAGAGAGTCCCATTGGGTCCTACTCATTTCTTTTTAAAGTGAAATATGCAGAGTTTTTGGGGAACCATGGTGGTGATAATAATTCAGCTGCTCTCTCCTTATACAGCCGCAAGGAGACAGAGATTAGCCACTGCCACGACAGACGTCTGCAAACAGGTGTTTTAAACAGAGTGTGGGTATCAGTTTCACCACACACACACAGTAACACACACACACACACACACACACTCACACACTGAGCAACTGAGAGTCTGACAGGAAAAAAGGGTGATCAGAAAAACACTGCGGAGGCCTGTGGCTTCTGATCTCTTTCGCTATAAGTCTCCTACTCTCTCACCCGTGCTCTCTCTCTCTCCCACTCTCTTTGTTCCTCTAATGCATTTCTGCACTTAGAACTCAGGCACTTCTCTTTCTACCCCTCTCTCTCTCTCTCTCTCACTCTCTCTCTCTGTTTGTAACTCTCACTCCGTCTCAAACTATCACACACTCTCTTTCTCACTCGCTCTCAAACACCCACTTTCATTCTCTCTCTCTCTGTCCCTTGCTCTTACACTCTCAATAATTCTTTCTCTCTCGCTCTCTCTGTCCCTCTCACTTACATGCTCTCATGCCTCTTATTCACTGATTCTCTCCCTCTCTCCCACTCTCTCTCCTCAATCTCTCGTCACAACACAGAAACCGTGCAGAACAAACTCCACTCTTTACACAGAAACACACACTACATAAACCTGTATTATAATGCACTGGCATAAACCGATAGAATAATCCAGTGTTTTAAACTGATATCATGAACTGACATCATAATCTAGTATTATAATATCACATCATAAACCAGTATCATAAATCAATATAATCCAACATTATAAATCGATATCATAATCTGATATCATAATCCTATATCATGAACAGGTATCTTAAACCGATATCCAGTATTATAAACCGATATCCTAATCTGAAATCATAATCTGATTTTATAAACTGACATTATGATGCAATGTCACTGTCCAATAACATAAATAAATATCACAATAATTCTTGCTGCCTTACGATAATATGTTAGACCTCTGTACCCCTCAGGAGCACACAGCTTGTATAATCTTCTCAGAACGACTTACAATGAAATGGGACACTCTGGAGCAGCTGCACATGAGCTCCATGCTCAATGTCTACTTTGTTTCCAGGGGCCTGGGACTCTCCCTGGTCTTTACTATCTCTCTCTGGTATGTATCCTTGAAGGAGATTAGTGCTTGGGGAGATGCAGTCTGGAGGAGGGGGAGAACACTCAGCTCTGGCATGAGCTCCAGGTAAAAGCACGGATCAATAGAAGGGCCAGTAGCAGTATAATCCTCCAGCACTGGGCTGTGGAACAGTGGAACTGTGTTCCCCGGAGTCATGGAGCTCCCTCCAGTTCCTCTGGGATGAGCTGGAGCCGTGTTTGTAATCCAGAGCTAATTTAAATGCATAGGAGTGCACCACAAACCAATGAGGACTACATCATTTCAACTGTGAAGTACCTCATCAACACCCTAGCAACCATAGCAACTGCCTAGCAACCACCTGAAATTCGAAAGCAACTGCAAATCTTCCACCTGGGACACTTTAGCAGCAACCTGAAATATCATAGTAAAAACACTAGGAACCAGCTTGGATAGTATAGCAACCATTAAGGCATACCTTCACCTAGCACCACCTTAGCAGCCAACTTTGGCTACAACCTGAAATGCCATAGCAACTATCATAGCAGCCAACAGAAACACCTTAGCAGCCAGAGCACCTTTAGTTACAACTTGATATACCACAGAAACTGCCATAGCAACCACCTGAAAAACCTTAGCAATGCGCTTAAAATGCCAAAGAATCTTTTAGTAAGACATTTAGACCTAATGACCATGTAGCAACAGCCTAGCGACTGTTTGGGACACCTTAGAATCCACTTGTAATTCCTAAAATACCATATGAACCATCCTAGCAACTACCTAAGATGCCATAGAAACCACTAGGTAGCTCATTCTCAACACCACTGCACCTACTTTTCAACAATCCTGAAATATCACATCAGCTGCCATAACTGCCACCTGGAACACATTAGGAGCCACCTGGAACACATTAGGAGCCACCTGGGACACATTTAGTCACTACTTGCAAAACCGCAGCAGATGCCATAGCAAAAACTTTTGCCCTAGTGGCCACGTAGCAACAGTCTAGCAACTGCCTGGGACACTTAGAATATCATATCAACCCTCCTAGCAACCACCCTGGATGCAATTTCCTACTTCAAAGAAGCACCTTAGCAACACCATAGCACCCAATTAGCAACAGCTTAGCAACAAACCTGAAAAAACATAGCAACTGCATTAGAAACCACCTGGAAGGCATTAGTAAAAGATAAAATACCATAGTAAATATTTAGCAAAGAGAATTAAACTCTAGTGACCACATATCAATAGCATAGCAGCTGCTTGGAATACTAGCTTTGTAAAATTTTTGTTGTTTGTATTTTCTTGTTCATGTTATGAAACAGCCATTATCCTGACACTAGTGGCCTAGATGTTTTGAGATTGTGTGCAAAACCTATTTTAACATATCTGACCCCATGTGGAAGACCCGCTATACAGAGCATAAACTGCTCCCTTCACTGAATGAGGGGACAAAGCGCTCTGATTCTTTGTCTTATGTTAGATGTACTTGGTAGGCAGCATGTACAATCATTACTTCCATATATACGTTTACATGTTTACATGTTTCGTTTTTTTTGAGGATTTGTGGGGAGACGCTGTTCTCTCTGGTTTGTTCACGTTCAGAAGCTCCCCGTCTTTTAAGGTGTAACCGTGTGTTTGAGGGGAAAAATGACTGTTGTTTGTACTGTTGGCTGAAACCACGGACTGATACACAGGCTTTTAATGGACATCGACTCTCCTTCCTCTTCTCTCCTCTCCACACTTTACCACTCTGTTTTCCAGAGATGAGGACTCCAGTCTGGGACTCAGACTCGGGTTTCACTTATGTTGCTCAAACAAATACTTCAGACTCAATTTGATACTCACCTTCAAATGACTCAGACTCAACTTGAAGATTTGGGGCCAGTGAACAATATTAGTGTAATGTAATTATTACTGTTATTTTGTTAATGTATATCTTTTATATTAATTTAGTGAACTGCATTCAGTTCCCTCCCTGCCATATGTGACGCAGCAGATGTGTGCAGCCACAAATATCAGCACTGACCACAGCAGCGACAAGTTCCCCTGCTGCAGCTGAGCCTTTTGTCTTTAAATTTGGTTATAAAATACTTCTTTATTAATTATTATTTTTGTGGTAAAAAAAATAGGGCGGCACGGTGGCGCAGCAGGTAGTGTCGCAGTCACACAGCTCCAGGGACCTGGAGGTTGTGGGTTCAAGTTCCACTCCGGGTGACTGTCTGTGAGGAGTTGGTGTCTTCTCCCTGTGTCCGCGTGGGTTTCCTCCGGGTGCTCCGGTTTCCTCCCACAGTCCAAAAACACATGTTGGTAAGTGGATTGGCGACTCAAAAAAAAGTGTGTGAGTGAATGTGTGTCTGTGTTGCCCTGTGAAGGACATTAGAAACATCAGGGGAATGATGTGGGTCGGACCAGATGGCATTCATGTTTTTCAAACATAAGAAAGTCTTGAGACTCGACTTGGACTTGGGCTCAGAGAATTGAGACTTGACTTGAACTCTCAAAAAAATAACTTGTGAACATCCCTGCTGTTTTCACACCATCACCCGAGCTTTTTAGTTTAGTGAATGTGTGAAATATTGTAGACTATATACAACACTACAGTCTGAGACCATACAGATCATATGCTCCACCTTTAAAGAAGATCCAATAGCTTTTGGTTGCTAAGAGCGCTGAAATACACAAACCAGACAGAGACCTACGGCAGACATGGAGCTATCTGAGCAGTCTTCTTCTGCTCTTTCACCTGCTGTTAATCCAAAGAAACACAGTGTTGGGTCTGAAGAGAGCTTAAAGGCCAAACGAGAACATGGCAGACTCCTCGCTAAAACAGGGATAAACATTGGGCTGGCTTTTAGAAGCTAAAAGGATTTAAGGGTGATTCTATCACTATAGCCAGCTACCTAATCACCATACATTCATAAGAAGTATGTTTGCTGTTTGAATAAAGCTGAATGTCTCAATCAATTCTGTGATTCAGAAAAATGATTATTTAAATTAAACATAAACAGAAGCAAATGTTAGTCTTTGGCTGCACAATTTGTACATTCACAGCTCATTCTGATGTGTGTGAGCTGCCGTGCCGACTGACTGGGCTGCTCCATCTCTGTTAGCACAGGAGCTACGGAGAGAGACCTCTTGCAGCTCTGTCTCTGGAAGCTGAGGCCCCATGTAGGGAGAGCTGTTTCTCCCACTGCTCAGTCTCTGGGAGCAGAGAGCCCACGTAGGGAGAGCCGTGTCTCAGGCAGCTCTGTCACTGGGAGCTGAGGCCCCACATACGGAGAGCTGTGACTCCCACTGCTCAGTATCTGGAAGCAGAGGACAAACTTAGGGACAGCTGTGTCTCCCACTGCTCAGTATCTGGGAGCCGAGGACTCACTTAGGAAGAGCTGTGTCTCCTGCTGCTTGGTTTCTGGGAGCAATGCAGCTGCAGAGGGAGCCGTGTCTCCCGCTCACGGTCAGTCCACGTGTTGTAATGAGTTGTGCTACTGGCAAATGTCTACTATAAGAAGTATCAAAGATTTGTACAGAACGTCAATAGATTTGGTGTTGGTCTCCGCAGAAGGTCTGAAAAGTTGAGCAGCAGTTTGGACCCAGGTGTGTTGTTTCCAAGTTTTGATATAAACGACCCACTCACATCTCTCCCTCGTTTTCCTTCCCCGATCACAGGGCCTACGTCATTTATCTATCCATCCATTACCTGTAACCGCTTATCCAATTCAGGGTCACGGTGGGTCCAGAGCCTACCTGGAATCATTGGGCACAAGGCGGGAATACACCCTGGAGGGGGCGCCAGTCCTTCACAGGGAAACACACACATACAGACGCTTTTGAGTCGCCAATCAACCTACTAACATGTGTTTTTGGACTGTGGGAGGAAACCGGAGCACCCGGAGGAAACCCACGCAGACACAGGGAGAACACACAACACTCCTCACAGACAGTCACCCGGAGGAAACCCACGCAGACACAGGGAGAACACACCACACTCCTCACAGACAGTCACCCGGAAGAAACCCACGCAGACACAGGGAGAACACACAACACTCCTCACAGACAGTCACCCGGAGGAAACCCACGCAGACACAGGAAGAACACACCACACTCCTCACAGACAGTCACCCGGAGGAAACCCACGCAGACACGGGGAGAACACACCAACTCCTCACAGACAGTCACCCGGAGCGGGAATCGAACCCACAACCTCCAGGTCCCTGGAGCTGTGTGACTGCGACACTCCCTGCTGCGCCACCGTGCATCCCGCCTACGTCATCTAAAGCTTTTTTTTTTTTTTTTTTTTTTTTTTTTTTGCAAAAGTGCAGTGGATGACTCATTTTTCATTTTGCAAAAACATCTTCAAACATTTTGGATGAAAACCCACCTAATATTACCCACGTACGGAGCAGGAACAGAGCAAGATCCTCATCTCGGTTTGTGCTTTTCAAGGTCAGGAGTTCTCTCTGTTGTTGAAAACCCCCATTCTCTGAGCAGAGGGAGACACTTTTTCTTAGACATTTACTGGCACTGAGGCTTCATAAACACACCAGACAGATTTTGAGCGCAAACCGAAATGGATAATATATATATATATATATATATATAATTTATTTATTTATTTTTTAATCGTGAACGTCGTCTTTAAGGCTGTGGCGCGTGCTGTGCTCAGCAGTGCGCCCTCGGTAGTGAGCAAGTGCGCATAGTGTGACGCGCCCAAGGACTCAGAGCTCGGGCAAGAACGAGGAAGGAAATCTGACCTTTATCTCTCCCCTCTTCCGAAGACTGAAATGATCAGGACACGCACACAGAAATGTCTGCTCCTGCAGCAGTGAGCCTGACTTCATCCAGCTCCTGAGTGACGGATAAAACCAAAACCCTGTGTCCATTTTAATCTTTTCTTTATTTTTTTAGTTAATATAAACCCTTCAGCTGTAATCCTCATCGATAGCTGTGACTGGTTCTGCTCGAAAACAGTGGGAGGTATGTCGTGTTCTGGCTTTGTTTTTCTTCGAATTCTTCAGTCCACCTTAAATGCTACAACGGTTAACGCACGTTTAAGGTGGAACTGTGAATTCCGCCGAGACATGAGGGAATTAAAAGGGAACCTGATATATTAATCTGCCTTAAAACGTGAGTTTATCTCCTCGTGCGGGTTTAAATGGTCGGTTTGGCGTTGTTTTTTCACCTGGTAACCATTTCTAAACGATAAATGATTTTATAGCTGTAACGGGAAGATACCGCAAGAAGGTGGATAATCTTTTAGCACATGGGAAATTGCTATGTAACAGTAAATCTAGCAAAATAATACCCATTACAGATATATTAACCTAAATAAGGGCATATGTGTGGTTTTATTTAAAGCATTTCCCTGCATTAATCCACGATGCTCTTCTTTAGCAGAAAAGCGCCAGAAGACGCTAACCTTTACAACACGTTGTGTCATGGTTTCAACCGTTTTTAAAAGGAAATTCTACAGTTCTGTTGTTTTCTCTAAATAATTTCGTCTTTAAGGAGATGACAGGGGCTTTCAGCGCCGTCTGCCATAAAATACTTTATATTTTAGCTATTTATAGGCTCGGATTTCGTTAGTGTTTGTGAATGGAACCAGGCGTCAACACACACGCAGCCATTTTGTGTAGCGATAGCTCCCACAGCTTCCAGTGAAGCTCCACTGCGCATTAAGGGATCTGTGGAACCTTCTAGGGGTAAAATAGCGGTAAATCTTGGGAAGCCAATTAAATATGTTTTCTTTGGGGTCTGTTTTTCCCCACAATGCCCTTCGTGTCCCTCACCATTTTTTGAAGAACCCCTCTTTTTTGGTGTTAGCCTAAGCCTAGTTAGCATGTGTGTGAGGGGAGATAAATAAACATTTAGCAGGACTCCCACATAACGGTTATTTTCATATTCTGTCACTTCCTTATTCATCTAATGTGATTAAAAAAACGTTATTTTTAGCTGTAATACAGAGCCAACATTGGCATCAGATTACAAATGTAATTTAGGAGCTTGATAAAAGTGCTTTTATTGTCTTTGTACAATGTATAACAACTTTTCCTCTGCATTTAACCAATCTGGGGCAGTGAACACAAACAAATGTATGAGGGGCCGTGAGCACACACACACACACACACACACAGATCCTCCCTTAGCACCTGAGGAGCAGTTAGGGGTCATGTGTCTTGCCCAAGGGCACTTTGGTTGTGAATGTTGAGGGAAGAGAGAGTATAGTTCCTTCACTCCCCCTGCCCCCAAATTCCTGCTGGTCATGGGGTTCAACCCAATGACCCTTTGGTCCCATATCTAACCAATAGGCCACAGCTGCCACGTTGTGGACCCCTCAAAGGGGAGAGAAGGCCCCCCAGAACAAGAGTGTGAAACTCTTATCGACATGTGCTGGTTTTATTTGTTGTAGCTGGTTAATAAAACAGTGTAAGGCATGGTCTGGCGGTGCAGTTTTGACTGACATTGTAGTAATATAGTGACAAGTTTAAGTCAAGGTGAAGGGGAAGTTCTCAAAAATCTGGCAATGGAGGGCTCTGGATGGAAATGTCTGAATGCCTCTGTTGAATAGGTCAGTGTTCTGTGTTTTCTTGCTCGTAACGCTGGCTATTAGTGAGTGGAAGACCTCAAGCGATTATTTCAGTAAATAGAGATAGGACTCTTCATTAGGGTGCCTTCCGTCATGTTGGAAACTTCACATTTAAGAGATGAGTGCATTCAAGTTAATGAGAAACTCAAAGTGGGAAAGCCTCAACAGGAGAACAGTGGAAGTTGCAAATATTTGTTTTGTGACCTCTGTTTGTTTTATAATTCAGTAGCTGCACATAAGCACTGCAGGTTTACACTCACTGTGCATGCTAAAAAAAAACTTTTATGAAATGAAGATAAGTAGTGCTTCTAACTGGATAAAATCAGCTTCTTGTATGCAGATCCTCTGCTGTTTATTTTATTTATTTATTTATGGAGTAGCTCAGCCTTAACGACAGAAAACCATTTTCACAGTGTCTCAGGTTTATAAATTAAAAACCACTTGAAAAGATGTCACGTCTTTCTTACGTTGTTTTATAAGAGCCGTTTCTGAGGAGTTGCCTTTTTATGAATGAAGTGTGTTTGTCCACTCTCTGTTTCAGGGTAGAAGTGATACCATCTGCCGTAGCACTAAAAGGTGACACACAATACATCTTTCTCCACAAAAGGCACAGTTCTGGGGTCTTTAAAAAAAAAAAATTGACCTGCTTTGGTGAAAACACCACAAGTATCAACTGACACAGCATGCTTTGTCAAATATTAAGGGATTATTTAATTTACTACACAGTCCTCAAACTGGGAATAGACTTAGTGTCTTCCTTTAAAGTTCTGTAATGAAAAATGAACAGGAACACACTTTACAACACAGCACTCTTGAGGTGTTTGCAGTGTGTCTGATATGTATCAGAATTTAACCCTTGTCAGCAAGTTCTGCTACAGCTTTTTGAGAGCACACGCATCAAATAAAGAACAGGGAAATTCAAGATTAAAGCTGTGAGGAGGACACTCCAGTGCAGTCTTGCGTACATGCAGCATGAGAAGAGCAACACTTGTTTTTACTGACCTGCAGTGAGGAAATGTAGTTCACAAGAATATCAAACAGAGCTCATTTGTATACTTGATAATTTGCATTTTCTCCATTCTTTCCACAAGAGACTTCTGGTTCTTATTAAAATGTGTGACCTGCTTTGGTCAGAAAGTCACAAGGATCAAACCCCACAGCAGCATTCTCCCCGTGTCTAAACGGCCCCGGTTTTAGCATCTCTTCCTTTTAAAGATAATGAGCCATTCGCTGTTCACCCCGACCCGAGCTCACAGTAGTGAGGAGCAGAAGCCCTGGGTTTTAGTTGTTTTAGTTCAGTTCTTTCTTCTCTGGTCTCGGTTTCATGGTTTTTACTCAGTGCTCTAATTTCTCTGCGCTTGTCAGTTTTGCTGCGTTTAACATGATATATATCCCTTTTTTATATATATATTTATATATGTCTGTTCTCTCATGACTGGTAAACATTTTCTCTTCTGTTGCATGAAGCTGTACCAGACACTAAGCACATTGTGTTTCATTTGTTTTCTTCTTCAGAAGAGTAGAAACAGCTATTAGAAGCAAATGGAAGTGTTTACACAGCAGTGAGGGTGAAACAGGACTGTAGAAGCAGCTCTTAAGGGACAAATGAGTGTTGAAGTGTTTGTTTACCAACCTCTGGCCGCTGGCCGCAGGTCTCGTTTTTGGTCGTCAGTGGTGTGTTAGGGAATTTGTGCTCCTGAGCGGATGTTCTTCAGGTTTCCTCAGTGAGATGGATAACTCCAAAGCATGAATGGTCCAGAAGTTGTCTCAGTTGTCTCTCATTCAGAATAAGCACTGCTGTGACTAGAAGGGTTTTAATGTCCCTGGATAAGAGAGAAATCCTGTAAAGTCCCCTTTGGGTCATTGATTAAACTCCTAAAAACAATTCAGACTGGTAATATTCAATAGTGATGCACAATATATCGTTTGTTGATATATTATATTCCAATATGTGGGGATATTTATTTATTTTTGACTTGGTGCCTTTTTGTGCTTTTGCATATGCACTGACGGCTGTAAATAACCAGATATCTCCGTCATCAGTTTCTACAGAGAGCAGTTTCTGGGAAAATATCAGCAACACTCAGTACACGCACACATTGATAGCAGTGTAAAAACACACACAGCAGGTTAAATGACAGAAAGATACTCTCAACCAACACAGTGCAGGAGCCCTTCTGATATGAAACACATAAATAGATATAGCGTCATTCAGCATCTGAATTTATTGCTGATACACGATGATAAACGATTACAAACTCTCTCCCTAACTCGCTTTATGCTGCTCTCTCTCCCTCTCTCTCCTAATCAAACCCGGTGCTGCACTAATTGGCGCACCACTAGAGACCATTCATGCGGAACCAGCAGTAAATCTTATATAAAAAATATAAATGAGCTACAACTAATTTATTAAAAAGTACTGAAATGTACAAATACTCAAGAAAAGGCTTGTCCTATGACAACCTATGATTAAAAAGGATTTGTTTTGCTTTAATCTGATGTGAATTAGCTTTACTTTCAAAAAGATAAAACTATTTGTTATTAATATCTGTATTGGCCACTCCTAGGTACTCGGTTATCGTATCGGTCCAAAAAATTCCAAATGGGTGAATCCCTAATATTCAACGTTTATTTGTAAGATGAAAGACCCATAACTAATGGCATCAAAATAGGGCCAAAAGCACAATCCTAAACTGAAAAAATAAATTTTGAAAAAGGAGAGGACCAGAGCTCAGAAGTGAGAGCAGTTTGACCTGAGAGTGGGAGAAGGGTAACTGAAGAGTAACGTAAATGCAAATACAAAACAAATGACATAATATGGAAATATTGATTACAAAGCTGTTTTTAACTCAGTATTAGTAATAGTCTTATTCGTTTTGAAAAATGAAATTACTCTGTTGTGGATTCTGCTTTAAAACCTCTGGCCCTATTTTGACGGCATACCTAACACCTTAAAAGTGACAATGTAACTTTACACCATTTCCTTCGTTCAATGCACTCTCTTCCATGAATATGTCATTAGTCCCCATCTCCATCCACACCTCCTGACTCTCTGCAGATCTACAGATACACACGGCCATGCAAACAAGGTTAAACAGCTTTTTTGTATAGAGGATGTTGTCCATTTTCTAGTGCTTCATGTTCTTCCTTTTGTGGGTGTAAAATATCAATATCCACTAAATTAAAGCTGTCTTGTGTCTGTACTAGGCTGTATTTTACTAACTATACGCACAGTCGTGCTGAAAGCCTCTTCATCTCCGCTGCTAAGACTGGAGGGGCGAACCGTTCTGATGAAAAATGGAGAGGGCTGATATATGGTTTTGGTTTGGAAGGGCTCTGTTAACGACGTGATTTGATATGACGCCGGGCTACTCAGCTTTTTGTTCTTGCCCTGGAGGCAGTGGAAAGCCAATGTTGAGGCATTAGAAAGCCCCCTCCGCCTGGTCTCTCAGGGTCTGGTCACGGCATGTTTTGAATAATTTATTTTCATAGATGCGGTCTTTGTGTCACATGACACTGCTAACTTGGCTAAACAAACTGAAGTCCTATCAGATCTAATAAGCCTCTCTGATCAGAGATATGTTCTGATGAGTTGGACTCCCTGCAAACACCTCCAGAGTACCGTGCTTGTTTCTTTGCACAGCTTGTATCCAAGATGAAACGCCCATATATAGTTTTGTTTTTTCCAGAATACATATTGAAATCCGGGAACCCAATACCTGATACAAGACACAGTGAAGTAGACATGGGCTCTTCCACCAGTTCTTATAAACCCCAGGGGTATGAGTAGGGAGTAATTAATTGTTTCTTCTGGTAACGTCCTCTTTTTTTATTTATTTTTTTTTTTTCTGGGGAGGTTCTATACTAGATGTCAGACTGTTGCTGTGAGAGATTGATTGCACTCAGCTGTGATTAGTTTAGTTAATTCCAAGAGTTTTACCTCACGCACACAATTCTCACTTGTGAATGAGTGCTTTGTTTGCTGTGGAAAAGTGAAGCTGCTGGTCCACGTTGCTTCATGTTCACGCTTTGGCAACATTTTCCTGCACACCTCGCTCTAACGCCGATTGTCAACAGAAAATATCATTGTGTTGATTTGAAGAGAAAGGGTCTTTGTTATTCAAAAACAAATTCGAGTTTGCCCTCTTTCATTGTGCATTTAACGCATTGCCCCTCACACCAAATCAATCATTAATTTACCTTTGTGACCCAGTCGTTTCTTTTATGCTGCTGTCCCAAAGTCAGGTTTTATTTTCCCCAATCGTTTGGGCAGTCATTATTGTCAAACCCTGCTCCATCACTGGGAAATGCAGTTCCAGTTCACCACAGCTCACTTTGGGTATGTGTCCGTGGGGGGGTTATGTTTGTTTACTGTTGGCAAAACCTTACAAATGCTTCTGTTGTTGCAGCCACATTTTGAATATTGGTGTGACTGCCCTTAAAGCCCACTCGTTTTTTTTTAAACATCTGCCCATGCCTGTTTGCAGTAGGAGAACATGTGGCAGATCGGTCATGCTCCCATGAGACCGGTCCTAGCCTGTACTGCTGCAGGAATGTAAGAATGGAAGGCTGATTCTGCAGGTTTGACTTCGTTCACAGGAATGTTCAGAATGGGTTTGTAAAGGAAAGGGATAATGATTAACTGCAGGGGAGTACAGTTCACTTCTTGCCTTTCTATTGATTAACTCAACATTGACTCATGTTTGTGTCAAGGTAAACCAAGGACAAAGAGCAGATGACATCTAAATGTCGATTAAATCACTTTTGTGGTTCCGGCTGGTTGAAAAGTGACCTGCTTTGCATTATTTTTTTTCCCCCTATGTCTAGTTCCCATTTTAAAGCAAGTATCTGCAGATGCCCAAAAGATCCTCACATCATGATACATCTGTAATGTCTAAGGCTACTTTTATAATCGTCTGAAACTGTTCAAGGCCTGGGAAATATCATGATGTTGCTTTGAATTCGGTGTAAATCAGTGTCTAATCGTCTAATTCACATGTGTAGTACGAGTGTAATTGTGAGCAGTATTTATAGGCTGTGAATCAGCCATATCCATGCCATTATTTCTAGCCCATGCTATTTATACAGAGACAATGAAACAGCTTTCTGACCTCTACACAGAAATTCTCGGTTATGAACTTGTTCTGTAAGGAGCTGTTTGATGGACTGTGTTTTGCACATAAGCCTCAGATAAAGACCTCTGCCATTGCTCAGCCACAGAAACACAGTTTCCTGGTTTCTACTACATTCACAAACATGCCTAACCTGCTTCTGGAAACTTGTTGGCCTCCATTGTTCACGTCCATTAACCTGCTTGTCCTAGTACTTAAAACAGCCTGAAAGAGCTTGATGGTTTGGTTGAGGGGCCATTAAAACTCTGTGTATTTCTGAGTATTTTACAAATAGTTCTGGTTCTGGGAGATGATTGGCTAAGCCACATTAAAAGTCATAGTGAAATATCCAGTATACAACACATGACCATGCACACTCAAAGGAAGGTTTAATGTGGTCAGTTTTCTGTGATCTGTCTTAATAACACGATAAAATTAGTAGGTCTGATTCTGCTCTGCTTCTAACAGACACGACGAGCGTGGAGATATGAGCACGGAGTAAAATTAGAGCAGAGGAGGAAGAGAACAGAGCGACCACGGCTAAATCAAGAGTTGCTCAGCTTTGCTTGACGCTGCTGCTCACTCGGGGGTGAAGCTGTGCGTGGCTATTTGTCATTTAAATTAACAAGTGCAGAAACTGGCCATTCTGAACAGGGCTGTTTAGACAGGGAGAGAATGCTGCTGTGGGTTTTGGTCCTTTGTGTAAAAAGCAGGTTATACACGTTTCATTACGACCCAGAACTCTTGTGGGAATGCATCACGTTTAAGAAGTAGCAATGACATGCAGTTACCCTTTTCAGAAACAACTTAAGTACTGTGTAACTTCCTGAAAAAAAATAGTTGACATTTGTAGGGCTCTCTTTACCATTACCCTATATTTTAGACTGAAAGAATCTAAGAAGAGTGAAAGCACCAAAATCAGGCGAGAGTCCCAGTCACAAAGCAAAAACAATATGGTATTAAACACAGAAAATAACACATTGGGTAGTAACTATAACCTTAATCACTGGAACTGCTAGAGTAGAAGTTTAGTTGTAACTATTCAGAAAGGTATGACTGCATCAGTGTTCAAAATCTGTCTGTATGTGTCTGTAGTTAAAACATCTGCTCTGTGTGTTCTTGTCCTCTCAGGTTTGAAGGAATCGTGGTTTAAAGATGTCCAAGCCGCAGAATTCTCCCTCCAGGGACTCTCGCTCCAGATCGAGGTCCCGGTCCAGGTCTCGCTCGTACTCGCGCTCTCGCTCCAGCAGCCGCTCGCGTTCGAGGTCCAGAAAACATCGTTACAGGTAAAATGCCACTGTTCACTTACACAAATATGGCCAGGGCTCATTTACAACACAAGTCCATGCTTTGAAGAGCCGTGTTCTCACAGAAAGAGGAGAGTCTGGAAAGAAGGACAAGCTGCCTATTAATACTCTTGATTTTGGGAGAAATATTGGATGATCGGGTGTCACAATACACATAGTAATACATTTTTTTTTCGATACGGGGGTTTTGATACGATACGAGCTGTGAATCGAATGCATGAAGATTTTATTTTTAAAAAACATTCTGAGCTGTTTGTCAACTCGTGTTAATGAGGTGCAGCCATCTGCAGAGCAGGACATAGTTCTGGGGCGTGTTGTAGCACAGTGGCACATTAGGAATGCTGTGTTACTATGACGATGCCGGAGAAGTGTTTAGAGGTACTGGGGGAAACAACGCCTTGCTATGGTTGTGGTTAGCCTGTTGGACGATTAGCTGGATGTGAAATGGCTATCGGAGAGAGCAGGAATGAATGGGCTGGAACTAGTGTCACAAACCATCACGTAAAATACGGAATGAGTCTAAAAGAGCAGCAGGTCAAGTGTGCAAAACTGGGAACTTAAAGCTCTGCTTTTAGATAGAACTTATGTTAACTCCATTTCCCCATTTTTTTTTTTTCTATAAAAAAAGTGTGGTTCCATTCATCTACTTCCAAATATACGGTTGTGTTTGTATTGGCCTCTTTGTACTCTACATCAAAAAATGAAAGGGAAGTTGAAGTCATGTTCTTTCTCCATATTGTATCGAAAATGTATCGTATCGTGGAGCAAAAACAGCAATGTGAATTGTATTGTGAAATGTGTGTACCGTTGCACCCCTACTACAAATGGAGTCGTGTAGTGTAGGATCCATCCCAGCGCACACAGCAGTACCGCTACAGTCCGTTGGACAGAGTTGAAAGAACAGTCTGTGTCGTGCCAAAATGTTTGTGGCACTTGGAGAGGACAGTGGTGCTCAGAGCAGACCCTGAAAGACCTCTCAGCACTGCCTTTCGCAGGAGTCTTTCGCAACTCCTGTGTGGGGAAACAGTCAGTGAATCGGGGTCAACGCTTGGCCAGCGATTCTGAGAGTTGAAACTCTGAGTCGACACTAAGCTCCAGTTTCGTTCTGAAGCACGCTCAGAACTTGTCATTGGTTCATTGACTTGAATCAAGGATCTCTATGATCTGTACCATCTAAGCTATGATTTAAGGGTATAATTTTGACTCTTTTTGTGATTCTAACACTCTCCTGGTTTAAACACACAAGATTCATTGGTTAAAAATTTGTTGATTTGAATCAGATGAGTTGATTTCAAGAGTCTGAATTGATTACTTTAAAACCCCAAGCTGTTCATCATTTTTAAAAAAAATGTTTTTATTGAGAAACCAATAAGACAAAGGGAAACTGCAAATTAAAATACAAGTGGAGGATAAACAATATCCGTAAATTCAATTAAAGTTTTAATTTCCGTTCACATAATAACCCCAAACACAAACAGAAGTTGTTCATCAGTCACAAACCCCCCACAACTTAACACCATGGCAGATTGAGAAACTGTTACTATTGGCGCAATGTCAGGGATGGCTCTGATTGGCTGGAGTTTGAACACAAGTTGGGAAGTGTGAGGGGGGGGGGGGGGGGTGTCTGAAAGCTGTTTATGAGCAGGGTGAATTATTTTTATTATTATTTTTTTAAATCTCTTGAAAACCTAAGTGTTTTCCACAAACAAATAAAGGACATTGCTCAACAGGTTTTCAGGTTTTGAAAGACACTCTTGCACGCCCAGAGCTCCGCTGTTTTCTCCTTGTGTACTGTTTCTCACAAGCACTTTTTGGCACCAGGTTAATTTCATAGAGCACCTTTAATTTCTTCATCAGCGAGGAGGCATGTGGCTGAGTGTGTGGGTGGACTCTGACTTGAAACTTAATTCTGACAGCAGGTTTTGCTTATGACTTCAGGGAAGTTGTGCCCTTCTGTTTTATTAACTTCTGTTATTCAGCAGGTTGTTTATTGTCGTTCGATGTTGTTTGGGGGGGTTGGTAGAGTACAGACACCTGCTCATTGGCAAAAAAAGACTCATTATGGTGTTAACGTCAAGTAGTAAAGTAGATAACTTTGTTTTGGGGGCTTTCAGAAAATGGCTCCTCCTCTCTCCCCTCCTCTTCCTACTCTATCTCACTCTCTCTTTCTCTCTCTCACTCTCACACATGCTCGCTCACTCGCTCGCTTGCTGCCTCTCGATTACAGTAGAAATGCTTCTGCTCTGTCTCGAATGCTGGTTTGCTCTGCTGGATGAAGGATGTCAAATGAACCCTTGTGGACTAGCTTAGTTTTCTGATAGATATTATTTTTTTTCTGACTTTCTTCCAATGAAAAAACATTACCGGTAAGTGTTCTTCTGTCACAAATATTATTGGGTCCTCACTGACTAGCTGTGTTTTTCTTTCCGACATTTTTTTTTTTTGAAAATGTGCTGTACTTTTATGTTGTGTAAAAAAAAGCCTGGTGACCAGACCCACAGAAATAAACTAAAAAAGCCACAAAGCCAAATAAATCTTCTTACAGTAACTTGCACCTGATCCTGTAAAGCTATAAAAGGTTTAAACAAACAGGGTGTTAAGATGGAAATAAACTTGTTTAATCATTGCAGCATTTGGTTTCTGGTGAATGAATGCTGCACAGTGGTCAACAGTAAAGTAACTGCAGTGATTTGACTTTGTGGTTGTTGCCCCGGTGTCCAGGGTTATTGCGTTTTTGAGCTTGTGGATCGTGTCAGAAGCTTTTTTGTTGAAGCCGTGGAGCAGGGTTTGATGGCGGAGACTCGTGTCAGGATGTGTGTTACATGGAGGACAATAGGGCAGTTCCACAGCGCCCCCAAGTGGTCATGCTTATGTTTAATGCTTTATTAAGTTTAAAGAACTGTTCTCATTATATATTAATGCCGTGTTTGTCCAGGTTTCCTCTTCCTGGAGTGATCCTTTGTTCACTGCTTTCAAAGTTCTGAAAAATTAACCCATATTCCACAGAGAGCCATTTTCTGCACTGCAAAAAATGAAATCTAAGCAAGTAAAATTTGCTTAAATCTAGTCTAAATATCTAGTATTACTCATTTGGAAATTGTTGTAAGGATATAATAATATTATTATTCTACTTACTTTTACCAGTTTAAAATGGGTAATAACAAATTAGAAATAAGTTGAATAATCTTATTATATTCTTACAGCAATTTCCAAATGAGTAATATTAGATATTTAGCTAATTTTACTTGCTTAGATTTAATTTTTTGCAGTGTGTAAGTTGCTGGATTAACATCATTCTGACACACTGCTTTTCCTGTTATGGCACATTATGTTTAAGTTAGTTTATACAGTTTATTTACTTTTGGACGTTCAAATTTGCAGAAAATATTACATATTTAAAGGAGGTAAATTTTTCACCTAAAAAAAAATAATAAGTAAAATAAATAAAACTTAGAGATCAAAACTCTTTTGGCCCAGGTCTGGAATTCGCCAGTTAATTTTCATTGTCGTTACCACATGGATTGACAGCACTTGAGAGGACCACTTCTGGCCACACCTCACGAAACACACCTGGACCACTGCTGGCAAAGATTGGACTGGCCCAGAAAAGTGCCCTCTGGTGATCTGTTGTGGCCTTCGTGGCAGCAGTCTGCCCAATTGCTGTCAACACAAAATGGGGGTTGTGGGCCTGACCAGGGCCAGAATTATTTTGCCAGCTGGAATCCAATTTGCCACAGCCAGCAAAGCTATGTTTTGTAACATGTGGCAAGCTTGTGTTTAATAAAAGGGTCCACTTTCGGCTCACTGAGAGTGGCTCAGCTGTCCTGCACCTCTCCCAGAAATAACCAATATCTGCTTTCTATCTGGGATGTCATTTTGTGTTGAGGCTTTTTAGGAATGGTATATTGTCTTTTCTCACCCTCTTGTCGTCTTCTGTTTGTTTCCCCCAGCTCTAGATCCCGCTCCCGCTCTCACAGCCGGGAAAGAAACTACCCGACCAGAGATTTTCAAGGAAATCGTGGGTACAATCGTGGTTTCCGTGGTTACCGGAGACCTTTCTATTACAACAACCGTGGCCGGGGGCGTGGCTATTACCCCCGTGGCTACCACCGAGGAGGCGGTAATTATGGTTACCGCTCCAACAACTGGCACGGTGGGCACCGAGACCAGCAGCAGTCGTACGAGTCTCACCACTCTCATAGCCCCAAGAGGGGGCGCTCTCGCTCTCGTTCCCCTCGCAAGCGTTCCGGCAGCCGCAGCCGCTCCCGTTTTTCCGAGAGGTCCTCCTCCCGCTCCCGACGATCCAGCTCCTCATCTCGTTCCTCTTCCCCACGGCGTCGAAATGCGGGAAAAGCCCACTCCAAAGACTCCAAGAGTAAGGGGTCGCCCGCGGAGGGCAAAGTCCCAGTTAAAGAAGAGGAAACCAAACAGCCTTCGGTTGCGGCAGCGGTCCCCGAGGAGCCACCAAGCAAATGGGAGAGCATGAGCGATTACGACACCAGCCCTAAACAGTCCAACCAGGGGCCAAAAACGTCCACAGCTCAACCCGATGTCAAAGTGTCCCTCTCTGGAGCCTCTGGTAACGGTGCTTCTCTCTGGAGAAGCATCGAATCCAACAGCCCCCCAAAGCCAACCTCGTCTTCCACTGGCTTTGGATTCTTCTCAAAGGAAGACATGAAGACGACAGACAAATCTGCGCAAATCTCCAGCGCCTTCAAAAAGTACGTGACCTCTTGGCTTGTGTTCTGTGAAGCCTTGCCATTATTGTTTTTTCAACATCCCTCTGTTCTTTCTGTTTCTCTCCCGTAGTATTTGATTTGTAATCATTCTTTCAAATGTGTTTAGTCTGTGCGCAGCAAACAAAGGTCCTCGGAAGAGAATAGAGGGTAAAATGGAAGTCAACTCTATTCAAACGCAAATAAAAACCAAATCTTGCTGGCTGTTGCCCTGTGCTATGAGGTTGTTTGCAATCCCATAATTTAGGAGATAAAGCTTAGACGATGTAAGTATATTTCCCAAAACGAGTCCTGGTCAGTGCTGTCTGCTGTGGTGCAGTTTTATTTTTGAGTGCTCACTGTTTGCTTGTCATGAGCTTTCACTTCTGTAGTGAACGTACAGCACTGTGCAGAAGTCGGAGACCCCCCAGTCAGAGCAGCCATTACACACAAGCTCTTCGTTCCTCAAGAGATCTGGTCTGAGAGAATCCATTTACATTAGTCAAGGCAAAATGAGGAAACAAAAAACGGGAATATAGATAAAGGATAGATCTTTTACCAGTCGTGCAGGACCAGTCGATCAGATCAACAGCAGCCATTTCCTCTTTGAGAGGGAGGAGAAAATAAGTTTCTCATAACAAAAGACTGGCCGCCCCCAGCCCAGACCTCAACATCACTGAAGGTTTATTTTGTGGTGGGTTGAAATCATGAGACGCAGAACAGATTCAGCTAAACACTGGTCATTGAATATGTCTGAGAGGCTGAATGTGAGACTTCAAATGGCGGACGGCGTGATGACGACAGGGTGAAGAGACACAAAGGCACAAGGTACAAGGGCAGCGCATCCCCAGTTGAACCCATCAGTTTACTGCCTCTGGAAATGTCCAAAACTCTGTGCTTGAATGTGCAGCATGTCTGGCTTGTCCTGTCACAATAGCCCCTTTTTTTCATTGTCCCAGATATAATTGTAATGAACCATTTTGTCTTATGTAAACAACCCAGTGGACAACACTGGTCAGCAAAAATTGGTAATGTCTATGTTTTGTGGAATAAATGGATAATATAATTATTGTGACAGGTCTGTGCCAGACACCAGCGCCCCCTGCTGTAGCCTCATGATTTCACAACCTCAGCCTCTCTAACAGCATGTTTGCCTCATGTCTCCTTCATTTGCTGGTTGGACGTGCAGACTGCGTCACTGCGTCTGTGCTGAACGTTTACATGTGCGTACGTTTTATAAGGGATGGTTGGAGTTGGTTTTAAGTGTAAAGGATGTTATTTGCAAACACTGCGCCATTTTATCTAGGACATCTACAGACAGGGGTGTCAACAGGAGTTCTAGAAATAATCTTGCCCTCCCAGATTTGGAAGGAGGACGTCTACTTTAATGCCTGCTTTGACTGAAAAGGCTCTAAACGTTAGGGTGGTCTCTGCCTCTTACACAGTCCTGAATTAGCACAGCTATAAGGTCAGTTACAGTAAATATTTCACATGAAGTATCTCACATTTCTTAATCGACTCTTATTCAAGCCCTAACACAAAAAAATTATAGGAAGCACTTTTGATTGTTTACTTCAGGTTTTTGGCCGAGAAGAAAAAGCCGACGGACTGGGATAACGGTCAGGAGGAAGAGGCCGATGTTGAAGAAGCTGAGAAGGAGAAGAGCAGCAGGAAGCAGAGAGGACTTTTTGAGGCGGAGCCCGTCTATGGGGAGACGAAGACGGATAAAGGACTTCCGTTCCTGGATGAGGAGGAAGAAGCGTACCTGAAAGGCCTGAAGGAGAGGAAAACCGAGGAGGAAACAAAGTACAAGTCCAAAGCCACTCTCCCTGCTCGGGATCTGTTTGAGGAACGCTTTGGGAAGTGGGATGACGACTACGCCCCTAACAAAGACTCGGCTCAGCGGGAAGACGAAGTGGACGAGGACGAGCATGTGATGGAGGAGCTCTACCGAAGCCGCAAGCAGGCGGCTCGCAAGGAAGAGAAGGCCTCCAAGAAGAAGGAGAAGAAGAAAAATCGCGTGAGTCCGTCCTCTCCCTCGCCCCCAAGAACCTCGGAAAGGGGTCGACCTCTTTTCCCTGCAGCAAAGGAGGCGTCCCCTCCAGCTCGAACGACCAAGAAGAAAGAGCCTGAGTTCAGTTTTAGTCTGAAAGCGTTCAATGAAGAGGCTGAGAGGTAAGTGGGAAAAACCTTTTCTACTGGTTTTAGACCTCAGAGATGTCTCCGTTGGTTTGTAGTCAACATCAGGCCTAAATAAGGAACACGTTGAAGCTGATAGAATGCTGTTCCCACTGCATTTTATTTCTGAATGGCAGTGGGTCCTCTGGATTACAAGGTTGTTTTTATATACAACAAATACTACAGGTAGGGCTGGACAACAATTCAATATCGATATATATATATATGGCAATTTAAAATGTTTCAATAACACTGATATAATTTTTAAACACACTTTCAAAATTTCAATATGCATTATTTACAGCGTCTGTCACTGACTGGCGTTCATTACAGGCCACTACCCTCAGTTTTAAAGTTAGTTTAAAAATTTTAATACTGACAAAGTCAAGAGGTTGGTTTGATGGTGATGTCATGTTTCTTGTTTGTTCTTGGCAGTTTTTCTGTGGCTTTTATGTTTTATCAATATTATAATTATAGTATATTGATTGAGATTTGGTGGTGCAGCAGGTAGTGTCGCAGTCACACTGCTCCAGGGACCTGGAGGTTGTGGGTTCGATTCCCGCTCCGAGTGACTGTCTGTGAGGAGTGTGGTGTGTTCTCCCTCTGTCTGCGTGGGTTTCCTCCGGGTGACTGTCTGTGAGGAGTGTGGTGTGTTCTCCCTGTGTCTGCGTGGGTTTCCTCCGGGTGACTGTCTGTGAGGAGTGTGGTGTGTTCTCCCTGTGTCTGCGTGGGTTTCCTCTGGGTGACTGTCTGTGAGGAGTGTGGTGTGTTCTCCCTGTGTCTGCGTGGGTTTCCTCCGGGTGACTGTCTGTGAGGAGTGTGGTGTGTTCTCCCTGTGTCTGCGTGGGTTTCCTCTGGGTGACTGTCTGTGAGGAGTGTGGTGTGTTCTCCCTGTGTCTGTGTGGGTAATTATTCAAGTATTTGAAGCCTGTTAGCTTCAAGTTGGATGAAACTTCATGTCGTCCCATAGAGAAATAAATAAATGTATATAAATCTATTTACATATCAGCATTAATGCAACAGGATAAAACAGATGAAACTAAACAAAATGAAACAAACATGTAAATTGCAGTATAATTCAAAATTAAGATGAGCAGTAAGTAAAATAAGTTATTAAAAAATAATGTTAAATAAAATATACATACATTTCAATCTGAACAGCAGAGAAATACATTAATTATAAACTAAAAAACGAGACACCTCTGAAAGAATGCTAAGTGGGGGAAAAATCTCTTTGCATTTTAAAACGGCGAACAGATGATGCCTGATGAATATTAATTTATAACATTTTCAAGATTTTGGTGCAGAAAAACAAAGCTGCTTCACCCCGTGTTTTTTTTTTTTTTTTCTCCTTCATCTTCTGAATATTCAGTAACGCAGGAGAAAATACGTCAGCCCTCACAGATCCTTATACGGGCATGACTCTGTCCAGCAAATGTCACTTCCATAAGATCTATATGGTGTACAGCTTTCCCTGAACCTATAAACATCTCCAGTTTCCATTCTCCCCTCCTCTAGCTCTTCTGGTGCATTGGCCAAAGAAAGGCGTTTGTCTCAGGATCTAGTGCACCCCGCAAAGAAAGAGCACGAGGAGTTCCGCTCCATTTTCCAGCACATTCAGGCTGCTCAGCTCCGCCGCAGCCCCTCAGAGCTGTTTGCTCAACACATAGTCAACATCGTTCATCACATCAAAGGTAACTCCCATTTTTAATCAACGCAGATTAACTGTTTCTATTCCTGTCACTTCGCTCTCAGCTGCCTTGAGGTTCTAATGGTACAGACGTGTCCAGGTTCATGTGCGTATTCACCAGGGAAAAGGAGTGGGATCAGATTTATCTCTTGTCTGATGTCAGTGACGAAAGCCTCTTGTGTCCTCTCTTCCTCACTGTAGCTCAACACTTTCGCTCGTCTGGGATGACTCTGAACGAGCGATTCGGCATGTACCAAAGAAAAGCTGCACAGATGGAAATGAGGCAAAGAAAGAGTCCTGAGATCCACAGGTAAATACAACCCACGTCTGGGATTAAATCTGCACTGTGTCTGATTATTTAAGGCTAGGATTTCTGGAATATGGTGTGCACTGCTGAGAGTCCCTCTGTAAAGAATAAAATGTCCAGTGTGTTAGAGGTATTGGTATGGGCAGCCATTTGGTGGATATTATTAGTCAGTGCATATGCGCAAGTACAAAAAAAAATGTATCAGTTATAATATCAGCTAAAATTCTGGTATCAGACCAGTAACAACTAGAAAAAAAAAATCCTTACAGCCCAAGGATATAAGTTTTAAACTGTCATTTTTATATACAAAGCTCATAAAGTAGACCCACACAAAATATGATAGTACTAGATCATTAATTTTCATTTGCACCATTTGAAGAAATGTCAAAGATTTGTCCAAGTTGTTTTTAGAAGGACACTTGTTCAGCTTCATCTACAATTACTTTAATCATCTTCTGGAGGAAGGGGCTGAAATATAACACACACGCGTTCTTTCGCATTGTGCATGCAGTTACACATTTCCACCAGAGAGGTCTTCAAATCCCCAAAAGGTTACACAGTGCAGCTTTAAGTTGTTCATTGTTGCATTATCTACAGAGCTTCTGTGAACGATTTCCTTACTCGTGTTCCTCCTCTCTGTCCTTCTAGGAGAATTGATGTGTCTCCCAGTGCTTTTAAGAAGCACACTCGTCTGTTTGAGGATATGGAAGAGAGCGAGTACAAGGTGACAGAGAGTTTTCAAATCCAAAATTGCAGCCCAAATGTGTGCCAGCTGAAACTGCAATGTGCTTTTTTTTCCCCCCTCACTCCCCCCCATTTAAAGGAGGCGCATAATTCTAATACGCAAGAATGAAAGTACCATTTGTATTACTGAGCATTACACCCTCCCCTCCAGCTTTTGTGGTATGATTAATCGGTGGGTTCAAATACATGCCCAAAACAAAAGGCTAATCAAAATGGAAGTGACAATTGATGCTGTTGTCCAAGCCTTTCAGTGGACCTCTAAGCAAACGCCATAGTAAGTATTTCTCCTTGAAAATGCATTTTGAACAAGTGAGGCTCTGTACTAATAATCACCATGGGGAAAGCATGGAGCATGCTGCTTTCCCATGAGATCTGTTCAGTTTTCTGTCGTGTAGTTTCACTTTTGGTTTTGATTCATGTTGGTTTTCTTACTCTGTTATACTTCACACATTTCCAGAGGGTGATCTACATTATCCTGCACTGTCACAATATACTGTCTACAGCTGTGGTACTGTATAGAAACACTGTGTTGTGTCATTCAAGGTGAAATCACATAATGTCTTGAGAGACGGGGGTCTAAAGGTGGTAAAATATTACAGAACAGGTTTCAGCCCTGATCTAAAACACATGACTCAGCGTTAGGTCTTCGAGGAGGTTTTGGTTTGGGGTTGATAGTGACCACAGCACAAGGGAAGGTCTCCATTTAACGTGTTTCTTGTTTGCCAATCTCCTGAGCCACCACTAGATGGTGCACAGTGTCTGGATTGTGGTTAGCTGGTGGCCCACACTGGAGAAACCATTCAGTGGTTTCTGGACACTGTGGGATAGTTTCCCAGACAGAGATTTAGCCTTGTCCTGGACCACGCAGCATTCTGAATTATGATATTGGTTTTAACTGAAAAGAGGATATAATCCAGAACTAAACTTAATCCCTGTCAGTGAAACCAGCCCAGTAAGTTTAGCCTTGTGTAGGGGCTGGATTCTCACACAGGGCTTAAACATAGTCTTGGACTAAATTGGAGCCCCAGTGCGGAACAGTCATTGGATTTTGGAAGTTGGTATTTGGGAAAACTGGTTTGGAAGTCTAGGTGGAGCAATCCCCACTGGATTTGGAAATCTGGGTCTGGAAAACTGGCCCTAGGCCATAGATCCACCAAAGAGAGCAAGCCAAGGTTTGGTCTGAATTCCTGCATTTTTAAATCCTCTTTAGACCTGGGGTTTTGGGATTATTTCTCATTTTTTTTCTCCATTTCCACTATTTCTCCAATGGTGGAGATGTCCCTGGACTAGACTTGTTTTTATTTATTTATTTATTTTTTCTCTTCTTCTAGTAAACCAGTATTCTTATTGGGTTTATGTTCTATACATGAGGCTCTGAGTCAAACTTGACCCTAATCCACAGTTGTTAATAACTGCTCAGTGTTTGTTCAGTGTACGAACAAAGGCGTACTTATATTAACTCTGAAATCCACTGCTGTGTTTCCACAGGACTATGGTAAAAAATATGAAGGAGACTCAATGGACCTGCGTTTGGATATTGAGCGACGTAAAAAATACCCCAAACGCGAGGGGGGGAAGGGCTCAGCCGGGTCTCGGACCCCCAGCCGAGAACTGTCTCCAGACAAGCCCTCCAAACACAAGAAGTCCAAGTAAGATTTACAGAGCACCAGATCACTAAATACAGGGAAGGTACAGTTCAGGGAAATCTGGGTGACACCGAGGCCGATTTTCTCCTCACTAAAATTCTCCCAGTGCACCAAAAAAGAACACAGATAAAACTCTTCACAGCCTGACTGGCTGTAAATGGAGAGAAGGATACCCACCCCTGCAACACCATACGTACAATATGTTCATGAACAAATGTACCAGCCTCGAGTTGAAGGATCTGTTTTATGGTCTGTAGCCTCTTCCATGTCGTGTACTGGGCGTTCAGTAGAGATGCAGAGCACAGAACGGCCTTTTAGCAGCATGCCACATGGACAGTCTGACAGACAAAGAGCAGAGCGGTGTATCACGAATAGAGAGTCCATATTAATAAACATTAATAACGTTGAGGACATAACACTTTTCTCTGTGCGAGTCATGACTTTAAAAAGTTTTTAATAAGTTCTGGATGAGGATATAATCTACTAATCCTGTAATTTTATAATGGTTTCTAATTGGAAATGACACTCCAGACTTAACCCCCCGCAGAGATTTTTCTGAAGGGGGAGGAGGTGTTCTCAGTGGGAGGAGGTGGACAGCTATTATTTTAAGGGAATTGAAAATTACTGTATAGAACTGCACAGAAATTAAATGTGATTTCATAGAATAATAAAATATTATATACTTTGTTTTACTTTACATCTAAACTAAAAACTTACTGAAGTCCCTTTTTATATTTGTAATACAAGAAAATCCAAACATGTGGCAGACACAGCAGACGGTTTTGTGACAGTTCTGTTGAAGTTAAAATGAATGTCACTATATTTCAACATATTCGGCTGTTTTACCTGACCCTCTGAGTATTTACAGGAAAAAGGTGAAATTAATGCAGTTTAGTACAATTTTGTAATGTCCTACATTCAACTGAGTCCACTAGATGGCACTCTAAAGCTGAGTCTGTTAGGTCTACAGATACTCATTCGTCACATATGCAGTGTGATTGGCCCCCTCAGCTGGTTTAAGACGTCACACATAAAACATTAACTTTGTTCAAAGGGCTGCTTTAAACGCTGTATTTGTTTTGTTTAGACTGCGATACACCAAGCAGAAACAAAGATAAAAACACATTACAAATAAAGACATAAACATTCACATACCTCTCGATTTTTAAGCCCCTGTGTGACCCATAAGCTGAAAACTTTGCCCATCCCTGCTTTAAATCACATCTGAAACAATGTAGGGTTTGCTTGCTCCGTCTATTTTTTGTGCCTTTACCCCCTGTGACAATCTCTCTCTCTCTCTCTCTCTCTCTCTCTCTCTCTCTCTCTCTCTCTCTCTCTCTCTCTCTCTCTCTTCCCAAGGAAAAGTAAGAAGAAGCGTGAGCGATCTCCGTCCTCCTCCTCCTCCTCGTCTCCATCTCCGTCTCCTCACGCGTACAGGCCGAGAGAGTACCATGGCGAGGAGCTTGAGCATGTGGAGAAAGGGGGGTTTGACAAATCCCGTCTCGGACCCCGGGAGTTCCCGGGCCCACGGGACTACGAGGGTGGCCACATGGAGCGAGGCTATGAGAGAGGGAGAGGGGGGTACGATCGAGGAGGATACGACAGAGGTGGATACGATCGAGGACGCGGGGGATACGACCGGGGATTTGTAAGTGCAGTGGTCTTTGGTTTAACGTGGAACCACCTGTGTTAATGACAGTCTAATGCCTAGCACAGTTAAACATCAGTAGCAGTAGTCTTCCTTTAGTAACGAGTGAAAACTGGCTGTTGCTGGAGAATAGTGGGGAATTAAAGCTTAATTCCACTCATTGTTTTTCAAAATCTCTTCTGAATTCAGTCACAGACAGTTGTTCAGAGTGGACTCTGATTTCTACAGTCGAGTTTGTGTCTCTATCTACAACCTAAATATAGCCTTTCATGAACTCTGCACAAACATCAGCGAATACTGTCTTCTGAGCTGAGTAGGAAATGTTGATGGTGGTAAAATAGAGGTGTATCTGGTTTTTGTGGGTACACTTTAGCATTAGTGCACACTGTACCTGTCACCTGGATTGCAAAATGGTCCTGGTCCAGGTCTAGCCCACGTCCCCCATTTTCACGACCCGCTTGTCACAGATGGCTGCTCTTGAATGAACTGCTTCAAATCATGTGGTCAGTGTCAGGGCGACATATCATGCAAAGTCAATTTTCATGTGGCTTCATTCATGCCCAGTTGCAATTTTACCCAAAGTGGTCTACATCCATCTAAGCTGATATCAGTGCGTCTAAACAGTTGTTTTAGACCAGAACTGAGTTAAAACGTGTTGTGAAACAAAATTTCAAGCTTCTGACAGAATATAAATAAAACATTTAAAGCAACACTATGTAAGCTTTGGTGTTTTTGCTCCTGGGCTCGCCCTACAGTTGAAGATTGTAAAGTCGCTTTTCTACTGCATGGGTCCAGCTCTATACGGCTCGGCATGCAAAATGGAGTCCGTCGAGAACCTGTCTTTGAAAACCACAGCAATGGCGGCAGTAAAGTTACGCACTGTTTTACCCATCGTAGTCGCGTGTGGTTTTTGTTTTTTGGACTAAACAGATTTCACTGTAAATTTTTACAGCGCTGTCCTGAAATCAAGGGTAATGGGGGAGTTATGGGGGTTTCTACGCTCCTTCGTGAGCCTAGTGCAGTTTTGGTAGTGGTGAGCAATGGACAATGAGGCGCCAAGACCTGAAATACAGAGTGAACATTATCACAAATTTATTAAGAAACTACAGTCCGTGCTGAGACCTGGGAAAGGAAACGCAGAAGTGCAATTCTCGAAGCTTTGATAAGTGTGGGATTAGTGGTTATTTAAATGCGACACCAAAAGACAAGCCCTTTTGCAAAAGAATTATCCACAGTCACTGACACACAGCACTGAAAATTAAAACCCGTGAGGAGACGAACCAGTTTCATTAGGTGTTTCAGATAAAAAAATAAAAGCGGGGCTGCCCTCCCTGGGGGGAAACACCAGCCTCTGTAGCCTGGTAGTTACCCAGAGACTGGAGTTAAAGGACCAGGTCTTGTGTGTGTATACATACACACACACACAAACGAATGGTATTTCCTCTGCTCAAACGTTTATTTATTTTAATTTTTTTACTGACTGTGATGTAACATTTGCTGAAACAGGTTACTGCTTTATATGACCTGGCTGTAACGGGACCTTCTGATTTTCAGCCCAGAATGAGAGGCAGAGGGTGGAACAGAGGAAATTATCCAGGCAACAATAATAATGGTAACCCTGCTAATATGGGCGGACCAGTCCGACCCCAGGATGAGGAGTGGGACCCTGAGTATACCCCCAAAAGCAGAAAGTACTTTCAGGTAATCCTTGTCTGCCAACCTATGACTAAGTGACCTGGTGATTTCTTGTTGCTGAGTGTTGCAAGCAGTCATGTGGTATCAGAGCCGCTCATGCCCTATAACGTCTGCTAGTTTTTGCGGCACTCAGCATTGAGAGCATATCTGACACCACAGACAGTCCCCTTCTGTACGCTACGTGTGTGATAGGACCACTCTGGGACATCTCTGAACTCAATACTCCAGAGATTCTCTAGAGTTTCTCCAGAGTTCATAAGTGAAAGAGGCTTGTGTAAGACTTTTCTGCAGTGACCATTTTTTGTCTTAATTCAGCCATAAGAACCCCTACAAACAATTAATTATCAACCTATTAGTTTCTTCCCTCTTGTTTACATTGTTACCTCTTCGTTATCCATGAAAGAATTGGTTTTAATTGTTCATTGTTGCAGACTGTAAACTGGAGATGTACACTCTACAAAACTCTACACTGACTGGGCCTTACGTGTCTGGACATGTCTGTCTTTCCTTGTTCTGTGAAACAGACAAAGATAGAAGCCCCTAACTGAAGCTCCAGTGGTTGTAGGAGGAGCCAGCTGTAGGCTGTTGGTGTATAGTGTGTTTATGATTTGATAAAGACAAGTCAAAGACATGATGCAATAAACACATTTATGGAGCACTTGTACACATTTAAAACCTAAAAACAGGTCGGTCAGGACCCTAACACCAGAGGAAGGTTAAAATAAATCGCCTCTCCATTGACCACAGATCTGAGCTTGTTTGGGTTGAGTACAGTCTTTGGGTCTTGTGACTATTGCTGGACCCGGCACTGGACACTTGGAGAGACTCTGTCCATGAGTCTCAGACCCTTTACTTTCTTGAAGTATCATCTCCGTGCGGAGGCGTGTGAACATGCTCATTGCAGTGACAAAGCAACTCTCATTTCTGCGGCAAGGGCACCTGTCCTTTACATCAGGAAACTTTATTTCATGTCTTTTAAAAAGTATATGAACATGACGCAGACCATAGGAGGTGTTGTGGTTTGTGGGTATGCAAGGTGCTTTAACCTCTCTTCCCTCTCTCTCTCTAGCATGACGACCGTGACGGAGAGATGAAGTGGGCTGAGGGGCGCGGCCGTGGGCGTGGCCTTTACCCTCGGAGCAGAGGCACCTTCCTGGTTCGCCGGGGCAGTAGCGGCGGGAGCCCAAAGTGGACGCACGACATGTTCCAAGGCGCCACGGAGGAGGGGGAGCTGCCTGACGACGTGGGAGACCACGGCCACAAAGATGAAGACAAAACGGCAGAGAGCGAGACGTCTAAACCCTAAACCACACCTCTCTCTCTCCTTCACTCTTTCCCTCCCTTCTACTCTCTCCTTCCCACCATCCCCCTCTCTCATCCTCTGCATTGTTCTTCTGGGTGTGGTTTTTAGTCTCTTTCAGTCGTTCCCCAGACACAGCTGCGTCTCTGAACTGGAAGGTGTCCGATGTTTGTTCTGCTCCAGAGCTGTTAGCTTGAGTCTGAACACATTGAGCCACTGAGTTTTTAAAAATTTGAAGATGTCTCTCTTACGTTGAGAACAACACAACTGCTATTTGTTTTGTTGTTGTAGGTGTTGTTTATTTACGCTGTGGCTAAAATCTAGTTAATTTGTCTGAAGTTTCTTTTTTTTTTTTTTTTTTTAATTAAACAGAAAATACTTTGAGTTTCACGTCTGTTGTCTTTGCTTCTGTTTTTTTTTAATGCAATGTAGACAGCACTTGTGCCTTAGAGCTGGGAACTACAGATTCTCTCATTTTCTCTCTCTTTCTCTCTGCCCCCCCCCCCCTCCTCTATTAGTTTGTTTCCATTCACTATGCACAACTTCCTTTTTCTTTCTCGGTATTTCTGTTCCTCTTGTAATTTGGCCCTTCACTCTCATGCAATCTTTTCTTCTCCCACTCATGTGCCCTTCATGTCTTTTCTTATACTTTTACTCTCTCACTCTCTCGCTCTCACTCTGTGGTGTATAGAGAGTTGTGTGAATGGATTAGAGGTGCAGGTGCATATTGTAAAAAGTCTGACCCCGTTTTTCCTCACTGTGTTTTAACCTCAACACTCTGCAGAAGCTTTTCCTCTGTGGACAGACGTACTATGTACTCGACACAGGACCGTTATTAATGGGTTATCTAGAACATCGCTGTTAAAGCTGTGTTGTTTGCTGTGTAATCTTCAGTTTTTTATTTGAAGGTGTTTCCTGTCCTGCTCTGTGGATGAACTGAAAAATGACAAACTGTAACAGACGAATTTCTTTTTTTAAAACACACCCTGAAATGTTCTGTGATATAAACTGTGTCCAGACCTTGTTTGTGTTTTGACTTGTTTGTTTGGTTTTCAAGGGCTTACAAGTCCCAACTGTGACAAGGCACTGGGTTAGTATTGATTCTTAAACGTAGGTCCTGAAGCAGAATGAAGAAAACAAGGGCAGCAGATTGTGGAGAATCAACTGAATTACTGTTGTAACCCCCGTTCACAAAATGAAGAGTTTTGGTTGGTAATGAAATGTCTGACCACAGCAGTATTCTCCCCCTGTCTAAACAGCTCTGTTCAGATCGGCTACTTTCAGCACCTGTTCCTTTAAATGATAATGAGCTACTCACTGTTCACCCTGACCCTGAGTGCACAGCAGTGAGGAGCAAGGAGATGAAACACTGGTTTAGAGCCATTTTTGCCAGGTTCTTTTTTTTATTTTATTTTTTTGTTTTTGGGACACAGTTGTGGACAGGGCAGCTACAGCTAGGTCCAATTGGGCAATTGAAGGAACGCTAAGTGGCTACAGATGGGACTGCTACTGGTAATAAATTGTTTTTACGTAGCAGCTTTCTAATACGAAAGATCTCATCATGTAGAACACGAGAGAAAGTGATGAAACTTAGGTCCATGGAGTGGAGAAGTACTGGGAGAAGAGGTAGGTTTTTAGCTGAGATTCTAAAGAAGATTTTAAAAGCAGGTGCAACACCTTTGTCAAAGATTTCCAGATCTTGGGTGTCATGACGCTGAATGAGCTACCCCCTGTAGTAATTAATCTAAATTGAAGTACAGACTGGAGAAGCTCAGAGGAGTGTTGTGATGCTGCAGGACTGGGGGGTGAAACAAATTCAGAAAGGTCTGGTGCCAGATCCCCCACATGTTAGCAGGAACCTGGAACGCAGAGTAGAAGAATTTGTTGCTCACATATCTTGGTGTCATCTGCACATGTAGCATGTCAAGTGTTTATTTCTTTTGATGATTATAACTGAAAAGCACTTCATGCTTCCTGCTGCTGACCAACCTTTATGGAGATGCAGATTTCATTGTACACAGTGATAAAACTACCAGTACCTGGTTTAAGGACCATGATGTCCCTGTTCTTAATTGGCCTGCAAACATGCCTGACCTTAACCTCATAGAAAATCTATGGAGCATTGTGAAGAGGAAGGTGTAATACACCAGACCCAGCAATGCAGAAGAGCTGAAGACCACCATCAGAGCAACCTGGGCTCTCATAACACCTGAGCAGTGCCACAGACTGATCGACTCCATGCCACGCCGCATTGCTTCAGTAATTCTTGTATTGAGTGCTGTAAATGATCATACTTTACATGTTAATACGTTTCAGTTGGCCATCCATCCATCCATTATCTGTAACCGCTTATCCAATTTAGGGTCGCGGGGGGTCCAGAGCCTACCTGGAATCATCGGGCGCAAGGCGGGAATACACCCTGGAGGGGGCGCCAGTCCTTCACAGGGCAACACAGACACACACACACATTCTTCAGTTGGCCAGCATTTCTATAAATAATTTTTTAAAAATAATATTCTAATTTTTTGAGATACTGCATTTGGGGTTTTCATTAGTTGTCAGTTATGATCATCAAATTAAAAGAAATAAACAGTTGAAATATATCAGTCTATGTGTAATGAATGAGTATAATATACAAGTTTCACTTTTTGAATGGAATTACTGAATTACTTAATCAACTTTTTCATGATATTCTAATTTTAAGAGCAGCACCTGTAGATGACGAGCTAGCTTTGGCTTGTTCACCTAGGGATTTTTTTATTTTTATTTAATATTTCATTCTTAATGTCTGTAAAACCTCTTAGCATCATTTCTGAAGGAAACCTTCTGGGAAAATGGATGAAGACTCACGGGACCAGTCGAAAACCAGGAGCCCCCAATGACTGGTGGAATGTGAGCTGACTGGCAGGTCTATTTTCTCAACAACTTCACTAATTATCTTGTGAACCAGGAAACTAACGGAAAAACAATGCACAACTACAATAGAGCTTTATATATATCACAACTATAAGTCCTTACAATATATATGAGGCATAGCCAGAAATAGTGTTGACTTTAATTCTTGTATTGGAAAATGGATCCAGATCAAAAAATGAAAAAACGCTAGGATTCAAACTTTGACTTTCATTTATCAAGACCTCACATTCCACAGAATGTGTGTGCTAGCAGCCACACACACACACCTAGTCTGTTGAAGATTTAAAGGCTGTAAAACCCCCTTTTCCAGTGACTACTGATTAGCTCACAAGAAGGATCCATACTGACACTGAGTGGTCCTTGCAATTTTATAATGGCCAGTGAGCCTACCAGATCAATCAACACCACATGTGGATATCCCAGAACCCCCAGCGTTTTATTACCCTCCAGCGTCGGACTGTCGAACGCTTATCTTATCGCAAAATTGGCAGATGGCCCCCGAGGAATGCGCTAATATTGAACTCTCCAACAGAGTTCCACCCAGACAAACAGCATAGACCAACACAGCCCCCAAGTGGACATTTGCGAAACCATATGCCATCCGAAACATTCTCTCTCTCAAAAGAGAATTATCTCGGACACATGTTTCTTCTGAATCTAATCATGTATTATGCATTGTGTTATTAATGTTTATCCTGTTAATCTCAGGTGACATCCATACCCAACAGAGTATAATACGCCAGTATCTGACAGCACCCGTACCCCACAGAGAATAATACGCCGGTATCTGACAGTACCCGTACCCGACAGAATTAATACGCCGGTACCTGACAGCACACTTACCCGACAGAGTATAATACACCGGTACCTGATAGCACCCATACCTGACAGCATCCGTACCCGACAGAGTATAATACGCCGGTACCTGACAGCACCCGTACCCAACAGAGTATAATACGCCGGTACCTGACAGCACCCGTACCCGACAGAGTATACTACGCCGGGAAATGACAGTACTCGTACCCGACAGAGTATAATACGCCGGTACCTGACAGCACCCGTACCCGACAGAGTATAATACGCCGGTAAATGACAGTACCCGTACTCGACAGAGTATAGTACGCTGGTAAATGACAGAACCCGTACCCGACAGAGTATAATACGCCGGTAAATGACAGTACCCGTACTCGACAGAGTATAGTACGCCGGTACTTGATAGTATCCATACCCGACAGAGTATAATACGCCGGTAAATGACAGTACCCGTACCCAACAGAGTATAATACGCCGGTACCTGACAGTATCCATACCCGACAGAGTATAATACGCCGGTAAATGACAGTACCCGTACCCGACAGAGTATAGTACGCCGGTACTTGATAGTATCCATACCCGACAGAGTATAATACGCCGGTAAATGACAGTACCCGTACCCAACAGAGTATAATACGCCGGTAAATGACAGTACCCGTACCTGACAGAGTATAATACGCTGGTGTCGGACAATGTCCAGGGATTGTTTTGGACATAAGAGAAAATTCCTGACCTATCTGTTTAAGGGAGAAATCCTGCTTTTACTTAAAAAGCACACTGAAGTGTAAATGTAAATAAAGTGTAAAATGAAGATGAGGGCAGTTCAGTTTTCATTTTATTAACTTAAATACAACATCTTTAAATTTATAATATATGTTCTTATATAATTAGAGTATCCCCCAATCCATCACACTAACACTAGCATTATTTTCAAAAACATAAACAAACAAGTGCAAACATTTGTTATTTTTAGGCAACAGTGAGCTTAGGCGCAATAAAGTTCAAGTAAAGGCCTTTTCACACGCAGCCAGATTTTTACTCATTTAAAAAAATAATAATAATAAAATAAATAAAAAAAACCCGTATATTAACGGACAGTATGAAGCCTCAAAATGCCCCAGTGATCTTCGAAAACACTGCTGATCTCCACGTGTAGTTCTGGAGATTTCAGTGTTTGTTTGGTTGCAGTGTTTAAGGTAAAATGAAAATTTGGTCATGGCTCCTACTCAATGAACCAATTTCTTCTACATCTTCCAGTATTTTTCAGAGCGTTGAGACAGTGGAACCTCCACACCAATACGACACCTTTTCTGACTGAAAAGACCTGAATAACCACAGGTACTAGGTCTTTTGGTCTATATGACAGACATTTTTAGCAGCCTTTACAAACAAATTGTGCTTATTTCCATAGTGTCATGTTGCAGTTTGGGAGATGTTCTGAACCTAATGCTTTGTTGTAAACACCAGCCATAGATTCTGTTATTACAGCAGCTTAACGGATTTACTTTCCAAAGTACGTCTAGTTTGTGTTTCCTCAAAGGCCCAGGAGTAGTCCGAGTGAAAGGAGGATGAATGTGATGATGGAGGAGAGAGAGTGGATCACTCCTGTATTACCTGCAGAAACAGATGATTTAAGAGTGATGTTCAGTTCTTTGATACAGATGTAGGAGAACACTGAACAGTCAGTACACACTATAGCCGAGTCCACAGGGTACTTCCACACTGAACAGTACACAAAAGCAGCATGTGAGAATGACTAGGGTCTGAATACAGAGCATTCGTCAAGCAGTACTCAAAGTCCCCAGATGATGTACTTAATTGGGAAAAATTTTGAAGTATGCAACCCCAGTCCTATCCCATGATTCCACTGGAGCTGTGGACTGAGGAAGAAAAATGGTGCAAAGGGGGGAAGCCGGCTTTTTACAAGTGTATAATAGAAAAAAGGTATTATGTTTATGGACAACATTAAGTAACGTTATGAGTAACTGCAGAAAACAAACCCATTGTCCCTGTTGTTTAAAGAGATATTAACATAACTTGGGATGTTTTAAAGCTGTAAGAAGTGAAGGCAAGGTAATCAATAAATTCAATAGGTCCATAGGTCAAAGGACATTGGTAAGTTGGTGGATGTAGTGTGTCTCAGGGTGCGTGGATACTGCACACTACACATACTGAAAGAGCGCTCTGCTTTAAATAACAGTTACATACTGTTCAAGTACGCAATTTCATACGCAGCCTAAATCTCTGTCTCTCTTTACAATGAGGGAGATATCTGTAGATTTAAGGCTCTTAATGTGATATTGTTTAATTGTGGTTGGTACTGTTTGAAAACTGAGCAGTTACCGCTCTTATGCTGCAGTCACTGATAATGATAAACTGAACCTATGTATACAGTCAGATGCTGGAATAACATGGATATTGACACTGTGGAGTCAGTGATGCTGTTACCATGATAATCTTTACACTAACATTATACAGTTACAACAGTAACAGGGCTGTGACTTGGTGGTAAATGCCACCCCCAAGAATGTTTTTCATCAACTTATAACCTAGGAACTGTACATCAAAAGTGAAATAGGTCAGTGACTCACCTGGTGTCTCAGCTGTTTTGTCTTGGTCAGGTGGGTCTTTGTGGGGAAAAAGAAGAAAGACTTTAGCTGTTAAAAGAGGGCCATTATCTAAACCACATTTTTGAGTAGCAAAATCAAACTCTGATCTGATCGGAGCCTGATCTCCTCACCTTCAACATTGAGGTTCACTCTTTGGAGGAAGACACGTCTAGACGGGGGAGCTCTCTTGCTTCGTTTCACCAGCAGGAAGCCTTCATAGACTCCTGCATCCTCAGCTCTAACCTTCTTCAACACCAGAGAACAGTTCCCCTTCAGCAGTTGATCTTCTGGAACATCCACACGGCCTTTATACATCTCAGCCTGATACAGCTCCTCTCCTCTTCTCTCTAACACTGTACCAGAAATGGTTCGCCACTCCACACAAGGACTCTCACTGGACAACGGTGTCCTGGATGTGTTTCTCCAGTCACAAGGAAGAAGAGCTGAGGAGCCCACTCTGATGTGCAAATCCAGAGCCTTGGGAATATATACAATGTATTTCTGTGGATTTTTCTTTGGCTTTGAGTTGCATGTTAAGGGTGTTCCTGCCATATTCCATGAGCCTTCAAAAGGTTTCCAAGTGACTTTTTAAAAGTTAAAATGGTTGTTATGGTGTCCCTGGTGGTTGTTATCCCACTAAGGTCTTGATTGGTGGATAATACATGGCCAGCATGCTGGTATTGTAAATGTACTTGTTGTACAATTATCTAGCACCATACTCTCCACCTCCAACACCCAACTGGGAACTGCTTAGTCATACACTATGCAACTATCTACCACCCTAGCAACCACCAGGTATAAGTCAATAATCACTGAACAACCAAGCAGCTGGAATATTATAGAAACCACCTACTAACACACCTGCAACAATCTCTGATATCTTAACAATCCCCAAAAACGGTTTAGCAGTCAGGTTTAATATAAAAACAACCACCACCAGGGAATCATGAACGTGGGCTAGTAGACTCACCTGCACAGATGGGGAGTGACAGGAAGAAAAAGAGAAGGTAGATGCTCATAGTTTTTGCTGATGATTCACTGTAAAAAAAAAAAATCAGAAGGGCCACATTTACTTAATACAATGAGAAAGGACTAAAAATATGGAATTTGTATCTTAACATGATTATTTTGTCAAAAGGCTGCTTAAGTAAATATTTATTAACTCTCTCCATATATAGTTCATTCTATTCTATCTCTTTAAAAAAGGCTTTGTATCTCAAAATTATAAAACATTTAATACTTTCTTTATACATTAGCTTAGTATTAGCTGAGGTATTATCCCAAAACCATGGAAGAGGTGTTTAGTTCACACTGTTAGAACAAGGCGGTCTAAAGGATCACTCAGAGGAGGAAAATGTCTGGCAGCCAGGTATGTTCTTTGCACAGTAGCAACTACAGATGTGTTATTTACCCCTGTTAAACCGTTTATAACAACAGTTATAATGGAATATTACAAAGGGGGTAGAAGGTAATAGAAGGTAACAGATGGTAAGGTTGATGAGAGAGGGATATGGTCGATTGGTGAGCTGTTCTAAGATCAGTACTGTCCAAAATCTCCAGTAGTACTGCTGTGTCTGATCCCCACTGTGAAAAACAAACACTCAAACACTCCATGCATAAATGGCCACCATCTCTCAATTTACAAAAATATTTCTGATGGCCAGTGGTAACGTTACATCACCTCACCTCCCCACGTTCCTGTCCCAAAAATACGTCATGAGATTGGGGCCAAAACCTTGTAGAATCGCTCGTCTAGACACAGTCTACGTGTGTAATTTATTTATGTGTGAAGTGAATTCAGGTGCTACCTGCGTAGTTTATTTAAGTGTAGACAGGTAATATGTTTATGTCCAGACGAACAATTCTGTACTATATTCTAGCGAAAAAAAAACTAGAGAGATTACATGTTTGGTCCAGACTTTCAGTCTTTTCAGTTTGGTCTGAACCAAAATGTCATGTGAAATGTGCCTCGGATCACAGTCCGGACCAAAGGATCAGAATCTCAAAAGAGGCCTCTGTCTGGACCAAACAGAACCAAGGTCCGGTTCGTTTGGGTGGTTCAGGATTTCTGACAAAGCACAGAACGCTGAACCAATTTAAAAGACGAGGTGGAGGTGACCAGGTGATTAATTCACTGCCTTCAAACATACACATCAGACATCCTTATCAGACGGACTCCCAGTAGAGTGATGTGCAGGCATATGGGTGATGGTAACCGCACAATTAATCTGCCAGTTCAAAGAGTTCAACCATTTGAGGAGGAACAGAAACTATAAAGAATAAGAATCTGTTCAGGGTGGTGCAGCAGTTAGTGTCGCAGTCACACAGCTCCAGGGACCTGGAGGTTGTGGGATCGAGTCCCGCTCCGGGTGACTGTCTGTGAGGAGTGTGGCGTGTTCTCTCCGTGTCTGCGTGGGTTTCCTCCGGGTGACTGTCTGTGAGGAGTGTGGCGTGTTCTCTCCGTGTCTGCGTGGGCTTCCTCCGGGTGACTGTCCGTGAGGAGTGTGGTGTGTTCTCTCTGTGTCTGCGTGGGCTTCCTCCGAGTGACTGTTTGTGAGGAGTGTAGTGTGTTCTCTCTGTGTCTGCGTGGGCTTCCCCCGGGTGACTGTCTGTGAGGAGTGTGGTGTGTTCTCTCCGTGTCTGCGTGGGCTTCCTCCGGGTGACTGTCTGTGAGGAGTGTGGTGTGTTCTCCTTGTGTCTGCGTGGGCTTCCTCCGGGTGACTGTCCGTGAGGAGTTTGGTGTGTTCTCTCTGTGTCAGCGTGGGCTTCCTCCGGGTGACTGTCCGTGAGGACTGTGGTGTGTTCTCTCTGTGTCTGCGTGGGCTTCCTCCGGGTGACTGTCTGTGAGGAGTGTGGTGTGTTCTCTCTGTGTCTGCGTGGGTTTCCTCCGGGTGACTGTCCGTGAGGAGTGTGGTGTGTTCTTCTTATGTCTGCGTGGTTTTCCTCCGGGTGACTGTCCGTGAGGACTGTGGTGTGTTCTCCTTGTGTCTGCGTGGGCTTCCTCCGGGTGACTGTCCGTGAGGAGTGTGGTGTGTTCTCTCTGTGTCTGCGTGGGCTTCCTCCGGGTGACTGTCTGTGAGGAGTGTGGTGTGTTCTCTCTGTGTCAGCGTGGGCTTCCTCCGGGTGACTGTCTGTGAGGAGTGTGGTGTGTTCTCTCTGTGTCTGCGTGGGCTTCCTCCGGGTGACTATCTGTGAGGAGTTTGGTGTGTTCTCTCTGTGTCAGCGTGGGCTTCCTCCGGGTGACTGTCTGTGAGGAGTGTGGTGTGTTCTCTCTGTGTCTGCGTGGGCTTTCTCCGGGTGACTGTCCGTGAGGAGTGTGGTGTGTTTTCCTTGTGTCTGCGTGGGTTAAAGGTAAAAGGTCGCGATATACGTCACATTCGTGTATCATATGGAACACCATTGGGCTCTAAACGTGTTGACACATGCGCGTTAACACACTATAAAAAATTTGCATGTTAACACGTAAAATAATTTCGTGATAACGTGACCAAAAATGACACGTTTACATGCTTCTTAAGGTTTTCGGCAATGGGAGGCCTCAAATCCGGGTGTACTTACATATTCATGATAGGATTTACATCACACTCTGTAGCTGACAAGAAACATAAACACTTTGTGAACGTAGTCCCTACGTTTCATCTGAATTATTCATAACATAGTGATCTGAGCGCTGACCTATGGCTACGTAGCAACTGGGAGTTTACTTTTCACAATAAAAGACTCTGGTGTATAATACCTTAAAATGTGTAAACATGCATATTATTATATAACTTCATTCATAACATGCTCTAAAGCTTTTCATAGTTTTATATCAAACAAACATCACTGTTCTCTCACACTGTGTGTGACACATACTGAGGCGTAATTCATTCACATTGATGAATTATGTGCATTCTTTTAATAGCATACTGCTAAACAATACAGTGTCAATACAAACCTATAGTGAAATTAACTTTCCAGATCCTCCTCTTTCTCTAAACATGTATAATATGTTTAAAGATACATCAATTTACTCATGTTTTATTTATGTATATCCACTTCTATATATACAATACAAACATGAGAGGTTAAATCTCCTTCAAAATTGAACAAGAAATCTGAATTAAAAAATGGCTATTTTTTTTCCAGCAGTGAATTCTGTGGTCATCTTTGAAGTGAGGGGTTTATATATGTGTGTGTGTGTGTGTGTTTGAACGTTCAACAATATAATATATTATATTTATATATGTATAATGTTTATACAAAATCTCATAAAAGACATTGTTCAGAAACCACTATCATTAAACACTGGAATTTTCCCGCTGTAAGTTAAGGCTATATGCTGTTTCAGCAATACCGCCATACACCAGTAGGTGGCAGCAAAGCACCATGATTCACGAACATCATGAGTCCCCACAGAGAAAAAAATCCAAATACACAAACTTAACGTGTTAACACTGAGAATCCAACACGTTTAGACACCAACGGCGTTCCATAGTATCACTTTATAATATTAATATCCTAATATTTCTATCTGCAGTAATCCCGAGTTCACCGGTGGTGTACGACTTTGTCCGCCATTCGGGGGCAGTTTACAAGTCGGAAAAATGGTATTTCGATCAATTACAGTGTAAGACCATAAGATGATTGCGGTGAAACGCTTACAGTTTATTTTACATTTAATTCACCATGTACAGATCTGGAACACTCAAGCTCTAATAACAGTCAACTAAGGCCAGTTATGCACTGGAGATGTAAACACCAGAACAAGCTCGACGAATGCAAAGAACCTTTAACCTTCAGCCCACTGCTAGCGGGCTACATTAACTACATTAATCTAAGATAATGCACTGTTAGAGTTTATTAAAAGAGAAAATACCTACATCTGTGACTTTATTCCGTCGCTGTGCATCAAGGCGTTCACGGTCTCCCAACTACGCCAGGGTGAGGTCAAGTATGTGCAGTGAAGATGGGCAGATCGATCCAAACATAGATAATATCGATACCAACGCTGACACTCGTGTAAAAAGATCGATACTCAAGCTGTTTTTCTCCCGCAGCCGCAGATTCAATCAGCAGCCAATCAGGTAGAGGCTCAGCCTGGCCCGCCCACTAAGCCCAAGCCTGTAGGAAGGCGGAGTTGGACATCCAACTCCTCCCACATCCAACTCCTCCCACATCCAACTCCTCCCACATCCAACTCCACCCACATCCAACTCCTCCCACATCCAACTCCTCCCACATCCAACTCCACCCACATCCAACTCCTCCCACATCCAACTCCTCCCACATCCAACTCCTCCCACATCCAACTCCACCCATATCCAGCCACGCCTTCTAATACTGACGTGTTCAAGAAGCACTGTGTGGCACTTCAACGCAGACATGTTTAGAGACACTGAGTAGCACATTAAATACACGTTTAACGTCTTTTATTCATTATTATACTGTTCAGGTGCTTTTTTGTTTTTCCGCTGAGGGCATCTTTTAAAAACATTACCAGATTTATACCTGATTTGATTTAACTTTTGTCGTTGTTGTCAATGGTTGGCAGACTATTATTGTGAATGGTAGGGTGAACGGAGGATATCGTTCAGGATTCATTAAAATATTGTTCTCCATTCAGTTAATATCTTGTCCCAGAAATCGTTAATTTTGTTATTAATAATGGTTATTCTCAGCTACAACGAGTGGTAATGTTATGCCAACTATGACATGATGGATCCCAGTAAACATTTAGCCGTTGATTCAACGTAGAATTAATGTAATGACTGCCGTCTAATCAACGTTCTCTTAAGGTTGAAAATGAAAGTTGAGAAGACGTCCAAACACAGACACTGAAAAGACGACTATTAGACGTATTTTGGACGTACATTGATGTTATTAATTGGTCCTGAAATAAATTACTTGTATAAAACGCGTTTTGGACGTCCACTGACGTTATCGATTGGTCACCACTTAACTAACTTATTAAGATGGATTTTGGACGTCCATTGACGTTTAAAATATGTCCTTGACGGACTTTTAGACCTATTATGAACGTCCAGGGACATCCCTTGTTTACTGGGATTGTTATGTAGTGTATGTCGTGCACAGCTGACTGCAAAACAATAATAAAATCCAGTGCTATTAAGTGTACAGTGCCTTGACAAAATAAGCATCCCTGCCTGGTCATGAACATCTTCTCATTTTAAGAACACACAGATTTCCACAGGTGATGCTGTTTGTATTCATACAGTTTATTAGAAGCTTATACAATTTTCATATGTATTTAAACGTCTGTGTTTTGAGGTTCAGACAAATGAGTATTCACAAATATTAGAGGTACCACTTATTTCATAATGACTAATAACTACTACCTGTGAGTGGTTAGAGATATCTAAGGGTAATTAGCCAGGCTGTGAAATAAAAGTAAAGACTAAAGAGATAATGATGCTAATGACAATATTCCAAATGTCCGAGTGAAGAAAATGCTGCAGTAAAATATATAACACGTGTTCAGACGTCCAGTTGTGCAGGATTGGTTTCAATAAGAAGAAAGAGAAACACATTACACAACTTAGCACTCCATTCACAACTCCCTACAGTCGCGGTCGCTTGAAACATAGTGAAATAGAATATCCTTATTGGCACTGGCCTGTAGAACTCTAAAATGTGGTGAAGTCACGGGTGTGCAGTCTGTATTAAAGACAAGGAACAACTGGCACAGGAGTTTTCAAGCCTTTACAACATTTTATATCTATCTATCTATCTATCTATTTATCTATTTATCTATATATATATATATATATATACAAACACACACACTCACACCCCACACAAACATTGGCTCACTCACACACCCAAATCTTCATAAACTTGTTGGCAGAATGGGCTGCAGAACCCAGGATGCATGTCCTCGCTGTACTACCCCACAAGTTCCCCACGTCTCCCATGCCCAAAGCAGCCTGTGGACAACAAATAATAAACAGAAGCATACTTTTAATATGCTCTCTTATTTTACTTCCTTATCTTGTCTGTCTTTTGATGTTCTCTGTACTCTGTATCGTAACGCATGCACAATGCTCTGAGTCCTTGAAAAATGCTGCATAATTAAAATTTATTTATTATATTATTATTATTATTATTATTATTATTATTATCAAAGCCAGCAACACTGCTTTTGACTGCAAAATTCCAACAAAATCATCTGATCATAAAACATTTATTTGCAACCACTGGCAAAAGAAACAGTTCTCAAACTTCATACGCAGTTCACAAACCCAGTAAACAGTCTTTATACGTCTCTCTCCAGCACAGGCAGCGCTCCAGTCCATACACTGTGTGAAACTGTTGTTTGTATTCTGTGCTGTAGAGTTTCCAATTCACAACAGCTGTACGTGTCGAATTAGAGAATTAATAATCAGATTACCACCTCTTCTTATAAGGAATACAAACATCTTAAAATAAAGTTTACTGAAACACAATAATGCACTTTATACTCACTGTCAAGCCTCTGAAAATGTGCTTGGGCCCGGAATGACTGTCTTCCAACAGTGTCCCGGAAGAGGCGACACACCAGTGAGAGCTTTAAAAAAGCGTGGTCCCCCTCTTCCAGGACGACCTCTAATAGAATCTGCTCCAGGACCGTGAGGGGCATCTGTTAAAGATGTTATAGAAGAGTGCAGATACTGTTTTACAGTTTATTTAAATTTAGTGAAACAAAAAAGCTAAATATAAATTTACCACAGAATCTACATTCCAATTCATTTATTAAAACAAACCCCAGTTTTCTCATTTGTGAAAGTTATTGCACATTCAACAAAATTAAAGTTGAAATGCCCAGTTCAGCTTCAAGAACAGACACATAATAAACACCTGCTCAATGGAGATGGTCAACATTCCATCTGCTTTAAGTTGAAATCCAGTTGAGTTGAGTTTAAGTTGAAATTAATATAAATACTATTTAACAATGGACCATGTCTAATTTGAGCTTATCAGATGCTATAAATAACTGCTTTTAAGTCACACTAGTTACACACCGACATGTGCCTTTATAAATTCAAATAAACCATCAGACCTCGAACGCTCCTCAGTCTTTCCCTTCTTCTGTTTACTGGCCTTTCCTTGTGCATTAGAGCTCACCGTTCTAAAATACAGCTGGAATTTAAATTATGTAAGCTTACTGAACATTAGGTTTATCAGCTACATTTACAAACATTAAGTTGTTTGCAATAAACCAATCAAACAAAACCAATTTAAATAACTCAATACAACGACTTTAACAAGTGGTCTCTCCAAAATGCAAAACATCACAGTACAATGTACAATGTGTCTGAAGAGAAAGCTGCATGTGTGTGTAAATATGTTTGTTATTTAGTAACAGGTGTGTATATACCTTGCAGGTCACATGCTCCCTAAAAGTAACCGGCACCACCACCTACGGAGCTGTGGGATGTCACTCTCACGGACAAATGACAAAGTTTAGAATGCAGTTTAAAGCCTTACAGGAAATGTATCCTCAAAAAAGTCATAATCTGAAGTAATCACCTGACTGAAGTCAAAAGGCCAACCAAGGGCCATGTAGAGTGCATACTGAAACATACCATAGATACAGCTGAGAACACTGAACACTGAAGGGTCAGAAGTGGCCTGAACGTGGGCTGGATGCTGAAAAACAATAAAACATAAAAGGAGATTACAGTTCATCAGTGATATTCAGGTTCATTGTAACTACGTTTGTGAGCTTTTCTTTAAGTCAAAAGTCTTGTTACTTACACAGAGGCAATATTAGCAGCAAGTTTTTTCTGTGTGTAATTAAGTAACTCTGTTAATTATTTGGCGAAATCAACCACATACAACACGCATGCCGCAGCTGAATATTCGTGTATTTATCTACGACCCTACTGGTACATACTGAAATAACGTATTTATAACGTGTTCGTGTATCTAGCAAAAACACAGACAACAACGAGCTTTGTAACTACACTTACAAACTAAATGTGTTTTACTCACCAACATAACGTGCGCTGTTACTTTTTCCGTTAAAAATTCTGTTTGAGAGTTTATTGGGCGCGAGCGTGATCTGTGTTCGAATTCACGAGGTTAGGGAACGATTTCACACACTACCTTAAAATAGTGTACTATATAGTGACTAGTGCACCATTTGGGACACAGTAAAGTCACTGGGCGTGGCTTCTGACGTGGTGAGAGGGCGGGGTTGGGTGTGGGCGGGGTTGGATGTCCAACTCCGCCTTCCTACAGGCTGCAGCGAGAGGCTTCTCACACTCAGCGCTCTCCTCGAGTCGACACCTCCCAGTACGAAGAGAAACACCACCCGAGGATTTTTTTCACTGGAGGCTTTTTTCAAAGGCAGGAGAGCTACTGAGCATCAGGCGATGTGCACTGAAACCTGAACATGTGAACATGACACTGTTCTTAAATAAAAACCTCATTTGTATTTTGTTTAAAACCAGAAGTGCACTGAAGGGAAGAAATTCCTTATTTTTTGTATTATTTTCTTGTACTGTTTGACTTGAAAAAACAGAATAAGTTTGAAAGTGTTTACAGTATTTGTTGTGGTGTGTTAATTTTGTTGTTGTACTGAGCTTTGTCAGCCCTCTACCTTTTGTTTTAAATTGTGCTCAGTGATATTTTTTACACTTTGTTTATTTAACAAAAAAAAAAAAAAAAAAAAAAAAACACAGAAGTGCACTGAAAGGAAGAAAATCCCGTATTTTTAAATTGTTTTTCTTAAGAACAATTCCATTTGAAAAGAAAGAAAGTCTTGTCTAGTGAAGGGAGAATTTCTATTTTATTTTTGTATTGTGGTTTCTACTTTTCTACCTCAAAAAAGGTGTATTTTCCTAATGTGCAGTCTAGTCTCTGTGCCTTAAGAATTGAGGTGAGGGGGCAGCTACAGTCCAGTTTACATGCCTTAAAAATTCTGGGGTGAGGGGCATGGCGTAACCACAAACATAGCACTGACCCTGAGACCCTGCTCATCAACACAAGCTTTTAGAAACAGCTGCATATCAGCCCTGTTTTCAAAAACAAATAAAAAGGGTTCTTTAGCCTCTGGGTCATCTGCAGAGTCTTTATGACAACTACATATCTCTAAGCCAGCGACGTGCTCGAGTCGTGCTTAAAATGTTCTTCCGCGAGCTGCACTGACCATTTAGTGATGGGAATTTCGGCTCTTTTTGGGGAGCCGGCTCTTTTGGCTCAGCTCTTCATAAAGAGTCGGCTCTTAAATGGCTCTTTGCTTTACCACTTATTTCCACTGGTACAGAACAATATTACCTACATTTTACATGACTATATGGACAAAATATTATTGTTCAATATTAAAAATAATAAATAGTGTTGTAATGGCCAGTTGTTTTTATGGCTGTCTTGTAATAACTCACTGATTGCACTCACACATTCAATTGTATAAATAACTGGAGTTTTATTTAAACACCTTAATAAAACATCACTTGTAAACTCTGAAATACAGCCAATGGAACCCAAAAGGTGGGTATTACAAAATATCTTATTAAATTAAATAATCATCCATTTCTGGGAAATAAATTAAACAAATACTCTGCAAAGTGCAAAACAGCAGCATTCAACGGTAGTGATTAAAACAACCACAACTGTCAACAAACATTTAACTGATTTAACATTTTCTTCAACTATTTTTGGAAGGCAGATTGGCATTCAGGACAACCCAGGGTCTCAGCTCGGAGGGGTTGGAGGGTTGGAGCTTGCTTGTTGTTCTCTGATTGGTTGAATGACAGCCTTAGAAAAAAAATGGCTCGGTCTTAGACGGGAACCGGCTCTCATCGTTCACTTATAAGAGTCGGCTCTTTGAACCGGTTCGTTCGCGACCGACACATCCCTACCATTTAGAGCTGCCTCCGGCCTGCAGAGATACCCTTCCCGCCTGTTGTTCTGCGCATGCACAGCTAGTGGACGTTCTGAAAGTCCCACATGTTCCATGCTAGACGTCTACCATTTTTATAAACTGGCGATATTACACCTCTCTCTCTCTCTCTTTTTTTTTTTTAGATCGGATTACAACGCTTACAACAAACAAATATAAGTCTGGGTGGCATTGTGTGTTAGTTATCCTTTTATCTGGGGTTTTAAGTGGAGATGTTAAAACTGCTGTAGTATTTTCCAGAGATGGGACAGTGTACTTGTGAATGCTGGGGTGACGGTGACTTAATCCATGTTTAATAAGAAGAAAAATAATGTATGGCATTTTTAAGCGTTTTCCAATAACCCAAAGACGCTGTTTACAGTGGGAAGACAATCACATCCGACAGTCAAATCAAATGAAAGAACACATAGCTAACTACAAATCGAGAACACGAATAACTGCATGGGTCGGTCAGACAAAGGCTTCAGAAAACAGAGAGGTGAAACTCAAGAGTAAACAGGTGTGGTTTAAGATTGGATTTGAATAGCGATAGAGCTTTAGACTGATGAATTCCTGGAGGGAGGAGGATGTCCCAAAGGGATGTGTCCGATCTGGAGAAGGCTGTAATCTCCAGTGTCTGTAATCGTAGAACTACACAGAGCTCCTGTGTGGAGAGTGGAGGTGTGAGAATGGACAGTGAATGTAAAAACAAGGTAAATGTTCTTAATCCAGTGAAGTTGTGGGAACCAGCAACATTACTGGAAGTACGACGCTGATATCAGGTACTTATTCGGATTTTCTGGTGCAGTAGTTCCATTCTGTCGCCGCTAGTAGGCACTTCGACACGAAGTGGCAAAATACGAACACAACTTACGTACCGTGGAAAAACTACACGTTCAGTTTCATTCAGCGCATTTTATCTCTTTATTTTCAAAGTGTCTCAAAAATCTGAAAGACTCACTATAACATAATATAATGACTATTGATATCCTGATTATGAAGACATTTTACTGTGGAATCTTTATATAATTGCCCTATAAACATAGCACTGGACATGACAGAATGTGTGGGGAAATTGCTTATTTGGCCTAATTTTTGGACATTATCTCTTTATTTTCAAATTGTCTGAAAAATCTGAAATGCTCAGATACAATATAAAAGACTATTAATATCCTGATTATGAATAAATTTTACAGTAGAATTGTTTTTTTTTTTTTTGTAATTTCCCTGTGAACATAGCATTGGATGTAAAAGTGTGGGGAAATTGCGTATTTGGCTTAATTCATTCGACACTTGTAAAATGTATCAAAAATCTGAAAGGCTTATTGAAAACACAGCCCAGTAAACAATTAGCCACTGCCGTCTAATCAACGTTCTCTTAAGGTTGAAAATGAAAGTTGAAAAGACGTCCAAACACAGACATTGAAAAGACGACTATTAGACGTATTTTGGACGTCCATTGATGTTATTAATTGGTCCCGAAATAAATTAATTGTATAAAACGCGTTTTGGACGTCCACTGACGTTATCGATTGGTCACCACTTAACTAACTTATTAAGATGGATTTTGGACGTACATTGACGTTTAAAATATGTCCTTGACGGATAGACTACTTTTAGACCTATTTTGAACGTCCAGGGACGTCCCTTGTTTACTGGGAGTACAAAACACTATCAGATTCCTAAAGATGAAGAAAAGTCACTGTGGAATTGCTTTGTCATGGCCCTGTGAACATAGCAAGTGACATGATGAATATGTAGAAACATGAACTGTGGAGTATATGTCCTATGGCATTTTTATTTTTTAAATGTCAGATTATCAAGAATCTGAAATTGATATTACAGAAGGTGTAGTACAAATACAACATCCCAAAGTGCAGAGTTTAAATCACAAAGGTGTGTTTGTTTAAACACTGAATGTCAATGTGTATATTCACGATGCCTGGTTATTTCCAATATTATTATATTTTTATTATTATGCCATGTTATAGCATAATATTATGCCATTTAATTATTCAGGTTGCCTGGCAACTTTTTAACATAAAGTTCCTTGAATATGAATAACATGGTGTAAAAATGTACACATGTAACATTAGTTAATAGGGGGTGGGTGTAAGTACTCACTGAGTCTGAGGGAGTTTGGGCCAGTGAGGCTTCACAAGGAGTGACTGACTTTGTGTCTATTTACAGAATAAGAAAAATGAGAGGAAGTTTATTTAAAATTTTAAATTTTTGGCCATGACTATTGAGAGCTGGTCTTAATCATGATAAATAACTATGTTCATACGTTCTCATGTCTTGATCTATGAAGATTATGATGGAGATTTTGAACATGGTAAGAAACTTCAAAAGTTGGTTCATAAAATTAACACTTTGATACCCATGACAATTATGCCCAGTGCCTCAGTAAAAGCCTTGTTGACATAAAGGACATAACTGAGAGCACATCTTGGCTGTAGGACTCGCCTAATGTCAATCAAGACCAACATTTGAATCAGAGTATTATTTTATAGAAATGTTTAAAACTGTGAAATGATCTAATTAAATGATATTTTCACAGTTTTAAACATTTGTATATGGTTATGGTCAATAATGCCCTTTAAATAAACTTCCTTACATTTTAAGCTTTAGGGCTTAGGCAAACTTAATCTTATCAGTGCTTTATTTAGCCTCACTGGGCCAAGCTGCCTAAAGCCTCATTGTGCTAATTCTTGCTTCAGAGCAAACTTCATTAATATATGTAAAAATATATAAATATTTTTGAGATACTTTAACTATTTGGGATGTATTTTGGGGTGAAAACCACAAATAACTGTTGTCTTTTTTACAGATATGTTTCATATTTAAGGCCCTCTTTTATCTTTATGTTGCCAGGTAACCTGACTAACTGCTATAAAATGGCATAAAAATAAGAATATAATAATACTGGAAATAACCAGACATTGTGAATATACACACTGACATTCAGTGTTTAAACAAACACACATTAAACTCTGCACTTTGGGATATTATATTTGTACTAAATCTTCTGTAACTTCAATTTCAGATTCTTGATAATCTGACAATTAAAAAATAAAAATGCCATAGAACATACAGAGTCTGTAGTCCGGAGTCTACCCGGAATCACTGGGCGCAAGGTTAGAACACACCCTTGAGGGGGCGCCAGTCCTTCACAGGGTGAGACACACATACACACATTCACTCACACCTAGAGACACTTTTTTTTAAGTTGCCAATTCATCTACCCCCCGTGTGGTTTTAGAGCGTGGGAGGAAACCGGAGCACCCGGAGGAAACACATTCGGACATAGGAAGAACACACCACACTCCTCACAGACAGTCACCCGGAGGAAACCCATTCGGACACAGGGAGAACACACCACACTCCTCACAGACAGTCACCCGGAGGAAACCCACCCAGACACAGGGAGAACACACCACACTCCTCTCAGACAGTCACCCGGAGCAGGACTTGAACCCACAACCTCCAGGTCCCTGGAGCTGTGTAACTGACACACTACCTCTTCTTACCGTGCCGTCCCTATTTTACATCTTATGTTTATGAGTAATTCCTTCAGGTTTGTCTGTTTAGTTACATACAAATATGTTTAAAAAGACAAAGGCTTTCATGTGGTGTCCTAATTTCCTTGACTGTATCCCCACAGTTCATGTTTCCACATTCTGTCATATCACATGCTCTGTTCACAGGGCCATTACAAAAAATCTCCACAGTAAAATTTCTTCATCTTCAGGATATTAATAGTCTGTTATATTGTGTCTTTAGTGAGTCTTTCAGATTTTTGTGAGAAGTTGTGTTCGTATTTTGCCACCTGTTTGTGAGGAGTTGGTGTGTTCTCCCCGTGTCCGTGTGGGTTTCCTCCGGGTGCTCCGGTTTCCTCCCACAGTCCAAAAACACACGTTGGTAGGTGGACTGGCGACTCAAAAAGTGTCCGTAGGTGTAGGTGTGTGTGTGTGTTGCCCTGTGAAGGACTGGCGCCCCCTCCAGGGTGTATTCCCACCTTGCGCCCAATGATTCCAGGTAGGCTCTGGACCCACCGTGACCCTGAATTGGATAAGCGGTTACAGATAATGAATGAATGAATGAATATAATGCTTCACAAATTTAAATCAAACACATCACTGCACATGTAGGAATTCCTTTCATAGTCTAGGTATGACATGCCCTTTGACCTCAACATTCACATTAATAAAGGTTGGAGATAATTGTAGATGCTTACTGTCTTAACAACACAAACTCATTGTGAAATGACCCTTCTCTGACTGAAAACATGCAGTTTTTACCGCAAAATAATGACATTTTAAAAAAATTATTTTTCAGGTATTTCACCTTGTGCAGAACATGACTGAATTCCTCCAGTTTTTCACCCTGTCACTCAGCATTTGTACAGGTCAGTATTTTCAGTTCCTGATTCTGTTCATAGAGATGTCTGAGAAAGCAGTACCCTAGAGACCACAATTACACCAACACCATTGTTACAAACCAGAAAACCATAAAAAGTGTTTCAGAAACCTGTGTAATGTCTTTTAGAAACAGCTGATCAGCCACCAGCCACTGGAATCTCACTGTAACCCCTGTGACTGTATTTAAGGGCCTACATTTACAGACTCTGCCTTTTCTGCTCTTGATACAATGGGAATGTCCAAGCAAATCAGCCAAGGTCTCAGAAAAATAAAAAAATAACTTGAACTTCCACAGTTTTGGTTCCTCCTTAGGAGTAATTAATCTCAGCAACTGAAGCAACTTTACTGCTCTGAGAGGCAAATTTTTAGCATTGTTGAGTTGTTTTGAATTCTCGTGTGGCCAAAGGGTTTTTTGAAAACACAAACAAAACCTCAGTTTTAAAAAATACCCAAAACACTGTTGTGAAACGTGTGTAAAGCTACATTACGTATTTAAATAAAGTTATTAATTATGTGTTTATGAAGCATGTTTTAACCCAAAGTGCTGTACAAGCAAAATAATTTAAAAATAACAATATTAAACAACATCTAATGCACAGACAAACAAAAGATTACAACAATAATCAGTTTAGTGAGCCAAAATCTTGTCGATTAAAAATAGATTTATAGTCTAGACTTAAAACCATCAACAGAGGGTGCAGACCTAATGTCCAGGATTACACTGTTCTACAAGCAAAGGCTCGGTCACCTTTGAGTTTCAGCCAAGACCATGGCACAATGAGCAGCAGCTGATTTGATGACCTCAAAGACCTGGAGGCAGGGTAGAGCCAAAGCAAATCTCCTATATAGTGAGCACCACTCTGTTTAAAGGCTTAAAAACAAACAGCAAAAATTTTAACTGGATCCTATAGTGTACAGGAAGACAATGTAAAGATGCTACAATAGGGGGTACTGTGGACGCTTTTTTCATACCTGTATGAAGACGAGCTGCCACATTTTGGACTAATTGCAGGGGTGGTGTGTGTGTGGTGGGGGTGGTACAGTTGGGGTATCATTGGCATAACAGTGAAAATGGATATCATACAAACCGGATTCCAAAAAAGTTGGGACACTAAACAAATTGTGAATAAAAACTGAATGCAATGATATGGAGGTGTCAACATCTAATATTTTATTCAGAATAGAACATAGATGACAGATCAAAAGTTTAATCTGAGTAAATGTAGCATTTTAAAGGAAAAATATGTTGATTCAAAATTTCACAGTGTCAACAAATCCCAAAAAAGTTATGAAAAAGGAAAGAAAAAGGAAATTGAGCATATAACGAACAGCTGGAAGACCAATTAACACTAATTAGGTCAATTGACAACATGATTGGGTATAAAAAGAGCTTCTCAGATTTTCAGTGTCTCTGTGAAGCCAAGATGGTAAGAGGATCACCAATTCCACCATTATTGAGCAGAAAGATAGTGCAGCAATACCAGAATGGTGTTACCCAGCGTAAAATAGCAAAGACTTTTAAGGTATCATCATCAACCGTGCATAACATCATCAAAAGATTCAGAGAATCTGGAACAATTGCTGTGTGTAAGGGTCAAGGCCTTAAAACTCTACTGGATGCTCGTGATCTCCGGGCCCTTAAACGTCACAAATAACAGAATGGGCTCAGGAATACGGGCGGCACGGTGGCTTAGTGGTTAGCACGTTCGCCTCCCAGCGCTGGGATCTTGGGTTCAAGTCCCATCTGGGTGGAGTTTCCATGTTCTCCCCGTGTCTGCGTGGGTTTCCTCCGGGGTCTCCGGTTTCCTCACACAGTCCAAAAACATGGAGGGTAGGTGAATTGGCTTCTCTAATAACTATCCTGGTGTGTAAATGAATGTCTGTATGTGTGAGCCCAGATATGGATTGGCGCTCTATCCTGGGTTAAACCCTAGTGCCCGATGCAGTCCTCCAGGTGGACGGTCGTTCCTGGTCGAGAGTACGCTGTGCGCGTTTGGCTGCCGCTTCTCACCAGTGTGTGTGTGGATTGAGCGTTCTGAGCAGTGTGGATTGTAAAGTGTCCTTGGGTGTCTAGAAAGGCGCTATATAAGTGTAAAGAAAGATACAATACTTCCAGAAAGCATTGTCAGTGAACACAATCCACCGTGCCATCCGCCGTTGCCAGCTGAAACTCTACAGTGCAAAGAGGAAGCCATTTCTAAGCAAGCTCCACAAGCTCAGACGTTTGCACTGGGCCAGGGGTCTTTTAAAATGGAGTGTGGTAAAATGGAAGACTGTTCTGTGGTCAGATGAGTCACGATTTGAAGTTCTTTATGGAACACTGGGACGCCATGTCATCCGGACCAGAGAGGACAAGGATAGCCCAAGTTGTTATCAACGCTCCGTTCAGAAGCCTGCATCACTGATGGTATGGGGTTGCAAGAGTGCTTGTGGCATGGGCAGCTTGCATGTCTGGAAAGGCACCATTAATGCAGAGAACTATGTTCAGGTTCTAGAACAACATATGCTCCCATCTAGACATCATCTCTTTCAGGGAAGACCCTGCATTTTTCAACAAGATAATGCCAGACCACATTCTGCAGCAATCACAACATCATGGCTACGTAGGAGAAGGATCCGGGTACTGAAATGGCCAGCCTGCAGTCCAGATCTTTCACCTATAGAGAACATTTGGTGCATCATAAAGAGGAAGGAGCGACAAAGAAGGCCCAAGACGATTGAACAGTTAGAGGCCTGTATTAGACATGAATGGGAGAGCATTCCTATTTCTAAACTTGAGAAACTGGTCTCCTCTGTCCCCAGACGTCTGTTGAGTGTTGTAAGAAGAAGGGGGGATGCCACACAGTGGTAAAAAACGGCCTTGTCCCAACTTTTTTGGGATTTGTTGACGCCATGAAATTTTGAATCAACATATTTTTCCTTTAAAATGTTGCATTTACTCAGATTAAGTCATCTATATCTATTATGAATAAAGTATTGACATTTGCCATCTCCACATCATTGCATTCATTCATTTATTCATAATTTGTTTAGTGTCCCAACTTTTTTGGAATCCGGTTTGTACTTCCTAATAATCTTCTAATGGAAGTATGTAAAGAGAAAAGAGAACTGGACCCAGAATAGGTCCCTGGGGAACTCTGCAGTTGAAGGAGGAATTTGACCAACGGAATTTACTAACATTCGTTGTAAACGTTCAATCACAGAGGTATGATTTAAACCATTCCAATACTGACCCCTTGGGACTGACAACATGCTCAACATTATGAATAAGCAAGTTATGGTCAACAGTATGAAAAGCAGCTTTAAGGTCCAACAGAAACAGAATGGCTGACACTGTAGTTCAGAATTTAAAATGCCCAGCCACTGAATATGAAAATATGCAGATTCTGGTCCTTTGGAAGTATGATACAGTAAATACATCTCGAAACAAAGTATGTTAGCCCTTATTTTAAAACTAATTCCTGTCCAAATAAACTTACTTACTTGTGGCTTGAACTGTGTGAAGTTATGAAGCGTTGTGCTGTAAGTCTTTAATAGAGGTGTGTGTAAACTATGGGCCTCAGCTCTACATTAAATTGGCACAGCAACCATCTGGAAACTGCTCAGGTTGTGCCCTCACTTTTCTTCATGAACAGTACTTTTTAATTATTCCACATAGTTCTTCTTTTTTATATTTGTTTTTAAATGTCAAATAATTGTTATATATTTTCTGTTCTTACATAGGTTTTGTGTCTGCACAACCTGTAATCTCTATGTTGGCAAGTGTGGGCTCCTCAGCTCTTTTTCCTTGTGATTGGAGGAAGGTATCCTGTGAACAGTCATCCATTGAGAGTCCTCATGTGGAGTGGCGAACCATTTCTGGGACAGTGATAGAGAGAAGAGGAAAGGAGCTGTATCAGGGCGAGGGGTATAAAGGCCGTGTGGACATTCCTGAAGATCAACTGCTGAAGGGGAACTGTTCAATGGTGTTGAAGGACGTTAGAGCTTAGGATGCTGGAGTCTATGAGAGCTTTCTCATGGTAAAACGAATGAAGAGATCTCGGAAACGTATTTTACTCCAGAGGGTGGAGCTCTCTGTTGATGGTGAGATCAGTCCTGATGTCTGTAGAACTATAGATTCATGATATCATGGAATTTGATTGAACAATTTAAAAAAAATTGCGTTACATAAAGGCCTTGTTTTAATGTCTTCTTATTACTCTGTTTAAATGTTTTATTTTATTTTATTATCCCCAAAGATCAACTGGACCAAGGCAAAAAAACAACTTTGTCACCAAGTAAGTAAACAACTGGCCTGATCCTAATATCTGTTGAATTATTCTAGTTCAGGAATCACTGGGCGCAAGGCGGGAACTCACCCTGGAGGGGGCACCTGTCCTTCACAGGGCGACACACATTCACACCTACAGACACTTTTGAGTCTCCAATCCACCTACCAATGTGTGTTTTTGGAGCTTGGGAGGAAACCGGAGCACCCGGACGAATCCCACGTAGACACAGGGAGAACACACCACACTCCTCACAGACAGTCACCTGGAGGAAACCTGCTCTATAAATAAACTTGCCTTGCCTATGAAACCCCCGGTTCTCTTCTGTAGATAATGGACTTTGTCATTTGATCCACAAGCTTTAGAAAGTAACATTTTGCCACAGCAGTGTTAAAGATGACGTGATAAAGCTATGACCCAAAACACCATGCTGTAAAGTTTAAGAAGAAGCTCAGTATAATCCAGAAACACAGAGAATGGCGCAGCACTGTTCTCAAAAACAAAAAGCAAAAAAAAAAAAAAAAAGCAAGAAAACTAATTACATGATGTCTGTTCTTGTAAGACCTCTAATTTTCCATAATCTTTCATTGACTTGTAATCATGTCTCTTGTGTGACATTCAAATGTTCATATCCATCTGGTTCTTCCCTGAACACCATTTGTTTAAAATAGTATTCATTCATTCATTGTCTGTAACTCTTATCCAGTTCAGTCAGTCACGGTGGCAGCAGGGTGAGTAAAGAAGCCCAGACGTCTCTGTCACTCGCAACTTCCACCAGCTCCTCCTGGGGGATCCCCAGGTGTTCCCAGGCCAACATATGAGATATAATCCCTCCAGGGTGTCCTGGGTCTACCCCAGGGCCTCCTTCCAGTTGGACGTGTCTGGTATACCTCCAGTGAGAGGCGTCCAGGAGGCATCTTTATAAGATGTCTGCGCTCCTCACCCGATCACGGAGAGTACGCCCGTTAGAGAAAGCTCATTTCGGCCACTTATATCCACAATCTCGTTCTTTCGGTCATTACCCAGAGCTCATGACCATAGGTGAGAGTGGGGACGTAGACTGACCGGTAAATTGAGAATTTTGCTTTATGGCTCAGCTCTCTTTACCATGACGATCCGGTTCAGTGACCACATCACTGCAGACGCTGCACCTAATCTACGGTCAACCTCACAATCTCTCATCCCATCACTTGTGAACAAGAACCCAACATACTTGAACACCTTCACTTGGGGTAGGTTCTCACCTTCTACCTGAAGGGAGAATGCCATCTGTTTCTGGGAGATAACCATGGCCTCATGTCAGTGGCAGATACTGGTGTTTCAAAGAGGGGAGGCTCAATTTCAGCCTACATCATAAAATGTGTCAGTTTATTTATACATAAATTCTACCCTCTGTTCCTTTTCAAGAAAATGATCTGTGACCCTGTCATACCAACAAGGCGTCTTTTCCAGTGAATTGACTAGTGTCCTCTCAATGGCCAGCAGAGCTAGGCTGCTTAAACGGTCTTGGCCCATGTGAAGTGTGTCCGCCTGTGAGTGCTTTGTGACGGTGGAGGGGCTCAGCAGCACCCGCTAGAAACTGTGATAGAAGTCAGAAAGAGTGATAGAAGTCAGTCTCCAAACACAAGCAGCTACAAAAAAACCCACCAGAAATAGAAGCTCGATTTGTCACTAGTCGTTTTTAACAAAGAAAATGCCGCTAAGAGGTTTAAGAAAGTCTGGTTCAACTCAGAACAGAATGAAATTATAATGCTCCCATGGATCTTTAAACCAAAGGGTCGCTGATTTGCTCATTTCGCTGTCAATCAAAAAGGGATTCAGCCTCAGACAGATCATCCAATCATCATGCAGACGCTGAGCGTCCGATGGGCGGGACAAAAGCCAGCATTTATCCAATGACTCGTCTCGCTTCGCTGCTTCATAATTGAGCTCTGTGGATGCTCAGCGTCCGCACTGTTTAAGTCACTGTGAATCTGCGCGAATGATTGAGAGGAAACCCGCGTGATAAGAAGCTGATTCTGAACAAAAGTTAATCACGTTGTAGTGCATATTTATTCAATGACATGTACACACAACAGTATATATTTGATCACTTATTTTTTGACATTGTAGGGGAAGCTGAGCTTCCCTTGCAGTCTTAGAGCAATCGCCACTGCCGCATGTTGAGTGGAAACAAGGCACAGCCCTGACGGAGTCCAATGCCCACACTGAACAAGCTTGACTTACTGCCGAGAGAATCACTGGATGTAGTCTGCCAACGCTTCAAGACATATACAGCAGCAGGGTGATGAAGCGTGTCAGCAGAATTATAGCTGACCCCTCTCATCCTGGACATCACCTCTTTCAAACACTTCCCTCTAGCAGAAGATTCAGGGCCATCAAAACCAGCACAATTGGACACGCTAAGAGCTTTTCCCTAGAGCCGTAACACTCATCAACCACAGTGGACACATTGCACTTTAAACTTAAACACCAAACTCCCCTACTGTATTACAGTGACTCTTCTGGAAAGTAATGCTACTTTCACAGTGGTACAGATGTTAAAATTCTGCTGTACTAGTAATAAAAATAATAATACATTTTATTTTTGGCGCCTTTCAAGACTCTCAAGGTCACCGTACATAAGAAAATCAAAGCAAAACAACAGGTATAAACAAAGCTAATTAAAGCAGGCTAATTAAAGAGATACATAAAATCAAAAATCAAAGGACTAGGCTAAAGACTGCATGCTGTCCTGAACAGGTGGGTCTTGAGGCGTGATTTAAAAATGTCCAGGGAGTCAATATTACGAATGTCCGGTGGGAGGGAATTCCAAAGACGGGGGATGGTGCGGCTAAAAGCTCTAGACCCCATGGTGGTCAGACGGGCTGGAGGGACAGTGAGACTGATGGATGAGGAGGATCTAAGAGTCCGGCAGGGTCTGTTTATGTGGAGGAGCTCTGTGAGGTATGGTGGGGCAAGGTGATGGATGGCCTTAAAAGTAAGCAATATGAGTTTAAAGTCAATGCAAGATTTTACAGGGAGCCAGTGGAGCTGTTGAAGAACAGGGGTGATGTGATCAATGGATGGAGTTCAAGAGATAATATGGGCTGCAGCATTCTGAACCAGTTGCAACTTATGAAGGGACTTGAAGGGGAGACCAGATAAAAGAGAATTGCAATAGTCCAGACGGGATGTGACCAGGGAGTGGACCAGGATGGCAGTATTGTCACGAGTGAGGGAAGGACGGAGGCGGTTGATATGACGAAGATGGAAGTATGCAGAGCGAGTGATGTTATTTATATGGGTTTGGAAAGACAGAGTGCTATCAAGGACGACACCCAGACTCCTTACCTGAGGGGAGGGGGAAACAAACGTATTGTCAGTGGGGATGGAGAAACTGTTTACTTTTGCAAGAGTGGATTTTGAACCGATGAGGAGAACCTCTGTTTTATCACTGTTGAGTTTGAGAAAATTGGAGGAGAACCAAGACTTGACTTCCTCTAAGCAATTGCATAGGGAGGTGGGAGGGAGAGAGGAAGTGGGTTTGCTAGAAAGGTAGAGCTGGGTGTCGTCAGCATAGCAATGAAACTGGATGTTGTGTTTACGAAAGATATGACCATGGGGTAGAAGATAGATTATGAAGAGAATGGGACCAAGGACAGAGCCTTGAGGAACACCGGAAGTGAGAGGAGATGGCTGGGATGTGAATGTCTTTAACTGAATAAACTGAGTGCGGTCAGAAAGATATGAGGTGAACCAGTCCAGTGGTGTGTTGGAAAAACCGATGGCTGATAGTCTATGGAGGAGGATAGAATGGGAGATGGTGTCAAATGCTGCACTCAGGTCAAGAAGAATGAGTATAAATAAAACACCAGAGTCTGCTGCAGTCAGAAGGTCATTTGTTATTTTGAGGAGAGCTGTTTCTGTACTGTGATGAGGACGAAACCCAGATTGAAACTGCTCATAGAGGTGGTTATTAGAGAGATGGGAATGAATCTGAGAGGCAACTGTCTTCTCTAGGATTTTTGAAAGAAAATGTAGGTTAGAGATGGGACGAAGGTTATTGAAGTTGTTAGGATCTAGACCGGGTTTCTTAAGAATAGGGGTGACTGCATCATAATTTATAGGAGCAGTCTCATCTTTAATGTGTCAGGCACGAGGGGTGCGGACTGACTGAGGCGGACGCACTCGCTAAAACACAGAATTCTTTATTAAACTGAAGTTAACTAGACAAAGACAGACAGACTTGGACAGAGAGAATCAAACAGAAACCTAGACTAAAGAGACAGATACTAACTAAATCTAAACAGAGGGAACTAGACAGACAGAGATAAACCTAGACAAAGTAAGCAAAACAACGAGACTGGGAACTGAAATCTAATGAGAACGAGAATGACACAAAACAACAGAACCTGACTGGGAACACGACAAAACAAAGGTGAAATGTTCGGCAACCAGGAAGTGAGGGAAGGGGACTTAAATACACGAACAGATGAGACACCCCTGAAACAGATAACGAGGGTGACGAACAAGGAGGCGGAACAAAGGCGGAGACAAGAAACAACAACAAACATAGCCATGTGCTCGCTCTCAGCACATGGCCGGACAAAACAGACATGACGAGGGCGTGACATAATGATTCTTAATCACATTAAACAGTTTTATATGGACACCTACAGTCTTTTAGACCTCCCTCACTCCACCTTCCTTTGACACTGGGTTAACCTCTGACTGTTTTTGAGACACAGTTGTGGACAGGGCAGCTACAGATAGGTCCAATGGGGCCATTAAAGGTACGTCAAGTGGCTACAGATGGGACTGTTACTGGTAATAAACTGTTTACGTAGCAGCTTTCTAATACTAAAGATCTCTTCATGTAGAAAGGAACACATGAGAAAGTGATGACACTTAAGACCATGGAGTGGAGTACTGGGAGAAGAGGTAGGTTTTTAGCTGAGATTCAAAAGAAGATTTAAAAAGCAGGGGCAACACCTTTGTCATAAAAATGTCCAGATCTTGGGTGCCATGACGCTAAATTATCTACCCCTCTAGTAACTAATCTAAATTGAAGTACAGACTGGAGAAGCTCAGAGTCTTCTCCAGGACACTGTGTCACAAAAATGATGGATCCAGTAGAACTCCAGCGCCCACCAGGCTCCATCGCGTTACGGCTCAGACTCGTACAAAATACTAAAGCCTTATGCATCTCAGTCAGGGGCTGCGTCATGTCGTGTGAATGTCTTTAATAAATAATTCATGCATAAGGCTTTAGTGTTTTGTACGAGTCCGAGCTGTAACGCGATGGAGCCTCGTGGGCACCGGAATTCTACTCGCTCTGGATCCATCATTTTCGTGATCATTAATTGTATCGTGTGAAACGAAAGTGTAATATGTGGACATGGACCCTATTGTCTCAGGGCTATACAGAACCACTGACCATTTTAATGCAGCCCTTAAGGCTGATTTGAGGATTTCGTTTCCCCAGGGACAGTGCACTTCTTGAGTACGTAGATGATTTGTTGGTGTGTTTGTCTGATGCTGAAGCATGTCATGAGGATACTACTGCATTGTAGTGTTCTCATGGGGTTGTAAGTATATCTCCAGCAAAACTGTATTACGTGGCATGTGATTTGCTGTGGCAGCAGCAGCAGAATGGGGTAAACATCATTTGAAGAGTCCGGTTCGATAACCACTGCTCATCTAGTATTACTATAAACACCGGTGTACCACAATGCTGTGTCATGAGTCCTTTCCTCTATTCCCTCTTGTTAGAAATTCGGCATTGAAGAGTCAGGAGACTGGAGTTCGGCGTTGACTGGAGTTTATTTACACATACACAGGACCATGTATGAGTACAGCTGGATGATCTCAGTCTATCTCAGGATGATCGGAAGTTTGGAAACTGGAGGTTCAGAGCTTTCCTTCACGTGTATACAGAAAAGCACGGGCACAGCTTGGTCATCAGTTTGTCACCAGTTCAGTCTGATCCCGATTCAGACTGTGACTGTTGCCAGTCCAGTCTGTTCCCAATCCAGTCTAACACCAAATATTTTAGGAGGGCCTTATATACATTGGAGTAATGGGGGAAGGGAATTGGAGGAAGACGAGGAGTGAGAGGAGGGGTATGTAGAATGAGGGTGATGAAGAACGTGTAAGACAGAGGAAGAAGGGAAAAGGTGAGAGAAAATGGAAATCAGGGGAGGGATAGGATGAAGAATAGGGGTGAGAGAAGGGGTAGGTGTGATGAGGGTGATGGTCAAGGAAATAAGGAACATGATGAGACATGAAACTATGATAGTTTCTCTCACTCTTTACCCATGACTGCAAACCTGTTGATGGCTCCAACATCATCATTAAGTTTGCAGATGACACCACAGTGACAGCAAAGATAACGATGAGGCCGCTTATAGGAAGGAGGTGGATTATCTGGCTGAGTGGTGCGACTATAACAACCTTCTGCTCAACACTGATAAGACTAAGGAGCTCATTGTGGACTTCAGAAGGAACGCTGCACTATTGAGAGCATCTTGACCAACTGCATCACAGGTGCTGCTCTGCCTCAGACCGGAAGGCACTGCAGAGGGTGGTGAATGCTGCCCAACGCATCATCGGAGCACCACTTCCTGCCATAGAGGACATCTATAGGAAGCAGTGTCTGAAAAGGACTGGGAAAACCATCAAATATCCCAGTCACCCAGCACACAGACTCTTCACCCTCCTGCCCTCTGGGAGGCGCTACAGGAGCCTTCGGACTAAGACCACCAGGTACCGGAACAGCTTCTTTCCCACAGCTGTCACACTCCAGAACTCTGCCTCCCGATACCCGAACAATAATGACGAATTGTATGCTAACACATGGACTTAAACACCACTTACCGGCTCTCTCATCTGTTGTATATATTGCCCACTATTTTACATACTGTATAACTAACCTACATTGTTCATTAGTACACACTTATATATTATACTCTCTGTTTATACACCTTCACATTCATATTTATAACCTGTTCATAGTCTGCACATTCATAACCTGTACATATTTATATTTATTCACACCATACCCAAACAATTTACTGTACATTTGTAATATACATATTTATATTTTTATTTTTTACTACTAAACACTTCTGGATGGATGCAAACTGCATTTCGTTGCTTTGTACTTGCGACATGTGCAATGACAATAAAGTTGAATTCTGTTCAACTTGATGAACAGAATTATGGACTATGATGGATCACAGATGAACTATGATGGAGAGCCTCATGAATTTTTGGCAGCCATTTCTCAGGTCTGCTCCCTGAGACCTGATTTAAGGGATATTCCAATTCCTAATGCTGATCTTAATTTATTTGTTGATGGGTCAGCATCCCATGACACTTTTGGAAAGAACTGGTTTTGCTGTTGTAACTCTGCATGAGTGTTTGTGTTCTGTCAGGTTGCCAGGTTTGCTCTCAGCTCAAGCACTGGTGGCTCTAACAGAGGCCTGTAAACTGGCTGAGGGTAAGAGTGTAAATATTTGGACAGATTACAGATATGCTTATTCCTGATGTAGTCATACAGGACGTTTCTTACATTTACAGGTAAAAACATCGATCACACTTTACTGGTGGCTTTATTGAAAGCAATTATTTTGCCCAAAGTCTCAGGCTCACATTTAAGACACTTCAGAGGTTGTTAGGGGTGATGCCCTCACAGATGCAGCAGCTAAACTTGCTGCTAAAAATGACCCATTGTTTCTTCTTTTACAGGAAGCCTGTGTTTGGGACGCCCAACCCGTCTCTCACTAAACTCACTTCTCAGTCCTCAGATGCAGAGTGTACTGCTGGATGTAAAGATGGCTGTGTTTTCAAAACGGAGTATGACAGGCCGTAGATGGACCATGTCTGCCCTCTGCGTATTTTCCCCATGTTGCCATATTGTCTCATGGTAGACACCATGTCAAGATCAAGCACCTCTCAAATCTGTAGTGCATGTTTTCCGGAACCTATTAACCTGGATCCAAAACCGTTCTCAACAACTGATGTAATTGAGTTCAGCTGCTTATTAAAAGCAGGCTCTGATTAAAAGAAACTCACTCCCCCTAAACCGTGTGAACTGAAGAGTCAAACTCATCAGCAGAACCAATCAGAATAGTCTTTTCAGGTCAGGAGCGGGACTTCTCCAAACAGCACTAGTCATTGGCAGCCTCCAGTCAATAAGTGACAGCTGGCAGCCAATCAGTTGAAGATGCCTGTTGGTCAAAGCAGCCAGCAATCAGCGAGGGCAACCACCAGTTGGGCAGCAGGAGCTGCCTGTTATGTGTATTCTCATCATCAATAGTTGTCATTAAGTTTTATAATTTCAGTCAGCTCTGATGAAACTGTAACTGGATATCCAGTTAGCAGTGAGGTCTAATAGTGTTCATTACCACCATTCACCATGTATCTTTTCTATTAGTCTATTACATTATCATATTTAACATATTTTCAATGAAACTTAATCAAACTAATTCAATGTAAAGTATGTACATTTTAAAGGTGTTATGTGATATCACAAGGGCACTATAGGTGGAAGTCACCAGGCAATAATTCAGGCTTGGTGTTTCCACAGCCACCCAACTCCTCTTGACAGTGGATACTGCCCTGCATGTGTCAAAAAACATACACCAAGTACGCACACAAATACCATGCATCATAACCCCAGTTATGCAAATAACATCCAATGTGTGCCCCCAAACAGAAACATCCCAAAATCATTCCATGAGGGTAGCCGCTCATCCTCACAGGGGAGCTCCCAGCCCATCCCACAATACAAGTATACATTAACTTAAACTGACAAATTTAAGAAAAAATATATGGGTGGCACAGTGGAGCAGCAGGTTAGTGTCGCAGTCACACAGCTCCAGGGACCTGGAGGTTGTGGGTTCGAGTTCCGCTCCGGGTGACTGTCTGTGAGGAGTGTGGTGGGTTCTCCCTGTGTCCGCATGGGTTTCCTCCAGGTGACTGTCTGTGAGGAGTGTGGTGGGTTTTCCCTGTGTCCACATGGGTTTCCTCCGGGTGACTGTCTGTGAGGAGTGTGGTGTGTTCTGCCTGTGTCTGCGCGGGTTTCCTCCGGGTGACTGTCTGTGAAGAATGTGGTGTGTCCTCCCTGTGTCCGCGTGGGTTTCCTCCGGGTGCTCCGGTGTCCTCCCACAGTCCAAAAGCACTGTAATGTCCCAAAAAACACAGAGAAACTCAAGGACCCAATTGCAGGAGTTTTATTTAAGGTTAGAATTAAGTGAATCGTAGAGGCGTGAATGGTACAGACGGGTTTATTCCAGTAAGCGTAGTCAGGGAAAGCGTGGGTCACACCGGGGAGGTGGAGTCCAAAGATTATCCGAGGGGCTAGGCAAGAGACAGGTCCTGAGGGGAAAAACAGAGGTCGAAACACCAGAAGGCAGAGAAGACAAATTGACAGGTTAGTTAATCTCATGATAGGGCAATACTTCGCAAGGAAGAGAGAGGAGAGAGGAAACTTAAAGGCTGCAAACGGGGTGTGGCTGATGAGGTGCAGGTGTAACTAATTAATACTCAGGAGAGTTGGAGCGCGAGTGAATCTTAACAGTACCCTCCTCCCGACGGGCGGCTCCAGACGCCCTGGAATGCCCTCCTCTTGATCTGCCTCGCCTTCTAGGAGCTGGATGGTCTGGGTGATCTGCATGAAAGTTGTCAATGAGTGCTGGGTCCAGGATATCCCCAGCCAGTACCCAGCATTGCTCCTCTGGGCCATAACCCTTCCACTCCCGTCGAAGTACCTTGAAAGGGCCAATGTACCGGGGACTGAGTTTCTTACAAGGTAGTCTGAGAGTGACGTGGCGTGTGGATAACCAGACCCGCTGACCGGGGTGGAATACCAGGGTGGGATTACGGACACGGTTGGCGTAGTCCTGCCGAGTTCAGAATGCTCGTCTTAGGTGGACATGGGCCTTCTCTCTGTCCTGCCACTACTGGGAAACCACTTGTCCAGTGCTGGGATGTCCGTGGGTGTATTATCCCATGGGAACAAGACTGGTTGGTAACCATATACACACACTGGAAAGGAATAAGTTTAGTTGCTGTGTGAGTGAGTTTCTAGCATATTCTGCCCATGGGAGGTATTTACTCCCGTCACTCTGGGAAGTGCAATATTGGCAGAGAAAGTGGCTTCTTGGTTCACGCGCTCGACTTCTCCATTAGACTGTGGGTGATGTCTTGAGGACAAACAGATTGTTATCCCTATTTTCTTACAAAACTGTTGCCAGACTCGAGTTGTAAACTGTGAACCCTGGTCTCATATTATTTCTTCAGGCAGACCAAAGATTCTGAAAACTAAGGAAAATATGGCCTCAGCTGTTTCTGTAGCTGTGGGTAGATGAGGGAAAGGGATTAGACGGCACATTTTTGAGAAACGGTCAGTGACTACCATGGTAGTGGTATTACCTTCAGATTCGGGAAGATCTGTGATGAAGTCCATAGCGAAATGTGTCCAGGGTCGACCAGGAATTTGTAACAGATGAAGCTCTCCTACCGGTAGGGATCGGGGGGTGTGAGATTGGGCACAAACAGGGCAAGCTAAAACGTAGTCCCGAATATCATCTCTCATGAACTTCCACCAAAACTTCCTAGTGATTAGTTGTGTGGTCCGAGTAACCCCTGGGTGACCTGTGTCCAAAGCTGTATGTGCCCATTGCATCACGTTGCCCCGTAGCGTGGCAGGAAGATATTGTTTACATTTAGGACAGTCTGGAGGGCTGGGGTCTTCTCGTAGAGCTTCCTCGATCTCCTCTTGAAAACCCCATCTAATAGGGGCTAAGAAACACCTAGCTGGTAGGATGGGAGCCGGTTCAGGGTTGGGAGCTCCCTTGTCATAAATGCGGGAAAGGGCGTCAGCCTTCAGATTCTTAGAGCCTGGACAAAAAGATACTGAGAAATTAAAGCATGCAAAAAATAGGGCCCACCTGGCTTGTTCGGGTTTCAACCTTTTTGCCGCTTTCAGATACTCCAGATTCTTATGGTCTGTGTAAACAACGAATGGACGAATGGCTAGCCAATGTCTCCATTGTTCCAATGCCAATTTTATGGCTAGGAGTTCTCGGTCACCAACATCATAGTTTCTCTCCGCAGGCAGTAGTTTTTTAGAAAAGAAAGCACAGTGATGTAACTTAGGGGGGTTACCTGACCGTTGTGAGAGGATGGCCCCTGTGCCCACCTCAGAAGCATCCACTTCCAGCACGAATGGTAGGTCGGGATCGTGTTGGCGGAGAATAGGGGCAGAGGAGAATGCCTTCTTCAGATGTCCAAATGCCATGTCAGCGCTAGATGTCCTGGAGTTATGGTGTATCCCAGGAAGGTTATGGTATTTTTGTGAAACGCACATTTTTCTGGATGCAGTGTTGAAAACAGAAAGAACTCCATGAGGTGAGTTCCCGGGTAGCCCAGCAGATGTGGGGGTTACGTTTCGAGAGCCAGGGGAAGCCTAATATGATAGGATCACGAGGGATAGTTAGTAATAAGAACTGTATTTTTTCCTGATGAACTAAACCTACCTTTAATGAGATCTGAATATACACAATGGCAATTCAAAGTGCTTTACAGAGCAATACAGAATAATTACAGTAGAATTTAAAATGTAAAAGAAAATAAAAACAATTAAAAAAAATATATTTTTTCTTTATCCACAATGTGTCTCTACCCCATCTCTGCTCTCTCTGGAACTCGCAGGCGCTTTTACTTCCACAGATGGAAACACAACCTTGATAACCTCTCTATATCACACATCCACACCCATAACCAATTCCTTCTCAATAGGTCTATGGAACTGTCAGTCTGCAGTAAACAAAGCAGACTTTATCTCCGTATATGCAAACCATCTTTCGCTAGACATCCTAGCCCTCACTGAGACTTGGATCAAACCGGAAAACAGCGCTACCCCCACTGCTCTGTCCATCAACAGATTCTCACATACCCCATGGCCTGGTAAACGAGGAGGTACGGGGCTGTTGATTTCCAACACATGGAAATATACCCAGTTCGAATATACCCAGCAACCCACTGCATCCGCTCCCTCTGTCCCCTTCCGGCGAAATCTCTGCAACCTATCTCCCACCCACTTCTCTGCCCTTGTGACTTCTTCTGTCCCACCCCCCAGCACCTTCTCATCTCTTGAGCTCAAAGACGCCACAGAGTCACTCTGCACAACACTGAGCTCCTGCTTGGATCGCCTGTGCCCTCTGACTACCAGACCCGCAAGACCCATGCAGCCCCACCCGTGGCTTACTGACTCCCTTTGATCAATGCGCACTAACCTCAGAGCTGCTGAGAGGAGATGGCGAAAAACAAAAGACCCATCACACCTGACACAACTGCAATCCCTGCTCTCAGCCTTTTCAACAAATGTCACCACTGCAAAAAAGAAATTTTACCAAGACAAAATCAATAACGCTACTGACACCCGGAAGCTGTTTTCCACCTTCAAGTCTCTGCTGAACCCTCCACCTACACCCCTGCAACCAACCTCACTGCTGACGCATTTGCTGACTTCTTCACCAGCAAAGTTGCTGCAATCAGCAGCCGGTTTTCTGACCCTTCTACACAACCTCCAGCACTCCCTTCGAATCCTCCTAAACCTAAACCTACTGCTTCCTTCCCTTCTTTCACTCCTCTCACAGAAAACGAGATATCAAATCTTCTTAGAGGCGGCCGTCCTACATCCTGTCCACTGGATCCCATTCCTACCACCCTACTGCAAACCATAGCTCCCTCCATTGAGTCCGCAGCCACTCCTGTACAAACCGGATTCCAAAAAAGTTGGGACACTAAACAAATTGTGAATAAAAACTGAATGCAATGATGTGGAGGTGCCAACATCTAATATTTTATTCAGAATAGAACACAAAACACAGATCAAAAGTTTAAACTGAGAGAATGTATCATTTTAAGGGAAAAATATGTTGTTTCAAAATTTCATGGCGTCAACAAATCCCAAAAAAGTTGGGACAAGGCCATTTTTTACCACTGTGTGGCATCCCCCCTTCTTCTTACAACACTCAGACGTCTGGGGACAGAGGAGACCAGTTTCTCAAGTTTAGAAATAGGAATGCTCTCCCATTCATGTCTAATACAGGCCTCTAACTGTTCAATCGTCTTGGGCCTTCTTTGTCGCATCTTCCTTTTTATGATGCGCCAAATGTTCTCTATAGGTGAAAGATCCGGACTGCAGGCTTGCCATTTCAGTACCCAGATCCTTCTCCTACGTAGCCATGATGTTGTGATTGCTGCAGAATGTGGTCTGGTATTATCTTGTGGAAAAATGCAGAGTCTTCCCTGAAAGAAAGAGAACCTGAACATAGTTCTCTGCATTAATGGTGCCTTTCCAGACATGCAAGCTGCCCATGCCACAAACACTCATGCAACCCCATACCATCAGTGATGCAGGCTTCTGAATGGAGCGTTGATAACAACTTGGGTTATCCTTGTCCTCTTTGCACTGTAGAGTTTCAGCTAGCAACGGCGGATGGCACGGTGGACTGTGTTCACTGACAATGCTGTCTGGAAGTATTCCTGAGCCCATTCTGTTATTTCCTTGACAGTGGCATTCCTGTTTGAGGTGCAGTGACGTTTAAGGGCCTGGACATCACAAGCATCCAGTAGAGTTTTACGGCCTTGACCCTTACACACAGCAATTGTTCCAGATTCTCTGAATCTTTTGATGATGTTATGCACGATTGATGATGATAACTTAAAAGTCTTTGCTATTTTACGCTGGGTAACACCATTCTGGTATTGCTGCACTATCTTTCTGCGCAACAATGGTGGAATTGGTGACCCTCTTACCATCTTGGCTTCAGAGAGACACTGACACTCTGAGAAGCTCTTTTTATACCCAATCATGTTGTCAGTTGACCTAATTAGTGTTAATTGGTCTTCCAGCTGTTTGTTATATGCTCAATTTCCTTTTTCCAGCCACTTCTTGCTACTTGTCCCAACATTTTTGGGATTTGTTGACACTGTGAAATTTTGAATCAACATATTTTTCCTTTAAAATGTTACATTTACTCAGATTAAACTTTTGATCTGTCATCTATGTTCTATTACGAATAAAATATTGACATTTGCCATTTCCACATCATTGCATTCAGTTTTTATTCACAATTTGTTTAGTGTCCCAACTTTTTTGGAATCAGGTTTGTATTTTGGGGATGATGTTCATGCCTTCATTTCTTCACTAACCTCTGGAAAATTTCTAAACACCTTCAAGTAAGCTCAAGTAGGACCTCTACTCAAAAAAACCTTCTCTTGCTCCTTCTATAGTAGAGAACTACCGACCAGTCTTTCTCCTCCCCTTCCTGTCTAAAATCATTGAAAGAGCTGTCTTTAAGCAGGCAACAAAATTCCTCTCCCAACATAACCTTCTTGACTCGAACCAATCCGGCTTCAAAAGCGGCCACTCGACGGAAACTGCACTTCTGTCAGTAATGGAAGCTCTTAAAGATGCCAAAGCAACAGGTTAGTCCTCAGTTCTCATTCTGCTTGACCTATCAGCAGCATTTGACACGGTCAACCACCACATCTTACTAAACAAACTTACTGACATGGGCTTCAAGAACAATGCACTCTCCTGGTTTGAGTCTTATCTCACTGGACGATCCTTCAATGTGTCATGGCTTGGACAAACATCAGCGCGACACCACCTCACCACAGGTGTGCCCCCAGGCTCAGTGCTGGGTCCCCTCCTCTTTGCCTTGTACACCACCTCTCTAGGCCCAATCATACATTCGCACGGCTTCTCCTATCACTGCTATGCAGATGACTCACAGCTCTATTTATCCTTTCCACCAGGTGACACTTCAGTGGCAACTTGAATCTCTGACTGTCTCTCCGACATATCTACATGGATGAAGGAACATCACCTCCAATTGAATTTATCCAAAACTGAACTACTGGTCCTCCCAGCCAAGCAAGCTATTCTCCACAACATCAACATCAAGCTAGAGTCCCTATCAGTGGCTCCCACCAAGGTTGTAAGAAACCTGGGTGTCAAGGTTGACGACCAGCTGAGCTTCGCAGATCACGTTACCGCTGTAGCTCGATCGTGCCGCTTCTCCCTATTCAACATAAGGAAGATTAGGCCATACCTAACTCAACACACAACACAGCTCCTTGTTCAGATGTTAGTAATCACCTGTCTAGACTATTGCAACGCCCTCCTGACAGGTCTTCAGGCCTGTGCTGTGAGACCGCTACAGATGATCCAGAATGCTGCAGTACGCCTGGTTTTCAACCAGCCTAAAAAAGCACATGTCACGCCCCTATTAGTTGAGCTGCATTGGCTACCCTTAGCTGCTCGCATCAAATTTAAATCACTAATGATGGCCTTCAGAGTACTCACTGGTTCTGCTTCCATCTACCTCAATAGACTCTTAAAACAATACGTTAGCGCCCGCCCTCTCCGTTCCTCAAAGGAGCGCCAACTAACACGACCAACCCCCCGTACAGGTCAGTTGAGGCTATTCTCATCTCTGGTACCACGCTGGTGGAACGAGCTTCCAAGCACTATCAGAGCAACAGGAACCCTCTCCGCATTCAAGAAATCCTTGAAAACCCAGCTCTTCCGAGAGTATCTTTTGCACTGAAAGTCTTTCTTTAATGCACTTATTACTTCCTGGCATATTGCACTCAATGTAAGGTATAATTGTATAATTGTATAATTTGTGCTGTAGTTTGAATGAGAGATCCTCTTTTGTAAGTCGCTTGGGATAAAAGTGTCTGCCAAGTGCATAAGTGTAAATGTAAATGCATAATATAGAATTAAAACAGAATATAAAATAATAAAAAAATGATTAAAAGCTATACAGTAAAAACAATAAAAACAGAATAAGGACAGTTATTAAAATGGTACTAGAAATAAAATAAGTAAATCTACATTTTTAAATCATATCTAAGTGCAGCACTACTCAAAGGCACAGGAGAACAGGAAAGTCTTTATTCGAGATTTGAAGACAGTAATATTTGGGGCAAATCTGATGTCTTCCGGGAGTCTGTTCCAGGTGCAGACAGCATAGTGACTGAAATCTGCCTCCCCCTGTGTGGTTCTGACCCAGGGCACTAGTAACCAGTCCCGAGTGATCTGAGGGGCCTACTGGGTTCATACACTTCTAGCAGATCTGAAATATTTTTTGGTCCGGGGCAATATTTTTTGATTTATAAACAATTAATAATACTTTAAAATAAATTATGTGTTTAATTGGTAGCCAGTGCAGTGACCTGAGGACAGGAGTGATGTTCTCGGTTCTCTTGGTTCTGGTAAGAGTTCTAACTGCTGCATTTTGAATAAGCTGCAGCTGCCTGACTGTGGACTTGGGAAGTCCAGTAAAAAGACCATTGCAGTAGTCCAGCCTGCTAGAGATGAATGCATGAATGAGTCTGGTTGTGACACATACCCTTTGAATTTTGATATGTTCTTAAGGTGATAAAATGCAGATTTTGTTATTACCTTTATTTGGCCATTAAAGTTGAGATCCAGGATTATGCAGATTTCTGACCTGGCCTTTAGTCTTTAGAACTCTGTTCTTAAGCTGAGTAGTGACCTCAAGTCTTTGCTCCTTGATGCCAAACACAATCATCTCTGTCCTATCTTTGTTTAGTTGAAGGAAACTGTCCCTCATTCAATTATTTACTGGAGTTGCAGAGAGTGTCAATGGGACTATTTATTTATTTATACACACTGCCATTCCTTGCTACTATTATTTAATTTCATAGATATGGTGCCTTATTCTGTGTAGTTGTATTGTCTATAGTTGATTATGAGTTTGTCTATTTAAATTACGTATTGTCTTATTTTGCATAGCACATTGGAGTTTAGAGACACGGAATCTCGTTTAGCTGTGCACTGCTGTGTGTTGTCTAAATGACAATAAAGTTCACTTTGACTTTGACTATAGTCACCTGGTGACAGAGCTAAATAGATCTGAGTGTCATCTCCATAACTATGATAGGCAATTTTATTATTTTTAAGAATTTGTCCAAGTGGTAACATGTAAAGGTTAAACAGTAGAGGTCCAAGAATTGATCCTTGTGGAACACCGCAGGTCAGCGATGTTCGTCTTGATTTATAATTTCCAATAGCCATAAAATAGTCTCTATCCGCTAAATACGATCTTAACCAGCTGAGAGTGGTTCCTGAAAGACCCGCCCAGTTCTCTAGTCTGTCTAAAAGGATGCTGTGATCAACATTATTAAATGCAGCACTAAGAACGAGAAGCACTAGCACAGATACCACTGTCTGTGTTCAGACGGATTTCATTTAGGATCTTTATGAGGGCAGTTTCTGTGCTGTGATGTGGACAGAAGCCTGTCTGGAAGTCATCACAATAACAGTGTTCATGTAAAAATTTGCTGAGCTGAATAGAATCAACTCTCTCAGTAATTTTGCCTATGAAAGGAAGATTAGAGATTGGTCTGTGGTTGTTCAGGATAGTGCTGTCTAAATTGTTCTATTTTAAGAGAGGTTTGATTACTGCAGTTTTTAATGCTTGAGGGAAGATCCCTGAAAGTAGAGACACATTTACTATTTGCAGTATGTCCTCAAATAGACAGAAGACTTCCTTCATAAAGTGCACAGGTAACACGTCTAATGTGCATGTGGATGGTTTTAGATGCTGGACAGTATTCTCTAGAGTATTCAGATCAATAGCAGTGAATTCAGACAGGGCACATTTTAGATTTTGAGGCTGTATAATAACAGCTCTGCTGTCAAGAGACGTATTGAAGATCGTTTGCCAGATGTTTAGAATTTTTTATTGCTTGTCACGCCCTCGTCTCGTCAAGTCTGTTTTCCCCCGGCCATGTGTTCTTTTAGCACATGGCTATGTTTGTTTATGATCTAGTCCCGCCTTTGTTCCGCCTCCTCGTTTGTCATTTGTTATCCTGCCCCCTCGTTATCTGTCCAGGTGTGTCTCGTTTGTGTCTAGTATTTAAGCCCTCTTGTCTCACGTCCTGTTTGTCGAACATTTCTCCTTTCACCTTTGTTTTGTTGTGTTCCCAGTCAGGTCCTGTCGTTTTGTGTCATTCTCGTTGTTATTAGATTCCAGTTCCCTGTCTCGTTGTTTTGCTTACTGTGTCTAGGTTTTTCTCTGTCTGTCTAGTTCCCTCTGTTTATATTTAGTTAGTATCTGTCTCTTTAGTCTAGGTTTCCGTTTGATTATCTCTGTCCAAATCTGTCTGTCTTTGTTTAGTTAACTTCCGTTTAATAAAGATTTCTGTGTTTTAGCGAGTGCGTCCGCTCCGTCAGTCCGCACCCCTCATGCCTGACAGAATGTTCGACCAAAATATGGACGCAGCTAGCACAGACTATTCGTTTGTGAGGTGTGCTGTTCACCGGACTCCATTCCGCTCAGGCCCCAAAGATCCTGTGGAGGTGGTTTTAAGAGCGGCCTCGGAATGGAGTCGCCGGCTCCAGCTCCTGCCTGGCGCTGTTCCGAATCCCATACAGGAGGAGTCGACTCGTGAATCGAGTAATTGCGCCAGCGGGAGTCGAAAGAGTCTGCGAAAGAAACGTGCTGGAGGCACCCCCTCGATGGTGGATTACCCCCTCAGGTCCGGGAAAAATTTTTTTGGGGGGGGGGGTTAAGGGTAGGGGCTGTTAGCCTCCAACTTCAGGACATGAAAAGTGAGGCTAACAGGGGCGCACCTCTGGCGGATCCATGGATAAAGAAATCCCTCAAGAGTGCGCCCATCAGACCCCCTAAACCCTTAGCAGCTCCAGCACGTGCCCGGCGATCGGCACGGGCCCCTGCCTCCATGGACGTCGTCGCAGGTCCCCCTGCCTCCGTGGACGTCGTCGCAGGTCCCCCTGCCTCCGTGGACGTCGTCGCAGGGTCCCGCCTCCGTGGACGTCGTCGCAGGGTCCCCTGCCTCCGTGGACGTCGTCGCAGGGTCCCCTGCCTCCGTGGACGATGTCGCAGGTTCCCCTGCCTCCGTGGACGACTTCGCAGGTCCCCCTGCCTCCGTGGACGACGTCGCAGGTTCCCCTGCCTCCGTGGACGACGTCGCAGGGCCTCCTGTCCTGGTGAAAGCGGCGCCTCCAGCCGCTCCTGTCCTGGTGAAAGTGGCGCCTCCAGCCGCTCCTGTCCTGGTGAAAGCGGCGCATATGGCTGCTCCTGTCTCCGCGAAAGCGGCGCCTACGGCCGCTCCTGTCCCCATGATGGCGGCACCCGCCGCTCCTGTCTCCGTGATGGCGGCACCCGCCGCTCCTGTCTCCGTGATGGCAGCACCCGCCGCTCCTGTCCCCGTGATGGTGGCACCCGCCGCTCCTGTCCTCGTGAAGGTGGCACCTCCAGCCGCTCCTGTTCCCGTGAAGGCGGCTCCCTCAGCCGCTCCTGTCCCAGTGACTGTGGCCCCGGCCGCCTCTGCTCCCGTGACTATGGCTTCGGCCGTTTCGGCACCCGTGACTGTGGACCCGGCCACTCCTGGTCGTGTCCGAGGGACGGCCCCAAGGACTTTGGGGCCGATCCCCAGAACTGTGCCCAGGCTGGTTCCTCAGACTGCCCCACAGACATTTGCCAGTCCTGGGCACCCCCCAGTTATTTTGGTTCCCCTGTCTGTCCCTGTCCTGGTCCCTGTCTCTATCCTCGTCCCAGTACCTATGTCTGCCATTGTCTCTGTCCCAGTCCCTGTCACTGTTTTCGTGTCTGTCCCCCTAAACGTCTTGGTCCCTGTTCCCCTGCCAAGTCCAGTTCAGTCCCCTGTTAGTCCAGTCCAGTCCCCGTGTCCGTCCAGTGTTCAGTCACCTGTTTCGTCTCCTGTCCAGTCTCTGTTTCAACCCCCTGTCCAGTCTCAAGTTCCGTCTTCTATCCAGTCCCAGTACCCAGCCTCTATCCAATCACCTGTCCTGTCTCAAGTCCAATCACCAGTCTTGTCTCCGTTTTCTATGCATGTCCAGTCTCGATCCCCATCCTGTGTTCAGTCACCTGTCTTGTCTCCATTCCAGTCCCCTGTCCTGTCACCTGCCCATGTCCAGTCTTCTGTCCCCACACATGTCCAGTCTCCGTATCCGTCCAGCGTTCAGTCACCTGTCTTGTCTCCACTCCAGTCTCCCTTTCAACCCTCTGTCCTGTCTCAAGTCCTGTCACCTGTCCCGTCTTCTGTCCAGTCCCTGTTCCCATCCAGTGTCATGTCCAATGTCATAAACCCTGTCCAGTCTCCTGTCCAGTCTCTTGTGTCCACTCCCGTCCTGTCCAGTCCGTTCCAGTCTCTTGTTGCCCCCCTTTGTCAGTCTCCTGTTATGTCCCGTGTCCCGTCTCAAATATCCGGTCCTGTCGTGTCCCCAGTTCCTGTCTTGTCTTGAGTCTTGTCTTCCGTGCCTTCTCCAGTGCCAGCTCCTGGGGAGTTTAGGAGTACGCGCCCCGGGAGTTGCGCGTTCGGGGGGGGCATCTGTCACGCCCTCGTCTCGTCAAGTCTGTTTTCCCCCGGCCATGTGTTCTTTTAGCACATGGCTATGTTTGTTTATGTTCTAGTCCCGCCTTTGTTCCGCCTCCTCGTTTGTCATTTGTTATCCTGCCCCCTCGTTATCTGTCCAGGTGTGTCTCGTTTGTGTCTAGTATTTAAGCCCTCTTGTCTCACGTCCTGTTTGTCGAACATTTCTCCTTTCACCTTTGTTTTGTCGTGTTCCCAGTCAGGTCCTGTCGTTTTGTGTCATTCTCATTGTTATTAGATTCCAGTTCCCTGTCTCGTTGTTTTGCTTACTGTGTCTAGGTTTTTCTCTGTCTGTCTAGTTCCCTCTGTTTATATTTAGTTAGTATCTGTCTCTTTAGTCTAGGTTTCCGTTTGATTATCTCTGTCCAAGTCTGTCTGTCTTTGTTTAGTTAACTTCCCTTTAATAAAGATTTCTGTGTTTTAGCGAGTGCGTCCGCTCCGTCAGTCCACACCCCTCGTGCCTGACATTGCTAAAGAAAGCTGCAAATTCATTACATTTTCCCACAGACAGTAGTTCTAGGTTTACCTATGATGGTGGGTTTCTCAGCGGATGAAATATTGTGAATAATGAGCGGGCATTGTTAGGGCTTTTACTAATGATCTCAGAGATGTAGGTATGCCTGGCCTTTCTAACTTCCACATTGTATTTACTGAGTTACTCTTTATAAATTTCCAAGTGAATGTGAAGTTTAGTGTGCCTCCATTTACGCTCAGCCTTTTTTCACTCGTTTTTCTTGTATTTTACCTCTATGCTGCATCGCCACAGTGCTTTCTTCTTACCAGATACAGCTTTTGTTTTCAGAGGGGCCAAACAGTCAATAAGACTCAGAGCTTTGGAGTTAAGATTCGCAAGAGCACTTTCAGGAGAGTGAGATATTTTGCACTGTGTTTTTGACATAGCCTCCATAAACAGCTCCTTCGTGTTCTCAGTAAAATATCTTTTCTTCACACTGACAGACCTGGTTTGAACAGCTGGAGTGGTTTCAATATTAAAAAAGACACAGAAGTGGTCAGAGATCCCTAAATCTTTCACAGATATAGATGATGACCAAGTGCAGTGTGTGCCCGTGGTTGTGGGTAGGTCCATTCACAGCTGGGACAGACCAAAGACAAGTATTGCAATCTGAGGTGTACCTTTTAGTACAGTACTTAGATACTCAATAGAAAGGAAGTCGCCAAATACGGCATGCTTGCATTGAAATATATTTTTAAACAGGGCAGCTATTCCACCACCTTTTCTGCATTGGTGCTGTTTTCTAGCCAGGTTTCTGTTAAAAGCAAGAAGTCTGAATTGTGTGAGGTGATAAGTTCACTTACTATAAATGATTTATGTATAAGTGACCTAATATAAATAAGAGCTAGTTTTAAAACAAAGTAATTCCAGATCTGACTGATGTCTAAGGACATACTTTAGGTTGGAAATATTTACACCATCTGTTGTGTACTCTATTTCTGATAAGTACTGGAATGGGAGACATTACAGACTCACGGGGTCCAAGAAAACATGCACTGCTGACATTATCATTATCACGCCGTTAGGCTCTAAACGTGTGGACACATGCGCATTAACACCTTATTAAAAATTTGCATGATAACACATAAAATTTTGTTGTGATAACGTGACCAAAAATGACACGTTTACACGATTCTTAAGGTTTTTGTCAAATAGATGCAGCTAATGTTTTAAATGGGTGTCATAAATTCACACCTTTCAGTCTGAATGGGTTTTCTACCAAAACCTTTAAACACCACCAGCTCTTCAAGTGAGACAGAAGAGAACAAGCAGATTACATTTAATTACACCTACTAACTTTAAGATCATTTCTTTGAACATTGTAAATACATGAATATTATTGCTGTCCAAAGAAAAACATGTATCTCTCAAAATAGTAACTTTACAGGAGAAGGAAAAGACCTTTTTAACTTTCAGTGGAAGTCAGTGTGAGAATATTTTAATTCAGAGGAATTCTGGAACATTTCTATTGGTCATTCGTCACGAGATTTACACACAGTGTGAAGGACATCTCACAGATGATGTAGTAAACTAAACATCCACAGCCGCAACATACAGAGTACTGTGTTTGTGTATTCAATCTGCAAGCTGGAATGACCTGAGAATCACTTTTGATACAGCAAGCACATTGTTAATGACCACTGTGTTAATGTACATCAAGCAGCCAAAACAAAGCAGCCCTGGAGATATTCTTCAAAACTGCAGTGGTCTGGTATCGCTTTGATTTAACCCTGATATTTAATAAATATTCATATGATATTTAACCCTGAGTTTAATATCTAACATTTCTTATGAGTTTTCAACGCTATTACTCCTAACTCCTACAGTAAATACACATAAATATATACAAATATATAATGTAATATATATATATATATATTTATATATATATATATATATATATATATATATATATATATATATATATATATTGTCACGGATCACGGGCGGACTGACGGAGGCGGACGCACTTGCTAAAACACGGAGGGTTTATTATAACAAATATCAAAACAAAGAAACATAACAAGCACAAACGGACAGAAGGTCAAACACGAAATGCGGAAATAACAAAAGTAGGGATATAAACGAAACGACTTGACACGAAGAAGGAAAGAGACAACACGACAGGACTCAGAACATAGCAAAAACACGACTTGACTAGGAAACTTAACAATACCAAATGAAGTGAAGCGAAATGAACGACAAACAGGACGTGAAACAAGAGGGCTTAAATACTCACACAAACGAGACACACCTGGACAGATAACGAGGACGGGTTAACACATGACACGGACAAGGAGGCGGAACAAAGGCGGAGACTCGAACATAAACAAACATAGCCATGTGCAAATAAAGCACATGGCGGGGACAACAGACTCGACAGGACGAAGGCGTGACAGATGCCCCCCCCTGAACGCGCAACTCCCGGGGCGCGTACACCTACACCCCCAGGAGCTGTCACAGGAGAGGGCACGGAAAACAAGACAGACTAAGACAGAACACCGTGAGAGACAGGATTCAGGACAGGACGGGAACAGACACAGAAGCTGGGGACATGACAGGAGACCGAAAAAAGGGAAAAGGAGACAGGACTTGGGATTGGAATGAGGCTGGGTACTGGGACTGGACATGAGACAAGACCGAGGGTTGAAACGGTGGCTGGACAGGAGACAAGACAGGTGATTGAACACTGGACGGACACGGGGACAGGACAGTAGACTGACAAAGTGGGGTGACAGGAGACGAAACAAGAGACTGGAGCAGACTGGACAGGACGGGAGTGGACACATGAGACTGGACAGGCGACTGGACAGGGTTTTTGACACTGGAAGGGAACAGGGACTGGACAGGAGACAGGACAGGTGACTGAACGCGGGATGGATACGGTGACTGGACATGACTAACAGGGGACTGAACATGAGACCGGACAGAGGGTTGAAACGGGGACTGGACAGGAGACGAGACTTGAGACAAGACAGAGGGTTGAAACGGGGACTGGACAGGTGACGGGACTTGAGACAGGACAGAGGGTTGGAACGGGGACTGGAAAGGAGTAACAGGGGACTGAACATGAGACAGGACAGAGGGTTGGAACAGAGACTGGACAGGGCTGACAGGGGACTGGACAGGATTCACAGGAGACTGGACTGGACTTGGCAGGGGAACAGGGATCAAGACATTCAAGGGGACAGACACGAATACAGTGACAGGGACTGGTACAGAGACAAAGGCAGACACGGGCACAGGGACAAGGACAGAGACAGGAACCAGGACAGGGACAGACATGGGAACCAATATAACAGGTGAGTGCCCAGGACTGGCAAATTTTTGTGGGGCAGTCTGAGAAGCCAGCCTGGGCACAACTCTAGGAATCGGCCCCGAAGTCCTTCGGGCCGACCTACGGACTTGACCTGAAGCGGCCGGGGCCACAGTCACGGGTGCCGGAACGGCCGAGGCCACAGTCATGGGGGCCGGAACGGCCGAGGCCACAGTCACGGGGGCAGAAGCGGCCTTAGCCACAGTCACGGGGGCAGGAGCGGCCGTAGCCACAGTCACGGGGACAGGAGCGGCCGTAGCCACAGTCACGGGGACCGGAGCGGCCGTAGCCACAGTCACGGGGACCGGAGCGGCCGTAGCCACAGTCACGGGGACAGGAGCGGCCGTAGCCACAGTCACGGGGACAGGAGCGGCCGTAGCCACAGTCATGGGGACAGGAGCGGCCGAGGGAGCCGCGCTCACGGAGACAGGAGGCCCTGCAGTGACGTCCACGGCAACAGGAGGCCCTGCAGTGACATCCACGGAGACAGGGGAGCCTGCAGTGACGTCCACGGAGACAGGGGAGCCTGCAGTGACGTCCACGGAGACAGGGGAGCCTGCAGTGACGTCCACGGAGACAGGGGAGCCTGCAGGGACGTCCACGGAGACAGGGGAGCCTGCAGGGACGTCCACGGAGACAGGGGAGCCTGCAGGGACGTCCACGGAGGCAGGGGAACCTGCGACATCTTCCACGGAGGCAGGGGAACCTGCGACGTCTTCCACGGAGGCAGGGGAACCTGCGACGTCGTCCACGGAGGCAGGGGAGCCTGCGACGTCGTCCACGGAGACAGTCACGGGGACAGGAGCGGCCGTAGCCACAGTCACGGGGACAGGAGCGGCCGTAGCCACAGTCATGGGGACAGGAGCGGCCGAGGGAGCCGCGCTCACGGAGACAGGAGGCCCTGCAGTGACGTCCACGGCGACAGGAGGCCCTGCAGTGACGTCCACGGAGACAGGGGAGCCTGCAGTGACGTCCACGGAGACAGGGGAGCCTGCAGGGACGTCCACGGAGACAGGGGAGCCTGCAGGGACGTCCACGGAGACAGGGGAGCCTGCAGGGACGTCCACGGAGGCAGGGGAACCTGCGACATCTTCCACGGAGGCAGGGGAACCTGCGACGTCTTCCACGGAGGCAGGGGAACCTGCGACGTCGTCCACGGAGGCAGGGGAGCCTGCGACGTCGTCCACGGAGGCAGGGGAGCCTGCGACGTCGTCCACGGAGGCAGGGGAGCCTGCGACGTCGTCCACGGGGACTGGAGAAAGTGCGACGACGTCCACGGAGGCAGAGGAATCTGCGACGTCATCCACGGGGACTGGAGAAAGTGCGACGACGTCCACGGAGGCAGAGGAATCTGCGACGTCGTCCACGGAGACGGGAGAAACCGCGACGACGTCCACGGAGGCAGAGGAATCTGCGACGTCGTCCACGAGGACAGGAGAAACTGTGACGACGTCCACGGAGGCAGAGGAATCTGCGACGTCGTCCACGAGGACAGGAGAAACTGTGACGACGTCCACGGAGACAGGAGAGGCGGGTGTCGTGCTCACGAAGACAGTAGAAGCGCGCGCCGCGCTCACGAAGACAGGCGCGGCTGGAGACGCCGCATTCATGAAGATAGGAGCGGCTGGAGGCGCCGCTTTAACGGAGACTGTAGCGGCCGTAGGCACCGTGCTTACGGAGACAGGAGTTGGGACTTCTACCGAGGCAGGGGCTCATGCTGCTCGCCGAGCACGAGTTCTAGATTTAGCGGGTTTAGGGACACTGATGGGCGCACTCTCGAGGGAATTCTTTGACTGTAGTTTCCCCGGAGATGCGCCCCTGTTAGCCTCATCACCCATGTCCAGTGGTTTGAGGCTAACAGCCCCTACCCTTAACCCCCCCCAAAAATTTCCCCGGACCTGAGGGGGTTTTCCTCGCAAGCAGAGGTAACTGCAGAGACATCCTCGGGAGTTGAATGGGAGAATCTCTCCGTAAAAAGTTCAAAAAATGTCTCTACATCGATGTCTAGAGATCTCTCCTTGATTACGGCCTCAGCCCACCGTAACGCCTCTCCTCTAAGGAGAGATCTCATGAACATAACCTGGACCGACGCTGGAGGAGGAGGACAAGTTAAATATTCGAAATAATTTCGACATTGGAATATAAAACCTTTCCAATTTGGACCTCCTTCATATTCCGCCGGAACTCCCAGAAAGGACTGCAAAACGAGAGGCTGATCACCAACCCTCACAGCTAGTATATCCTCTGCCGTTTTTATGTTCCTCTCCGGGAGAGAGTCTGTGTCAGCTGCGTCCTTGTGGTCGTTCATTCTGTCACGGATCACGGGCGGACTGACGGAGGCGGACGCACTTGCTAAAACACGGAGGGTTTATTATAACAAATATCAAAGCAAAGAAACATAACAAGCACAAACGGACAGAAGGTCAAACACGAAATGCGGAAATAACAAAAGTAGGGATATAAACGAAACGACTTGACACGAAGAAGGAAAGAGACAACACGACAGGACTCAGAACATAGCAAAAACACGACTTGACTAGGAAACTTAACAATACCAAATGAAGTGAAGCAAAATGAACAAAGGCGGAGACTCGAACATAAACAAACATAGCCATGTGCAAATAAAGCACATGGCGGGGACAACAGACTCGACAGGACGAAGGCGTGACATATATATATATATATATATATATATATATATATGTTGTATTTTATATAATGTATAGTTATATCTGCACAACCTGGAATCTCTATGACTGTCAGAGATGCAAGTTATTTTCTACATTTGACGAGACATTATTTAATTTTATTTAATATTTGTTTAAGGAGATTAAAGGTATTTTCTTATTTTTGCCAGCCAGTGTTTCATATTTATTTTGTTTACAAGAAATGCAACTTAAATAACCATAAATAGTTAGTGTGTTTCCTTCAATTATTTTACAATCATAAACATATGCACCGTTTCATTAGAAAATATCTCAGCTTTAATACATTTAGCTGTGTTAGTAAACTATGGAAAAAAGAAAAATAATCATTCATTAATCATAATTGAGGAAAGGTTTCTCTGAATCGTGATACTGATTTGAGGTCATATCGCACAGCCCTAGCACTGGAAAATCTCTGCTGAACAACAGCCAACTGAAGAGGTCTGTGTGGACGAGCTGGACCGCATGCCAAAATAAAATGTTTATAAAGAAGACACCAGGTGTAAATTTCCACTGTACACTGAGAAAACACGAGTACTGTGACAAGTGCAAGGTCCACTACTGCTTCATTCCACAGTGAAACTGCATCAAACAGCCCACAGGCAATGACTCTGGGATATGGACTGGCATACATCCTGTACAAACACAGGATACAGTTCAGAATAAAAACTAAACAAAGCACTGGAAATACTGTTCAAAATGCACTTCACAAAAGAAAAGTGTAGAGTTTCTCAAAAGCTCATTAATATATATATATTTTACCAAATATGACCACAAAGTGTTAAGATAGTGATAGGTTTTTCTCCTTGGTTAACTGTTAAACAAAGTAAACTCCTCACAGACAGTCACCCGGAGGAAACCCACGCAGACACAGGGAGAACAGACCACACTCCTCACAGACAGTCACCCGGAGGAAACCCACACAGACACAGGGAGTCCGGTTTCCTCCCACAGTCCAAAAACACACGTTGGTAGGAGGATTGTTCTTATTTTGACATGTGCTTAGTTAGTCACGATAGTGTTTGTGAATGTGTTTTCCTCATTGTAATACTGATACATATTTTTTTATGTTTCTGTAGTATTTTTTTATTCTGGTTTATTGTAGACAAACTCAATGGATTTCTTTGCAGTGGTGGTGATAGGAATGTCTGCAAATCATAGGTATTTTTTTACTATCTATACTGATATGTTAATGTGTAGATGCTTAGAAAGAAAGTATAGACACTTTTAAATTGTCATGCCCTCATCCTGTCAGGTCTGTTTTCCCCGCCATGTGCTTTATCTGCACATGGCTTTGTCTGTTATTGTCCTTGTCTCCGCCCTTGTTCCGCATCCTCGTCTGTGTCATTTGTTAACCTGCCCCCTCGTTAGCTGTCCAGGTGTATTGTGTCTGTGTTTAGTATTTAAGTCCCCTTCCTTCTCTTCCTGTTATCGGTCATTTGTTGTTTTTCTCTTTCCTGGTCTAGTCAAGTCGTTTCGTTTTCCCAGTCATGTCGTGTGGTTTCCTTCCTTCTCTGTGTCAAGTTGTTTTGTTTAAATTCCTACTCTTGTTGTTTCCTCATTTCGTATTTGCCCTTAAGTCCGTTTGTGTTTGTTTTGTTTCTTTGTTTTGATATATATATATAATATATATATATATATATATATATATTAAATCACTGTGTTCTAGCAAGTGCGTCCGTCTCTGTCAGTCCAGTATGTCACAGTGATTTGTGACATAAATAAAAACACTTCAGACCACATGGAGCATTTCAAACCATTTGTTACATTGCAGAATTACTTAGATACGGACTTACAAAAAGTTCTAAAAAATTGGTGCACCCCTCCATCTGGACATGTTTATATAAATAAATAAATGTTTGATTTTGCAACCGTCGGTTGTCTTGTTTTGTGAACGATTTCGAAATCAGTGTAATTTTAAACATTTTTATGGTTGGTATAGAATTATATTGGCAAATTTTATTGCTTGTAAACTACTGTATATTTAAATATTATACCAAATTACTGTAAAATGGATTACAGTATAATCAATAATTACTGTAAAAAAACACAAGAAATACTTGTAATTGATCTACAGGGTAAAAATAAGTTTGTATCCAAGTATTTACAAGTTTGTAACAGTATTTTCTTGTGTACAGTGGGTACTGTAATTTGATTTACAGTCATAAACAGTATGTTTTACAGTAGATTATTGTCAACTTTTTGCCAGTTATTTACTGTAAATTCTACATGAGGATGACTTCTCAGCAGTGAACCACAAAGAGAACTTTTAACTCAGTGTTTCTGCATGTGTTCAGTTGAGTCCTCAAAAACACTTCAAACTCCATTAAGTGGCATCTGAGCTGTGTGTAGAAACACTCCATGTTTAATCTCCTACTGAAACACTGTTGATCTTTCAGCAGGCACAGCATTTACTCTGTCACCCACACCTCCAATCACTGTTTGTTCTCTGTGCAGTGCACATTGTAGATCCCATTCACCTCTAAACAACATAAACTTCTCAGAGGTCACAACAATAGTGGGCCTCATTTCAGATGGTGATGAAGGATCCTGCAGGAATGAGGTGGAATGGCTAGGTCCTGGGACTTAACACCTCTAAGATAAAGGATATCATTGTGGACTTCAAATCAAATCAAATCAAATTTTATTTATATAGCGCTTTTCACAACAAAAAGTCTGGGTCCAAGCCTCCTATGAGCAAGCCAGGGGCAACAGTGGCAAGGAAAAACTCCCTCAGCACACGAGGAAGAAACCTTGGAAGGAACCAAGACTCATACGGGGAACCCATCCTCCTCGGGTCGACACCGGAGACACAGAGAACAGAAGTAAAAGTGAAATGATGACAGATGAAGGGGTTATAATAATATAAATGTAGTATATTAGTGATGATGGAGAAGCGGAAAAGAAAATGATGATGATGATGATATTAGTGATGTATGAGTCTGATGAAGGAGGTGGTGATCAGGGATTCTGTGTGAGTTAAAATTAGGTGCAGAGTTAATCTGAGATAAAACAGCATAGCCAAGCATGATATTGAAGATGAGACAAGGCCAGGATCTTGTACAGGACACGGGCTCGATCAGGGCAACACCTGGAGAGCAGCAGGACATCTCAAAGCATGAGAGAGACGGGAGAAAGAAAACCAGACAAAGGGAACAAATAAAAATACAGAGGTTAGTAGGGTCATGGTAAAGAATGGGCAAATTTGTCCTGCGAAAAAAGCTTCCACGGGTCAGGCAAGAGAACCCAGCGACAGACAGCGTGTTGGTGGTTACTAGAAAGCTAACTAAAAATGCTGTAGCTATGGTGATATGACAGGGTTAATACAGAACAGTGATAATATGAAAACCAGCTCAAACACTAATAGAGAAGGAGTAACCTGAAAGTGAATGATTAACCAAAAGCTTGTTTGAAAAGGTAGGTTTTTAATCTAGATTTAAAGATTGAGAGTGTGTCTGAGCCCCGAACAGTAACCGGAAGGCTATTCCAGAGTTGAGGAGCTTTGTGAGAAAAGGCTCTTCCTCCTGCTGTGTTTTTCTTAATGCGAGGAACTAAGAGTAGATGGTCGTCCTGTGAACGAAGTGTACGTGACGGGCGATAAGGTCTGAGAAGTTCAGTAAGATACTGCGGGCCTAAACCATTTAGAGATTTATAAGCTAAGAGGAGTATTTTATAGTCAATGCAAAATTTTACAGGTAGCCAGTGTAGGGACGAGAGAACTGGGGTGATATGTTCGAAGGTTCTAGCTCTAGTGAGCACCCTGGCTGCTGCATTTTGAACTAACTGAAGCTTGTGTAACGCTTTGCACGAGCTCCCTGCCAGGAGCGCATTGCAGTAGTCTAGACGTGAAGTTATAAAAGCATGCACTAGTTTCTCTGCATCTTTTAATGATAAAATATGCCGAAGTTTGGCAATATTGCGTAGGTGGAAGAAGGCGGTTTTGATTGTATTGGATATGTGGGTATCAAATGTGAGAGTCGAATCAAAGGCTACCCCTAAGTTTTTAATGATGGTATGGTGATTTACTGTTGAATTATCAAGATTAATAGCAGCATTTCTGAGTGAATGTATCTGAGTATCTGTACCTAGTAACGAGACTTCAGTTTTATCAGAATTTAACATGAGAAAATTTTGCATCATACAGTCTTTAATTTCAGTTAGACATTCTGTTATTTTACGTAGACAAGCAACATCATTAGGTTTGGCTGATATATACAGTTGTGTGTCATCAGCATAACAGTGGAATTGAATCCCATGCTTACGAATTAGTCTACCCAGTGGCAGCATGTAGAGTGTGAACAATACAGGGCCAAGCACTGATCCTTGTGGAACACCATATTTAACTAAAGTATGATTAGAGGATTTATTATTCTGATAAACAAATTGATAACGATCAGATAAATAAGATCTGAACCAAGAGAGGGCAGATCCTTTTATTCCTACCAGATTTTCCAGCCTATCAAGAAGCATCACATGATCTATGGTATCAAATGCTGCACTAAGGTCAAGCAGCACCAGAATAGAGATATAGCCCTTATCATTTGAAAGGAGTAAGTCATTAGTTACTCTTGTTAGAGCCGTTTCTGTGCTGTGATTTGGTCTAAATTCAGACTGAAAACTGTCATTGTTTTGTAGATAAGAGCACAACTGCTGTGACACGACTTTTTCTAGAATCTTAGCAATAAAAGGGAGGTTTGATATTGGCCTGTAGTTTGCGAGTACAAGAGGGTCAAGATTGGGTTTTTTAATAATTGGTTTGATTACCGCTAGTTTCAGAGGTTTTGGTACATATCCAATGTTGAGGGATGAGTTTATTATTGTGAGCAATGGTCTAATGACTTTAGGTAAAATTTGTTTAAATAATTGCCTTGGATCCAGTAAGCATGAAGTTGATTTAGATGAGCTAATTAAACTAAGCAAGTCATTTTCATCGACAGAATTCAAGTAGTCTAAGTGCACCTCAGAGCTGGCGGGGGGTTCATCAACGAAAGCCGATGTGACTTTGGACTGATTTTGGATTTTGAGGCGAATGCAATCAATTTAATCATTAAAAAACCTCATAAAGTCATTGCTACAGAAATCAGAGGGGACAATGGGGTTGATTTCCTTTTTGTTGCCAATTAGATTTGATACAGTGCTAAAAAGGAATCTAGGGTTGTCTTTGTTGTTTTCTATAAGGCAAGAGATGTACTGTGATTTGGCTTTAGATAAGGCATGTTTGTAGTCGGTGAGGCTGTGCTGCCATGCAATTCGGAAACATTCTAGTTTTGTGTGTCTCCATTTACGTTCATGTTTACGAGCAGCCAGTTTTAAGGCACGTGTGCTGTCACTGTACCATGGAGCAAGCCTTTTCTCTCTAAATTGTTTGGTCTTGACTGGTGCAACACTATCTAGGTTTGTACACGATAAGTGTTGCAGGTGGTTTGTAATGAGCTCAAGGTCATTTGGGTGAGTTGGAAAAGAAATGGTGGTAAGGTCTGGAAGGTTGTTGATAAAATCACTAACTGTTGAGGATGTTGTAGTGCGCTTTCCAATATAGCGTGGTTGTGGACAAATATCAAAGTTTAACGCAATTTCATATGTGATTAGATGGTGATCAGAGATGGTCTCATGTAGCGAGAGATTGGATAGATTCTTTATCTCAATGCCCCGTGTTAACACTAGGTCCAATGTGTGTTTGCATTGATGAGTGGGCCCAGTAACATTTTGAGTGAACCCTAGCGCATCCAAAATTGATTCAAATTTTAAGTGGATCATGGTCCTTCTCAAAGTGAATATTGAAATCACCAACAATTAAGGCCTTTTCTGAAACGATAACTACACTTGAGAGAAAATCAGCAAATTCACAAAGGAATTCTGTATAAGGGCCAGGAGGACGATAGATTGTGATGAGCATAAAAGAGTGCATCCTTTTTGATGCAGTGACTTTAAGAGTAAGTACTTCAAAGGATTTAGTATCATAACTAGATTTTTGTGTTGTGTCAATGGTAGGGTCATAAATTGTGGCTACACCACCACCATGACCAGATGTTCGTGAGCAACTGTAATAGCTGAAGCCAGGGGGAGTGGACTCATTTAGGGCAATGTATTCATTGGGTTTAGCCCATGTTTCGCAGAGACATAATGCATAGAGTTTGTTATCAGTAATAATATCACAGACAGTGAGTTCTTTGGATGTTAGAGATCGTATATTTAAAAGCCCTAATTTAATGCTGGAAGTGCTGAAATATTGCGTTCGCTGCAGTGCCTTGGTGTTAATTCTAATTAGGTTGTTAAAACTGATTTTTGGGCATTTGTGATAACAAGCTTTGCGGGGAACAGACACAGTCTCAATGCTGAAAAATGTATTAGCGTTAATCAGAGTGGGTGATATGGACATGCTACTCATCATACTAGCAGTAGAGAGATGGTCAGGAGGAACATTAGGAATTTTAATATTACTTACCTGCTCGCTATCCATTCCACCTACCTGACTGATGTGACTGGGAATGACCAGTCAGTTCCGGCGCAGAACCACCTCAATGTTCTCAGAGAGAACTACGGATCCTAGACGGCTTGGATGAAGCCCATCCCAACGATACAGGGCCGGACGCTCGCGAAAGCACTCTCAGTTGTCGACGTAGTCCACGCCGACAGTGCCGCACCAATCCAGGAGCCAGGAGTGGAGCCCAAAGAGCCTGCTAAACGCCTTGCATCCTCGACGGTAGGTGGGCAGGGGGCCAGAGACGATGATCCTAGCATCCGTCTTCTTCCGAGCGGTATCCAGAAGCGAACGGTAGTGCTCCTTCAGGACCTCGCTGCGGCGGGTGAAGATGTCGTTCGTTCCCACGTGGAGAACGACGGTGCCGAAGTCCTCACGCTGCCGAAGCGCCGATGGAAGCCACCTGGCAACATCCAGGACACGTGCGCCTGGGAGACAAGACACGGTTGCATTACTCTTTATCCCCGGCACTTTTAAATGTCTAATTATTGAATCACCAATAATAAGAACACCGTCTTGTTTAGTCTTCAGTGCTGGAGCAGGTACAGGTGAAGGCCAGGAGCTGAGCACCTCAAACCGGTTGGCAGAAGTGAAGACTGGCTGCGCTGGAGCGGGGGACGGCCTCGGCTTCATACGCCCACGCTGGCGCTCCCATCCCGGTGTAGGCGTGTAGATGGGTACCCCCGCGAACCGCCGCGGCAGAGGAGCCGGAGAGGCGACGGCCACGTAGGAGGCGTCGCGGGCTGCCTCGAGTCTCGTCTTCTCCCGCTGGAGCTCCGTCTGCTTCTCCAAGAGACGCTGAATCCGGTGACCAAGCTGCTCGAGCTCCGCGCCAAGCTCAGAAAGGGCTCGTTCCTCAGCAGGCGCCATGAAGAGAGAAAAATAAACAATGAGAAATAATATGTACGAAAAAAATGAAGTTAAGAAGCACAGTGGGTTAGGAACGATGAAGACAGCACACTAGGATAAGCAATGCCAAAAAAATATGCAATAGAGATTGTAAATAAACGTCTAGAGGACTAAAACTAGAGGACTAAAACAGCGACAAACAGCAAACAATTTCAAATCAAGCACACGAGCAGTCAGCCGGAAGTGACGTACCTGTGACGACCTGTGACCTCAGGTTCCTGTTGGTGGACATATTGTGTGTGTATATATATATAAACCACATGGTGCAGTAGGTTCTTTGCGAAGCCTTGTTCTTGGTTCTGTCCTACAATTCTGAGCGATATCTATATCTTGTGTTCTTTTCTCTTGGTTTTGACATTCTGCTTTGGTTTTTGTTTTATGAGCTTTGGGATCGTGTTTTTGGATAGTCTGTATTGATCTTTGAAATGTTTATTTGGTATTGACCTGGATTGTTTATGACTACGTATTTGTATTATTAAACCTGCACTTGATATCCTTTTTCTGTTGAAATGACCATTTGTGACACTTACACTTTGAATGTGTTCATTCTGTACATTTGCAGTCAGTGAACACTCACTCACATACAGAGAACAACTCTATGCTCTGTCTGTTCTGTAGTGTCTTGAGGTATATTTAAACATAAGGCCTTAAGCGCAGTATTACTGTGCACTGTTCTTTAGACGTATGCTCTGTGTCTGTGCTCCAAAGAGAGAAATGTTTAGGATAAGCTGTCAGTGAGGGTAGGAGAATATAAATTTTACCCCTCCCTTAGTCCCTTAAACAGGCAAATGTAGACCAACCTCTACGTTCACCATATTTGGAAAGGAAAAAGAACCATATAGATCAGGGTCCTAACCAAGAGTGTGGAGAGAGAATTTGATCGCTGGATTGAACACTCCTCTCACAGGATCTTTAAGAACCCGTAAGACACTGTTTCTGTAAATAAAGATGTAATTACACCTTTAACCGTGTCTGCGGAAATTCTTCTCCATCACCTGTCTTCACAACACAGCAAAGTTAACAACAGTCTACTGCACATTAAGTGCACCGTCACTTTAAAGCAGTAATATTTATTACTCATAACTGTTATTAATGTGTACTCTGCTTCTAGAACTGTCTGATGGACATACAGACTGCTCCTTATTTACACAGTAACACAACCTCTCAACTGTTGGTGAGAACTGTAACAGAACATATGCTGTAACCTTGAATCTGGAAACCACTACCCATCCTACAGTTTATGTAAAACTAATATTGTAAATATCTACCTCAAAGACTTATTTATTATATTGCTGCCTATTCTGCCGTCCATGTAAATGTGTAAGCTCTGCTGCTCGGGAAGGCTGTAAACCAGTTTTCGTTATACTCACATATAATACCCAGTAAACATTTAAAGCCGTTATTTCAACGCTGAAATCACGTACCTAAATGTCGTTCAATCAGCATTTTTCTAAGGTTGAAAATGAAAGTTGAAAAGACGACAAAGTCACATTAAAGACGTCCTTTTAAAGCCGTTATTTCAACATTGAAATCACGTACTAAATGTCATTCAATAAACACTGAATTAAAGTTGAAAAGACATCCAAACATAAACTTTGAAAAGACGAGTAACAGAGTCACATTACAAATGTACTTTCAAAGTACAGTAGGTTCCATTAAGAATTTAATGGTTCAGACTGGATTTTAATGGTGTCTACATCTAATAGTTTTGATCATGTAACCCATTAGCACTTAATGGTTCCTAATAGTTTATCCATTATTTCTTTTAATAGTTTCCATTATGTAACACTTCTATTTGTATTTAATTGTACCTGTCAGTTCACAATCCCGGTTGGAAAAAACATTACACCCATAGGTAAAAGCAAAATATTTATAAACATATTGGCAAATTTTTGTAATTAGCCCAAAATATGTGACTCAAACATGGCATACATGGCATGGCATACATGTATAAATGTATAATATATATATATATATATATATATATATATATATATAATGAAAAAATATATATATATAAATATATATATATATAATGAAAAAATATAAAAAATAATATTCTGTATTCAGTTACACATGTAAATGAAACAAAAATTTGCATACTAGGAAAATGAAGTACAAATTTGAACAAAGTACAAAGTATAGAGTGTACAAAAGCTTGTCACTGGGGCTGTTCCTCTTTTAGGTACAATACAGTACCTTTCAGTATTCTTTTATGTAGTCTTGTTTTTGTACTAGTTAATGTACTTGGAACCATAAGGGGCTAAAATGTATCATTAACATTAGCTTTATATGTACCAGCCCAGTGACAAACCATTTTGTACCCTGTGGTGACTAAAGTGTACCAGAATTATTAACACAAATATCCATAATGGGCAGCACGGTGGCACAGCAGGTAGTGTCGCAGTCACACAGCTCCAGGGACCTGGAGGTTGTGGGTTTGATTCCTGCTCCGGGTGACTGTCTGTGAGGAGTTGATGTGTCCACGTGGGTTTGCTCCGGTTTCCTCCCACAGTCCAAAAACACGTTAGTAGGTGGATTGGCGACCTTCCATAATCAACAGTGTACGAAACAATTACTTATTGTTAAAAATCCACCTGAAGAGGAAATACGCAAAACTGACATTTTAATATATACATTAAATTTTACCTTTTTGTTATCTGTTTAACCCAGTACATTTAATTAATAAACATATGACAGTGGAAGGAAAATTATTGCTTGTGTTTTCAGTACACATCATCTGTTAGAATGAAACTTGAAAATAGTGTACTGGCAGTCATATACCACAGGTTATACTGTACATGTCCACGCACAGGCCAATGTGTTGTTTGAGTTTGGCAAAGGTAAACTTTCTATGCAGAAATTGTGTGCATTGGTTCAGTGGAGGCATGAAAGGTTTAGTACAGGAGGTTGATCACTCGAGTCACATTCTGCAACTCCATGTTTAAAATGCATCTCTGGAGAAATGTCATGATGTTTTCAGGTGTGCAGGGTATTCAATTTTGAAGTCGTGATACATACAGGTGTTTGTGAAGAAGGCCTCATCTACTGCACTATGACAGCAAACCTCAACTCAGCTTTCACCACACTCTGGCTTCCTCTGGAAACACCAATTTCCCAGTCCTGATCTTTCAGCTGGATTATCAGATATAATGTTGTAGGTTCACCCTACAGAAAAACAGAAGTAGACTTGGCATGACACACTAAGACATAATACTGACTTTCCATTGACTGTGACTATTTCAGTTGGTGTGGCAACAGTTTAATTTATCATACTTAATGATGAGAGGGTCAGAGTTGTAAGTCAAGAAAAACAAGTTTATTCTTGAAGTCAATGCCTATACATCATGAAGAAAAATGCTTTAATAATGATCCCATACCTATTAACTATTAACTTATATTGGTGCCCCCCTCTGGAGTTTGGTGTTTTCTTACTGTGTCTGTATGGGTTTCCTCTGTGTGCTCCTGGTTTCCTCCCATGATCCAAACGCACATTGGCAGGTGGATTGGCTACTCAAAAGTGTCTATTGTGTGAGTGCGTGAGTGAATGTGTGGGTGTGTGGTGCCCTGTGAAGGACTAGTGCCCTGTCTAGGGTGTATTCCCACCTTGCGCAGAGTGACTCCAGGTAGTATGTAAATATTTTGTACCCACCACAACCTTGAACTGGACAAGCAGACAATGAATTAATACATGAATGAATGAAAGCACAGAAGCCACATTGATGCAATAATTGTTAAATTATTATTTAGATCAAATGTTTAAATCAAACCTGTAAGCTTTGAAATCCTCTCTCATCTCAACATCAGTGTGGCGATGTGTATTTTAGGGAGTACAGCTGTAAATCCATTGCTGAACTGGTGAATTTTGTTCACTGTTGATGGATTCCATCAACCTCATCAGACAACTGTAAAAACAAAGCAGAACACAATAGATGAAAGCTTTATTATAATAATCCAATAAATTATATCAATAAAGACAATAGTGTAGCGCAAATAAGATAGAATAAGGAAACGATATTAGACAAATATTAATATAATAGAATATTAATAATGGTCTTACAGTAAAAAACTAATATAAATCTAGTATTATATTGTAATATTATATTATAAATATTATTATAATATTTTAGGGCGGCACGGTGGCGCAGCAGGTAGTGTCGCAGTCACACAGCTCCAGGGGCCTGGAGGTTGTGGGTTAAATTCCAGCTCCGGGTGACTGTCTGTGAGGAGTGTGGTGTGTTCTCCCCGTGTCCGCGTGGGTTTCCTCCGGGTGACTGTCTGTGAGGAGTTGGTGTGTTCTCCCCGTGTCTGTGTGGGTTTCCTCCGGGTGACTGTCTGTGAGGAGTTGGTGTGTTCTACCTCCGGGTGCTCCGGTTTCCTCCCACAGTCCAAAAACACACGTTGGTAGGTGGATTGGCGACTCAAAATTGTCCTTAGGTGTGAGTGTGTGCGTGAATGTGTGTATGTGTCTGTGTTGCCCTGTGAAGGACTGCCGCCCCCCTCCAGGGTGTATTCCCGCCTTGCGCCCATTGATTCCAGGTAGGCTCTGGACCCACCGCGACCCTGAATTGGATATGCGGTTACAGATAATGAATGAATGAATGAATAATATTATACATATTATATATAATATTTTCAGAATTATAAAAGATACAATAATACTTATATGATGTTGGTTCACTTGCTACCACCACTGGGCATTTGGTGACAATGCTGTTGATGCATCTGTTGACTTCCTTGCCTGAAAATTACTGAAACCTTCAGATCTCTGCAACATTGAAAAGTGGCACATTTTCTAGCTTTTGCTTGAGTGACATATGCAAGGTGTGCTGGAGGATGGACAGTATTGACTCAAAACATGTATGCTTTTGTTGTTAACCTTTGCTGTGTTGTGAAGACAGGTGATGGAAAAGAATCTCCGCAGACACGGTTAAAAGTGTAAATACATCTTTATTTACCAAAACAGTGTCTTACGGGTTCTTAAGGATCCCTTGAGAGGAGTGTTCAATTCAGCGCTCAGAGTCTCTCTACCATGTCTAAATTCTCTCTCCTCCTGACTAGGACCCCGATCTATATAGTCCTCTCCTTTCCAAATAAGGTAAACATAGGGTGTAAAATTTATGGTCTCCTGCCCTCCCTGACAGCTTATCCTAAACATTACTCTCTGTGGAGCACAGACACAGAGCATATGGCTGAACATGAAAAACACAGTGAACATTCCTTAATACTGCCTTATGAGGCCTTATGATTAAATATACCTCATAATTTCCTCCGTTCGAGACTGTTAAAGTCTCGTAAAATTAAGTAACCCATACATGTTAATGTCATAACAAATAAGTGATACCTTCCTACACACAATTTTAACATCACTTGCATTATGATGTAACAAAATTTCATGGAGTGTGAGGGCGAAAAAACCTGCCAGGCAGCCATCTTTCTTGAAAATCCTTCAAACATTTTAGACAGGAAAAATTCCCTCACGATCCCTTCTGCCTAGGCGATCACAAAACTGTACTCCAGTCCAATTAAATTTACTCTATATGTGTAGGAAGTTGACTTAAGTAAATGTATATGAAAATCTCAGAAAATAAAATCAAACCAATGTCCAAATTCAGGCTGGTCGACCCATCTGACCTTCCAATGGACCTGTCCCTACCTGACACACCCCTTGACCCTAACATCGATAAAAACAAAAAACTCTGAGATTTCAATACACTTACACAGATTACATTTCATCAGTCTATAAATCTTCATAATAAACAGTTGTTACAATTTTTAATATCACTCATATAATGGTTTATCAATATCAAAGAATACTAATAATATACAATTCAATAGGAACATATGACATAATATTGTCTTTTCAGCAATTTTGTCTTCTGATGTGATGTTGATGACATATTGAGCTTCAGCAAGTCTTCACCATCCTTGTTTCAAAGTCCTTCTGTTTTATTGTCCTCTTTTGAGTTTTTGGATCCCTGTAGCATTTCAGGAATCTCGAACAACCATCCTCCCTTACAGTGATCCTCCCCTCTTTTTCTTTTCTGGAAGAAAGAAACAACAGCCAGTATCTTTTGCAAAAATGACAGATGCAAATAAACATCAAATAAACTTTAATAATAGTAATACTAATGGATTAATACGTTTTATAAGCTACAGTGTATACTTCATCCTACAATCTTTATAATTGATTACTAAATAATAAACTTAACAAAATAAAAGAACAATGTTATAATTGAATAGAAAAATATATAATAGTGGATATTCAAAATGGATATCTTTCCACCAGGTTGTTTTCCAAAATTTCCTCCTCATGTTTGTCTGAGTCGGTTCTACTTAATAATGACATCTGTACTTGATCTCCAGGCATTACAACTCCAACCCATTTCAAAATCATAGCTTTTGCACAAGTTAACAACGGTGTACAAAAACAAAACATTATACACACTGCTAAAAGAGCTGCTCCAAAAACTTGAGCCAACATTGCTCCTAGTGGTCCTAATTTCTCCAATAACCAAGCATTCACAGACCATCCAGCTCCTTTTGATGGACCAAACGCCTCCCTTATATGCTTCAATGCTTCTATAACACTAGTCATATTATCAGAATTATCCGGAATCAAAGCATAACAGGCATCCCCTGTTAGATTCAAAGCTAAACATAAATCCCCTTGCTTTGTTAAAATGTAATCCAGAGCCATATCATGTTTCAACAATGTTAATCTGTGACTTTTTTGTGTATTTGACAAATACTGAAACCCTCTTATTGTTTCATTAGCAAACCCTTGTAAAGTGTACGTAATATTATCTATATGATCCGCTAAAAATGTCACACCATACCATGGGAATAATCCTATACCCCATTTTTCTCCTATACTGATTCTCCAATGGTAGGCTTCCAAACTATGAAACTGAGCCATTTCCCTTTTCTTTCTTCTCATATTCCCATAAACATCCCCTGTCCATTGTGAGTATCATTGGAACAAAAACAGTCTTTAGTCTCCACAGATTTTACTTCCATTGCATCAGGCCGTGCTGTCAGTAGATTTTCATGCTGATCAAGGAAATTCACATATGGCAACTTCATCAACCAAGTACAATTTAATCTAGGTCTAAACAAATGCACTGATATAGACATTATTTTATCTACTTCAGAGTTTTGCTGATATAATAACCACGATAAAGCATAAGATTGACACATATCATGCAGTGGTTCTGGTACTGTCTTTAAAATTGATGGCCATGTGCTTGGTGATGGAACTTTCACCACACATGGACCAGTCAACATCTTACTCATTCTTACGGAATGGGTTATTTGCTGAAACCATAAATTTCTAGCTGCCCATGGGTCTGTGATTTGTAACACTGAAGAATCAAATCCATATGCTTTCCATTTTGCTTCTCTTTTCTGTAATGCATGGTAATGGTCAATCATTTCTTCACAGGTCCAGTCAAAATCAAAAAACTCTCTCTGCCCTTCTAAAGTGATTTTCTCAGTGGTTACTAAACCATTTGAATCCATGTCTTCCATTGGGTTTCTGGCTTTAAAAGTCACTTGACTAATATTCACTTCATGCTCCATATTTAACTCTGGTCCCTGTGTTATGTTTATTTCCTTCTGCAATGGAAAGGACATTACTTCTGGAGTCTGGGTTAATTTTACAACATTATGTGATCTTGTTATTTTTCCATTTTCAACAGTTGTGATAGATTCAGATGTACCTGAAGCAGAAGTCATCATTGGCAGTGTAGTACTATTCATCTCCTTTAATGGCATATCTAAAGTAGTAACACTATTATCAGTAGTTACATTATATCCTTTAGTTATTTCTGGAGCTAAAGTAATTGGCTTAATTTGTTCTTTAGTAACCTTCAGAGTCATTGTTATAGTGGTTTGGTCCTGAACTCTTTTAGTAGATGTAAAAACTTCAATAGGACTCGGGTCCTCTATTATCACTATCACTGTACGAGTTATGTACCCTTCTCTCCATACATTTTGAAATGGCACAAATTTAAGCTCTGGCTCCAAATAAGTGTATTCCCCTTGATCTTCCCATGTAACATTACGTAAAATAATTGAACAATCATCTCTAACTCTGAACCACCTAAAGGCATTAAACAAAAGATACTTTCTCTGGTCACGAGGCAAATGATCAACTTCAGGTCCTGTTAACACCACTTCTTCACCACGACTATTTTTCCACTCAGGAGGACTATTACTCCCTGTATTAAATCTTCCACATTTACAGGGAAGATGAACTGATTTACCTAATTTAGCTTTAACCACCGTCTTGAAAGGTGATGACGTTGTTGAAATTATCAAAGGCATTAGTGTAGTTAGATGTGATCCATTTACCTCCTCACTAACCTTCGACATTGGAAAAGTAAAATTCTCTAAAGTTTCATTCTCTTTAGTTCTCATACCGTTTAGGTCTAACCTTTTTCCGAACTGGTCTTGGACTCTTTTCGTGATCCAAGTCTCTGAACTGTTTTGAAATGGAATTACTGCTTTCTGGAATGGGACCTGCTGTTTCTGGGACATATTGAAATTCAATTTCTCCAAACTTTTTGTCTTGTTTACAATCTGCTGTGTCATGTCTGGCATCGTCAGAAATATACACAGAGTCATCAGCATCATCCAAACCAGGGACAATCTCCTCTTCAGGAGATCTACTCTGGTTTGTTTCCTGCATGTAATTTTCAACCTGTTCTCCCTCATGTTCTTTTGGTTCTCCTGAACCTGCAACCTCTCCTCCCTTGGTGCTTTAACACAGTTAGATAAATGATACCACGTTGGAGACCCCTTAACTTAAACTGCTGTTCCAGTACTGCGAACAACTTCAAAAGGTCCTTCTCTGCGTTCGTTATACCATTTTCTTCTAAATACCTTTACAAACACCTTGTCTCCAGGCTGCACTGTATTCTTCCTTTGCTCATCCAGCCTCTCCTGCTCCTCCTCTTTTCTTTGCTTTTCTGAAATGTATGTGGATATTCTTTTATGTAAATTAGCTAAGTATGAAACACATGCTCTCATGTCATCTTCTAAAAGAGCTAAACTTGGACCTTTCCCACTTGTCCGCAAATATGGCGTTGGCATTCGTCTGCCTGTCATCAACTCATGAGGAGTCATGTGTAAATCACGCAGCTCACTTGAGCGACACACCATTAATGCTAATGGAAGTGCTGCTATCCAATTTAACACTGTGTGCTGACAGATTTTAACAATCCGATTTTTCAAGACACCATTCATTTTTTCACAAATCCCTTGACTTTGCGGATGGTACACAGCTCCCAGACGCTGTTTAATTCCCAATTTTTGCAAAATTAATTTCACCGTTTTATCCACAAACTCTTTCCCATTATCTGAGGATATTCGATCTGGAACTCCCCATCTGCTTATGACTTGTCTACACTAAAACTTGGCAACTGATTGAGCATCCTTACGCTTAGTTGGACATGCCTCAGGCCATCGTGAAAACCTGTCCACAACAACCAGCATATACCTTTTACCTTCAACTGGTTTTATCATGTCAACAAAGTCCACAACTAACTCACGCATAGGACCCCTTGGTGTTGGAATGTAACCAGGCGGAACCATCAACCCCCTGCGAACATTATTTTTCAAACAAATTGTACATCTGCCAATTACGTAATCAATCTGTTCAAGCAAATATGGTGCCCAAAAACCATACTCCTTTGTAATCTTCCTCCTAACTTCTCCCCTAGCCACATGAGCTAACCCATGTGCCTCTTGAATCATCAGACCTAACAAGTCCGGGGGTGCTACTATCAGCCCCTCATGGTTTCTCCAGAGACCAGTAGAATCACTGCTGGCACCTCGATCTAACCACAATTGTTTATCTATTTCAGGAACAGCTTCCTGCATTAAAAGTACATCATTAAGTGTCACCTTCTCTTCGAAGTCCAATTCATGAGTTACCAAAAACACCTCCCCGAGTTTGTCAGCTCCTGTAATGGCTTTGGCAGCTTCATCAGCTGCTCTATTCCCTTGTGAGACCCTTGATGCATCCATTTTTATGAGCTGCACATTTAGCTATTGCTATTTCTTTAGGTTTCATCATAGCATGCAACAGTTTCATTATTTGAGCATGATGCTGTATTGGTGACCCATCAGTTTTCTTAACCCCCCTGTTTTTCCATACTAATCCAAACAAATGACACACATTATGGGCATACGCCGAATCTATGTATATGTTCACTCGCTTACCTTCAGCCAACATACATGCTTCTGTTAACCCCACAAGTTCAGCAAGTTGTGCAGATGCAGGCTGTGGAATTACTTCAGCCTTTTCAACAACAAAGTCGGTCCCCTGGGCTCTTACTATTGCATAGCCAGCCCTCAATTTATCTCCTACACGATAACAGGACCCATCAGTCCAATACTCCGCTTCAGCCTCACGCAACGGAATAGCTTGCAAATCAGATCTAAGTCTCGAATACCTCTCTGCGTCTCGTACACAGTCATGTGGTTCACCATCCTCTGGAGTTGGCAAGTTCTCAGCTGGATTTACTGTGACACACCTCGCTAGGTGACATCTTCTTGTTCTAAGAGCCTATGATAATCTCTAATTCTAGGCATAGTTAGAGTATATTTACCAAAGTTTAGAAGATTTCTAAGACTATGATGGGTAAGAATTGTCACTGGATAACCCATCGTGACAGATGATGCTTTCTCATACATTAAGTACACTCCCACCATTGCTCTGTAGCAACACGGTAACCCCAATTCCTCTTCCGAAAAAGCAGTTGAATAATAAGCAATTGGTTGGGGATTGGTTCCCGTACCTGTTGGCTGACAAAGAACTGCACATGCATATTTTCCTCCAGTAGAAGTGGACACATATAACAAAAAATTCTTAGAATAATCTAAGGAGCCTCTTGTAACCTCTGTTTTATTGTCTCAAAAGCTAAAAGGCCATCCTGCGTCCAGGAAAGATTACAATAAAGCTGAGCATTCCCTGTATCTTTAATCATAGCTCTCAAAGGTCTTGTTAAACTAGCATAGTCCTCTACCCATGCTGAGGAATACCCTGCAATACCCAAAAATGTCATCATTTCTCTAACTGTTCTGGGTTTGGGAGCTTTGCGAATAGCTTCTAACTGCTTATCAGAAATACATCTGTGTCCCTGTGTTATGGTCTGGCCTAAATAAACTACCCTTTCCTGACAATACTGCAATTTTTTCTGAGAGACTTTGTGCCCTTTCTCTGCCAGCATCTGTAACAAAGTAATTGAATCCTTATGACATGTTTCCTCATCTGGTGCACAAAGAAGAATATCATCCATGTATTGAATGACAGTACTTTTTAACTTCTGATCTACCCCAGCTAGATCATCTTTCAATACTTTATTGAAAATGTGAGGACTATGTTTATATCCCTGTGGTAATCTCTTATGCTCATAGAATTGTGCCTTGGACGTGAACCCAAATAAACCCTGACTTTCTATACTTAGTGGAACACTAAAAAATGCACCACATAAATCTAATACTGTGAAATACTTTGCATCCGGAGGAATTTGAGCTAACAAAACATGTGGATCTGGCACTTCTGCTGGAAAGTCTGCTACTACTTCATTTACTGCTCTCAAATCATGTACTAAACGATAAGAGTTATCTGGCTTCTTCACAGGCACCAAAGGTGTATTACTCTGCGGATTCTGTGTTATCTTCAGAGCATCTGCCTTCACAAGACCTTCAATTTGTGGTTCGATCCCTTTGAGTGGTTCTTCATTCAAAGGATACTGAGGCTTCCACAGAGGTTTTGTTCCTGGTTGGAGTTCAACTTTCACTGGTTGAGCTGACTTCACAAATCCAATGTCAGTGCTATGTTGTGACCATACACATTTTGGAACATATCACAGCATTTCCTCTTTCAAAGAGTTTGAATCCATCTTCTCATTGTAAAGTGATTCATGTGTCTTCCTGACGACTTGTGGCTGTCCTTGTCCTTGAGCAGTAATCATAATCTTAATAAATCGCTGATCTTCACTCCTCCAGATGGAAAGATTCTCTTTTAGCGGTTTAAAGACAACTTCTTCTGCCATCATTTCACCTATTTGTTTCTGCTCACAATCTTCAGACACCAGCAAAGTCACATGTGGTACACTTTTTCCCATCTCAAACTCTTTATGCAAGTAATCATTTTTGTCTATCCTCATAGCAGCTCCTTGTGGTCCCAAAATTATGCAACATGAACGTAATTCAACTTGCTTTGGTTGATGACTCAGCCATTGTTCTGCATCTGATTGTTCAGCATCCTTAAAGTATTTCAGTGTACAATGAAATGGATACTCTGGAGTCTTTGCATCAGGCATGTTTGCTACAATAAACTTCTCCCACATCTTTACTGGTTCCAAGAATTCTTTGCTAAGATTTCCAATCCAAAATACTGAAGAAGCTTCAGTCTCTGGTTTTATCATCAATTGATCAATCATTTCACTCGGCAATTCCACCAGGCAGCCGTCTGGTGTGCATTTTATTGTACAGTTCAGTCTGCACAAAGCATCTCTTCCCAAAAGTGCAATAGGTGTATGTTCTGATACCAATATGGGTATTGTAATCTTCAGATGTTTATAGCAGAGCTCAATTGGTTCTGTGAGAGGAATCAGCTGTTTTACTCCCTCAAACCCGATTGTCGAATCATCTGACCAGACCTGGGGAGGTGTATAGCATCTTCAGGCCGAATACAGGTGAAAGCAGCTCCACTATCTGCCATCATTGTCAATGGTTGATTATTTATTTTCACCTCTATTGTTGGATCTCTCTCCAGCCCTATTGCTACCAGCTGACACCTCCCACACGAGTTCTCCGGGCTTCCCTAGAATCCTGGTTCTGGGCCCCTATAAGGGTTCACAGGTCCCTTGATTGACCTTGGTAGTCATCTGAATCCTCCTCTGTATCCTCCTCTAAAGTATCCCCTGAAGTTTCCTCCTGGCCGGTTGCACTCACGAGCAAAATGACCAAACTGTCCACAATTATAGCACACTTCAGGAGGCTGCTAAAAGTTCAGACTGAATCTTCCTGGTCTTCCTCTTCCTAGATTTCCTTGACTTCTTCCTCTCCATGTCTGCACCTGACCAAACACTGGCTGTGGCCAGGGAGTCACTGGAGCATCTGATGTTGACTGGCTCACTTGAGGTTGAGTCTGATCCAGATGTGGTCCTGGCTGATTAGGAGGCTTACTTTGTATGACTACAGCTTGTTTCTTTTCTTTTTTCTTGTTGTCCACCAGTTGTATTTGGTTCAGCTTTCTGAGGGTCTCTTCATCCTGTATTTTCTGATCATGTTCTTTCTTTCTATATAGCTCCACTTGATGGGCTATATGATCTGTATAGACACTCTTTGCCATGCTTCCGAGACCCACTACTTCTGCCAGTTTACTTCTCACTGGTAAGGGTAGTCCCTTCTGTAATTTGGCTCGCAAAATTGACTGCTCCATCTAATTTAAATCTGGATCATTTCCTGTGACATTTCTCCATACCTGATGGACTCTTGACACATAGGCTCTCGGGTTCTCTTCTTCTCCCAAAGGCTCAATCAGGATATTGTCAGAATGCACATTGGTTGGAAATGAATCTTTCAATGCTCTCCACATTCGACCTCTGATTGCAGCAAACAGCTCTGGATCATTAACAGCAGTTCTTACATATCATTCTAGGCCCGCTTTCTGTAGAATTTCTTCCATGGCTGGAACTCCCAGGAGATTTGCTAAAAGTCTCTTTATGTCACCTATTGCAGGCTGCGTTCCCACCAGAAGCTCTTCCAATTTTGAAATCCAAGGATGTGCTCCTTCTTGCAAAGTAGGCAACTTTTCCATGATATCTGACATATCTGTATTTTGCCAAGGCTTGTATTCCAAATTCCATCCATGGACTATCACTGGACACATCTTTTCAAGTGTTGTCCCTTTCCTTGGACGCAATTTGTATTGTCTTTCAGATTTTTTAGTGTCTTCATTTTTCAGATCCTCCTCATATGTCTGCAACTCTTTCAGTTGTGTCTCCAGTGAGCTAGAAGTATTATCTAAGTTCAATAAACATTGGTCTATACTTTTTTCTACTTCTCTTAAAGCTCTCCATCTGTCTTCTCCTTTTGTACTGTATGTTGCAGGAAAGAATCCTCTTTCAGAGAAAGATTCCTTACTCTTCCATCCATCATCACTTTCTTCATTCTCTGTTTCATCAGAACTTCCATCTCTTGAGTCCTCTTTCCTTCTACTCACATCTCCTCTTTTTTCTGCTTTAGCCAGCATTCGTCTGATGGCTGGGTCATATCCACCCATGGCCTCCTCCTGGTCACTCAGATCCTCATCTCCAATGGTCCTTCTTCTCATTCTCAGTTCACCTCTAGTCTGTAGACGTTGTGTTTTCTTCTTGCTTTTGGAACTCGGATACAGTTTTATCATTGTCTCTGCTTGTCCTGTTTCAATGATGCATTCATCTTCGTCTTCAATGTGATAATTTCCACCTTGACTAATCATTGGAAGCTGAGGGTAGACTTTCTCAGTTTTCACTTCCTTCTCATAAGGTGGTGGTGTCTTAACTGAGTCCGCATGTGAAAAGGACACATTATATTATTATTATATATTATATATTATATTCTCGCAATGCCTTTTATTAAAGGATTATTTTTCTTAACTATATCAACAGGAATAACCCCTTTTGAAACATTAGTGCCCATTTTTGGCATAATAATGACTAAATATGTTCACAACTTACACTTATTAATTATTTCTCTCCCTTTTTCCTCTGTTTATAGGCCACTATATTACCACAATCAATAAAAATTAAACCCCAATTGAATTTGCCAACTTCAGAGAAATCAAAGCTTAATGTGCAATACAATTCACACCACTAAATCCCCTTAACTAAGTGATATAACTACTAAGTGCACCATAAACTTAGATTTATTAAACATTCAATAACTACCTTGTAATTAAAGAATATACAACCTTATATAAGGCTCAACAAGCACTTCTAAATATGATTACCACTAAATATTTGAAACCCCATTACACTTATAGCAAAGCTTAAATCAGAAACCCCTTTTCAAATAATAATTTTTCTTCATAAACCTCGTTGGTAACTCTTAATGGAATTATAATCAAATCATTATCTTAAAAATGAACAACCTGTTGCCAAGCCTTCTTTGAAAAAGTCTATGTCATGTACTATATCACCAATAATGGACTAAATGCAAATAGATGAACAAATCAATGAATTTCTAATTATTACTTTTTAATAATGAGACCTATTAATGATTTAATCTAATTGTATCAATAAACAAATAGACAAATAGAAATTTAATACATTCAGCTTACTTCTTGGTAATTAAACATTCAATATGCTTATTTGTATTTTATTTCCCAACATTTAGTTCATTCATAACATTTTTACCCTTCCTTCAATATTGTAAACACCTCCAACAAATCTCTTCATTGGCTTAAAGCCTAAATGACCTTTTTCTCAACCCCCCTAGAAAGGGTCTAAAGTGATTGATGGCAAAACTAAGTCCATCCTCAATACAACTTCTTTTAACATCTGGTTTTGCTTAACCAGTTTAACATAAACATGTCACATACTATTTTATGACCACTTGATAGTAAATTTTCAACCCTGCATCTTGGTTCTTAAAATGTATATACTAAGATAAGATTAATGTACTATGCTGTAATTTTGACATATAAACATTGCAGTGGTATGTTTAAACTCCAGAAAGCGCCACTGTCAAACACTCAGAGTTTTCCAATATTCACACATTGGCAGTATTTTTCACTTATCCATTGGCTGCTAATTAATTTCTTCATATAAAGTAACAGTACTTCACAGAGATCTATTCAACCCCTTTTTCTGAGCAACAATTAACAATTAACATTAAAGCTCAACATCCAACTGAAACAACACCATTCCAACACACTTTATTAATTCAATTCGAATTTCCATCTTGTTGCAGCTCTCTCCATATACGGCCATTCCTCAGTTCCACTGGCCTAAAACAATTACCCCATTCAATGTGTCTCAATTTCATCAAACTATTGCACTCAAAGAGAACACAAACAAATTACTGCTCCACCAATTCACTCTCACCCACTATGTTAAATTTATCCTCTAAATCCCTTTTATTTTAGATCACAAGCACAACACCAGCACCACACTCATAGAAAAAACTCAGTTCAAACGCATCCAATCTCAGGAGCTCCAAACCCCTGCACAGCACTATACATCAATATTTTCATACATTTATATTTTTAATTTTTAATTAAACCTTACAGTTTCCCCATATACCCTATTAATTACTCAGCTTTACACCTCAATCTCCTTTTTCCTATTCTCAGCATCTAAAAACGTCTTTCTGGAGCTCATTGTCTACTGTTTTTTTTTTATTTACTGTCTCCCAGAAAGCTCATTGTTTTTACTTTTTATTTAAAAATGTCTTCTGTTCAAGGCTCATTATCATAAATAAACAAACCCCTCATTTTATTGAGGTTCATAATCATTTAAATAACTCCTTGAATGAAGCTCATAATTTTTACCATTACAAATTTCTTTCCCTATTGATTTCTAAATCTCTCATTCTTCATCACATTTCCCCTCTTTCTCTAAAACCTCTCTCTCTCTGACACTCTCTGGGCAGAGGTGTCCTTTCCCCCCTTTCTCTAAACACACCCACAGAAAATGTATGGCTCTTTACAGCGCACACACACTCATGAGCTACTAAAGAAGGGAGGGGGTTGATCATTCCCCCACTTTCTCCTAATACTCCCCAAAAAAAATTCTTTCAGCTAACACACACACATACACAGACTAAGGGACAAAGTTATAGGATGGGAAAAGGGAGGGTTTCAAGACTGTGATTCATGTGTTACAGTTTCAAGCAAAAATAGGGCCATGTTTACCCAAACGTGCACGTCATCATCAGCTCACCTCATTGTTACTAATTAAGCTATTCTACACTTTAACTTTTCTTTCCTTTTCTTTTCTTTTTAACCTTTTTACTGTTTTCTTCATTATTCCCTTTTATTTCCTTCATTTCTATTTTCTATAACTATAGTTAAAAATTTAGAACGGAGAAACTTTATCCAACACCATCATCAACACAACACTGCATACACTAATGAGTCTATCTCGGTGCAACTCTTTCTACATCAGACAGCCCAAACACCCAACCAGCACTCAAATTAGTGAAAATCTCACCTTCTATTTGCCGGCTTTAAGTGGGAGTTCGAATGCAGGAGCCATCTGAAGCAGGAAGATCCACAACTCAGCATCCCATCCTCGTCGCCATCTTTGTTGTTAACTTTGCTGTGTTGTGAAGACAGGTGATGGAAAAGAATCTCCGCAGACACGGTTAAAGGTGTAAATACATCTTTATTTACCAAAACAGTGTCTTACGGGTTCTTAAGGATCCCGTGAGAGGAGTGTTCAATTGAGCGCTCAAATTCTCTCTCCCATGTCTAAATTCTCTCTTCCCTCCTGGCTAGGACCTCGCTCTATATGCTTCTCCCACCTTTCCAAATATGGTAATCTAGAGGATAGTTTACAATCGCATATTCAAAAGGGACTAAGGGAGGGGGTAAAATTTATAGTTTCCTACCCTCACTGACAGCTTATCCTAAACATTCCTCTCTGTGGAACACAGACACAGAGCATATGGCTGAACATAAAAAAACAGTGAACATTCCTTAATACTGTGCTTAGGGTGTTGTTAATTCTTGCTGTGTTGTGAAGACAGGTGATGGAAAAGAATCTCCGCAGACACGGTTAAAAGTGTAAATACATCTTTATTTACCAAAACAGTGTCTTACGGGTTCTTAAGGATCCCGTGAGAGAGTAGTGTTCAATTGAGCGCTCTAAGTCTCTGTGTCCCATGTCTAAGAACTCTCTCCTCTGGCTCAGATCCTTTCGTCTTTATTGTTCTCTCCATTCCAAATAAGGCAAACATAGAGAATAGTTTACATTTGCATGCACTTAAGGGAGGGTGTAAAATTGATAGTGTCCTGCCTCACTGACAGCTTATCCTAAACATCCCTCTCTGTAGCGCACATACATATGTTCATATGGCTGAGCATAAAAAACACTGAACATTTCTTAATACTGTCTTATGAGGCCGTCTGATTAATATACCTCATAATTTCCTCCCTTCGAGACTGTTAAAGTCTCGTAAAAATTTTAAGCAACCCATACATGTAAATGTCATAACAAATAAGTGATACCTTCCTACACACAATTTTAACATCACTTGCATTATGATGTAACAAAATTTCATGGAGTGTGAGGGCGAAAAAACCTGCCCGGCAGCCATCTTTCTTGAAACTCCTTTAAACATTTTAGACAGGAAAAATTCCCTCAACAATCCCCTTCTGCCCAGGCGATCATAAAAAATTGTACTCCAATCCAATTAAATTTATTCTATATGTGTAGGGAGTTGACTTAAGTAAATGTATATAAAAATCTCAGAAAATAAAATCAAACCAATGTCCAAATTCAGGCTGGTCGACCCATCGGACCTTCCAGTGGACCTGTCCCTACCTGACACACCCCTTGGCCCTAACATCGAGAAAACAAACAAAAACTCTGAGATTTCAATACACTTACACAGATTACATTTCATCAGTCTATAAGTCTTCATAATAAACAGTTGTTACAATTTTTAATATCACTCATATAATGGTTTATCACTATCAAAGATTACTAATAATAAACAATTCAATAGAGACATATGACATAATATTGTCTTTTCAGCATTTTTGTCTTCTGATGTGATGTTGATGACATATTGAGCTTCAGCAAGTCTTCACCATTCTGTTTCAAAGTCCTTCTGTTTTATTGTCCTCTTTTTGAGATTTTGGATCCCTGTAGCATTTGAGGAATCTCGAACAACCATCCTCCCTTACAGTGATATTCCCCCCTTTTTCTTTCTGGAAGAAAGAAACAACAGCCAGTATCTCTTGCAAAAATGACAGATGCACATAAACATCAAATAAAACTTTAATAATAGTAACATTAATGGATTAATACATTTTATAAGCTACAGTGTATACTTCATCCTACAATCATTATACTTGATTACTAAATAATAAACCTAACAAAATAAAAGATAATGTCATAAGTGAATAGAAAAATATATAATAGTGGATATTCAAAATGGATATCTTTCTACCAGGTTGTTTTCCAACATTTCCTCCTCATGTTTGTCTGAGTCGGTTCTACTTAATAATGGCATCTGTACTTGATTTCCAGGCATTACAACTCCAACCCATTTTAAAATCATAGCTTTTGCACAAGTTAACAACAGCGTACAAAAACAAAACATTATACACACTGCTAAAAGAGCTGCTCCAAAAACTTGAGCCAACATTGCTCCTAGTGGTCCTAATTTCTCCAATAACCAAGCATTCACAGACCATCCATCTCCTTTTGATGGACCAAACACCTCCCTTATATGCTTCAATGCTTCTATAACACTAGTCATATTATCAGAATTATCCGGAATCAAAGTATAACAGGCATCCCCTGTCAGATTCAAAGCTACACATAAACCCCCTTGCTTAGCTAAAATGTAATCCAGAGCCATGTCATGTTTCAACAAAGTTAATCTGTGACTTTTTTGAGTATTTGACAAATACTGAAACCCTCTTATTGTTTCATTAGCAAACCCTTGTAAAGTGTACGTAATATTATCTATATGATCCACTAAAAATGTCACACCATACCATGGGAATAATCCTATACCCCATTTTTCTCCTATACTGATTCTCCAATGATATGCTTCCAAGTTATGAAACTGAGCCGTTTCCCTTTTCTTTCTTCTCACAGAATTACCTTCAGAATTCCCTTCATCAGTTGCTTCAACTTTTTGGAGAGTATAAACCTCATAAGGAAGTTTTAATGTTGCCATATAACAACAGCCTGTCCACCCATATGGTAGAAATATGTATGCTTTATCTCCACAAACCCACCAAATATCCTTAAAATTTCCTATAGTCACATTTACAGGCAAAATGTCATACTGCACCATTAATGATCTACTCTGTTTGCTATCTGGTGTTTTTAAAAATTCACTTTAAACAAAACATCCTTAGGTTTAGGCTCTTTAAAATTCATCTTATAACGAACACAATCAGATATTCCCATAAACATCCCCTGTCCATTGTGAGTATCATTGGAACAAAAACAGTCTTTAGTCTCCACAGATTTTACTTCCATCGCATCAGGCCGTGCTGTCAGTATATTTTCATGCCGATTAAGGAAATTCACATATGGCAACTTCATCAACCAAGTACAATTTAATCTAGGTCTAAACAAATGCACTGATAAAGCCATTATTATATCTTCTTCAGAGTTTTGCTGATATATTAACCACGATAAAGCATAAGATTGACACATAGCATGCAGTGGTTCTGGTATTGTCTCTAAAATTGATGGCCATGTGCTTGGTGATGGAACTTTCACCACACATGGACCAGTCAACATCGTACTCATTCTTATGGAATGGGTTATTTGCTGAAACCATAAATTTCTAGATGCCCATGGGTCTGTGATTTGTAACACTGAAGAATCAAATCCATATGCTTTCCATTTTGCTTCTCTTTTCTGTAATGCATGGTAATGGTCAGTCATTTCTTCAGATGTCCAGTCAGAATCAAAAAACTCTCTCTGCCCTTCTAAAGTGATTTTCTCAGTGGTTACTAAACCCTTTGAATCCATGTCTTCCATTGGGTTTCTAGCTTCAAAAGTCACTTGACTGATATTCACTTCATGCTCCATATTTAACTCTGGACCCTGTGCTATGTTTATTTCCTTCTGCAATGGAAAGGACATTACTTCTGGAGTCTGGGTTACTTTTACAACATTATGTGATCTTGTTATTTTTCCATTTTCAACAGTTGTGCTAGATTCAGATGTACCCAAAGCAGAAGTCATCATTGACAGTGTAGTACTATTCATCTCCTTTAATTGCATATCTAAAGTAGTAATTCGATTAGTTACATTATTTCCTTTACTTATTTCTGGAGCTAAAGTAATTGGCTTAATTTGTTCTTTAGTAACCTTTAAAGTCATTGCCATAGTGGTTTGGTCCTGAACTCTTTTAATAGATGTAAAAACTTCAATAGGACTCTGGTCCTTTATCATCACTATCACTGTACGAGTTATGTACCCTTCTCTCCACACATTTTGAAATGGCACAAACTTAAGCTCTGGTTCCAAATAAGTACAAGTGTATTCCCCTTGATCTTCCCATGTAACATTACGTAAAAGAATTGAACAATCATCTCTAACTCTGAACCACCTAAAGGCATTAAACAAAAGATACTTTCTCTGGTCATGAGGCAAATGATCAACTTCAGGTCCTGTTAACACCACTTTTTCACCACGACTATTTTTCCACTCAGGAGGACTATTACCCCCTGTATTAAATCTTCCACATTTACAGGGAAGATGAACTGCTTTACCTAATTTAGCTTTAACCACTGTCTTGAAAGGTGATGACATTGTTGAAATTACCAAAGGCATTAGTGTAGTTAGATGTGATCCATTTACCCCATCACTAACTTTCGACACTGAAAAAGTAAAGTTCTTTAAAGTTTCATTCTCTTTAGTTCTCATACCGTTTAGGTCTAACCTTTTTCCGAACTGGTCTTGGACTCTTCTCTTGATCCAAGTCTCTGAACTGTTTTGAAATGGAATTACTGCTTTCTGGAATAGGACCTGCTGTTTCTGGGACATATTGAAATTCAATTTCTCCAAACCTTTTGTCTCGTTTACTATCTGCTGTGTCATGTCTGGCATCATCAGAAATATACACAGAGTCATCAGCATCATCCAAACCAGGGACAATCTCCTCTTCAGGAGATCTACTCTGATTTGTTTCTTGCATGTTATATTCAACCTCTTTGCAAAATTAATTTCACCGTTTTATCCACAAACTCTTTCCCATTATCTGAGGATATTCGATCTGGAAGTCCCCACCTGCTTATGACTTCTCTACACAAAAACTTGGCAACCGTTTGTGCATCCTTACACTTAGTTTATGACCTATTTCCTCACCTGATGCACTAAGAAGAATATCATCCATGTATTGAATGACAGTACTTTTTAACTTCTGATCTACCCCAACTAAATCATCTTTCAATACTTTATTGAAAATGTGAGGACTATGTTTATATCCCTGTGGTAATCTCTTATACTCATAGAATTGTCCCTTGTAAGTAAACCCAAATAAACCCTGACTTTCTACACTTAGAGGAACACTAAAAATCCACCACATAAATCTAATACTGTGAAATACTTTGCATCCGGAGGAATTTGGGCTAACAAAACATGTGGATCTGGCACTTCTGCTGGAAAGTCTGCTACTACTTCATTTACTGCTCTCAAATCATGTACTAAACGATAAGAGTTATCTGGCTTCTTCACAGGCAACAAAGGTGTATTACTCTGTGGATTCTGTGTTATCTTCAGAACATCTGCCTTCACAAGACCTTCAATTTGTGGTTCGATCCCTTTGATTGCTTCTTCATTCAAAGGATACTGAGGCCTCCACGGAGGTTTTGTTCCTGGTCGGAGTTCAACTTTCACTGGTTGAGCTGACTTCACAAATCCAATGTCAGTGCTATGTTGTGACCATAAACATTTTGGAACATATCGCAGCATTTCCTCTTTCAAAGAGTTTGAATCCATCTTCTCATTGTAAAGTGATTCATGTGTCATCCTGACGACTTGTGGCTGTCCTTGTCCTTGAGCAGTAATCATAATCTTAATAAAACGCTGATCTTCACTCCTCCAGAAAGATTCTCTTTAAGCGGTTTAAAGACAACTTCTTCTGCTTCTGCCATCATTTCACCTATTTGTTTCTGCTCACAATCTTCAGACACCAGCAAAGTCACATGTGGTACACTTTTTCCCATCTCAAACTCTTTATGCAAGTAATCATTTTTGTCTATCTTCATAGCAGCTCCTTGTGGTCCCAAAATTATGCAACATGAACGTAATTCAACTTGCTTTGGTTGATGACTCAGCCATTGTTCTCCATCTGATTGTTCAGCATCCTTAAAGTATTTCAGTGTACAATGAAATGGATACTCTGGAGTCTTTGCATCAGGCATGTTTGCTACAATAAACTTCTCCCACATCTTGGCTGGTTCCAAGAATTCTTCGCTAAGATTTCCAATCCAAAATACTGAAGAAGCTTCAGTCTCTGTTTTCATCATCAGTTGATCAAGCATTTCACTCGGCACTTCCACCAGGCAGTCGTCCGGTGTGCATTTTATTGTACAGTTCAGTTTGCACAAAGCATCTCTTCCCAAAAGTGCAATTGGTGTATGTTCTGATACCAGTATGGGTATTGTAGTCTTCAGATGTTTATAGCAGAGCTCAATTGGTTCTGTGAGAGGAATCAGCTGTTTTACTCCCTCTTGTCTTTCGCCGCCTTCATCAGTTTCTGACTCTCTTGTTCAAATAACTGGAGAATGCCAAGCTCTATTTCTCTTTTTTTTTTCCTTTCGCTTTTCTCCTTGACGCCCTTTCTTCTGTCCTGCTTTATATGTTGATACAAGTACCTCTATTGTTTTAATTACATCTGGGTTAAGTGTCCCCTCTACCGGCCATGGTTGGTCTATGTCAGGCCATCGCTTATAAAATTTTTCTGATATTCTTGCAATGCCTTTTATTAAAGGATTATTTTTCTTAACTATATCAACAGGAGTAACCCCTTTTGAAACATTAGTGCCCATTTTTGGCATAATAATGACTAAATATGCTCCCAACTTACACTTATTAATTATTTCTCTCCCTTTTTTTCCTCTGTTTATAGGCCACTATATTACCACAATCAATAAAAATTAATCCCCAATTGAATTTGCCAACTTCAGAGAAATCAAACCTTAATATGCAATACAATTCACACCACTAAATCCCCTTTACTAAGTGATATAACTACTAAGTGCACCATAAACCTAGATTTATTAAACATTCAGTAACTATCTTGTAATTAAAGAATATACAAACTTATATAAGACTCAACAAGCACTTCTAAATATGATTACCACTAAATATTTGCAACCCCATACAATTATAGCAAAGCTTAAATCAAAAATCCCTTTTCAAATAATAATTTTTCTTCATAAACCTCGTTGTTAATTGTTTATAATCAAATTATTACCTTAAAAATGAACAACCTGTTGCCAAGCTTTCTTTGAAGAAGTCTATGTCATGTACTGTAGCACCAATAATGAACTATATGCAAATAGATAAACAAATCAATGAATTTCCAATTATTACTTTTTAATAATGAGACTTATTAATGATTTTAATCTAAATATATCAATGCAGGTGTTTGTGAAAGAAGTTTGTGGATAAAATGACTGGCCTTTTTGCAGTCTGCTCTGCTATGGGCAAATTTGACCCCCCTTTTCTCCTCCTGGTCCTCTTCTCACCGTCTCCTTTAAGATGAGACTCACACACATATACACACACACACCCCACAGGATAAAAAGACAAATAGAAATTTAATACATTACTTCTTAGTAATTAAACATTCAATATGCTTATTTGTATTTTATTTACCAACATTTAGTTCATTCATAACATTTTTACCCTTCATTCAATATTGTAAATACCTCCAACAAATCTCTTCATTGGCTTGAAGCCCAAACGACCTTAATCTCAACCCCCCTTAAAAAGGATCTAAAGTGATTGATGACAATAAGTTCATCCTTAATGCAGCTTCCTTTAACATCTGGTTCGGCTTAACTAGTTTAGCATAAACATTTCACATACTATTCTATGACCACATGATAGTAAGTTTCCAACCCTGCATTTTGGTTCCTAAGATGTATATATTAAGATAAGATTAATGTACTATGTTGTACTCTTCACATATAAACATCGCAGTGGTATGTTTAAACCCCAGAAAGCACCACTGTCAAACACTCCAATATTCACACATCGGCAGTAATTTCACTTATCAGTTGGCAGCTAAAAATTATTATTTTTCTCATATAAAGTAACAGTACTTCACAGAGATCTCAACACCATAGACTATAAAATTCACCCCCTTTTTCTGAGCAACTGAAATAACACCATTCCAACACACTTTATTAATTCAATTCTAATTTCCATCTTGTTGCAGCTCTCTCCATATAAGGCCATTCCTCAATTCCACTGGCCTAAAACAATTACCCCATTCAATGTATCTCAATTTCATCAAACTATTGCATTCAAAGAGAACACAAACAAATTACTACTCCACCAATTCACTCTCACCCACTATGTTAAATTAATCCTCTATTCCCTTTTATTTTAGATCATAACAAGCACCACACCCTTAAAAAAAAATTCAGTTCAAACGCACCCATTCTCAGGAGCTCCAAACCCCTGCACAGCACTATACATCAATATTTTCTAATTTGCCCAATAACTATTAGTTTCTATTTAAATCAAATCAACGTGGCTTTTATCAGTATGTCACAAATCAAAGTCCTACCATTTCTCTCCTTTTCAAAAGTGAATTTTAGGCCTTACACACTTGCAGAAAGAGACCCCCCTTGCAAAGCATAAGATTTCAAAAATTCTCCGCAGACACGGTTAAAAGTGTAAATACATCTTTATTTACCAAAACAGTGTCTTACGGGTTCTTAAGGATCCCGTGAGAGAGTAGTGTTCAATTGAGCGCTCTAAGTCTCTGTGTCCCATGTCTAAGAACTCTCTCCTCTGGCTCAGATCCTTTCGTCTTTATTGTTCTCTCCATTCCAAATAAGGCAAACATAGAGAATAGTTTACATTTGCATGCACTTAAGGGAGGGTGTAAAATTGATAGTGTCCTGCCTCACTGACAGCTTATCCTAAACATCCCTCTCTGTAGCGCACATACATATGTTCATATGGCTGAGCATAAAAAACACTGAACATTTCTTAATACTGTCTTATGAGGCCGTCTGATTAATATACCTCAAGGGCCTTATGATTAAATATACCTCATTACACCTTTAACCGTGTCTGCGGAAATTCCTCTTCATCACCTGTCTTCACAACACAGCAAAGTTAACAACAGTCTACTGCACATTAAGTGCACTGTCACTTTAAAGCAGCAATATTTTTTACTCATAACTGTTATTATTATGTACTCTGCTTCTAGCACTTTCTGATGGACATACAAACTGCTCCTTATTTACACAGTAACACAACCTCTCAACTGTTGGTGAGAACTGTAACAGAACATATGCTGTAACCTTGAATCTGGAAATCACTACCCATCCTACAGTTTATGTAAAACTAAGATTGTAAATATCTACCTCAAAGATTTATTTATTATATTGCTGCCTATTCTGCCATCCATGTAAATGTGTAAGCTCTGCTGCTTGGGAAGGCTGTAAACCAGTTTTCGTTATATTCACACATAATAACTCACGTAAACTAACAATAAAGACTCATTTCTTACATCTTACTATGCGTTTTCTCAAGTGGAAAAGCTCCTATTGGACTGAGGACACTGTCTTTATAAGGAATGTCCAATCAGAGACCAGCTGTTCTTAAACTCCAGCCAATCGTATCTCAGGGGGCGGATGTGAGGCTGGAGAAGTGGGCCCTGCGTCGTCCAATCAGAATTACGGTCATTTTGAACTGAGAAAAAAGGCTTCATTCACTGCACTGTAGACGCGTCACTCAAAGACCAGCTCTCCTCTGATTGGACAGACGCACTGCGTTGGCCGGACTCGTTTGAATAACGCTCAGCTCTGCTCAAGTGTTCGCTGCTCCGCGATCAGACGCGTCCGTTCTGCACGAGAGCTGTGTTGGAGAGAAATCAGGACCTGTTTTTACTGAAGGTAAATGTTTTTACTGTGTACGACCTTTACACAGCGTTTATACCGTGTTTTACTGAAGATAAAGACCAGAGAGAGACTTTTACACACCGTTTATACCGTGTTTCACTGAAGATAAAGATCAGAGAGAGACTTTTACACACCGTTTATACCGTGTTTTACTGAAGATAAAGATCAGAGAGAGACTTTTACACACCGTTTATACCGTGTTTCACTGAAGATAAAGATCAGAGAGAGACTTTTACACGCCGTTTATACCGTGTTTCACTGAAGATAAAGATCAGAGAGAGACTTTTACACACCGTTTATACCGTGTTTCACTGAAGATAAAGATCAGAGAGAGACTTTTACACACCGTTTATACCGTGTTTCACTGAAGATAAAGATCAGAGAGAGACTTTTACACACCGTTTATACCGTGTTTTACTGAAGATAAAGATCAGAGAGAGACTTTTACACACCGTTTATACCGTGTTTCACTGAAGATAAAGATCAGAGAGAGACTTTTACACACCGTTTATACCGTGTTTTACTGAAGATAAAGATCAGAGAGAGACTTTTACACACCGTTTATACCGTGTTTTACTGAAGATAAAGATCAGAGAGAGACTTTTACACACCGTTTATACCGTGTTTTACTGAAGATAAAGATCAGAGAGAGACTTTAACACACCGTTTATACCGTGTTTTACTGAAGATAAAGATCAGAGAGAGACTTTTACACACCGTTTATACCGTGTTTTACTGAAGATAAAGATCAGAGAGAGACTTTAACACACCGTTTATACCGTGTTTTACTGAAGATAAAGATCAGAGAGAGACTTTTACACACCGTTTATACCGTGTTTTACTGAAGATAAAGATCAGAGAGAGACTTTTACACACCGTTTATACCGTGTTTTACTGAAGACAAAGATCAGAGAGAGACTTTTACACACCGTTTATACCGTGTTTTACTGAAGACAAAGATCAGAGAGAGACTTTTACACACCGTTTATACCGTGTTTTACTGAAGACAAAGATCAGAGAGAGACTTTTACACACCGTTTATACCGTGTTTCACTGAAGATAAAGATCAGAGAGAGACTTTTACACACCGTTTATACCGTGTTTTACTGAAGATAAAGATCAGAGAGAGACTTTTACACACCGTTTATACCGTGTTTTACTGAAGATAAAGACCAGAGAGAGACTTTTACACACCGTTTGTACCGTGTTTTACTGAAGATAAAGATCAGAGAGAGACTTTTACCAGTAAACATTTAGCCGTTGATACACCGTTGAAATAACGTACTTGACTGTCGTCTAGTCAACGTTTTCTTAAGGTTAGCACTTAATGGTTCCTAATAGTTTATCCATTATTTCTTTTAATAGTTTCCATTATGTAACACTTCTATTAGTATTTAATTGTACCTGTCAGTTCACAATCCCGGTTGGAAAAAACATTACACCCATAGGTAAAAGCAAAATATTTATAAACATATTGGCAAATTTTTGTAATTAGACCAAAATATGTGACTCAAACATGGCATACATGTATTTAAAAAAAAAAACCAAACCATATATATATATATATATATTGCTGCATTATGACAGCAAACGTCAACTCAGCTTTCACCACACTCTGGCTTCCTCTGGAAACACCAGTTTCCCAGTCCTGATCTTTCAGCTGAATTATCAGATATAATGTTGTAGGTTCACCCTACAGAAAAACAGAAATAGACTTGGCATGACACACTAAGACATAATACTGACTTTCCATTGACTGTGACTATTTCAGTTGGTGTGGCAACAGTTTATTTTATCAGACTTAATGATGAGGGGGTCAGAGTTGTAAGTCAAGAAAAACAAGTTTATTCTTGATGTCAGTGCCTATACATCATGAAGAAAATGCTTTAATAATGATCCCATACCTATTAACTATCAATTTACATTGGTGCCCCCCTCTGGAGTTTGGTGTTTTCTTACTGAAAATTGTCAGTCTAACAAAATATTGTATCATATGTAAATGTTTTGGTGCACCTGCTAAAATGATATGTATTGATTTTCTAAGTAAAAGTAATAAGAGTACAATACATTGATATTTTACACACAACTTCAGATAACAGTACCGTTCATCTGATGATTTTCACATATTTGGAAAAGCACAAATGTGGCCTGCGCAAATGTTATTGTATGATTTTACTTTCCAGCCCAGCACTTCTTTTGATGTTTGGATTGTTAGCAAGGTGACTTGCATGTAACTGCAACCCAGACCTGCTGAAATAAATGTCAAAAACATTACTGTTAATAATGTAATATTACTTTGAATTTTTTATACAGAATGGGTTAACTATTATCCTCCTCTACTCCTTCACTTGTCTTCACTGAGATGCTAACCTAGCATAGCTGTTGCTTTGCTAGAGTAACCGTTATCTGAAGGGGAGGGGCTCTCTCTCTCTCTCTCTCTCTCTCTCTCTCTCTCTCTCTCTCTCTCTCTCTCACTTTTAACTGATTTAAAACACATTCCGGACGTCCACTGACAATATTAATTTGTCCCAAAATAACAGACACATTTTGGACGTCCACTGACGTTAACTGGTCCTGAAGTAACTGACTTGTTTAAAACGCATTTTGGACGTCCACTGATGTTATCAGTTCATCCCAATATAACTGACTTGTTTTAAACGCCTTTCAGACGTCCACTGACGTTATCAATTGGTCCCTAAATAACTAACCTGTTTTCAACGCATTTCGGACGTCCATTGGCGTTATCAATTGGTCCCGAATTAACTGACTTGTTTTCAACGCATTTCGGACGTCCATTGACGTTGTCAATTGGTCCCGAAATAACTGACTTGTTTTCAATTAATTTTGGACGTCCACTGACGTTTAAAATATGTCCTTGACGGACAGACTACTTTTAGATCTTTTTTCAACGCCCAGGGACGTTCCTTGTTCACTGGGTTACACGCCGTTTATACTGTGTTTTACTGAAGATAAAGATCAGAGAGAGACTTTTACACACCGTCTATACCGTGTTTTACTGAAGATAAAGATCAGAGAGACTTTTAAACACCGTTTATACCGTGTTTAACTGAAGATAAAGATCAGAGAGAGACTTTTACACGCTGTTTATACCCTAACAAACGCGGTTACGTTGTGACGACCAATTTATATTTGGTGCCCACAGCCTTGTCTTTTTGTTTGTAAAAACGTTGAAAGGTAATTCATCAGAAGGTTGTGACAACGTTGTCTGACAACTTTCTGGGAGGTTGTCACAACCTTCTGAGAAATTGCATTTCAAAGTTGTCACAACGTAACCATGTTTGTTCTACAGCTGGTATGAAGTGTAAAGAAATAAGAGACATTAGTTTTAGAGGAACAAGCTTAGATTTATTAATTTCACAGCCTTAGCAAATGCAAAAATAAATAAATTGTATAATTCTAACAGCAACCCTGCCAAAACCTTTCTATCAACAACCCTTTAATTATTAATGGGGCTGTGTGTTTAATTTATACTAGTAAAACATAAATACAAACTTATATAATTACTGTTTAATCCACAGGTTTAGTCCACATCTGAACACTTATCACTGATATCCAACAGCTTGAAAAGAAAATGAACATTTAATAAATAATTTCTGAATTTACAGCCAATATAAATCAGATTTTATTTGGCTGCACTACTTGTAAACCAAACCAGACAATTATTTACATTTTAAATTGCTGAATTTTGTAATTCCAAACTTTTACAAAACATTTAACATCTGATATCCATCAAATGGATTTAAAAAAAATAACAGATGCCTAGCTATTGCTGAATTTACCACTGATTCTGTGCTTTAGAGTGGTGCAAACAACAAAATCAGACAATATACCTGCATTGTGTTCATTTATTCATGTGTTCATTTACTTATTCTCGCAAAAAGAGACAAGGCCACTGTAGGGCCAAAAAGGCTTTCTCCTTTTAAGCCTGACTTAGCTTTGTATACGGTAGGGTTGTCACGATCATGAAATTTTAACTGACGATTGTTTGTCATACACGAAATTGCAATTAATGATTTAATTGTCTGGTATATATATATATATATATATATACACACCCAGCATTTTAATAGGCCTTTATGCTTAATGATAAAATACTAATATACACACATAAATATCAGAAAGAGACTGTCTAATGCTGTTTAATATTTTTTTCTAACTTTAAAACTCGGTTTCTGTCACTTTGTTTCTCTGGATCTTTAGTCTTTTATTGCAGAGCAGAATGATCAAGAAAACAGGAGAGTGCTACATATTTCAGAGTTTTTTTTTTTTATTTATAAAGCACTGTATACAGTTGGTTGCACAAATAAACTGCACAGAATTCTGGGTATTAGCACCAAGTGGGTGCTGCTGAAACAAAAGTGACAGGAAAAGATTGGTCAGAGCAGAAGTAAGAAACCTTGGGGAGAAAAAAGAAAGTCAAAAAGCAAAATCCATCCTCCTCTGGTTGCCACCAGAGCAAAATAAACAAAGAGAACTGTTTAGACACGGAGCATCCTCTAAATAATGTGAATTTTATTATCTTTCCTCCACCCACAATATTCTTTCTGGCCATGGGAATAGAACCTGCCAGCATTCAGAACGTTGAAAGGTATGAAAACAGATAGAGATGTTGCTCTATTCCTGCACCATTAGACAACACTGGCTTATTTTTGCTGTTTCAGTTACAGTCCTGAAGGTGGAACTGACTACACATTCAGCAGAATATTGGTCGCCATGGGAGAGTAAATTTAACCAATTTATCTTTGGTTCTTCTTTGTCTTCCAGGACAGAGGAACATCCCTTTGGATATTTTCTCTGGCTCCTGTTGTCCAGGAGTTCCTGAGTGGAACTCTTGCTCCTGAGTTCCACAGTTCTTCCACTGGTGTATCAAGAATAATTTCCAAGTGGAATACAACACAATGTTGAGATCAGGAGGGATTAAATGTGTGGATATGGAGGGCAGAAGCTCCAGTTCTCAGGAAACATGCTTGGTTCCGCCCCACACATCTCACAGAAAAACTCAGATGAGTAAACACAAGAGGAAAACTCATGATTGTTCAGAGTGTGGGAAGAGTTTTACGCAACAGAATAATCTACGAAAACACCAGCGCATTCACACAGGAGAGAAACCATATCACTGTTCAGAGTGTGGGATGAGTTTTACTCGAAAGGATAGTCTCCAAACACACCAGCGCATTCACACAGGAGATAAACCGTATCACTGTTCAGAGTGTGGGAAGAGTTTTAGTGTACAGAGTAGTCTCCAAACACATCAGCGCATTCACACAGGAGAGAAACCGTATCACTGTTCAGAGTGTGGGAAGAGTTTTACTGTACAAAGTAATCTCCAAACACATCAGCGCATTCACACAGGAGAGAAACCGTATCACTGTTCAGAGTGTGGGAAGAGTTTTAGTGTACAGAGTAGTCTCCAAACACATCAGCGCATTCACACAGGAGAGAAACCGTATCACTGTTCAGAGTGTGGGAAGAGTTTTACTGTACAAAGTAATCTCCAAACACATCAGCGCATTCACACAGGAGAGAAACTGTATCACTGTTCAGAGTGTGGGAAGAGGTTTACTTTACAGAGTAGTCTCCAAACACACCAGCGCATTCACACAGGAGAGAAACCGTATCACTGTTCAGAGTGTGGGAAGAGTTTTACTGTAAAAAGTAATCTCCGAACACACCAGCACATTCACACAGGAGAGAAACCGTATCACTGTTCAGAGTGTGGGAAGAGTTTTACTGACCAAGGTAGTCTCCAAAATCACCAGCGCATTCACACAGGAGAGAAACCGTATCACTGTTCAGAGTGTGAGAAAAGTTTTACTCAACAGAGTAGTCTCCAAAAACACCAGCGCATTCACACAGGAGAGAAACCGTATCACTGTTCAGAGTGTGGTAAGAGTTTTACTGAACAGGGCAGTCTCAAAAGACACCAGCGCATTCACACAGGAGAGAAACCGTATCACTGTTCAGAGTGTGGGAAGAGTTTTACTGAACAGAGTAGTTTCCAAAAACACCAGCACATTCACACAGGAGAGAAACCGTATCACTGTTCAGAGTGTGGGAAGAGTTTTACTGTACAGAGTAATCTTCGAACACACCAGCGCATTCACACAGGAGAGAAACCGTATCACTGTTCAGAGTGTGGGACGAGTTTTACTGCACAGAGTAGTTTCCAAAAACACCAGCGCATTCACACAGGAGAGAAACCGTATCACTGTTCAGTGTGTGGGAAGAGTTTTACTCAACAGAGTAGACTCCAAACGCACCAGTACATTCACACAGGAGAGAAACCGTATCACTGTTCAGAGTGTGGGAAGAGTTTTACAGAACAGGGCAGTCTCAAAAGACACCAGCGCATTCACACAGGAGAGAAACCGTATCACTGTTCAGAGTGTGGGAAGAGTTTTACTGTACAGAGTAGTCTTCAAAGACACCAGCGCATTCACACAGGAGAGAAACCGTATCACTGTTCAGTGTGTGGGAAGAGTTTTACTCATCAGAATTCGGTTCGAAAACATCACTGCGTTCACCCAGAACAGATGCAGTAGCACCGAGTGAGGGATTAATGCGATTGGGTCACATTCAATGTAAAACTATCCTTAAAGCTGAATTGTGTAATTCTTGGGGTTTTGGAGACGTGTGATTGAACTGTGATACCAGATGCCACTGATTGTTCATGGAATTTTGTTTATTATTTTCAAGTTGTGGCTTCAGAATTGTTACAGATCATTATTTTCCTCCTCGGTCACTATTGTGTTCTACTGTGCTCCAGTTAAAGATTATTTGACTCTGTATTGATCTTCCACTGTTTTCCAAAGAGTTTGAACTTTGCCTTGAGTCGTTAAACAAAATGAGATGAGATTGTTCCACTTTAACCAGTCACACGATATTCAGCAGACATAGCTTTTAGTAGCAACAAAATTATCAGTAAATCACAGAGAAAAAGGACGTTGAGAGTCGGGACAGTTCCCTCCTTATTTCAGTGTAACAACTACACTAAACCACAGACACGGTTCGGGGATCGGCAGCACCACACACAGCCCATCCAGTCTGACCCAGAGGAGCCTGAGGAGATCATCCAGTAAACGGATGAGGGACATGGGTACAGTGTGGAGTTGACAAACTGTCATGTTGTCATTGTCAGACCTTGTTGCAGGTGAGGAGACAGCTGACAAGGAGGTCCTGCAGGGGCTTTGCAATGCTCTGGAGCACAGCCGGGACTCAGGGCAGCTTCTCCTAGAGCTGGGGGAGGAGACAGTTCTGGCCGTCTGCCATATCATCACCATTCATTCTTATTTCTGTGGCTGGACTGTATACCCTTGGAAGGTTAAAGATCAGCGTTGGTGGAGCAATTTCTTTCTCAGAGCACAGGAGCCATGGAGCTGGGCTATCAGGACCTCAGCACACATCATAACAGACTATATTCTGATGGCCATGAAGGCCAAGCCTGCTTATCACTGGGGCAAGATAAGTCTATAGTGGAGACACTCCCGACCAACTGTTCATTGTTTATATACAATTGCTGTAGTAAGTGCCTTCTCAGTTTTAGAGGTTGCGGTGTTTTAAGCTTTGCTTTAATGGAAATGATACAAACACCTCAGTTATTAGAACTCAATGTTTAAGCTTAGCATATTATCTTATTATTGCTGTTCCTTTGCTTCTGTATCATTTGTGAATATATCTGCTGTGGGATTAATAAAGGAATCAATCAATCAATTTTTACAATAGGTAAGAGAGAAATGGCAAGCAGTGATGATTTATAATGCACTAACAATTGATAGCTTCTTAAGAATAGCTTGGTGATGCTCTAAACTGCTATTTTATTTTGCTAGCTACTTGAGACTTCATCAGAGCGTATTCTTTAATATCCATGCAGATTTCTTCTAAGAGTAGTGTGTAAAATACAGTTTAGAAATAGACATTTGTAAATAATCTACTTAATTCCTTTAGTTAACACTTCTGGAAAGCATTTATTATAACATAAAAGTTCAGAGCAGGTTGAATTAACATGATCATTTTAACATTTTCATTTTGCTACTTTGTCTATAGTAGACTCACTCAAGTAATATTACACTTTCCTGTGTGCAAACTTTATCATAATGATTAACTTTACCATAAGGTTACCTTAATTATTTTTATTACAGTAATAGGCATCAATAAATGGTTTAAGACAAAGTAATGTCTCAGTGCATATATATTTTTATTTTCATTTATATGCATGTATATATAAATGCACATCATTAACACTAATTACTGTGCTTGTCTGACTAACTTGTACATAAAAAGAAAAATAAGAATTGATTCACTTAGGAAAAGTATGTCTCTGCACTTGACCCATCTGTGATCTTGAACACACACTTGTGAGCAATTCTTCACAAACACTAGGGGCAGTGAACACACACAACCGGAGCAGAAGGCTGTGACCACCTCGGCAGTTTGGGGGCTAGGTGCCTTCCCCAAGGGCAATGCTCAGCCATGGACGAATCTTTCCTTGGCGCTCCCGGGAACTGAACCAGCCTCAAGCTCACTTCTCTAATCTTATGCCCATGGCTGCCCCCCTACAAGTGCTGTGTTGGTTTTACCCAAATGTGAATCTATGTCCTAAATCCACCTAGAATTTATACAAGGATGTTGTTACTAATATAAAATTACCACTAGGTTTGTCTTTCAATTTTTCAGTCCTTCCATCATTCATCTTAATGTTTTGAAACATGATAGATTGCCAATTTAGATATTATTACTGTGACATGTGACCGATGTGATAGTGACTGGTGTTTGGTGCTTCTAGTTTTAAAAATTAAACAAATAAAAAATTAACCCCAGAATATGAATGTGATATCTTTATGGTTTGGAACCTCAAAAAGGCATAAAAAAAAACAAAAAAAAAAAACATGGAGAACAATTTAAAAAATCATTAATACATTCATTTGTCTGTAACCACTATCCAGAGCCTACCTGGAATCACCCTGTGCAAGGCGGGAACACACACTGGAGGGGGTGCCAGTTCTTCACAGGGCGACACACACACAGTCACTCACACCTGTGGACACTTTTTAGTCGCCAATCCACCTAATAACACTAGTTTTTGGACCATGGGACGAAACTGGAGCACTCGGAGAAAACCTACGCAGACACGGGGAGAACACACCAAACTCCTCAGACAGTCACCCGGACTCGAACACACAACTTCCAGGTCCCTGGAGCTGTGGGACTGCAACACTACCTGCTGTGCCATCATGCCGCACAATGATGGATAAAACTCAAGAATGCAAGGACAAGCAAACTTACAGGAACTTTAATGTTTTTTTTTTTTTTTACTATAAGTCTCACTCAGGGCCATAATTCAAATTTCAGTGAGGTCCACACTGCGCAAATGCAAACCCACTTCAAGTGCTGACTTTTAATTATGTTAACTGTCAATTCTCCCATAAATTTCTTTAACAAGGTACAGATTAAGGAATGCCACAGGGAGGCTAAGGCAGGCTAAGATAACATTAGTTCTATCTAAAGCAGAGCTGTAGTTCCCAGTGTTTCAGCTTTGACCTGCTGCTCTCAGCACCCCCTATAGGAGGGACTGTGACTCCATTGGCTGCAGCACTGAATGATGGGCAGATAACTCTGACTGCTGATTGGATAAATAAAGATGATGCCCAATAAAAAGCGTGTTTTCTGTTGAGCCGTGGAGAATCAGTGTAATCAATTAATAACCTATGGAACCAGTTGTTGTCTTATTGTAGCGCCCCTTTTCTGTGCAATGCGGTCATATTTAGCAGACTACTTCAGAGTAATGACATACATACGTGCACCAAGTTGTGTTTGATTTAGGTGAAGTTTGTTGTAGTTATAGCTCAAAGAGTGCGTCAAGCCCCGCCCATGCATATTTGTTAAATTGCTGCCGCAACAGCGTGTCAAGAGTTCCAAATTTTCTAAATAATTATTGACCTACAGTCTATACAGATTGCAAAAATACCAGTTGTTTATTGATAAGACAAATTTCTAGGGAGGAGTTCGAAAACCTCCATTTTCACATACCTGACTATTGTGGATAAACAATGCATTTTTTGACAATAATTGTAATTGCAAAGTTGTAAGACACTATGCAGAGTATGCAATAAAGCAAACTGCTTGTTGAAATGTTTAATTTTCGATGAGCTATTCCATATTTGCATGTTGAAAATTTGAATAGCGCCCCCAAGTGGCTATCATTATGAAAATATTTATGGGCTTAGGAAGTGCTGACATGAACATACCATGCAAGTCTCATGATGATACGACCTTGTTAAGGTCATTAAACAGCTGCTGAAATTTGATTGGCCGATGGCGGCCATGTTTTTTCGAATATGACATCATCGTCATAGAATCTGAGTCAGCTAATCACCCACTACGTGCATAACAATCAGCATGTTAATGGACAATCCTGTGAAGCGTAACAAATTTTTTGTTGTTATAGCGCCCCCTAGGCTTGCAGTTCCTGGTCAATAAACTGGGTGATCTGGGCCTAGGCAGTTCACTATGCTTATGGATATTGGACTTCCTGAGCAACAGACCCCAATACGTCAGGATGGGAGACCGCACATCCTCAACTCTCATCTTGAACACAGGCACCCCACAGGGATGTGTCCTCAGCCGCCTCCTCTACTCACTCTTCACATATGACTGCTCCCCCTTTCACACCTCCAATAAAATCATCAAGTTTGCTGATGACACCACCATTGTAGGACTGATTATGAACAACGACGAGTCGGCCTACAGGAAGGAGGTCCGGCACTTGACAGCATGGTGTAAGAACAACAACCTGAAATTGAACCCAAATAAAACCAAGGAGACGGTTGTGGATTTCAGAAGACCCACCCGCACCGGGACCACGGCCCTCCTCCGATGAGTCACGATTTGAAGTTTTTTATGAAATACTGGGACGCCATGTCATCCGGACCAGAGAGGACAAGGATAACCCAAGTTGTTATCAACGCTCCGTTCAGAAACCTGCATCACTGATGGTATGGGGTTGCATGAGTGCTTGTGGCATGGGCAGCTTGCATATATGGAAAGGCACCATTAATGCAGAGAACTATGTTCAGGTTCTAGAACAACATATGCTCCCATCTAGACGTCATCTCTTTCAGGTAAGACCCTGCATTTTTCAACAAGATAATGCCAGACCACATTCTGCAGCAATCACAACATCATGGCTACATAGGAGAAGGATCCGGGTACTGAAATGGCAGCCTCTAGTCCAGATCTTTCACCTATAGAGAACATTTGGCACATCATAAAGAGGAAGGTGCGACAAAGAAGGCCCAAGACGATTGAACAGCTAGAGGCTTGTATTAGACATGAATGGGAGAGCATTCCTATTTCTAAACTTGAGAAACTGGTCTCCTCTGTCCCCAGACGTCTGTTGAGTGCTGTAAGAAGAAGGGGGGATGCCACACAGTGGTAAAAAACGGCCTTGTCCCAACTTTTTTGGGACGCCATGAAATTTTGAATCAACATATTTTTCCCTTATAATGATACATTCTCTCAGTTTAAACTTTTGATCTGTGATTTGTGTTCGATTCTTAATAAAATATTAGATGTTGGCACCTCCACATCATTGCATTCAGTTTTTATTCACAATTTGTTTAGTGTCCCAACTTTATTGGAATCCGGTTTGTACATTACAAACTAGCAAAGTTTCTATATTTAATGTGACCCAATGATCATTTCACCTTGATGGAAAATGCTGTATATGGTTATAACTCCAGGTGAGTGTGTGTGTGTGGCAGTGGCAGATGCCTGTTAGTCAAAGCAGCCAGCAATCAGCGAGGGCAACCACCATTTGGGCAGCAGGAGCTGCCTGTTATGTGTATTCTCATCATCAGTAGTTGTCAATACGTTTTATAATTTCAGTCAGCTCTGATGAATCCGTAACTGGATTTCCAGTTAGCAGTGAGGTCTAATAGTGTTCATTACCACCATTCACCATGTATCATTTCCATTAGCCTATCACATTATCATTCATTCATTCATTATCTGTAACCGCTTATCCAGTGCAGGGTCGCAGTGGGTCCAGAGCCTACCTGGAAGGCTCATTGGGCGCAAGGCAGGAATACACCCTGGAGGGGGCACCAGTCCTTCACAGGGCAACACACACATTCACTCACACACTCACACCTACGGACACTTTTGAGTCGCCAATCCACCTACCAACGTGTGTTTTTAGACTTTGCGAGGAAACCGGAACACCCGGAGGAAACCCACGCTGACACAGGGAGAACACACCACACTCCTCACAGACAGTCACCCGGAGCAGGAATCGAACCCACAACCTCCAGGCTCCTGAAGCTGTGTGACTGCGACACTACCTGCTGCGCCACTGTGCCTCCCATCACATTATTATATTTACCATATTCTCAATGAAACATAATCAAACTAATTCAGTGTAAAGTATGTAAATTTTAAAGGTGTTATGTGATATCAAAAGGGCACTATATGCGGAAGTCACCAGGCAATACTTTGGGCTTGGTGTTTCCACAGCCACTCAAATCCCCTTGACAGTGGATACTGCCCTGCATATGTCAAACAACATACACCAAATACGCACATAAATACCCAAATACGCGCAACATAACCCCAGTTATGCAAATAACATCCAGTGTGTGCCCCCAAACAGAAACATTCCAAAAAGATTCCATGAGGGTTGCCGCTAGTCCTCAAAGGGGAGCTCCCAGCCCTTCCTACAATACAACGGTGCACGGTGGTGCAGCAGGTTAGTGTCGCAGTCACACAGCTTCAGGGACATGGAGGTTGTGGGTTCGAGTCCCGCTCCGGGTGACTGTGAGGAGTGTGGTGTGTTCTCCCTGTGTCTGTGTGGGTTTCCTCCGGGTGACTGAGGAGTGTGGTGTGTTCTCCCTGTGTCTGCGTGGGTTTCCTCCGGGTGACTGTCTGTGAGGAGTGTGCTGTGTTCTTCCTGTGTCTGCGTGGGTTTCCTTCGGGTGACTGTCTGTGAGGAGTGTGGTGTGTTCTCCCTGTGTCTGCATGGGTTTCCTCCGGGTGACTATGAGGAGTGTGGTGTGTTCTCCCTGTGTCTGCGTGGGTTTCCTCAGGGTGACCGTCTGTGAGGACATTCAAAAACTCCCACTGTCCCATTTGGAACCTTAAAAAGGTTTGCTCTGGAACATTTTAAGCCGTTTGAGAAGGTATTCATTCACACATTCACAACATTTGATTTACAAATGCAAATCTTTATTTTTTCACATTTGTGAATTTAAATTATTATTCTTGTTATTGTTGTTTTAAATTTGTACATTCCAGCACATTTGTGAATATAGTTTTACGTGTATGTAGTTGATCAAACGCAGTTACAAAGTCCGTTACATTTGTGAGTATTGTTTTACAAACTCAAAATCTTTTTGACCCTTTTTTTGAATCCATAGGTTTTAGACAGAATTGATTTTTGCTGGACCTGGCAACCCTGCTCTCGGTTTGCTGGTAGAATTGCCAACCTGCTCTCACAAGACATTTACTAACTGTCTTTAAGTGCTTGTTCAGAGGAATGTTATGCATATTTAATAGACTAGCATACGACACTGCTGCTATGACATTCACGTGAGGGTTTAGTCAGAAATGTGTAGCACTGCTTTTGAAAACCTGTTCTGTAGCTGCAGCAACGTTAGCTGAGAAGACTTAATACCTGGTAAGTTATGATACCATGTTAGATCGTGCTACCCAGTGTGTATTTACTGGATTAACTTCCAAAATACAAAGGTACGACACATGAACATCGTTAGACCTATTAGACCTGTTAGGCTATTGGTCTATATTGCTTTCTTGACAGAATATGCAATATACGTAGTGTTGTCAACCGTCCCGTTTTCGGACACCATTTTGAACCGATATGAGACGCGTTTTGTTATGTGTTTTTGAGGTCACATTTTATGTTTGAGACAGAAACACGAAACTCTCCCTCAGCCAGAACGAGGGGCAGATTCTCCACGGCTCAACGGAGAACACGCTTTTCATTGGGTGTTATCTGCCCATCATTCAGTGCTGCAGCCAATGGAGTCACAGTCCCTCCGACAGGGGGCGCTGAGAGCAGCAGGTCAGAGCTGAAACACTGGGAACTACAGCTCTGCTTTAGATAGAACTAATGTTATCTTAACTCCCTCTGGCTCTGCTTAATCTGTACCTTGTCAAAGAAATGTATTGGAGAATTGATGGTTAACATAATTAAAAGTCAGCATTTGAAGTTGTAAACATTTTGAAGTGGGTTTGCATTCCCGCATTGTGGACCTCACTAGAATTCATTACGGCCCTGAGTGAGGCTTATAGTAAAAACATTAAAGCTCAAACGCAGTTAAAAAGTCAGTTACATTTTTGAGTATTGTTTTACAAACTCAAAATCTTTTTACCCTTTCTTGACTCCATACAACAGCTCTGGTGGACATTCCTACAGTCACCAGCCAACTGCATGCTCCTTCAAAATTGCGACATCTGTGGCATTGTGCTGTGTGATGAAACTTTTTAGAGTGGCCTTTTATTGAGGCCAGCCTAAGGTACACTATAATCACGCTGTCTAATCGGCATCCTGATATGCCACACCTATGAGGTGGATGGATTATCAAAGGATTATCAAAGATTATCAAAGCGCTCACTAACACAGATTTTAACAAATTTGAGACAATATCTGAGAGAAAAAGGCCTGTTGTGTACATAGAAAATGTCTTAGATCTTTGAGGTCAGTTCATGAAAAATGGGAGCAAAAACAAAAGTGTTACGTTTATATTTGTGTTCAGTATATGGGGGGAGTTGATGTTAAATGTTCTGTTGGGCGACCTTATGTCTTTTGGCCGTTCTCCACTAAAATAGCATGATCACAACTGCGGTGGGCTACTGGGCCTGTGTTTTTCTCCACCCATTTTCAGAATGTAACAGTATTTCCAACAAGTGCCAAAAGGGGGCAATGTGAGCCCGCAGCCCTTTGTCTCCTCTCTCTCTCCAGGGCAGGTATATACTCTGAGTCAGCAGAGAAAGCAAGAAATAGCTGCGAAAACCCGCGCCCTTAGCGCGGTTTACTGATATATATAGATATATTTAATATATTATCACAATATTTTAGAGTATTTTGGTGATATATTAATATTTTGGTGATATATTAATATATTGATGATAGGAAACTGAAGAATAGGAAGTGAGTGGCGGAGCTACAAGTAGCATTTGAGAGTAGATCATTCATTTTGGAGTGTTTCCGAGCCACTTCCGAATATGAACTATGCTTAAGCTTTATTCTTTTATTACATCTTAATAATCATATGTTGTCTTTATTTTACTGGTTCCTTTGACTCTGTAAAGCAATTTGATTTTCCCTTATCTTTGAAAGCTGCTCTACAAATAAACTTGCCTTGCCTATGAAACCCCTGGTTCTATTCTGTAGATAATGGACTTTGTCATTTGATCCACAAGCTTAAGACTCTTCGTAGTTTAGAAACGTTTTGCCACAGCATGTGTTAGAGATGATGTGATAAAGCTGTGACCCAAAACACCATGCTGTAATGTTTAAGAAGAAGCTCAGTATAATTCAGAAACACAGAGAATGGCCCAGCACTGTTCTCAAAAAGGTTTGACAGATAGTATATTTATTTTACCAAGAATAGACCGCTGTTCATAAAGCAATAAAACTAATTACATGATGTCTGTTCTTATAAGACGTTTAATTTTCCATAATCTTTCACTGACGTGTAATCATGCCTCTTGTGTGACATTCAAATGTTCATATCCATCTGGTTCTTCCCTGAATACCATTTTTAAAAATAGTATTCATTCATTGTCTGTAACCCTAATCCAGTTCAGCCAGTCACGGTGGCAGCAGGCTGAGTAAAGAAGCCCAGACGTCTCTGTCACATGCAACTTCAAACCAGCTCCTCCTGGGGGATCCCCAGGTGTTCCCAGGCCAACATATGAGATATAATCCCTCCAGGGTGCCCTGGGTCTACCCCAGGGCCTCCTTCCAGTTGGACGTGTCTGGTATACCTCCAGTGAGAGGCGTCCAGGAGGCATCCTTATAAGATGTCTGAGCTCCTCACCCGATCACTTGCAACCACAATCTCGTTCTTTCAGTTATTATCTAGTGCTCATGACCATAGGTGAGAGTGGGGACGTAGACTGACCGGTAAATTGGGAATTTTGCTTTATGGCTCAGCTCTCTTCACAACAACGGTCCGGTACAGTGACCGCATCACTGCAGATGCTGCATCCAACCTACGGTCAATCTCATTATCCCTCTTCCCATCACTCGTGAACAAGAACCAGAGATACTCAAACTCCTTCACGCGGTAGGTTCTCACCTCCTACCTGAAGGGAGCATGCCATCTGTTTCTGGGAGATAACCATGGTCTCAGACTTAGAGGTGCTGATCTACATACCAACCGCTTCACACTAGGCTGCAAACTGTTAAAGTGAACGCTGGAAGCCTGTGTGAAGAAGCCTTAAGATCATCGTCCGCAAAAAGCAGAGATGCCACCTCCTGAGCCCCTCGACCGAAGCCTTCCTGTCTCAGACTACGCCTCGCCTCGAGTGGAGACAAGGCACAGCCCTGACGGAGTCCAATGCCCACACTGAACAAGCTTGACTTACTGCCGAGAGAATCACTGGATGTAGTCTGCCAACGCTTCAGGACATATACAGCAGCAGGGTAATGAAGCGTGTCAGCAAAATTATAGCTGACCCCTTTCATCCTGAACGTCACCTCTTTCAAACACTCCCCTCTAGCAGAAGATTCAGGGCCATCAAAACCAGCACAACCGGACACGCTAACAGCTTTTTCCTAGAGCCGTAACACTCATCAACCACAGTGGACACTTTGCACTTTAAACTTAAACTGAAACACCAAACTCCCCTACTGTACTACAGTGACTCTTCTGGAATGTATTGCTATTTTCACAGTGGTACAGATGTTTAAATTCTGCTGTATTCATATTATTCTGTAATACCCTGCATACAGTAGTTCTGTAGACATTCTCACCAGCTCACGCTTCTCCTTAGGTCCTCTCCATGGCTCTTTATTAGTTTTACTCTTTATATTTTGCCTTTAATACATGCTTAATACTTGTTAATAGTCTGTGCTTGTCCGGTCTGTTAGTATGTTACATGTCATACATGTGCTCTCACCAAAATAAGTTCCTTGTGTGTGTAATACACTTGGCAAATAATGGGATTCTCATTTCTGATTCATAAAAAATAAACTGCCATTGAGTCACCCTGACAGATGCTATGAAGAGAGACCAGCTTTATCATGACTCTCATACAATTGTCTACAGTTTTCAGTCTTCAGATATGTTATTTTAGGTGCAGGAGTTCCAGAATAAAAAGTATTGTGAAGTTTACTGAAGTCGTACAGAACAGATCACTAGCTGCTCTCTCTACAGGGCTCTGGTTGCTCCAGGTAACCATACAGGGCTCAGCTTGCTCCAGGTAACCATACAGGGCTGTGACCAAAATTAATCAGTGCCCTATTTACTATATAGTTCACTACAAAGTGAGCAATGTAGGGAGTAGAGTAGGGACCATTTGAAACACAGCTCACATTGTATATGACAAAAGTACAGTGGGACAAGCCCTCCCGGGACTCACTGAGAATGAACTGAAGGCTCTGCAGCTCGAAAAAACATTAGCGTTTATGAGAGGAGTCTGGGGCAATTTTGCATTATCTTGAGGTGGGACTCAGAGAGAGAGAGTGACTTTACTGAGCAAAACCTAGCCGTGAGTGGACTGTGATACATAGAGGTGGGACAAACCGTCTGTCAGAGCTTGGTTAATACAGAGCCATGGGTTTTTATTGTAGTAGAATGCAAGAAAAAAAGTCCTCCCTTTCCCTTTTGGTGGTGTGTCCCCCCCCTATGAACAAACTGACCCTGTGTTTCCTCACTGTGTTTTAACCTCGACACCCTGCAGAAGGGTTTCCTCTGTGGACAGAAATACTATGTACTCGACACAGGACTGTTATTAATGGATTATCTAGAACATCGCTGTTAACGCTGTATTGTTTGTTGTGTAATCATAAGTTTTTTACTGAAGATTAATTAATCTTCAGGTGTTTCCTGTCCTGCTTTGTGGATTAACTCATGAATGAGAAACTTTAACTGATGAATTTCTTTTTTTAAAACACACCCTGAAATGTTCTGTGATATAAACTGTGTCCAGAACTTGCATGTGTTTTGTCTTGTTTGTTTGGTTTTCAACGGCTTACAAGTCCCAACTGTGACAAGGCACTGGATTAGTATTGATTCTTAAACGTAGGTCCTGAAGCAGAACGAAGAAAACGAGGGCAGTCGATTGTGGAGAATCAACTTACTATTCTACCCCCCCCCCTTCACAAAATGAAGTTTTGGTTGGTAATGAAATGTCTGACCACAGGTGCGTTCTCGGTCTAAACAGCTCGTCACATTGGCTGCTTTCAGCACCTGTTCATTTAAATGATAATGAGCCGCTCGCTGTTTACCCCAACCCTGAGCGCACAGCAGTGAGGAGCAAGGAGATGAAGCTCTGGCTTATAGCCATTTTTGCCAGGTTCTCTTTCTTCTCTTTTATCGTTTTCTCAGTTTGTACTCTGTTTCTTCGTGCTCTTTGTTTGTTTTGCACTGTTATATAAACATGGTGCCAGCACTGTGATTGGACAGATTTAGATGAGACAAACCTCATGATCTATGTAGATTTGTACTGATGTCAGATAGATCACAAAATAATTGGATTTGGGCCACTTTTCCCTGCTTGTGAATGTAGCTTGGTTCCTCCTCATTCATCATCCATCGAACATGCGCTGAACCTACATCAAACCTTTCTCTCCCCACCCTATCCCTTCCTGGCCTTTGCACAGAGGAGTGAAATAACGACACAGTCAGCAGTCTCATCTTTAATGATTCTTAATCACATTAAACAGTTTTATATGGACACCTACAGCCTTTTAGACCTTGTTGTTAACTTTGCTGTGTTGTGAAGACAGGTGATGGAAAAGAATCTCCGCAGACACGGTTAAAAGTGTAAATACATCTTTATTTACCAAAACAATGTCTTACGGGTTCTTAAGGATCCCGTGAGAGGAGTGTTCAATTCAGCGCTCAAATTCTCTCTTCCATGTCTAAATTCTCTCTTCCCTCCTGGCTAGGACCCCGCTCTATATGTTTCTCCCACCTTTCCCAAATATGGTAATCTAGAGGTTGGTTAACATTCGCATATTCAAAAGGGACTAAGGGAGGGGGTAAAATTTATAGTTTCCTACCCTCACTGACAGCTTATCCTAAACATTTTTCTCTGTGGAACACAGACACAGAGCATATGGCTGAACATAAAAACAGTGAACATTCCTTAATACTGCCTTATGAGGCCTTATGATTAAATATACCTCATAATTTCCTCCCTTCGAGACTGTTAAAGTCTCGTAAATTTTAAGCAACCCATACATGTTAATGTCATAACAAATAAGTGATACCTTCCTACACACAATTTTAACATCACTTGCATTATGATGTAACAAAATTTCATGGAGTGTGAGGGCGAAAAAACCTGCCAGGCAGCCATCTTTCTTGAAAATCCTTCAAACATTCTAGACAGGAAAAATTCCCCGATTACAAAACTGTACTCCAGTCCAATTAAATTTACTCTATATGTGTAGGGAGTTGACTTAAGTAAATGTGTATGAAAATCTCAGAAAATAAAATCAAACCAATGTCCCAATTCAGGCTGGTCGACCCATCGGACCTTTCAATGGACCTGTCCCTACCTGACACACCCCTTGACCCTAACACTGATAAAAACAAAAAACATCTGAGATTTCAATACACTTACACAGATTACATTTCATCAGTCTATAAGTCTTCATAATAAACAGTTGTTACAATTTTTAATATCACTCGTATAATGATTTATCACTATCAAAGATTACTAATAATAAACAATTCAATAGGAACATATGACATAATATTGTCTTTTCAGCAATTTTGTCTTCTGATGTGATGTTGATAACATATTGAGCTTCAGCAAGTCTTCACCATTCTTGTTTCAAAGTCCTTCTGTTTTATTGTCCTCTTTTGAATTTTTGGATCCCTGTAGCATTTCAGGAATCTCGAACAACCATCCACCCTTACAGTGATCTTTCCCCTTTTTCCTTTTCTGGAAGGAAGAAACAACATCCAGTATCTTTTGCAAAAATGACAGATGCAAATAAACATCAAATACAACTTTAATAATAGTAATACTACTAGATTCATATGTTTTATAAGCTACAGTGTATACTTCATCCTACAATCTTTATAATTGATTACTAAATAATAAACCTAACAAAATAATAGAATAATGTCATAATTGAATAGAAAAATATATAATAGTGGATATTCAAAATGGATACCTTTCCACCAGGTTGTTTTCCAAATTATCCTCCTCATGTTTGTCTGAGTCGGTTCTACTTAATAATGGCATCTGTACTTGATCTCCAGGCATTACAACTCCAACCCATTTCAAAATCATAGCTTGTGCACAAGTTAACAACAGTGTACAAAAACAAAACATTATACACACTGCTAAAAGAGCTGCTCCAAAAACTTGAGCCAACATTGCTCCTAGTGGTCCTAATTTCTCCAATAACCAAGCATTCACAGACCATCCATCTCCTTTTGATGGACCAAACGCCTCCCTTATATGCTTCAATGCTTCTATAACACTAGTCATATTATCAGAATTATCCGGAATCAAAGTATAACAGGCATCCCCTGTCAGATTCAAAGCTACACATAAACCCCCTTGCTTAGCTAAAATGTAATCCAGAGCCATGTCATGTTTTAACAATGTTAATCTGTGACTTTTTTGTGTATTTGACAAATACTGAAACCCTCTTATTGTTTCATTAGCAAACCCTTGTAAAGTGTACGTAATATTATCTATATGATCTGCTAAAAATGTCACACCATACCATGGGAATAATCCTATACCCCATTTTTCTCCTATACTGATTCTCCAATGATAGGCTTCCAAACTATGAAACTGAGCCATTTCCCTTTTCCTTCTTCTCACAGAATTACCTTCATCAGTTGCTTCAACTTTTGGAGCATATGAACCTCATAAGGAAGCTTTAATGTTGCCATATAACAACAGCCTGTCCACCCATATGGTAGAAATATGTATGCTTTATCTCCACAAACACACCAAATATCTTTAAAATTCCCTATAGTCACATTTACAGGCAAAATGTCATACTGCACCATTAATGTTCTACTCTGTTTGCTATCCGATGTATGAAAATTCACTTTAAACAAAGCATCCTTAGGTTTAGGCTCTTTAAAATTCATCATATAACGAGCACAATCAGATATTCCCATAAACATCCCATGTCCATTATGAGTATCATTGGAACAAAAACAGTCTTTAGTCTCCACAGATTTTACTTCCATCGCATCAGGCCGTGTTGTCAGTATATTTTCGTGCTGATTAAGGAAATTCACATATGGCAGCTTCATCAACCAAGTACAATTTAATCTAGGTCTAAACAAATGCACTGATAAAGCCATTATTCTATCTTCTTCTGAGTTTTGCTGATATAATAACCACGATAAAGCATAAGATTGACACATAGCATGCAGTGGTTCTGGTACTGTCTCTAAAATTGATGGCCATGTGCTTGGTGATGGAACTTTCACCACACATGGACCAGTCAACTTCTTACTCATTCTTACGGAATGGGTTATTTGCTGAAACCATAAATTTCTAGCTGCCCATGGGTCTGTGATTTGGAACACTGAAGAATCAAATCCATATGCTTTCCAGTTTGCTTCTCTTTTCTGTAATGCATGGTAATGGTCAGTCATTTCTTCAGATGTCCAGTCAAAATCAAAAACCTCTCTCTGCCCTTCTAAAGTGATTTTCTGAGTGGTTCTAAACCATTTGAATCCATGTCTTCCATTGGGTTTCTAGCTTCAAAAATCCACTTGACTAATATTCACTTTATGCTCTATATTTAACTCTGGTCCCTGTGCTATGTTTACTTTCTTCTGCAATGGAAAGGACATTACTTCTGGAGTCTGGGTTACTTTTACAACATTATGTGATCTTGTTATTTTTCCATTTTTAACAGTTGTGATAGATTCAGATGTACCCGAAGCAGACGTTATCATTGCCAGTGTAGTAATATTCATCTCCTTTAACGGCATATCTAAAGTAGTAATCTGATTAGTTACATTATTTCCTTTACTTATTTCTGGAGCTAAAGTAATTGGCTTAATTTGTTCTTTAGTAACCTTCAGAGTCATTGCTATAGTGGTTTGGTCCTGAACTCTTTTAGTAGATGTAAAAACTTCAATAGGACTCGGGTCCTTTATCATCACTATCACTGTACGAGTTATGTACCCTTTTCTCCACACAATTTGAAATGGCACAAATTTAAGCTCTGGCTCCAAATAAGTACAAGTGTATTCCCCTTGATCTTCGCATGTAACATTACGTAAAAGAATTGAACAATCATCTCTAACTCTGAACCACCTAAAGGCATTAAACAAAAGATACTTTCTTTGGTCACGAGGCAAATGATCAACTTCAGGTCCTGTTAACACCACTTCTTCACCACGACTATTTTTCCACTCAGGAGGACTATTACTCCCTGTATTAAATCTTCCACATTTACAGGGAAGATGAACTGATTTACCTAATTTAGCTTTAACTATCGTTTTGAAAGGTGATGACGTTGTTGAAATTATCAAAGGCATTAGTGTAGTTAGATGTGATCCATTTACCCCCTCACTAACTTTTGACACTGGAAAAGTAAAATTCTCTAAAGTTTCATTCTCTGTAGTTCTCATACCGTTTAGATCTAACCTTTTTCCGAACTGGTCTTGGACTCTTTTCTTGATCCAAGTCTCTGAAATGTTTTTAAATGGAATTACTGCTTTCTGGAATGGGACCTGCTGTTCCTGGGACATATTGAAATTCAATTTCTCCAAACTTTTTGTCTTGTTTACAATCTGCTGTGTCATGTCTGGCATAGTCAGAAATATACACAGAGTCATCAGCATCATCCAAACCAGGGACAATCTCCTCTGCAGGAGATTTACTCTGGTTTGTTTCCTGCATGTTATTTTCAACCTGTTCTCCCTCATGTTCTTTTGGTTCTCCTAAACCTGCAACCTCTCCTCCCTTTGAGAAAGGCTTCTCTTCACTTGGTGCTTTAACACAGTGAGATAAATGATACCACGTTGGAGACCCCTTAATTTGGACTGCCGTTCCAGTACTGTGAACAACTTCAAAAGGTCCTTCTCTGCGTTCGTTATACCATTTCCTCTAAATACCTTTACAAGCACCTTGTCTCCAGGCTGCACTGTATTCTTTGTTTGCTAATTCAGCCTCTCCTGCTCCTCCTCTTTTCTTTGCTTTTCTGAAACGTATGTGGATATTCTTTTATGTAAATTAGCTAAGTATGAAACACATGCTCTCATGTCATCTTCTAAAAGAGCTAAACTTGGACCTTTCCCACTTGTACGCAAACATAGCGTTGGCATTCGTCTGCCTGTCATCAACTCATGAGGAGTCATGTGTAAATCACGCAGCTCACTTGAGCGACACACCATTAATGCTAATGGAAGTACTGCTATTCAATTTAACCCCGTGTGCTGACAGATTTTAACAATCCGATTTTTCAAGACACCATTCATTTTTTCACAAATCCCTTGACTTTGCGGATGGTACACAGCTCCCAGACACTGTTTAATTCCCAATTTTTGCAAAATTAATTTCACTGTTTTATCCACAAACTCTTTCCCATTATCTGAGGATATTCGATCTGGGAGTCCCCACCTGCTTATGACTTCTCTACACAAAAACTTGACAACAGTTTGTGCATCTTTACACTTAGTTTATGACCTTTTTCCTCATCTGATGCACTAAGAAGAATATCATCCATGTATTGAATGACAGTACCTTTTAACTTCTGATCTACCCCAGCTAGATCATCTTTCAATACTTTATTGAAAATGTGAGGACTATGTTTATATCCCTGTGGTAGTCTCTTATACTCACAGAATTGCCCCTTGTATGTAAACCCAAATAAACCCTGACTTTCTATACTTAGTGGAACACTAAAAAATCCACCACATAAATCTAATACTGTGAAATACTTTGCATCCAGAGGAATTTGGGCTAACAAAATATGTGGATCTGGCACTTATGCTGGAAAGTCTGCTACTACTTCATTTACTGCTCTCAAATCATGTACTAAACGATAAGAGTTATCTGGCTTCTTCACAGGCAACAAAGATGTATTACTCTGTTTCTCTGATTCTGTGTTATCTTCAGAACATCTGCTTTCACAAGACCTTCAATTTGTGGTTCGATCCCTTTGATTGCTTCTTCATTCAAAGGATACTGAGGCTTCCATGGAGGTTTTGTTCCTGGTCGGAGTTCAACTTTCACTGGTTGAGCTAACTTCACAAAACCAATGTCAGTGCTATATTGTGACCATAAACATTTTGGAACACATTTCCTCTTTCAAAGAGTTTGAATCCATCTTCTCATTGCAAAGTGATTCATGTGTCATCCTGACGACTTGTGGCTGTCCTTGTCCTTGAGCAGTAATCATAATCTTAATAAATCGCTGATCTTCACTCCTCCAGATGGAAAGATTCTCTTTTAGCGGTTTAAAGACAACTTCTTCTGCTTCTGCCATCATTTAACCTGTTTGTTTCTGCTCACAATCTTCAGACACCAGCAAAGTCACATGTGGTACACTGTTTCCCATATCAAACTCTTTATACAAATAATCATTTTTGTCTATCTTCATAGCAGCTCCTTGTGGTCCCAAAATTATGCAACATGAACGTAATTCAACTTGCTTTGGTTGATGACTCAGCCATTGTTCTGCATCTGATTGTTCAGCATCCTTAAAGTATTTCAGTGTACAATGAAATGGATACTCTGGAGTCTTTGCATCAGGCATGTTTGCTACAATAAACTTCTCCCACATCTTGGCCGGTTCCAAGAATCCTTCACTAAGATTTCCAATCCAAAATACTGAAGAAGCTTCAGTCTCTGTTTTCATCATCAATTGATCAATCATTTCACTCGGCACTTCCACCAGGCAGCCGTCTAGTGTGCATTTTAATAATAATAATAATAATAATAAATTTTATTTGAAAGCGCCTTTCAAGTGACCCAAGGACACTGTACAATAGATAATAAAAATAAAGAATAAAAAATAAAATAAAATAAAAATTAAAATAAAAATAAAAATGAAAATAAAAAAAGTTAAGAAAAAAAGAAGAAAGTCAATAAAAGGTAAATGCACATACAAACATAAAATGACAATAGAGACATATACATAGTATCATCCATATGCTAGTTTAAAAAGATGAGTTTTTAGTCTGATTTTAAAAACATCTACAGATGAACAAGCTCGCAGTTCATCGGGAAGACTATTCCACAGCTTTGGACCCGCAACACAAAATGCTCTATTTCCAGAGGTGCTTAGCTTAAAATGTGGGACCTCAAGCAAATGGAGGCTTGAGGACCGAAGAGTACGCACTGGAGAGTATGGTTTCAGTAGACTACTTAGGTAAGAAGGGGCAAGGTCGTACAAGGATTTAAACACCAACACAAGCAATTTGTACTGTATTCGATACTTCACTGGAAGCCAATGAAGACGACTTAGGACTGTAGTAATATGCTCCCAAGATCTTGTATGGGTCAGCACCCTAGCAGCAGAGTTCTGGACATACTGCAACCTACTCAAAGCTCGAGCAGGGAGGCCACACAACAGAGCATTGCAGTAGTCGAGTCTGGAAGTGACAAATGCATGGACAATGGTCTCGGCAGCAGTGAGAGAGAGAAAAGGGCGAATCCTAGAGATATTTTTAAGATGGTAAAAGGCTGTCCTACATGTGTTGTTAATATGTGAGTCAAACGATAATGTAGAATCAAACATTACTCCAAGATTTCTCACTAGTGTTGAAGTAGAGACAACAAAACCAGGGATACAAACAGTAGTGTCACTAAGCCTCCTGACTGTTGCAGGAGAAGCAATTATGATGGCTTCAGATTTTTTATTATTTAAGCTCAGGAAGTTCTCGATCATCCAAGCCCTCACATCAGTTAAGCATTCCAGCAAGGCACTAGGTGGCAAGCTGTGGGAAGGTTTTGTACAAATGTATATCTGGACATCATCAGCAAAACAGTGAAACTGCAGCCCATGATGTCTAATGATGTCACCAAGAGGAAGGATGTACAAAATAAAAAGCAGGGGCCCAAGAACAGAGCCCTGGGGGACACCATGTGACAAGGAGCATGTGTCAGATCGAAAACTTCCCATTGAAACAAACTGCTGCCTACCAGAAAGATACGATTTAAACCAGGCTAATGCAGTACCAGTTACGCCAACCATGTTTTTGAGCCGAGTTAGTAAAAGGCTATGACACACTGTATCAAAGGCTGCAGTAAGGTCCAACAGGACAAGAAGATTCAGCAGTCCTTGGTCAGCTGACATCAGCAAGTCATTGACAACCCTAACAAGAGCAGTTTCAGTGCTGTGGTTCCTCCTAAAACCTGATTGGAAGACCTCAAACAGATCACATGATTGAATATGTTCTGTTAACTGAGCAGCTACTGTTCGCTCCAACAGTTTAGCAAGGAAAGGGAGATTAGAGATGGGCCTATAATTTGCGAGGTTCTCAGGATCTAAGCCAGGCTTCTTGAGAACTGGAGTAATAGCTGCCAGTTTCAAAGAAGCTGGGACCATTCCTGAACTAAGTGAAGCATTGATAATTTTGGTAATGAGAGGACAGATAAATGAAGAACAGGCTTTCACCTGCTGTGTAGGAAAAGGGTCTAATTGACATGAAGTTGCCTTTGAGAAATTAATAATCTGTGAAACAAGCTGTTGGTTTACAGTATTGAAGGTGGAAAAATAGCTGCTGCTGAACTGAGGAGATAGTTGAGGAATGTTTAGCCTGGTTGCAGTGGGCTGGAACTGAGAGTAAATTGTAAGTATTTTATGATTGAAGAAGTCCATGAACCGAGAGCAGAGTTCAGCTGAAGGAACCATAGGGAAACTTTTCACAGGGCTCAATAGCTTATTAACAGTGGAAAAGAGAGCTCTAGGGTTACTGTGGGCACCAAGAATAACATCAGAATAATAGAGTGTTTTAGCTTCCTGTAGTTTTTCCTTATAAAACAAGACATGATCACTGTAAGCAAGGGCATGCACAGTCAGGCCAGTTCTGTTTGAGAGTCGTTCAAGCTGGCGACCAACAGCTTTCAGCTTGCGCAGCTCAGCAGTGTACCAGGGAGCAGGCTGAGAAAATGTAACCAAGCGTGTTCTTAGAGGTGCCAGGTGGTTTAAAATATGTGACAATGTTTCGTCATAGTGGGACACTAGCAAATCAGGATCTAAGCAATCAGGTACCGGGCTCTGACTGAGCATCTCCATAACAGCAGGAGGACTGATATTTTTGACACTCCGGAATGTAAACTGGCGTGATTGACGCTGCTCTCGCAGTTGACATGATAGTGGAAAGTCAAAGAACACAGCTTTATGGTCAGATACACACAGATCAATGCCTCTCACATTAAAAGGGGTTTTACCCAGAGAGCAAACAATGTCCAAGGTGTGGCCCTTGTTATGTGTAGGGAAATCAACGTGCTGAGAAATATCAAAGCTCTGTAAAACATTAAGAAATTCTTTAGCAAACAAACAGTTACTAGAATTGATGTGAATATTAAAGTCACCAAGCAGCAACAAATCAGAATAAACAGGAATAAGTGTGGAGATTAGCTCAGAAAACTCTGCCACAAAAACAGATGAGGTTTTTGGGGGGCGATAGATGAGCAGAACCAATACAGGTTTAACAGCAGAGACCAACAGCGCCAAACACTCAAACGATGTCATATTTGGGATTGAAACTGTTTTAACTTTGAGGCCAGGGCTGTACACCACTGCAAGTCCTCCTCCTCGTCCAGTTAAACGAGGTTTATCCACATATTGATAGTGTGGAGGCAGAGTCTGATTGAGCGCGAAATACTCGTTGGGCCGCTGCCAGGTTTCCGTGAGACAAAGCAGGTCAGTGTCATGTTCCTGGATAATATCTGCGACAAACGTTGCCTTATTATTTAAGGAACGAACATTAAACAGAGCACATTTCAGATTATGATCAGTGCTCGGAGCGTGTAGAGATGTTGTAGACACGTAACACAGGTTCCGGTTATTTGTGTGATCAGTTGAGCCTGCCGTCGCCTGGGAAGATTTACGGCGACACGATGACCACAGCGAGGGGATATTGTTGGGGTGCTGATAGTAGTTATAAGTCCGACCAAGACCCCGATGAGAATATTTAGGTCGTCGCAAAATACCAAGGTGACGATGGATCAGTAGAGGAGCAGGAGTTTTACACTGTGCATTTCGGAGCGTAAAAAGTTCACCAAAAGAGTACCTTATTCTCCTTGTCGTCATGATGAGGCCACAATGGAAGTTGCAGCCGTAACAGCCCAGTAGAAGCCAGAGAAGTAATCCCGAAAAAATCCACATAGCACGGGCGACACAGGTGCTCTCGCGGCAGATGTTAAGCACAGACACAGACGCTAAACTCTAAGAGGGCTCAGAGCCACAAGGAGAAATCCAAGGCTCATATTACAATAAATCCAGTACAAAGTTTGATACAGTGTGTTGGGTTCCACAGCACTTTTGCACACAGCGGGCAGAAAAACCGAATACAACTTTAAAGCTATTACAAACTTTGTCACCGGGGGAGAAGCGGCAGCCAAACGCGCCAGCGTATCTCTCGCAACCCGGAAGTCAAAACACAGCACTCAAAACACATTTTATTGTACAGTTCAGTCTGCACAAAGCATCTCTTCCCAAAAGTGCAATAAGTGTATGTTCTGATACCAGTATGGGTATTGTTGTCTTCAGATGTTTATCGCAGAGCTCAATTGGTTCTGTGAGAGGAATCAGCTGTTTTACTCCCTCAAACCCGATTGTCCGAATCATCTGACCAGACCTGGGGAGGTCCCTTACTCTTCCATCCATCATCGCTTTCTTCATTCTCTGTTTCATCAAAACTTCCATCTCTTCCAGTCCTCTTTCCTTCTACTCACATCTCCTCTTTTTTCTGCTTTAGCCAGCATTCGTCTGATGGCTGGGTCGTATCCACCCATGGCCTCCTCCTGGTCACTCAGATCCTCATCTCCAACAGTCCTCCTTCTCATTCTCAGTTCACCTCTAGTCTGCAGACGTCGAGTTTTCTTCTTGCTTTTGGAACTCGGATACAGTTTTATCGTTGTCTCTGCTTATCCTGTTTCAATGATGCATTCATCTTCGTCTTCAATGTGATAATTTCCACCTTGACTGATCATTGGAAGCTGAGGGTAGACTTTCTCAGTTTTCACTTCCTTCTCATAAGGTGGTGGTGTCTTAACTGAGTCCACATGTGAAAAAGACACATTAACTTCTGCCATCTGTTTTTCAATTGTGTAGTGGATATGATGAATGTGTATTAATTTCTAATAAGAAATTTTGACTTTCTGAAGATGTGATTTTAAATACCCAAGCTTTCGCTAGTTTTCAGAGACATCTCTAACCAAGATCGTAAGGTGAGATAAATCTCCAGAGCAGGCCCGTAAAACCCCCTCCAAAGACCCTTTTTTATGACTTAAGGACCCCCAGGGTCAAGAAAAGAATGCAGAGACACAGAGACTCAATCTTGATTGAAACTCACAATGCCCTCTTTAAAGGACACCTTTTTAAAGACTGTTAACTCTGAAAGACTCAAACATCCCAAAGTTCTTACATGGAAAACAAGTTGTATATGGGCACAACTGTTTGAAATTAATCCCGTTTTGACAATGAAAATAGGTGGAATTAATGTACATGTGTTTAAAGTCATTTTTGTTTATATGAATTTATGTAGAACCAAGGTAGTCACATACTATGTGTTTAGTTGGTTAATAATTATATAGAACATGGTTATCTTTTTCTTAATTATTTTACTTTGTGTTAACATATAATCTTTTATATTGCAAAGTATTCACTTAGGGATGGTCAAGTTTTTGTCTTGTCAAGTGTCATAAATTCTATGTGATGCCACTCCCGAGGTAAAGGAAACAGCCAATCAGGAGCAAGAAAAGCTCCAATTCTCCCTCATTGAGGACGAATCAGGTATTCGGGGCGGGTTTTCTAAACTCTGGTTAAAAACCTGTGGCGCCAAATGACACAAGCTTTTTCCAGCTTTTGAGCTTTTTCAAGTTTTTGAGCTTTTAAGCTGTTTGGGCTTCTGCCCCTTTTTCTCCGATGTTCAACCCTTCACTTCAAGGGTCCAGACACTTGGGGCGTTGTCTCTTTTAGCTTTTTCAAGGCTAAAAGAGTAAAATGACTTGAGTTTTGGAAAAGACTCTGCAGGCGTCAGACTCATGGCTTTCTTAAACAGTCTTGGACCTTTAAAGCGTGGTCCAGATAGAAACTACAGATTAAGAAAAGCTATAGTTTAACCCTAGCGAAATTTCAACACCACACCCAGAGCATGAAGGCAACCTTAGACCTCTGACCCTCCAAACGACGACAACGCCACGAAGAGGACTGCTGCACGCACCCTCAGAATGATCTTCTGAGATGTGGAAACCTGCCCAGGAGAGACCTGCATGGACATGTCTCTCTCTCACAAGGCAGCAGATCAGCGACGACGAAGAATCCCCACAGAGACCTTCAGAACACCACCAGCTCCGCCGGCTGCGTCTGAAAGCCTCGGGAGAAAATGAACGCCTGTGGTTGCAACCTACAAGGCCCGCGTCTGCAATTCTCCAGGAAGTCGTGCCAGAAGGCACCATCAGCGCCATGCTCCCTGTCGATCTCCGGATACGTAAGGTCACATGGTCTCATGTCTCTCATGGCTCATGGGTTGGTACTGAAAGTTTGCTGGGATAAACTATAGCCTTTCTTAGAACTTAGGACAATAATTATCATAGAGAAATTCCCTCATATATTAATCTTCCTGTTCCCTCATATATCGCTGTAATCCATTTTATTATATGAATGTCTAATCAATATTCATTATTTGATATTACAATTAATAAACCAGTTGTGTGATAAAACCAATCCTTGGTTATTTGTTTGTGTGTGCACCTTTCTTGTATGGAATTATAACTTCTAGTTCAGATTCCATTTCAGAGTCAAGAACCCACGGCGGATCAATGAGCATAATTCATTAATAATAGTTAATTGTAGCTAATTCTGCTGTATAATATGTGAAGATGACCTACTTGTCTAAGCTAAAATTAAGACAGGTAAAGACACTACATATTAGTTAATGGCTCCCAAACATGGAGCTTAGCAAAATGAATTAAATAATTAATTATTAATAAAATAATAATTAATTATCATTGACTCCGCTATGTAGTGCAAATGCCACCGCAACATGTGCATACTACTTCCACTACAATTGTCTTTGTACGCTGATTCATTGCTTCTGCACCTTTCTCCCTCTTTTCCTTTGCCTCCTTTATCAGTTTCTGACTCTCTTGTTCAAATAACTGGAGAATGCCAAGCTCTATTTCTCTTTTTTCCTTTCGCTTTTCTCCGTGATGCCCTTTCTTCTGTCCTGTTTTATATGTTGATACAAGTACCTCTATTGTTTTAATTACATCTGGGTTAAGTGTTCCCTCTACCGGCCATGGTTGGTCTATGTTAGGCCATCGCTTATAAAATCTTTCTGATATTTTTGCAATGCCTTTTATTAAAGGATTATTTTTCTTAACTTTATCAACAGGAGTAACCCCATTTGAAACATTAGTGCCCATTTTTGGCATAATAATGACTAAATATGTTTCCAACTTACACTTATTAATTATTTTTTCTCCCTTTTTCCTGTTTATAGGCCACTATATTACCACAATCAATAAAAATTAAACCCCAATTGAATTTGCCAACTTCAGAGAAATCAAATCAAATGATTTATTAAACATTCATTATTAAACAGTAACAGTACTTCACAGAGATCTAAACACCAGAGACTATAAGATTCAACCCCTTGTTCTGAGCAACAATTGTTGATTCATTAAACCCAAATGAGCAACATTAAAGCACAACAAATTACTGCTCCACCAATGCACTTTCACCCACTATGTTAAATGTATCCTCTATTCTTATATTTTAGATCACAAGCACAACACCAGCACCACATCCATAGAAAAAACTCAGTTCAAACGCACCCAATCTCAGGAGCTCCAAACCCCTGCACAGCACTATACATCAATATTTTTCATACATTTATATTATTAATTTGCCCAAATAACTATTAGTTTCTATTTAAACCAAATCAACGTGGCTTTTATCAGTACGTCACAAATCAAAGTCCTGCCATCTCTCTCTTTTTCAAGAGTGAAACAATCAAAATGTAAGATCTCAAAGCTTCAGCAAAACTGATAGGAACTTAAAAAGCAAACACATGGAAATGTTAAATTCTCTCCTTTCCCCAATAACAATTTTACCTTTAATTCCCATGATTAAACTTTACAGTTTCCCAATATACCCTATTAATTACTCAGCTTTACACCTCGCTCTCCTTTTTCCTATTCTCAGCATCTAAAAACGTCTTTCTGGAGCTCATTGTCTATATTTTTCTTAATGTATAGTCTCCAAGAAAGCTCATAAAATCGTCCTTCTGGAGCTCATTTTCTACTGTTATCTTTAATTTACTGTCTCCCAGAAAGCTCATTCATTTTTACTTTTTATTTTTTAATTTATAAACATCTTCCGTTCAAGGCTCATTTTCATAAATAAACAAACCCCTCATTTTTGAGGTTTATAAATCATTTAAATAACTGTCCTTGAACGAAGCTCATACTTTTTTACCATTACAAATTTCTTTCCCTATTAATTTCTAAATCTCTCATTCTTCATCACATTTCCCCTCTTTCTCTAAACACTCTCTCTCTCTGACACTCTATGGGCAGAGGTGTCCTTTCCCCCCTTTCTCTAAACACAGCCACAGAAAATTTATCTTTACAGCGCAAGGGAGAGACCAGTTCTCCCCCCCCACACACACAAGAGCAGCCAAAAAAGGGAGGGGGTTGATCATTCCCCCACTTTCAAACTCTTACTCCCAAAAAAATTATTTCAGCTGACACACACACATAGTTACAGACTAAGGGACAAAGTTATAGGATGAGAAAAAGGAGGGGGTGAGGGACACACTCACACTGACACACACACATATACAGCAAGACACTCCTTTTTTCTTAACTCACTAAGCACACACACACATACACAGCATCCAACATCCCCCAAACAGCGCTTACACACACCCATAACTTTCAACACAATTCTCATAGTCGACTCATTCACACATTAACAGCATGCTCTTTCATTGCCGCCCTTTCCTTTATTCCTTATTCATTTCCTTATTTCCTTATTTTTAATTTATGCTACCTTATGAGGTGTAATAATTCAAAAAGAGGCAGCATCAATACAGTGTTCGTCAACAGTGTTTCGAGTGGGCACCCCTAATTAAATCTCTGCATCACACCTCCAGTTTCTCATCAAACTGACCCAAAACATCACCTAGTGAATTTTTCAGGATTTATGGCTGGGCTAACCCGCCTCCACGAGGGCTTATCCGAATTAGCGGCATCCTCTTTAAGTGAAGTTATGCTAATAACATAATTTTGGGAGTAGGACCACGCCCGAACTCCTCCTCTCAGCCCTATATATACCCTGCAAATGCACGTCATTTCTGCGACAGACAAACTCGCCTCATTTAGTTCAGGAGACGGATCTTGACTCGACTGCTTCACGACGTCAGCTTGCTCCTCCGCGCTGAGTCATTCCTGCTGATCCCCATATTCGGAGCTGTGTTCGGCCTTTATCAAGCCCACTGAGCCTCCTGTTTTAAACTCGCTCCCACCTCCACCCCATCTCCACCCTTTTCTCATATTACTTTATCCAACGGGGGGGTCCGGCAAACAATATCGCAAACAGGAAATATACAGTATCAGCGATGACCTCCAGGAGACGCTGCGGAACCTCCGCTTGCTTCGGAGGCCTAACCCTGAAGCCCCGACGTTTCCTGATGCCGGCGGCCGGGGAAGGAGACGACGCAAGCGGTGTGAGAGGAAACAGAAGCGCGGCAAGCAAGGGGGGATCTATGCTAGGCTAAGAGCTAACCCGAGCCGGCAGGCTATCCCTTCTCTCTTTCTCTCCAATGTCTGCTCGCTGGATAATAAACTGGACTATATCAAACTTCAGCGAACTACACGGTGAGAATACAGAGACTGCTGTGTTTTTGTTTTTACGGAGACATGGCTCAGCGACAGTATTCCCGACGCCGCCATTCAGCTAGATGGGCTAGCTGCATTTCGAGCCGACAGAGACCCAGCGCTATGCGGTAAGACTCGCGGTGGTGGATTATGTGTCTATATGGTGTATGGTGTAAGAACTCTGTGCTGGTCTCTGCTTATTGTTCACCGTTAGTGGAGTTTGTGGCTGTGAGATGTAGACCTTTTTATTTACCTCGAGAATTCTCTGTTGTTTACTTAATTGCAATCTATATCCCTCCCGATGCAAACACAACACAAGCGCTGTGGGAATTATACGAGGCCATAAGTGACTTCCAAAACACACACCCGGATGGACTGTTTATTGTTGCTGGAGATTTTAATCATGCTAATCTCAAGAAAGTGTTCCACCAGTATGTGAACTTTGCTACGAGCTACTTTGCTACTTTGCCCCCCCTTGGACACTCAGATCACATGTCGGTTATGCTAATTCCTGCATACAGACCCATCATCAGGCGATCGAAATCTGTCCTGAAAGAGGTGAAAATCTAGCCATCAGAAGCAATCTCTACTCTTCAGGACTGTTTCGAGTGCACTGACTGGGACATGTTCAGAGAGGCTGCAACTTACAGCAACACAATCAACCTGGAGGAGTACGCATCATCAGTGACCAGCTACATAGAGAAGTGCATCGATGATGTGACCATCTCCAAGACCATCACCATCCGCTCCAACCAGAAGCCGTGGATGAATGCAGAGGTGCGTGCGCTGCTGAAGGCTAGAGACGTTGCTTTCAAATCAGGCGATAAGGCGGCCCTGAGAACAGCGAGGGCCAAACTCTCCAGAGCTATCAGAGAGGCAAAGCGTGCACACGGCCAGATCATTCACAGCCACTTCCAGAGCAGTAGAGACACACGACGCATGTGGCAGGGCATCCAGAGCATCACCAGCTACAAGACTACACCACCTGCTTGTGACGGAAATGCTTCCCTACCAGATGTGCTGAACCATTTCTACGCACGGTTTGAGGCACAGAACAATGTAACGGCGAGAAAGTCCACCCCTTCTCCCAGTGACCAGGTGCTGTCTTTTACTGCAGCCGACGTGAGGAAAACTCTATGCAGTGTCGACCTGCGGAAAGCTGCTGGACCAGACAACATTCCTGGCAGAGTGCTCAGAGAATGTGCAGACCAGCTTGCTGATGTCTTCACTGATATCTTCAACACCTCTCTGAGCATCGCCATTGTTCCAACATGCTTCAAGAACACCACCATCATCCCGGTGCCAGAATTCTTCTGTGTCCTGCCTCAATGACTATCATCCCGTTGCACTCACACCGGTCATCACAAAGTGCTTCGAGAGGCTCGTCATGAGGCACATCAAAACCCTACTTCCCCCTACACTGGACCCTCTACAGTTCGCGTATCGTCCTAACCGTTCAACGGACAATGCCATATCCACCACGCTCCATCTGGCACTCACCCACCTGGACAAGAAACACACATATGCCCGAATGCTGTTCATAGACTTCAGCTCAGCATTCAACACCATCATTCCTCAGCACCTGATCGGGAAGCTGAATATACTGGGCCTTAACACTTCTCTCTGCAACTGGATCCTGGACTTCCTGACTGGGAGACCTCAGTCAGTCCGGATCGGTAGGAACACCTCCAGCACCATCACACTGAACACTGGAGCCCCCCAGGGCTGCGTGCTCAGTCCACTGCTGTTCACATTGCTGACCCATGACTGTGCAGCGATGCACAGCTCAAATCATATCATCAAGGTCGCTGATGACACGACTGTGGTGGGTCTCATCAGTAAGAACGACGAGTCAGCATACAGAGAGGAGGTGCAGCGGCTAACTGACTGGTGTGAAGTCAACAATCTGTCTCTGAACGTGGCCAAAACCAAAGAGATGGTTGTAGATTTCAGAAAAACAAGGGGTGAGCACTCGCCGCTGAACATCGACAACTCTGCTGTGGAGATTGTCAGGAATACCAAATTCCTTGGTGTTCACCTAGCGGATGATCTCACCTGGTCCATTAACACCAGTAACATCAAAAAGAAAGCCCAGCAACGCCTCTACTTTCTGTGAAGGCTGAAGAAGGCTCATCTGCCCCCTCCAATTCTCACCACTTTCTACAGAGGAGTCATCGAGAGCATCATGACCAGCTGCATCACTGTCTGGTTTGGAAACTGCACTGTGGCAGATCGCAAGTCCCTCCAGCGGATCGTGAGGACAGCTGAGAAGATTATCGGCGTGTCTCTTCCCTCCATTACAGACATCTACACCACTCACTGCACCCGCAAAGCCCTCAGCATTGTGGGAGATCACACACACCCTTCACACACACTCCTCAACCTACTGCCGTCTGGACAAAGGTATCGAAGCATTCGAGCCCTCACATCCAGACTCCGTAACAGTTTCTTCCCACATGCTATCAGACTCCTAAACACCTAGAGACTGAGACTGGACTGAAGAAGCACACACACACACTTCTTCACGCAAACACTGGTCTGTTGGACTGAAAATGAGTGTGCTGTTTACACATATCCTGTTTACATCATGGTTACATCCTGTTACCGTTTACAGCACAAATACACTTTAAATTGCAGTGTCTCTCTCCCTCACCCCCTCCGTACTTATGGTTTTGTATTGTCTTGTATTGCATTGTATTTTATTGTACTGTAGGGACATTGTTTTGTATTTTCTTAGCCATATCTTTTGCACTTTAATGTGTATGCACTGTTTTATGTTGCACTAGCTTTGCACTAGTTGCACTTTAATGTTGTGTATTGTTTTATGTTCTATGTCTTTTGCACTTTAATGTGTATGCACTGTTTTATGTTGCACTAGCTTTGTACTAGTTGCACTTTAATGTTGTGTATTGTTTTATGTTCTATGTCTTTTGCACTTTAATGTGTTTGCACTGTTTTCTGTTTGCACTAGCTTTGCACTAATTGCACTTTAATGTTGTGTATTGTCTTATGTAGCACCTTGGTCCTGGAGGAACGCTATTTCATTTCACTGTGTACTGTAAACACTGTATACTGCTGAAATGACAATAAACTTCTTGAACTTGAACTTGAATGCAGGAGCCGTCTGAATCAGGAAGGCCACAACTCAGCATCCCATCCTCGTCGCCATCTTTGTTGTTAACTTTGCTGTGTTGTGAAGACAGGTGATGGAAAAGAATCTCCGCAGACACGGTTACAGGTGTAAATACATCTTTATTTACCAAAACAGTGTCTTACAGGTTCTTAAGGATCCCCTGAGAGGAGTGTTCAATTCAGCGCTCAAATTCTCTCTTCCATGTCTAAATTCTCTCTTCCCTCCTGGCTAGGACCCCGCTCTATATGTTTCTCCCACCTTTCCCAAATATGGTAATCTAGAGGTTGGTTAACATTTGCATATTCAAAAGGGACTAAGGGAGGGGGTAAAATTTATAGTTTCCTACCCTCACTGACAGCTTATCCTAAACATTTTTCTCTGTGGAACACAGACACAGAGCATATGGCTGAACATAAAAACAGTGAACATTCCTTAATACTGCCTTATGAGGCCTTATGATTAAATATACCTCAGCCTCCCTCACTCCACCTTCCTTTATGACACTGGGTTAACCTCTTACTGTTTTTGGGACACAGTTGTGGACAGGGCAGCTACAGATAGGTAGGCCCCAATTGGGCCATTAAAGGTATGCCAAGTGGCTACAGATGGGATTGTTACTGGTAATAAACTGTTTATGTAGCAGCTTTCTAATACTAAAGATCTCTTCATGTAGAAAAGAACACATGAGAAAGTGATGACACTTAAGACCATGGAGTGGAGAAGTACTGAGAGAAGAGGTAGGTTTTTAGCTGAGATTCAAAAGAAGATTTAAAAAGCAGGGGCAACACCTTTGTCATAAAGATTTCCTGATCTTGGGTGCCATGACGCTGAATGATCTACCCCTTTAGTAACTAATCTAAATTGAAGTACAGACTGGAGAAGCTCAGAGTCTTCTCCAGAACACTGTGTCACAAAAATGATGGATCCAGTAGAACTCCGGGGCCCACCAGGCTCCATCGCGTTACGGCTCAGACTCGTACAAAAAACTAAAGCCTTATGCATCTCAGTCAGGGGCTGTGTCATGTCGTGTGAATGCGTTTAATAAATAATTCATGCATAAGGCTTTAGTGTTTTGTACGAGTCCGAGCTGTAACGCGATGACGCCTTGTGGGCGCCGGAGTTCTACTCGCTCTGGATCCATCATTTTCGTGATCATTAATTGTATCCTGTGAAACTACATGCCATGGGTTCGTGCACCGATTCAGGGTTTAAACACTAATCACACTGTGGTCCTGATGTGGAAGGGAACTGAGTGCTTATTCCTGAAATCTATACCATAGCATGACTTAAGCAACATCCTGCATTCCACAGTTAAACTGTGTCTGCTCCATTATACGCAGCGAATTATTCCGGAGTGAACAAGCACAACTTACTGCTCTCTGGTGTGTGTGTGTGTGTGTGTGTGTGTGTTTAACAGTGGAGACTCACTTTCTACCAAGAGTGTATCCAGAGCTCCTTCTCGATAATGTTGCTCCTGGGGCTCCGAGTCCGTGGAAATAACGCTAAACACAGACCAGCGTTTCACATCCACTTCGCTCAAGTGTGAAGGCTGACGAATCGCTTCTTCTTCTTCTTCATACTGGGTCAGGCTGAGGGTGTTCATGTCAGCATATTAGTCAGCTATGGAGCACTAGCGGACAGCACACACGCAAACACACACACACACACACCTGGAGTTATAACCATATACAGCATTTACAATCAACGTGAAATGATCATTGGGTCACATTATATATAGAAACATTGCTACATTACATTACAGAAGTGACTTTGAAAAAAAAAGAAAAAAAAGAGTGGAGGTTTGTGCAAGACCTGCAGGCAGTAAATCCTAAGATTCCACCCTCTACAGAAGTTCCAAATCAGCACACAGTCTTATCCCTGGTACATGCTAAACCTGCTAACAGCACTTATTTTTCTGTGATTGATTCAGCGAATGTGTTTTTCAGCATTCCTCTGCACCCAGAAAGCCTTTTTATTGAAGGGTAAATTGTGGACATGGACCCGATTGTCTCAGGGTTACAGAATCACTGACCAATTTTAATGCAGCCCTTAAGGCTGATTTGAGGATTTCTTTTCCCCAGGGAGAGTGCACTTCTTGAGTACGTAGATGATTTGTTGGTGTGTTTGTCTGATGCTGAAGCATGTCATGAGGATAATACTGCATTGTAATGTTCTCATGGGATTGTAAGTATATCTCCAGCAAAACTGTATTACATGGTTATGTGATTTGCTGTGGCAGCAGCAGCAGAATGGGGGAAACGTCATTTGAACAGTCCGGTTGAATAACCACTGCTCATCTAGTATTACTATCAACATCGGTGTACCACAATGCTGTGTCATGAGTCCCTTCCTCTATTCCCTCTTTATCCATGTCTGCAAACCTGTTGATGGCTCCAACATCATCATTAAGTTTGCAGATGACACCACAGTGACATCAAAGATAACGATGAGGCCGCTTATAGGAAGGAGGTGGATTGTCTGGCTTGGATTATCTGAGTGGTGCGACAATAACAACCTTCTGCTCAACATCGATATGACTAAAGAGCTCATCGTGGACTTCAGAAGGAACACTGCACTATTGAGAGCATCTTGACCAACTACATCACAGGTGCTGCTCTGCCTCAGACCGGAAGGCACTGCAGAGGGTGGTGAATGCTGCCCAACGCATCATCGGAGCTCCACTTCCTGCCATAGAGGACATCTATAGGAAGCGTTGTCTGAAAAGGACTGGGAAAGATCCCAGTCACCCAGCACACAGACTCTGCACCCTCCTGCCCTCTGGGAGGCGCTACAGGAGCCTTCAGACTAAGACCACCAGGTACCAGAACAGCTTTTTTCCCACAGCTGTCACACTCCTGAACTCTGCCTCCCAATACCCGAACAATAATGACGAACTGTATGCTAACACACGCTAATAACACATGGACTTAAACACCACTTACCAGCTCTCTCATCTGTTGTAGATATTGCCCACTATTTTACATACTGTATAACTAACCTACATTGTTCATAAGTACACACTTATATATTATACTCTCTGTTTATACACCTTCACATTAATATTTATAATCTGTTCATAGTCTGCACATTCATAACCTGTACATATTTATATTTATTCACACCATACCCAAACAATTTACTGTACATTTGTAATATACATATTTATATTTTTATTTTTTACTACTAAGCACTTCTGGATGGATGCAAACTGTATTTCGTTGCTTTGTACTTGTGACATGTGCAATGACAATAAAGTTGAATTCTGTTCTATTCTATGATGGAGAGCCTCATGAATTTTTGGCAGCCATCTCTCAGGTCTGCTCCCTGAGACCTGATTTAAGGGATATTCCAATTCCTAATGCTGACCTTAATTTATTTGTTGATGGGTCAGCATCCCATGACAGGTGTGGAAAGAACCAAGCTGGTTTTGCTGTTGTGACTCTGCATGAGTGTTTGTGTTCTGTCAGGTTGCCAGGTTTGCTCTCAGCTCAAGCACTGGTGGCTCTAACAGAGGCCTGTAAACTGGCTGAGGGTAAGAGTGTAAATATTTGACAGATTACAGATATGCTTATTCCTGATGTAGTCATACAGGACATTTCTTACATTTACAGGTAAAAACATCGATCACACTTTACTGGTGCCTTTATTGAAAGCAATTATTTTGCCCAAAGTGTCAGGCTGACACTTAAGACACTTCAGAGGGTGTTATGGGCGACGCCCTCACAGATACAGCAGCCAAGCCTGCTGCTCAAAATGACCCATTGTTTCCTCTCTTACAGGAAGCCTGTGTTCTGGACGCCCAACCCGTCTCTCTCACTGAACTCACTCCTCAGTCCTCAGATGCAGAGTGTACTGCTGGACGTAAAGATGGCTGTGCTTTAGATGGACTATGTCTGCCCTCTGCGTATTTTCCCCATGTTGCCATATTGTCTCGTTGTGTCCTCCCACAGTCCAAAAGCACACTTTGCAAGGCAAGGCAAATTTATTTTTAGCGCACAATGGCAATTCAAAGTGCTTTACAGAACGATACAGAATAATTACAGTAGAATTTCAAAAGCAAAAGAAAATAAAAACAATTAAAAAGCATAATATAGAATTAAAACAGAATATAAAATAAAAATAAAAATGATTAAAAGCTATTCAGTAAAAATAATGAAAACAGAATAAGGACAGTTATTAAAATGGTACTAGAAATAAAATAAGTAAATCTACATTTTTAAATCATATCTAAGTGCAGCACTACTCAAAGGCACAGGAGAACAGGAAAGTCTTTAGTCTAGATTTGAAGACAGTAATATTTGGGGCAAATCTGATGTCTTCCGGGAGTCTGTTCCAGGTGCAGACAGCATAGTGACTGAAAGCTGCCTCCCCCTGTGTGGTTCTGACCCGAGGCACTACTAGCTGACCAGTCCCGAGTGATCTGAGGGGCCTACTGGGTTCATACACTTCTAGCAGATCTGAAATATTTTTTGGTCCGGGGTAATTTATTGATTTATTAACAATTAATAACACTTTAAAATAAATTCTGTGTTTAATTGGTAGCCAGTGCAGTGACCTGAGGACAGGAGTGATGTTCTCGGTTCTCTTGGTTCTGGTAAGAGTTCTAGCTGCTGCATTTTGAATAAGCTGCAGCTGCCTGACTGTGGACTTGGGAAGTCCAGTAAAGAGACCATAGCAGTAGTCCAGCCTGCTAGAGATGAATGCATGAATGAGTCTGGTTGTGACACATACCCTTTGAATTTTGATATGTTCTTAAGGTGATAAAATGCAGATTTTGTTATTACCTTTATTTGGCCATTAAAGTTGAGATCCAGGATTATGCAGATTTCTGACCTGGCCTTTAGTCTTTAGAATTCTGTTCTTAAGCTGAGTAGTGACCTCAAGTCTTTGCTCCTTGATGCCAAACACAATCACCTCTGTCCTATCTTTGTTTAGTTGAAGGAAACTGTCCCTCATTCAGTTATTTACTGCAGTTGCAGAGATTGTCAATGGGACTTCTTATTTATTTATACACACTGCCATTCCTTGCTGCCATTATTTAATTTCATAGATAGGGTGCCTTATTCTGTGTAGTTGTATTGTCTATAGTTGATTGTGAGTTTGTCTATTTAAATTACGCATTGTCTTATTTTGCATAGCACATTGGAGTTTAGAGACATGGAATCTCGTTTAGCTGTGCACTGCTGTGTGTTGTAATGTAACCGTCGGTTGTCTTGTTTTGTGAACGATTTCGAAATCAGTGTAATTTTAAACATTTTTATGGTAGATATAGAATTTTATTGGCAAATTCTATTACTAGTAAACTACTGTATATTTAAATATTACACCAAATTACTGTAAAATGGATTACAGTATAATGAATAATTACTGTAAAAAAACACAATAAATACTTGTAATTGATCTACAGGGAAAAAAAAATATGTTTGTATCCAAGTATTTACAAGTTTGTAGCAGTATTTACTTGTGTACAGTGGGTGCTGTAATTTGATTTACAGTCATGAACAGTATGTTTTACAGTAGATTATTGTCCTCTTTTTGCCAGTTATTTACTGTAAATTCTACATGAGGATGATTTCTCAGCAGTGAACCACAAAGAGAACTTTTAACCCAGTGTTTCTGCATGTGTTCAGTTGAGTCCTCAAAAACATTTCAAACTCCATTAAGTGGCATCTGAGCTGTGTGTAGAAACACTCCATGTTTAATCTCCTACTGAAACACTGTTGATCTTTCAGCATGCACAGCATTTACTCTGTCACCCACACCTCCAATCACTCTTTGTTCTCTGTGCAGTGCACATTGTAGATCCCATTCACCTCTAAACAACATAAACTTCTCAGAGGACACAGCAATAGTGGGCCTCATTTCAGATGGTGATGAAGGAGCCTGCAGGAATGAGGTGGAATGACTAGGTCCTGGCACTTAACACCTCTAAGACAAAGGAGATCATCGTGGACTTCAGGAGAACAAAGTAGCCAGACCACCTCCCCCTCCACATATTTGGAGAAGCAGTGTGGAGAGTGTGAAGTCCCTCTGTGTTCACATAAACAAACACCTAACCTAGTCTCCTAACCCCACTGACTCCCCCATCTTTCCTGACCACATCACTCCCATAAACTAGGACCTTACTGTCAGGTCTGCAGCAGGTAGTTCCCCTCCGCACCAGCAGAGGTCACTCTCTCCAGAATACTACGCTAGTGTTACTCAGGTTCCTGTTGGCGGTCATATTGTGTGTGTGTATGTGTGTATATATAAAGCACATGGTGCATTAGGTTCTTTGTGAAGTCTTGTTCTTGGTTCTGTCCTACAATTCAAAGCGACATCTATATCTTGGGTTTTTTTCTCCTGGTTTTGACATTCTGCTTTGGTTTTTGTTTTATGAGTTTGGGGTTGTGTTTTTTGGATAGTCTGTCTTGATCTTTGAAATGTTTATTTGGTATTGACCTGGATCGTTTATGACTACGTTTTTAGATTATTAAACCTGCGCTTGACTGCCTTTTTTTCTGTGGCAGTGATCATCTGTGACACTTACACTTTGAATGTGTTCATTCTGTACATTTGCAGTCAGTGAACACTCACACACATACAGAGAACAACTCTATGCTCTGTCTGTTCTGTAGAGTCTACTTCACAGTAAGTGCAATGATTCTTTAAAGCAGCGATATTTATTACTCATAACTGTTATTAATGTGTATTCTACTTCTAGCACTTTCTGATGGACATACAGACTGCTCCTTATTTACACAGTAACACAACGTCTCAACTGTTGGTGAGAACTGTAACAGAACATATGCTGTAACCTTGAATCAGGAAATCACTACCCATCCTACAGTTTATGTAAAACTAATATTGTAAATATCTACCTCAAAGATTTATTTATTATATTGCTGCCTATTCTGCCGTCCATGTAAATGTGTAAGCTCTGCTGCTTGGGAAGGCTGTAAACTAGTTTTCGTTATACTCACACATAATAACTCACGTAAACTAATACTAAAGACTCTCATTTCTTACCTCTTACTATGCGTGTTCTCCAGTGGAAAAGCTCCTATTGGACTGAGGACACTGTCTTTATGAGGAATGTCCAATCAGAGACAAGCTGTGCTTAAACTCCAGCCAATCGTATCTCAGGGGGCGGATGTGAGGCCAGAGCAGTAGGCCCTGCGTCGTCCAATCAGAATCACAGTCATTTTGAACTGAGAAAAAGGGCTTCATTCATTGCACTGTAGAGGCGTCACTCAAACACCAGCTCTCCTCTGATTGGACAGACGCACTGCGTTGCCCGGACTCTTCAGCTCTGCTCAAGTGTTCGCTGCTCCGTGATCAGACGCGTCCGTTCTGCACGAGAGCTGTGTTGGAGAGAAATCAGGACCTGTTTTTACTGAAGGTAAATGTTTTTATTGTGTACGACCTTTACACACCGTTTATACCGTGTTTTACTGAAGACAAAGATCAGAGAGAGACTTTTAAACCGTTTATACCGTGTTTTACTGAAGATTTAGACCAGAGAGAGACTTGTATGCGCCATTTATACCGTGTTTTACTGAGGACTGGTGAATTATGTGGAATTTAGTCCACATCTGAACATTTCAATCAGTTAAACATTTAAAGTTAACTCTGATATCCAACAAATCATTTTAAAAACTTAACAGAACAGATGCCTAGCTATTGCTGAATTTACCACTAATTCCATGCTTTAGAGTGGTGCAAGCAATAAAACCAGACAACATACCTGCATTGTTTTCATTTATTCATGTATTCATTTACTTATTCTCCCAAAAAGAGCCAAGGCCACTGTCGATTTAACTGACGATTTTTTGTCATACAAAAAATTGCGATTAATGATTTTATTTATTTATACCCCCAGGATTTTAATAGGCTTTTATGGTTAATAATAATAACAATACCTTTGGATCAGGCCGGTGTTTCGATAATAAGACTCAGCTTTTGTAAGAGCCTTTGTTCATGTAAAAGTGTATGTGATGTTTACCAGAATTCTAATGAACTACAATGGGCTTCTTCAGTGTCACTGTTAAGCATTCTCAGGCCTCACAGAGCACACAGACCAGCGGTCTCAGAGAGAACCAGCTTCTCAACTTCATCATTATTAATTATAATATTTTACTTTAAACATCAATATTTCTTTAATTTATGTAACTCAATGTTTAATACTTAAGTCAATGTATTAGTCATTTAGATCCGTCACCACCTTTCCTTCACAACAGACAAGAAGCTGCTTGCTGACTACTTTTGTAAATGAGATTGTATTTTCCAATTCTTGAATTCCTTTCTTGTCCATGTTCTTTTTCCCCCCATCATTTTGGAGGTGTTAGAAATTCGACATTGACGAGTCAGGAGACTGGAGATTGGTGTTGAGTGGAGTTTATTTACACATACACAGGATCATGTATGAGCACAACTGGGTGATTTCATTCTATCTCAGGATGATCAGAAGTTTGGAAACTGGAGGTTCTGGGGTTTCCTCACGTGCATGCAGAAAAGCACGGGCACAGCTTGGTCATCAGTTTGTCAGTCTATAGCCAGTTCGTTCTGTGCCCTATTCAGTCTGTTCTCAGTCCAGTCTGTGACTGTTGCCAGTCAAGTCTGTTCCAAATTCAGTCTGCCACCAAATATTTTAGAAGGCCTTATGTATATTGGAGAAATGGGGGAAGGGATTAGGAGGAAGAAGAAGAGTTTGAGGTGGGGTAAGAACATTGATGAGAATAAGGAAGTGGAGAAAGCTGTGAGAGGAGTGGTATCATGTAAAAAAAGGGGGGGGGTGATGGGTGGGAATGGGGGATGGGATTGAGGGGTATAACAAATGGTCACACAAAGCTACAAAAAGACCATATAGTTTCTCTCAGAGGAATGCCTGCTCTCTTTCTCTGGTGTGGCATCATCTACATTAACAAGGATGTCAGGAAGAAAGTTCTCTATACTTTTGATCATTTTACACTATCCCAGGTTTTGTTCATGATTCTAATAGAGGCAAGTCTTCAATGCATGGGTGATGGCTGAAATGTAATTGGCAGGTTTCTACATTAAACACCACTTTGTTTATGACTGGTATCACATCTTGGATAGTCAAAAATATTTGGGTTTGTGTATATGACTTTTTTCAAAACTGATCAATGCATCTCATATGGCTCTCATGGCACTTTATGCCTACACAATGTAACAGGTTTTTCATGCTCCCTGTACATTACGTACAAAATGTGTTGTATGCATCTTTTCACTGTAATTCTGTGTCAAGATTTAGGAAATCATTCATTTAAACAGTCCTAGCGCCTGTAAAACTTTATTCCACACTGTTGTAGTAAAATTTTGGCAGTTACTCTGCAGATTAACACACGTCAAATCATATAAATCATAGACCAACTACAGTCTATAACACCATTATTCATTCATTTATTCATTATCTGTAACCGCTTATCCAGTTCAGGGTCACGGTGGGTCCAGAGCCTACCTGGAATCATTGGGCGCAAGGCGGAAATACACCCTGGAGGGGGCGCCAGTCCTTCACAGGGCAACACAGACACACACACACACATTCACTCACACCTATGGACAATTTTGAGTCGCCAATCCACCTACCAACGTGTGTTTTTGGACTGTAGGAGGAAACCGGAGCACACAGAGGAAACCCACGCAGACACAGGGAGAACGCACCAACTCCTCACAGACAGTCACCCGGAGGAAACCCACACAGACTCTGCAGATTAACACACGTCAAATCATATGAATCAGAGACCAATTACAGTCTATAACACAATTAACCCCCACCATATACTGCACACCCCTACTAAGGAATGAACCTGTGTGCTCATGTAATACAGTTTAATCAAAACCTTACTGTGTCAACGGGCAAACGGGTAAAAAATGTAGCAATCTGGGTGGGAAGTTGACACAAAACTTAACCTACGCTATGTGTTCTTTATTTCACTGTTAAGCCACATGCCGTACTGATGGGGGAAAAAATCCACTGGATAATCTAGTCTATATCAATAATATAGATTATTTTTATTCTGTTATGTCCCCACTGTGTTCATGTACTGTCCCTTTAAAGCCACACTAACAAGCTGTAGTCACATGATTCTGCCCCTATCTGTCACATGGAAGTGACCTAAACGTAGAGGCCGACCGAGCGACTCGAGTGTCTCATATCAAAGAAAAACAGTGTGTCTGTGGTTTGTACGTGCTGGGTTTGACTGTAATTAAGACGACACTGAACAAAAAGAAATCAAATGTAAACGCTGAGGGGAAAAAAACAGTTTCAGCCAAAGCACAATCACACACCAAATATAAATAATGCTCAAAAAAAGATCAAGCTTCCAGCAACATTAGAAAAAATATCGCAGCCTTTAATACTGGAGCATATTTACAGCACAAGCCTCGTCACTGAACTATGAAGGTCAAAAATACAACAAGTAATCGTAATTGTGATAAAATTAAACACAATGTTGATTTGTGCTCATATCGCCCAGGACTAGTTTATACCACTAGTTTTACAGAAGATAAACGTCAGAGAGAGACTGTTACATACGATTTATACCGTGTTTTCCTGAAAGGAATTGTGTGTTAAATATCAGAAAGAGACTCTTTTTTTTTTCTAACATTAAAACTCTGTTTCTGTCACTCTCTTTCTCTGGATCTTTAGTCTTTTATTACAGAGCAGAATGATCCAAGAAAAAAAAAACAGGAGAGTGCTGCATATTTCAGAATTTTATTTTTTAATTTTTTTAAAGCACTATACAGTTGGGGCGGCATGGTGGTGCAGCAGGTAGTGTCGCAGTCACACAGCTCCAGGGACCTGTAGGTTGTGGGTTCGATTCCCGCTCCGGGTGACTGTCTGTGAGGAGTTGGTGTGTTCTCCCCGTGTCCGCGTGGGTTTCCTCCGGGTGACTGTCTGTGAGGAGTTGGTGTGTTCTCCCCGTGTCCGCGTGGGTTTCCTCCGGGTGACTGTCTATGAGGAGTTGGTGTGTTCTCCCCGTGTCCGCGTGGGTTTCCTCCGGGTGCTCCGGTTTCCTCCCACAGTCCAAAAACACACGTTGGTAGGTGGATTGGCAACTCAAAAAGTGTCCGTAGGTGTGAGTGAATGTGTGTGTGTGTCTGTGTTGCCCTGTGAAGGACTGTATTCCCGCCTTGCGCCCAATGATTCCAGGTAGGCTCTGGTCCCTGGACCCTGAATTGGATGGGCGGTTACAGATAATGAATGAATGTATACAGTTGGTGTTTGCACAAAGAAACTGCACAGAATTCTGGGTATTAGCACCAAGTGGGTGCTGCTGAAACAAAAGTGACAGGAAAAGATGTGTCAGAGCAGAAGTAAGAAACCTTGGGGGGTGGGGAGTCAAACGGCAAACTCCATCCTCTTCTTGCTATGAGAGCAAAATAAACAAAGAGAACTGTTTAGAGAAACATCGTCCTCTAAATAATGTGAATTTTATTATCTCTCCTTCATCCACAATATTCCTTCTGGTCATGGGAATAGAACCTGCCAGCATTCAGAACATTTAAAGTATGAAAACAGATAGGGATGTTGCTCTATTCCTGCACCATCAGGCAACACTGGCTTATTTTCGCTGTTTCAGGTACAGTACTGAAGGTGGGACTGACTACACATTCAGGAGAATATTGGTGGCCAGGAGAGAGTGAATTTAACTAATTTGTCTTTGTGTCTTTGTCTTCCAGGACAGAAGAACATCTCTTTTGATATCTTCTCTGGCTCCTGTTGTCCAGGAGTTCCTGAGTTCCACAGTTCTTACACTGGTGTATCAAGAATAATTTCCAAGTGGAATACAACACAATGTTGAGATCAGGAGGGATTAAATGTGTGGATATGGAGGGCAGAAGCTCCAGTTCTCAGGAAACATGCTTGGTTCCTCCCCACACATCTGACAGAAAAACTCAGATGAGTAAACACAAATGGAAAACTCATGATTGTGCAGAGTGTGGGAAGAGTTTTACTCAACAGAGTAGTCTCCAAATACATCGGCGCATTCACACAGGAGAGAAACCATATCACTGTTCAGAGTGTGGGAAGAGTTTTACTGTACAGAGTAATCTCCAAAAACACCAGCGCATTCACACAGGAGAGAAACCGTATCACTGTTCAGAGTGTGGGAAGAGTTTTACTCAACAGAGTAGTCTCCAAACACATCAGCGCATTCACACAGGAGAGAAACCGTATCACTGTTCAGAGTGTGGGAAGAGTTTTACTGTACAGAGTAATCTCCAAAAACACCAGCGCATTCACACAGGAGAGAAACCGTATCACTGTTCAGAGTGTGGGAAGAGTTTTGCTGAACAGAGTAGTTTCCAAAAACACCAGCACATTCACACAGGAGAGAAACCGTATCACTGTTCAGAGTGTGGGAAGAGTTTTACGCAACAGAGTAATCTTCGAACACACCAGCGCATTCACACAGGAGAGAAACCGTATTACTGTTCAGAGTGTGGGAAGAGTTTTACTGTACAGAGTAGTCTCCAAACACATCAGCGCATTCACACAGGAGAGAAACCGTATCACTGTTCAGAGTGTGGGAAGAGCTTTACTAAACAGGGCAGTCTCCAAGTACACCAGCGCATTCACACAGGAGAGAAACCGTATCACTGTTCAGAGTGTGGGAAGAGCTTTACTGAACAGGGCAGTCTCCAAGAACACCAGCGCATTCACACAGGAGAGAAACCGTATAACTGTTCACTGTGTGGGAAGAGTTTTACCCAACAGAGTAGTCTCAAAAGACACCAGCGCATTCACACAGGAGAGAAACCGTATCAGTGTTCAGAATGTGGGAAGAGTTTTACTCAACAGAGGAGTCTCCAAAATCACCAGCGCATTCACACAGGAGAGAAACCGTATCACTGTTCAGAGTGTGGGAAGAGTTTTACTCAACAGAGTAGTCTCCAAAATCACCAGCTCATTCACACAGGAGAGAAACCGTATCACTGTTCAGAGTGTGGGAAGAGTTTTACTGTACAGAGTAATCTCCAAAAACACCAGCGCATTCACACAGGAGAGAAACCGTATCACTGTTCAGAGTGTGGGAAGAGTTTTACTCAACAGAGTAGTCTCCAAAATCACCAGCGCATTCACACAGGAGAGAAACCATATCACTGTTCAGTGTGTGGCAAGAGTTTTACTGTACAGAGTAATCTCCAAAAACACCAGCGCATTCACACAGGAGAGAAACCGTATCACTGTTCCGAGTGTGGGAAGAGTTTTACTGTACATGGTCATCTCCAAAAACACCAGCGCATTCACACAGGAGAGAAACCGTATCACTGTTCCGAGTGTGGGAAGAGTTTTACTCAGCAGAGTAATCTCCAAAAACACCAGCGCATTCACACAGGAGAGAAACCGTATCACTGTTCAGAGTGTGGGAATAGTTTTATTCGTCAGAGTTCTGTCCAAAAACATCACTGCGTTCATCCAGAACAGAAGCAGTAGCACTGAATGAGGGATTAATGTGATTGGGTCATATTCCATTTAAAACTATTCTTAAAGCTGAATTGTGTAATTCTTGAGGATTTGGAGACGTGTGATTGAACTGTGATAAAAGATGCCACTGATTGTTCATGGAATTTTGTTTATTATTTTCAAGTTGTGGCTTCAGAATTAATTGTTACAGATCATTATTTTCCTCCTCGGTCACTATTGTGTTCTACTGTGCCCCAGTGAAAGATTATTTGACTCTGTACTGAGCTTCCACTGTTTTCCAAAAGAGTTTAAACTTTGTCTTGAGTCGTTAAACAAAATAAGATGAGATTGTTTCACTTTAACCAGTCACACGATATTCAGCAGACATAGCTTTTAGTAGCAACAAAATTATCAGTAAATCACAGAGAAAAAGGACGTTGAAAGTCGGGGCAGTTCCCTCCTCATTTCAGTGGATCAACTACACTAAACCACAGACACGGTCAGGGGTTCAGCAGCAACACACACAGCCCAGCACACCGCCCATCCAGTCTGACCCAGAGGAGCCTGAGGGGATCATCCAGCAACTGGATGAGGGACATGGGTACAGTGTGGAATTGACAAACTGTCATGTTGTCACCGTCAGACCTTGTTGCAGGTGAGGAGACAGCTGACTAACTCTGAGGAGGTCCTGCAGGGGCTTTGCAATGCTCTGGAGCACAGCCGGGACTCAGCAGCTTCTCACTGGAGCTGGGAGAGGAGACAGTTCTGGCCGTCTGCCGTATAATCACTATTTGTCCTTATTTCTGTGGCTGGACTGTATACCCTTGGAAGGTTAAAGATCAGTGTTGGTGGAGCAATTTGTTTCTCAGAGCACAGGAGCCATGGAGCTGGGATATCAGGACCTCAGCAAACATCAAAACAGACTATATTCTGATTGCTATGAAGGCCAAGCCTGCTTATCACTGCGCCAAGATAAGCGTGCAGTGGAGACACTCCCAACCAACTGTTCATTGTTTATAAACAATTGCTGTAGTAAGTGTCTTTTCAGTTTTAGAGGTTGCTGTGTTTTAAGCCTTGCTTTAATGGAAATGCTACTTGCAAACACCTCAGTTGTTAGAACTCAATGTTTAAGCTTAGCATATTATCTTATTATTGCTGTCCCTTTGCTTCTGTATCATTTGTGAATATCTCTGCTGTGGGATTAATAAAGGAATCAGTCAATCAATTATTACACCAGGTAAGACAGAAATGGCAAGCAGTGATGATTTATAATGCACTCACGATTAATAGCTACTTAAGAATAGCTTGGTGATGCTCTAAACTGCTATTTTATTTTGCTAGCTACCAGCGACTTCATCAGAAAGTATTCTTACTTTAATATGCATGCAGATTTCTTCTAAGAGTAGTGTGTAAAATACAGTTTAGAAATAGACATTTGTAAATAATCTACTTAATTCCTTTAGTTAACACTTGTGAAAAGAATGTATTATAACATAAAAGTTAAGAGCAGGTTGAATTGACACGATTTGGCCCATTTCCATATTGATTCGCGGTCTATAGTAGACTCCCTCAAGTAATATTACACTTTCCTGTGTGTAAACTTTATAATAATGATTAACTTTACCATAAGGTTACCTTAATTAACAAATTTTAATACAATAATAGGCATCAATAAATGGTTTAAAACAAAGTAATGTCTCAGTGCATATATATAATTTTTTTTCATATATATATATATATATATATATATATATATATGCATGTATATATAAATGCACATCATGAACACTATAATCACTGCTTGTCTGACTAACGTACCTAAAAAGAGTCAAATGAGTCATCTGTTTAAGAAAGATAAGGATTGATTCACTTTTTTTTCCTGTTTTGTGGTATTACTGTGTGTTGTACTGCACATTGTTTATTGCACATTGCTTATTATACAAGTTTTAGATCAACTATGTCTTATAAAGATTTTGAATTTGTTTTGGTAAATTCCACTACATGAGGAAGTGTAATCTGGTGGAACTGTTCTCCATGTAACAGTGCCCAAAGGGTCCTAACATCACTCAGACACTGGTGATGATTCTTTTGGAGAAGGCTGCATTTTTACATTGTCAAACAGTATCTAGAAAATTAAATTGTGTGCACTCTTGGTCTGATTATTTGCAAATACAATGGTCATATTTGTATTTCTCTTCAGCCCTGTGTCTTGTCTGAATTGTATCCCTGCTGAATCAAAGGAGACACAAAATGAAGTGATTTCATGGTACATTATATTTTCATATTTACTGATTTGTGGAAAAATCATCTAATTCATCAGACAGCAGCTTTCCCAATGTACTCCATTAGCCCCAGAGAGCGGCACGCAGAGAGAAGACAGCATTTTTGTTTGCTGCCAGTGGATAATTTAAGTTCGGCGGTTTTTTTTTCCATTGCTACAAGGACTCAAATAGACATTGAGTATTTTACTTAACCTTCAACCCAACCCAGAGTTAAAAATGTTTTGTTGCATGCAGAAATGTTATTTCATTTTCTCTGCAGTCGTTCATTGATTTCATAAATGTTACACAGTATAGTTTGTTTATACATATGTAGTGGAGTATGGATCGAGAAATGAAAAATTCTGAGTGAGGAACTCTCAACTCTAACAAGGATTTTCGTTTGCAACAGAATTTTATGTGTGTGCGCAGATCCGTTTTAAAACACACACATAAACTCACCTAAAGTCTACATCAAAGGACGCCTGGTTACGGCCAGATAACAAACCCATTTTTATGATGCTTTTAAGAAAAAGGAACTTCAAACAAAGTGGGGAGTTATAATCCCGGTTTATGGCCGTGGCGCCTAAATGTCGGAACGTTATCTCCTGACCAACTAACAGGTGGCCCCAAAAAATTGACCTTGCACTGAACTCCTGGAAACTCATCCGCAAAGGACGAACAACATGGATCAACATCGACCCCAAGTGGACATTGGCGAAACTACGCCTCGCCCGAGGTCGCCTAAACAATAACGAAAATTATTCAAATTCTGATATATATGTGTACGCGATATGTATGAATGTCACTCTTTGTGTCCTCAGACGAACGTCTACCGATCAATGAAGTGATGTGTATTACTGTTTTCAATCATGAAAGAAAACTTCTGTCTAAGAAAATGAATTAATATCTTCTAACATAATATTGTAAATGGGACGTAAGCACGACGCACCCAAAATAAAATTTTCTGTAGGTGTTTGATATTAATAATCCAGGACACTCATTGTGATATGTCACTAACATGTATAGGAAATTTCGGTATACGCGAATTTTCTATCTTATTACTTTTTGAATCTCTGATCCTGCCTTCCCCCTTTCCTGTCTCATGAAGCCAGTCACGTGAGCCTCGGACCCCGGATCCAATCAAAGGAAGGACACCTCCCAATAAGGCGTGACCGCGCTACCTTTGAAAAGAGAGTGCCGACTCATTTTCACTCTCTTACTTTTTGCTCTCTTACGTTTCCGCTCGTACGCTTCTCTCTGAACTTCCTATTCTGAAGCTCTTACGCTTCGCTCTTGTTTTCTTACTCTCTTAATTTACGAATCGCTCTCTTACTTCACGCGCTCTATCTTAAGCTATTTCTTTAAGCTCCAACCTCTCCAAGCAAGATGTTTTCTCCTCTTCACGCCGACGAACAAAGACTTTCAAAGGACCTCGTTCCGCTACCCAGGAGACGTCTTGAGTTAGCTAGAGTATGAAGTCTTTACTAGTAACGTCGAGTGATTTGAATATCTTCTTTTCTTTTTAATTGTGTTTGTTTTATCACTCAATCTAAGTTTAATCTCACGAGTGATCAAAGCAGGTGAAACTTATTCGTGCCCAGAATAAGATATCACCTCTTTAGATTAGTTGAAAGCGGATATATTAGCTTTATAAACCGACTTCTGAGGGCACAGTCTCTGGAGATTCGACTGACGAGCTAAACACTCTGAAGAAGCCACCCCACTCGGGAGAGACCAGCCAAGCCTGCAATTCACCGAAAAAGGGAAATCCCGATCGACGCCGCCCCGCCTAAGGCCGAGAGTGCCTTACTCAACCTGGAGGGAATCTCCTTCACAAGCAGGCTTACATTCCACAACTCGGGAAGGACGAGAAACAACCCCCAGAGCACGGAGGTTAAACAGCGGGACTCAACGGCTCAGTAAAACGGCAAACAAGTAAGTAAGCTAAGATTCATTCATTCTCCAGAAGCTGATGCCTAATTAAGTCTCTTGATAAATTTATACGTTAATTAAACCTCAGTTAGCGACACATTAGTCACAAGCCATAACGCCTAGCTCATCTTTAAAGTCGAATCGGCTTCCCCTACGTTGATGCCGTGAGATTTCAAGATTATGATATGTTAAGTGAATATCCTTCTTCTTTTTGTTAATAAATACCTTCATTATTTGAAATCACAGTGTGTAGAGTCTGTTCATTAAAGGTCTGAAAATCCTGAAGATCTCACTTAGCTTGACTATCATTCATTCTCAAACTAATTATTAACGTTTTAATTGCTTAAGCCAATCATAAACTTTAATTACTATCATTAGTCAAATATCAGTAATCATAAGAGTTTGAATAAGGTCAACGCTATAAACACAATATATAAATATATATACTATATATATTTATATATATCACGGTGTATACCCAACATACACTACACATAGCACAAAGGCAAAAAACCCTGTTATGCGCAGTGTTATTTGATTTAAAATTTCAAAAGGGTTTTGTGTCTCCCAGTGTTTTCTTTACTGTGTGAAATGAGTCCAAATGGCTCTTTGAGTGGTAAAGGTTGCCGACCCCTGGTTTAACCAATCGGAACACTGATTTGTTGCTGTCAACCATGGCGCTTTTCCACCAAAAGAACTCCATTCTTGATTTTTGGAACCTTAGTTCTTTCCAGTGAACCGCAGTGCATACCGAAATAGGACAAATTATAAATAAAGGTCAAAATAATTAGCCAGTCGCCTTCATATATATAGCTTTATACACACACACACACACACAAGATAAAGCTTTACACACACACATGTTTCTAAATGTATTGACTTTTAATTACATTATGTTTATTTATTTAGATTTTTACTGATATATATATATATCACAATATTTTAGAGTATTTTAGTGATATATTAATATTTTGGTGATATATTAATATATTGGTGATATGACACTGAAGAATAGGAAGTGAGTGATGGACCTACAAGTAGCATTTGAGAATAGAATATTCATTTCGGAGTGTTTCCGAGCCACTTCCGAATATGAACTATGCTTTAGCTTTATTCTTTTATTACATCTTAATAATCATATGTTGTCTTTATTTTATTGGATTCTTTTGACTCTGTAAAGCACTTTGATTTTCCCTTGTCTTTGAAAGTTGCTCTATAAATAAACTTGCCTTGCCTGTGAAACCCCTGGTTCTCTTCTGTAGATAATGGACTATGTCATTTGATCCACAAGCTTAACAGACTCTTCGTAGTTTAGAAAGTAACATTTTAACGAGTAACGAGTTTAAAACAGGAAGCTCAGTGGGCTTGATAAAGGCCGAACACAATTCCGAATATGGGGATCAGCAGAAATGACCCAGCGCGGAGGAGCGAGCTGATGTCATGAAGCAGTTGAGTCGAGATCCATCTCCTGAACTAAATGAGGCGAGTTTGTCCGACGTGTAAATGACGTGAATTTGCAGGGTATATATAGGGCTGAGAGGAGGAGTTCGGGCTTGGTCCTACTCCCAAAATTATGTTAATACATAACTTCACTTTGCTAGTACGGACCATGCCCGTCGAGGCTGAAACAGGGAAATAAACTCAGAAGTATTTTGGGGAAGAGTTCAGGGCGGCTTATGAATGCGTATGAAGCCAGACCCCCAAAATGTTACATGTCATTAAGTGCTGCAGAATGGATAGGTTCAGGTACTCTGGTCAAGGGTTTGATTGGTGTCCTGATTGTGTGTAGGTGAATGAAGGGGTTAGTGAGTCTTTGAATGAACTACCTTTAATAAACTGGTGCATGACTAAGTGTCATGTGAGACGGTAGAGAAATAGCATGAGTAAGTTGAATGTCCTTTATTGATTATGATAACGGAAATTCTAGCGTGACTGGTAATTCGAGTATTCAGATGCCGCAGCGGTAAAGGGGTGATGATTGTTAAAAGTGATATAGAGTCAGAGTTGGTCTTAAGATGGACAAGATCATCGCGTCAGCAGAAATCATATTGATCAACTAATAATAAAATTTTAAAGTATCACCAGCTAAATGTCATTAAGCTACAGTGTAACAATAATAGTGACATTTATCTGGGGCCACCATGATAGTGCATCATGCTGGATGCACTGGACAGAGTTTTGCTAAGTCTACTTAGGTGCAATTGATGGTGATTGGGTAATAGTGAGGGGTCTTAGGCTGGCAACAATAGGTGGAAAGTGGATTAGTAGCAGCCTTGAAGTCAAGTACTACAGAGGGGCAGCGAGATATGCTTTGTTGGCAGGTGTGCCCTGTTGGTGCCTTTCCAATGGCATAGAGGGAATTGAGAATGTAATCGGGATCTAGAGGGATGACAGATGAGGCCAGTTAAGAAGCCCAAAAAGGTCAGCACCGCAGGATATGCGAGATAGATAGAAGGCATTTTGTCACACGGGAGAAAACTCTGAAAGAGAAAAATCCAAAAGGTGCTCAGGGGCTCAAGCAAGGAGACAAGGTAGAAAAGTTGACTACAAGATAACGAAGATGCCTAGAGGGTGTTGAAAAAACAGGTGCCAGAGGTGGCGTTAAGTGCCTGAGTGCTGGTCCGAGGTAACCTTGGGCAAGAGCATAAGCTGGAACTTAGGGGCTAGATAGCAGCGTGGTTATGAAGATAGGAGGACAGGTTGAAGGTCCACAGCGCCTGGAGGAATCAGTGCGAACAGTACCATAGGATGCAGGGTGAGGTGCTGTTGCTAGCGAGAGATGAAAGAGTAAGGTCCCCGCTGGCACGAGCTGGAAAGTTAGAAGCTGAGAGCGACAAGGCTGTATGTGAGAGGGTGAATTGAATTTGAGGTGGCGTCGAGGGCCCGAGTGCTGCGTAGGGGGGCTGGTCCAAGGCCACGCCTGAGAAGAGAGCATAAGCTGGAACTTAGGGGGTCGGAGCGGCATGATCACGAAGAGGAGGGGTCAGGTTGAAAGCCCGCAGCTGCTGGAAGAATTAGTACGAGGTGCAGTCGCTAGGAGAAGCTTAGCTGCAAGCAGAAGCAGAAGGTAAGATCCAGCAGGAGAGAGTGCAAGCCGGAGAGTGGATGCAGGGCGCTGTTTGTTTGTGAGGGGAAGTTGGAGGTGGGCGGTGCGGCTGCAAGGCTATGGGGTTGGGACGAAGGTCTGTGGCATGAGAGAGGAGGGCTGTAAAGGAAGAGGCAGAATGCAGCGAAACCATGAGGGGAAGGGGATTAGGATAAAGGTTCACATAAGGAGAGAGGGTTTGCTGTAAAGGAAGAGGCGGGGTGCGGGACAGCCACAAAGGAGAGGATTAGGACATGGCCTGTAACGGCACCTGGGAAGACGATGAGCTGGAAAGTCAGAGATTCGGAGTAGTGCAGCAACACGACGTGGGGGATGAAAATCCACCGAAGCCCCTGAAAACAGCAGGAGCTAGAAGCTGTAGAGTGTGAGCAGCAAGGCAGCACAGGGGAGGGTCCGGTACGATAGTCCACAGCAGCATCTGAAAAGAGAGTATAAACTGGAAGCCGGAGGGTGGGAGAAGCACATCAGCAGAGGAGTCAGGATGAGGGTCTGCAGCAGCACCTAAATAGAAAAATGAGAATTATAATGTTAGAGGCAGTGTATGGCACGGCCGCAAATTGAAGAGGTTGGGATGAGCGTCCGTGAAGTATGCAAGCTGCAGATGTAGAGACTGGGAGAATGAGACGATCGGATGAGAGCGAATCTAGAGTGAGGAAGCTGTGCAGCAAGGAGACTGCATAGAATGCCCAGAGCGCCAGGCAGGAGGCAGGCCCGAAACAGCAACCTGTAGAGGGGATGCGAGCTGGAAAGTAGGAGGGGTAGAGGGTGGAAAGAAAATGAATCAGCAATGAGGAAGCCATGCAGTGAGAAGACCGAATCGAGTGCCCAGAGCGCTGGACAGGAGACAGGCCCGCCGCAGCACCTATAGAGGGGTGCAGGCTGGAAGGTCTGAGGCATGCAGCTGCGGCTGAAATGGGGGAAGAGGTGGGATGATGAAGGGAGGGGTGGGATGATGCGCAGCATAGACCTACATAGAGTAGACAGTGTCGAGTGCTCAGAGGGCTGGACAAGAGACAGACCTGCCGCAGCACCAATAAAGGGGTGCGAGCTAGAAGGTCTGAGGCATGCAGCTGCGGCTGCAACGGGGGAAGAGGTGGGATGATAAAGGGAGGGGTGGGATGAAAAGGAGAGGGGTGGGATGATGCATAGAGAGAGATGTAGAGGAAGAGAAAGGGAGGGGTGGGATGATGCGTAGAGACAGATGTAGAGGAAGAAAAGGGAAGCGGTGGGATGATAAAGGGAGGGGTGAGATGATGCCTCTTGTGTGACATTCAAATGTTCATATCCATCTGTTTCTTCCCTGAATACCATTGTTTAAAAATAGTATTCATTCATTCATTGTCTGTAACCCTTATCCAGTTCAGGGTCACGGTGGCACCAGGGTGAGTTAAGAAGCCCAGACATCTCTGTCACACGCAACTTCCACCAGCTCCTCCTGGGGGATCCCCAGGTGTTCCCAGGCCAACATATGAGATATAATCCCTGCAGGGTGTCCTGGGTCTACCCCAGGTCCTCCTTCCAGTTGGACCTGTCTGGTATACCTCCATTGAGAGGTGTCCAGAAGGCATCCTTATAAGATGCCTGAGCTCCTCACCCGATCACGGAGAGTACACCCATTAGAGAAAGCTCATTTCAGCCACTTGTATCCACAATCTCATTCTTTCGGTCATTACCCAGAGCTCATGGCCATAGGTGAGAGTGGGGACGTAGACTGACTGGTAAATTGAGAATTTTGCTTTATGGCTCAGCTCTCTTCACCACGACGGTCCGGTACAGTGACCGCATCACTGCAGACGCTGCACCTAATTTACGGTCAATCTCATTATCCCTCTTCCCATCACTCGTGAACAAGAACCAGAGATACTCAAACTCCTTCACTTGCGGTAGGTTCTCACCTCCTACCTGAAGGGAGCATGCCATCTGTTTCTGGGAGATAACCATGGCCTCAGACTTAGAGGTGCTGATCTACATACCAACCGCTTCACACTAGGCTGCAAACTGCTAAAGTGAACGCTGGAAGCCTGTGTGAAGAAGCCTTAAGAACATCGTCCGCAAAAAGCAGAGATGCCACCTCCTGAGCCTCTCGACCGAAGCCTTCCTGTCTCAGACTACGCCTCGCCTCGAGTGGAGACAAGGCACAGCCCTGACGGAGTCCAATGCCCACACTGAACAAGCTTGACTTACTGCCAAGAGAATCACTGGATGTAGTCTGCCAACGCTTCAGGACATATACAGCAGCAGGGTAATGAAGCGTGTCAGCAAAATTATAGCTGACCCCTTTCATCCTGGACGTCACCTCTTTCAAACACTTACCTCTAGCAGAAGATTCAGGGCCATCAAAACCAGCACAACCGGACACGCTAACAGCTTTTTCCTAGAGCCGTAACACTCATCAACCACAGTGGACACTTTGCACTTTAAACTTAAACTGAAACACCAAACTCCCCTACTGTACTACAGTGACTCTTCTGGAATGTATTGCTATTTTCACAGTGGTACAGATGTTTAAATTCTGCTGTATTCATATTATTCTGTAATTCTCACCAGCTCACGCTTCTCCTTAGGTCCTCTCCATGGCTCTTTATTAGTTTTACTCTTTATATTTTGCCTTTAATACATGCTTAATACTTGTTAATAGTCTGTGCTTGTCCGGTCTGTTAGTATGTTACATGTCATACATGTGCTCTCACCAAAATATGTTCCTTGTGTGTGTAATACACTTGGCAAATAATGGGATTCTCATTTCTGATTCATAAAAAATAAACTGCCATTGAGTCACCCTGACAGATGCTATGAAGAGAGACCAGCTTTATCATGACTCTCATACAATTCTCTACAGTTTTCACTCTTCAGTCTTCAGATATGTTATTTTAGGTGCAGGAGTTCCAGAATAAAAAGTATTGTGAAGTTTACTGAAGTCGTACAGAACAGATCACTAGCTGCTCTCTCTACCCACTGCCCTATGAACAAACTGACCCCGTGTTTCCTCACTGTGTTTTAACCTCGACACCCTGCAGAAGGGTTTCCTCTGTGGACAGACATACTATGTACTCGACACAGGACTGTTATTAATGGGTTATCTAGAACATCGCTGTTAACGCTGTATTGTTTGCTGTGTAATCTTCAGTTTTTTACTGAAGATTAATTAATCTTCAGGTGTTTCCTGTCCTGCTCTGTGGATTAAGTCATGAATGAGAAACTTTAACTGATGAATTTCTTTTTTTAAAACACACCCTGAAATGTTCTGTGATATAAACTGTGTCCAGAACTTGCATGTGTTTTGACTTGTTTGGTTTTCAACGGCTTACAAGTCCCAACTGTGACAAGGCACTGGATTAGTATTGATTCTTAAACGTAGGTCCTGAAGCAGAACGAAGAAAACGAGGGCAGTCGATTGTGGAGAATCAACTTACTGTTCTACCCCCCCCCCCTTCACAAAATGAAGAGTTTTGGTTGGTAATGAAATGTCTGACCACAGGTGCGTTCTCGGTCTAAACAGCTCGTCACATTGGCTGCTTTCAGCACCTGTTCATTTAAATAATAATGAGCCGCTCGCTGTTTACCCCAACCCTGAGCGCACAGCAGTGAGGAGCAAGGAGATGAAGCTCTGGCTTATAGCCATTTTTGCCAGGTTCTCTTTCTTCTCTTTTATCGTTTTCTCAGTTTGTACTCTGTTTCTTCGTGCTCTTTGTTTGTTTTGCACTTTTATATAAACATGGTGCCAGCACTGTGATTGGACAGATTTAGATGAGACAACCCTCATGATCTATGTAGATTTGTACTGATGTCGGATAGATCACAAAATAATTGGATTTGGCCCACTTTTCCCTGCTTGTGAATGTAGCTTGGTTCCTCCCCATTCATCATCCATTGAACATACGCTGAACCTACATCAAACCTTTCTCTCCCCACCCTGTCCCTTCCTGGCCTTTGCACAGAGGAGTGAAATAACGACACAGTCCCTGAAACATTGACCATGCAGATTTTATTGAACTACCCCTCAGATCATAATTTAAAGGAGCAGTCTCATCTTTAATGATTCTTAATCACATTAAACAGTTTTATATGGACACCTACAGTCTTTTAGATCTCCCTCACTCCACCTTCCTTTGACACTGGGTTAACCTCTGACTGTTTTTGGGACACAGTTGTGGACAGGGCAGCTACAGATAGGTCCAATGGGGCCATTAAAGGTACGCCAAGTGGCTACAGATGGGACTGTTACTGGTAATAAACTATTTATGTAGCAGCTTTCTAATATTAAAGGTCTCTTCATGTAGAAAAGAACACATGAGAAAGTGATGACACTTAAGACCATGGAGTGGAGAACTGGGAGTACTGGGAGAAGAGGTAGGTTTTTAGCTGAGATTCAAAAGAAGATTTAAAAAGCAGGGGCAACACCTTTGTCATAAAGATTTCCAGATCTTGGGTGCCATGACGCTGAATGATCTACCCATCTAGTGACTAATTTAAATTGAAGTACAGACTGGAGAAGCTCAGAGTCTTCTCCAGGACACTGTGTCACACTGTACCTCAGGGGCACCGGAGTTCTACTCGCTCTGGATCCATCAGTTTTGTGATCATTAATTGTATCATGTGAAACTACATGCCATGGGTTTTTGCACTGATTCAGGGTTTAAACACTAATCACACTGTGGTCCTGATGTGGAAGAGAACTGAGTGCTTATTCCTGAAATCTATACCATAGCATGACTTAAGCAACACACTGCATTCCACAGTTAAACTATGTCTGCTCCATTATACGCAGCGAATTGTTCTGAGATTTTTTCTCGGAATTCTGACCTTAATCTTGGAATCTCCGTCGTAGTTTCCCATTAAGTTATTTTTTATTTTATTGTAATGCGCATTTCCATAATTCGCAAAAACTCGGTGGATGGGGAAACCCTGGCTCCTCTTTAACTGTAATGCAAAGTTCAATCTGTGAAACGACTCTAAATGCACTCTAGGAAAACGTTACAGAAGTAGACTAGATAAACCGGAGTGAACAAGCACAACTTACTGCTCTCTGGTGTGTGTGTGTGTTTAACAGCGGAGACTCACTTTCCACCAAAAGTGTATCCAGAGCTCCTTCTCAATAATGTTGCACCTGGGGCTCCGAATCCATGGAAATAACGCTAAACACAGGCCAGCGTTTCACATCCACTTCGCTCAAGTGTGAGGGCTGATGAATTGCTTCTTCTTCTTCATACTGGGTCAGGCTGAGGGTGTTCATGTCAGCAAATTAGTCAGCTATGGAGCACTAGCGGACAGCACACACACACACACACACACACCTGGAGTTATAACCATATACAGCATATACATACAATCAATGTGAAATTATCATTGGGTCACATTAAATATAGAAACATTGCTACATTACATTACAGAAGTGACTTTGAAAAAAAAAGAGAAAAAAAAAAGAGTAAAGGTTTGTGCAAGACCTGCAGGCAGTAAATCCTAAGATTCCACCCTCTCCAGAAGTTCCAAATCAGCACACAGTCTTATCCCTGGTACATGCTAAACCTGCTAACAGCACTTATTTTTCTGTGATTGATTCAGCGAATGTGTTTTTCAGCATTCCTCTGCACCCAGAAAGCCTTTTTATTGAAGGGTAAATTGTGGACATGGACCCGATTGTCTCAGGGTTACAGAATCACTATGATAATCACTAACGATGAGACCGCTTATAGGAAGGAGGTGGATTGTCTGGCTTGGATTATCTGAGTGGTGCGACAATAACAACCTTCTGCTCAACACTGATAAGACTAAGGAGCTCATCGTGGACTTCAGAAGGAACACTGCACTATTGAGAGCATCTTGACCAACTGCATCACAGTATGGTATAGGTGCTGCTCTGCCTCAGGCCAGAGGCACTGCAGAGGGTGGTGAATGCCGCCCAATGCATCATCGGAGCACCACTTCCTGCCATAGAGGACATCTATAGGAAGCATTGTCTGAAAAGGACTGGAAAAATCATCAAAGATCCCAGTCACCCAGCACACAGACACCCTCCTGCCCTCTGGGAGGCGCTACAGGAGCTTTCAGACTAAGACCACCAGGTACCGGAGCAGCTTTTTTCCCACAGCTGTCACACTCCTGAACTCTGCCTCCCGATATCCAAACAATAATGACAAACTGTATGCTAGCACACGCTAATAACACATGGACTTAAACACCACTTACCGGCTCTCTCATCTGTTGTATATATTGCCCACTATTTTACATACTGTATGACTAGCCTACATTGTTCATAAGTACACACATATATTATACTCTCTGTTTATACACCTTCACATTAATATTTATAACCTGTTCATAGTCTGCACATTCATAACCTGTACATATTTATATTTATTTACACCATACCCAAACAATGTACTGTACATTTGTAATATACATATTTATATTTTTATTTTTTACTACTAAGCACTTCTGGATGGATGCAAACTGCATTTCGTTGCTTTGTACTTATGACATGTGCAATGACAATAAAGTTGATTTCTGTTCTATTCTATGATGGAGAGCCTCATGAATTTTTGGCAGCCATCTCTCAGGTCTGCTCCCTGAGACCTGATTTAAGGCATATTCCAATTCCTAATGCTTAATTTATTTGTTGATGGGTCAGCATCCCATGACACTTTTGGAAAGAACCAAGTTGGTTTTGCTGTTGTTTCTCTGCATGAGTGTTTGTGATCTGTCAGGTTGCCAGGTTTGCTCTCAGCTCAAGCACTGGTGGCTCTAACAGTGGCCTGTAAACTGAGGGTAAGAGTGTAAATATTTGGACAGATTACAGATATGCTTATTCCTAATGTAGTCATACAGGACGTTTCTTAAATTTACAGGTAAAAACATTGATCACACTTTACTGGTGCCTTTATTGAAAGCAATTATTTTGCCCAAAGTGTCAGGCTCACACTTAAGACACTTCAGAGGTTGTTAGGGGCAATGCCCTCACAGATGCAGCAGCCAAGCCTGCTGCTCAAAATGATCCATTGTTTCCTCTCTTACAGGAAGCCTGTGTTCTGGACACCCAACCCGTCTCTCTCACTGAACTCACTTCTCAGTCCTCAGATGCAGAGTGTACTGCTGGACGTAAAGATTGCTGTGTTTTCAAAACAGAGTATGACAGGCATTAGATGGACCATGTCTGCCCTCTGCGTATTTTCCCCATGTTGCCATATTGTCTCATTGTGTCCTCCCACAGTCCAAAAGCACACTTTGCAAGGCAAGGCAAATTTATTTTTAGCGCACAATGGCAATTCAAAGTGCTTTACAGAACGATACAGAATAATTACAGTAGAATTTCAAAAGTAAAAGAAAATAAAAACAATTAAAAAGCATAATATAGAATTAAAACAATATAAAATAAAAATAAAAATGATTAAAAGCTATTCAGTAAAAACAATAAAAACAGAATAAGGACAGTTATTAAAATGGTACTAGAAATAAAATAAGTAAATCTACATTTTTAATTCAATCTAAGTGCAGCGCTACTCAAAGGCACAGGAGAACAGGAAAGTCTTTAGTCTAGATTTGAAGACAGTAATATTTGGGGCAAATCTGATGTCTTCCGGGAGTCTGTTCCAGGTACAGACAGCATAGTGACTGAAAGCTGCCTCCCCCTGTGTGGTTCTGACCCGGGGCACTACTAGCTGACCAGTCCCGAGTGATCTGAGGGGCCTACTGGGTACATTCACTTCTAGCAGATCTGAAATATTGTCTAAATGACAATAAAGTTCACTTTGACTTTGACTATAGTCACCTGGTGACAGAGCTAAATAGATCTGAGTGTCATCTGCATAACTATGATAGGCAATTTTATTATTTTTAAGAATTTGTCCAAGTGGTAAGATGTAAAGGTTAAACAGTAGAGGTCCAAGAATTGATCCTTGTGGAACACCGCAGGTCAGCAATGTTCGTCTTGATTTATCATTTCCAATAGCAATAAAATTGTCTCTATCCACTAAATACAATCTTAACCAGCTGAGAACGGTTCCTGAAAGACCCACCCAGTTCTCTAGTCTTTCTAAAAGGATGCTGTGATTAACAGTATTAAATGCAGCACTAAGAACGAGAAGCACTAGCACAGATACCTTACCACTGTCTGTGTTCAGACGGATGTCATTTAGGATCTTTATGAGGGCAGTTTCTGTGCTGTGATGTGGACAGAAGCCTGACTGGAAATCATCACAATGTTCACAATGTTCATGTAAAAATTTGCTGAGCTGAATAGAATCAACTCTCTCAGTAATTTTGCCTATGAAAGGAAGATTAGAGATTGGTCTGTGGTTGTTCAGTGCTGTCTAAACGAGCAGGCGTTGTTAGAGCTTTTACTAATGATCTCAGAGAAGTAGGTATGTCTGGCCTTTCTAACTTCCACATTGTACTTAATGAGTTACTCTTCAGAAATTTCCAAGTGAATGTGAAGTTTAGTGTGCCTCCATTTACGCTCAGCCTTTCTGCACTCCTTTTTCTTGTATTTTACCTCTATGTGTCATAAATAAATAAAATAAATAAATAAAATTAAATAAAATTCACTGTTTTTAGCAAGTGCGTCCGCCTCCGTCAGTCCGCACTCCGCGAGTCCTGACAGAATGACCGATCCAGTAAAGGACGCAGCTAAAACTGAAAACCCATTTGCTAGGTGCGCTATTCGCCGGACGCCGTTCCGTACAGGCCCCAGAGATCCTGTGGGGTATGTTTTAGAGGCGCCTGCGGAATGGAGTAGCAAGCTTCAGCACATTCACGCTCAGCACCTTCAAGAGGAGTCGACTCGTGAATCAAGTGACTTCTCCAGCCTGAGACGTAGGAGCAAAGGAAACTGGTGAAAGCAGCATGCTGGAGTCTCCTCCTCACTGGAGGATTACCCCCTCAGGTCCGGGGGAATTTTTTTGGAGGGGGGGGGGGGGGTTAAGGGTAGAGGCTGTTAGGCTCCAACCTTAGGACAACGGAGGTGAGGCTAACAGGGGCACACACATCTGGGGGATCCATGGTTGAAGAAATCCCTCAAGAGTGCACCCATCAGACGCCCTAAACCAGGGGTGTCAAACCAGATCCACGGAGGGCCGTGTGGGTGCAGGTTTTCTTTCCAACCACGCAGAAGACACACCTCATTCCACCTGTTTTTAATCATTGGATCTAATCAATAGATCTTGACTTTCAGTAGTGTGGGGCTTTTGCGTGGTTGGAAAAGAACACCTGCACCCAAGCGGCCCTCCGTGGATTTGGTCTGAGACCCCTGCCCTAAACCCTTAACAGCTCCACTACATGATGTCATCGCAGGGCCCCCTGCCTCCGTGGACGTCGTTACAGGGCTCCCTGCTCCCAAGGACGTCGCTGCAATCCCTCCTAACCTCCAGGAGAAGCTTGCAAGCCTCTTGGCACTTCTGGATGTCTCTATGAAGGCAGCACCCGCCGCTCCTGTCTCCGTGAAGGCGGCACCCGCCGCTCCTGTCTCCGTAAAAGAGGCACCTGCCGCTCCTGTCCAAGTGAAGGCGGCTTCCTCAGCCGCTCCTGTCCAAGCGAAGGCGGCTTCCTCAGTCGCTCCTGTCCAAGCGAATGCGGCTTCCTCAGCCGCTCCTGTCCCTGTGAAGGCGGCTTCCTCAGCCGCTCCTGTGACTGTGGCCCCGTCCGCTTCTGTTCGTGTCCGTAAATCGGCCCCAAGGACTTCCAGGCCGATACCCAGGGTGGTACCTCAGACTTCCCCACACACTTTTGCCAGTCCTGGGCACCCACCAGTTGTTTTAATTCCCATGTCTGTTCCTGTCCTAGTTCCTGTCTCTGTCTCTGCTTTTGTCTCGGTTCCTGTCCCTGTCACTGTGTTCATGTCTGTCCTCGTGAACATCCTGGTCCCTGTTCCCCTGCCAAGTCCTGTCCAGTCACTTGTTAATCCAGTCCAGTCCCCTGTTCAGTCACCTGTCTTGTCTCCCTTCCAGTCCCCTGTCCAGTCACCTGCTCCTGTCCCACCTTCTGTTTCTAGTCCCGTTCTGTCCCCAGTCTTGTCTCCGTTGTCTATGCCTGTTCAGCACCACTATCCAATGTTCAGCACCCTATTATGTCCTCCGTCTAGTCACGTGTACCTACTCCTGCCTTGTCTCCAGTTCTGTCCTCTGTCTTGTCCCAAGTCCCATCTGTTGGTTCTAGTCCTGTCCAGTGTCCATTTCAGTCTAGTCTCCTGTCCACTGTTTAATCACCCTGTCCAGATGTGTCCACTCTCGTCCTATCTAGTCCGTTCCAGTCCCTATTCCCGTCTCCTGTTTCATTTTGTAAGTCACCTGTCCAGTCTCTTGTTTAGTCTCCTGTAACCCCCCTTTGTCAGTCTCCTGTCCTGTCCCAAGTCCAGTCCCCAGTTTCCGGTCCTGTCAAGTCCCCAGCTCAATTTCCTGTGTCTGTTCCTGTCTTGTCCTGAGTCTTGTCTCCCGTTGGTTCGTTGTCTTGTTTTCCGTGCCCTCTCCTAGGGGGTTTAGGTGTACGCGCCCCAGGAGTTGCGCGTTCAGGGGGGGGCATCTGTCACGCCCTTGCCCTGTTATATCAGTTTTCCCTGCCATGTGCTCACTTAGCACATGGCTCTGTTTGTTGTTGTCCATGTCTTCACCCTAGTCCTGCCTTTGTTCCACCTCCTCGTCTGTGTCTCATTTGTTACCCTGCCCTCTCATTATCTGTTCCAGGTGTATCTTGTCTGTGTCTGGTATTTAAGTTCCCTTGTGTCTCTCCCGTTGGTCAGTCATTTGTACTGTTTCGGTCCCTGTTGTTACCTCTGTCATGTTATCAAGTCTGTCTCCACTGTTTTCCACGTCGTCGTTTTGTTTCGTTTCCAAGTCTAGTCTGTCTATGCTGTTCGTTTCATTTCCTCTGCCGTGATTTGTTTTCCTTTCTTTTGAAGTCTGTTTTGCATAGTTCTGTTTTGTTTAAATAAAATTCGCTGTGTTTTTAGCTAGTGCGTCCGCCTCCGTCAGTCCGCACTCCACGAGTCCTGACACTATGCTGCATCGCCATAGTGCTTTCTTCTTACCAGATACAGCTTTTGTTTTGAGAGGTGCCAAACAGTCAATAAGACTCAGAGCTCTGGAGTTAAGGTTCGCAAGAGCACTTTCAGGAGAGTGAGATATTATGCACTGTGTTTTTGACATAGCCTCCATAAACAGCTCCTTCGTCTTCTCAGTAAAATATCTTTTCTTCACACTGACAGACCTGATTTGAACAGCTGGAGTGGTTTCAATTTTAAAAAAAGACACAGAAGTGGTCAGAAATCCCTAAATCTTTCACAGATATAGATGATGACCAAGTCCAGTGTGTGCCCATGGTTGTGGATAGGTCAAATAGGGCAGGTATTCCACCACCTTTTCTGTTTTCACTACATACACTATTAAAACTATAGTCTTGGGGAGCGGATTCTAAAAGGACAGCAGCATTGGTGCTGTTTTCTAGCCAGGGTTCTGTTAAAAGCAAGAAGTCTGAATTGTGCAAGGTGATAAGTTGTGTAAGTGACCTAATATAAATAAGAGCTAGTTTTAAAACAAAGTAATTGGGTTCCAGATCTGACTGATGTCTAAGGACATACTTTAGGTTGGAAATATTTACACCCTCTGTTCTGTACTCCCTGATTTTTCTATTTCTGATAAGTACTGGAATGGGAGACATTACAGACTCACAGGGTCCAAGAAAACATGCACTGCTGACATTATCACTGTAGCAGCATGACAACAATACGACTTGTTTGGCTGAAAATCCGCCCCCTGTACAGAAAATGTTCTGAACAAGTGATGTATCATTAAATAATAACTAAACGATTTGAATATTAACTAATCTGATCATAATATCTGAATTTTATTTACAGAAAACACACATAATGAAACAATACCAACACATATTTACTATTTTCTCCAGGGGAAGCTGTAAAAGGTCGCGATATACGTCACATTCATGTATCATATGGAATGCCGTTGGGCTCTAAATGTGTGGACACATGCGCGTTAACACCTTATTAAAAATTTGCATGTTAACACATAAAATTTGTTATGATAACGTGACCAAAGATTACACGTTTACACGCTTCTTAAGGTTTTCGTCAAATAGATGCAGCTAATGTTTTAAACGGGTGTCATAAATTCACACCTTTCAGTCCTACCAAAACCTTTAAACACCACCAGCTCTTCAAGTGAGACGGAAGAGAACAGGCAGATTACATTTAATTACACCTACTAACTTTAAGATCATTTCTTTGAACAATTAAGCCTCCACTGCACCATCCCATGAATATTGTAAATACATGAATATTATTGCTGTCCAAAGAAAAACATGTATCTCTCAAAATATTAACTTTACAGGAGAAGGAAAAGACCTTCTTAACCTTCAGTAGAAGTCAGTGTGAGAATATTTTAATTCAGAGGAATTCTGGAACATTTCTATTGGTCATTCGTCACGAGATTTACACACAGTGTGAAGGACACCTCACAGATGATGTAGTAAACTAAACATCCACAGCAACAACATACAGAGTACTGTGTTTGAGTATTCAGTCTGCAAGCTGGAATGACCTGTGTGACTGAGAATCACTTTTGATACAGCAAGCACATTGTTAGTGACCACTGTGTTAATGTACATCAAGGAGCCAAAAAATAAAAAAATAATGAATACATTTCCTCTCTGTGTGAATATTTCAAGGCTGTGATTGTGATACCTTTTATGGCATTTAAACTCTGCAATGTATGGAATAATACTGTCACTGTCATAAAATCTTACAGTGCATATGTTTAAACATTAGACCCTTTTACCTGGAAGACTGCAGTAGAGTTTATTTTAACCCTTGTGCGATCTTAACATTCTGTTTACTCCCCTTGTCCTATGGGTCAAAAATGACCCGCCCTACCAAAGCTTATTACACAATACAAGAAGATCACCAGTGAAAAAGATTACACTGTCACAACAGTTTTCTTTTACACAGTAGAGGTTTATTATTGCTATAATATAAATGTGAAGTTATTACTTCTGAATTAATTATATTGAAAGGGAAAATACAGTCAACAATCTGGAACTTTTTTGTCAACAGTTTTTATTTTATATTTTTTAGGAAGTGAATTATAAAAATATTTCTCTCATAACACTAACAAAACAGCAAAATGTTGCTTGATTTTGTGAACAATATTCAACATAAACTGTATTTAGCACATGTAGGACAGTTTGTGCGAACATGAGAATGGGCTTTGCAGATGTATTTCTCACATGTGCAGCACACAGCTTTTGTCTTGCAGTCCTTCTTCCAGGGGCAGAACTGGCACCTTTTTCTTTTGAGTGACCCAGCTGCAGACTCAGGTGGATCAGGACAAGATGCAACTCCCTGAACAGCTTCCACAATGACTGCAGAGGCTTCTGTGCAGGGCAGGCGCTCCCTTCTCTCAATACATGGGGCGACAAGAGCCTTTCCCAACTGCTCAAGGAACATCCTTCTCTTGTTTTTCTTCCCTGACATCCAGGTTGGGTTGATCTCCTGCCATCAAAAGCCCTATGTAGCCACGCAGGTCAATCTCATCCATTTTTTTCCAGTTTTCTCCATATTTCCAGAAACCCTCCAAATTTGTGTTTTCCAGGATGATTTTTTCGATGGCTGGTTTGATGAACAGGAGAAAGGTGGATAAAATGTCTTGGACATGGGCAGCCGAATACCTTGTTGGCCCTGGAGTCATCCTTATGATGTTTGATGCTGCTGTTCTTCCCTGGTTGCTGTCTGAATTTGATGAGGACCATGTAATTTTGCCGTTCTTTGACAAAAAAGTCTCTCTCTCAGCGTGAGGGAATTCCTCTTCTTCTTCATCTGAAGATGCATCATCCTCTGGGTTGCATTCCTCCCCATCTTCCTCTTCAGATACATCTTCATCCTCTTGTTCCTCCAGAGCTCCTGAAAATATCTCATCCAGGACCTGTTGGGCACTGAAATGTCTATTCATGGCTTCAGCAAGCAACCAACTGGGGTACTTTGATTCAGGGTCCCATCAAAGAAACTCCGACCTAAGAACTGATCATGTGTTATTAGGCCGGAGTTTCTTTTATGTGTGTGTGTGTGTGTGTGTATTAGAGAGAATTTGTGTGTGGCCTTTGAACTTTTTTCTGGTGTTTAAATGCTTTTATAATTCACGGGTCAAAAATGACCCATAAGACAATCTTTGTACCCTAGTGGTGTACAGCTCACATGGAAACATAAACAAAAACAAAGTATCATTTTTTCTAATGAAGGGGTCTCTTTAGGAAAAGTCATAAAATTTCAAGTTGGAAAAAGATAGTTTAAGGTATTTTTTCTACAGCTAAACATGATAGTGGGTCACTTTTGACCCGCAAGACAACACAAGGGTTAAACATTTGATGGCAGATTCTACCATTTACACAATTAATCCATACTTTTCAGAATATTTCTATTACTATTACACCTAATTATTAAAAGAAAAAAAAAAGGACGCTGTGAACCCTGGAGATATTCTTCAAAACTACAGTGGTCTGGTATTGGTTTGATTTAACCCTGATATTTAATATATATTGATATGATATTTAACCCTGAGTTTAATATCTAACATTTCTTATGGGTTTTCAATGCTATTACTCCTAATTCCTACAGTAAATACACATAAATATATAAAAATATAAAATGTAATATATATATATGTTGTATTTTATATAATGTATATTGTTATATCTGCACAACCTAGAATCTCTATGACTGTCAGAGAGGCAAGTTATTTTCTACCTTTAATGAGACATTATTTAAAATGACATTTGTTTAAGGAGATTAAAGGTATTTTCTTATTTTTGCCAGCCAGTGTTTCACATTTATTTTGTTTACAAGAAATGCAACTTAAGTAACCATAAATAGTTAATGTGTTTCCTTCAATTATTTTACATAAGTAAATTATAATATCATAAAGAATGCACAGTTTCATTGGAAAATATCTCAGCTTTAATACATTTAGCTGTGTTAGTAAACTATGGAAAAAAGAAAAATAATCATTCATTAATCATAATTGAGGAAAGGTTTCTTTGAATCGTGATACTGATTTGAGGTCATATCGCACAGCCCTAGCACTGGAAAGTCTCTCCTGAACAACAGCCAACTGAAGAGGTCCGCATGGACGCGCTGGACCGCATGCCAAAATAAAATGTTTATAAAGAAGACACCAGGTGTAAATTTCCACTGTACACTGGGAAAACACATGAGTACTGTGACAAGTGCAAGGTCCACTACTGCTTCATTCCACAGTGAAACTGCGTCAAACAGCCCACAGGCAATGACTCTGAGATATGAACGGGCATACATCCTGTACAGACACAGGATACAGTTTAGAATAAAAACTGAATAAAGCACTGGAATTACTGTTCAAAATGTACTTCACAAAAGAAAAGTGTAGAGTTTTTCAAAAGCTCATTAATATATATATATATATATATACTTTTTACCAAATATGACCACAAAGTGATCAGATAGTGATAGGTTTTTCTCCTTGGTTAACTGTTAAACAACGTTTTTTTTCTTGATGAGAGATAATCAAACAAAACATAAACTAAACTTAAACAAAACAAAGCATATAGTCTTTAGTTTAAAAAGGAAAAACAAACAAACAAAAAAAGGCCAACTCAGATTTTAAAGCTTTCTTTTACAACCATAAATAACCATAATATCACCCGGAGAAAACCCATGCAGACACAGGGAGAACACACCACACTCCTCACAGGCAATCACCCGAAGAAAACCCACACAGACACAGGGAGAACACACCACTGGACTCTGCCTCCCCGGTGTGACCCACGCTTTCCCTGACTACGCTTACTGGAATAAACCCGTCTGGACCATTCACGTCTCTACGATTCACTTAATTCTAACCTTAAATAAAACTCCTGCAATTGGATCCTTGAGTTTCTCTGTGTTTTTTGGGACGTTACAGTGCTTTTAGACTGTGGGAGGACACCAGAGCACCCGGAGGAAACCCACACGGACACAGGGAGAACACACCACATTCTTCACAGACAGTCACCCAGAGAAAACCCACGCAGACACAGGGAGAACACACCACACTCCTCACAGTCACCCGGAGGAAACCCACACAGACACAGGGAGAACACACCACACTCCTCACAGTCACCCGGAGGAAACCTACGCAGACACAGGGAGAACACACCACATTCTTCACAGACAGTCACCCGGAGAAAACCCATGCAGACACAGGAAGAACACACCACACTCCTCACAGACAGTCACCCGGAGAAAACCCATGCAGACACAGGAAGAACACACCACACTCCTCACAGACAGTCACCCGGAGGAAACCCACGCAGACACAGAGAGAACACACCACACTCCTCACAGTCACCAGGAGGAAACCCACGCAGACACAGGGAGAACACACCACACTCCTCACAGTCACCCGGAGGAAACCCATGCAGACACAGGGAGATCACACCACACCACATATGGATTTCTTTGCAGTGGTGGTGATAGGAATGTCCGCAAATCATAGCTATTATGTTTTGCGGCATATTTATTTACTATCTATACTGATATGTTAATGTGTAGATGGTTGGAAAGAAAGTATAGACACTTTTAAATAAAAACACTTCAGACCACATGGAGCATTTCAAACCATTTGTTACATTGCAGAATTACTTAGATACGGACTTACAAAAAGTTCTAAAAAAAATTGGTGCACCCCTCCATCTGGACATGTTTATATAAATAAATAAATGTTTGATTTTGTAACCGTTGGTTGTCTTGTCTTGTTTTGTGAACGATTTCGAAATCAGTGTAATTTTAAACATTTTTATGGTAGATATAGAATTTTATTGGCAAATTGTAAACTACTGTATATTTAAATATTACATCAAATTACTGTAAAATGGATTACAGTATAATGAATAATTACTGTAAAAAAACAATAAATACTTGTAATTGATCTACAGGGAAAAAATAAGTTTGTTTCCAAGTGTCACATCCTGGCCCAATCCTGTTTGTTTTCCCCCGCCATGTGGACCTGTCTGTCTGTTTTCTTTATCTCCGCACATGGCTTCGTTTTGTTTATGTTCATGCCCCGCCTTTGTTCCGCCTCCTCGTCTTTACCCTTGTTATCCGTTTCAGGTTTCTCGTTTGTTATTGTATTTAAGTCCCCTTCCCTCACTTCCTGGTGTCATTCATTGTTCTTTGCAGTGTTCTTTGCTATGTCAGTTGTTCTTCGTGTTCTTTGTAATGTTCTTGGTACGTTTTCAGCCCATGTTATTCTCGTGTTGTTTCAAGTGCTCTATTTGTTAGTATTCCTAGTCATGTTGTTTCTGGTTCTCGTTCGTAGTTTTGCTCTTTCCTCGTTTCGTGTTTTCCCTCTAGTTTGTTAATGTTTGTTTTGTTAATTTTGTGTTCAATAAAGTCTGTGTTCTTAGCGTTTGCGTCCGCCTACGTCAGTCTGCACCCCACATCCCTAACACCAAGTATTTACAAGTTTATAACAGTATTTACTTGTGTACAGTGGGTACTGTAATTTGATTTACAGTCATGAACAGTATGTTTTACAGTAGATTATTGTCCTCTTTTTGCCAGTTATTTACTGTAAATTCTACATGAGGATGACTTCTCAGCAGTGAACCACAAAGAGAACTTTTAACCCAGTGTTTCTGCATGTGTTCAGTTGAGTCCTCAGAAACATTTCAAACTCCATTAAGTGGCATCTGAGCTGTGTGTAGAAACACTCCATGTTTAATCTCCTACTGAAACACTGTTGATCTTTCAGCATGCACAGCATTTACTCTGTCACCCACACCTCCAATCACTCTTTGTTCTCTGTGCAGTGCACATTGTAGATCCCATTCACCTCTAAACAACATAAACTTCTCAGAGGTCACAGCTATAGTGGACCTCATTTCAGATGGTGATGAAGGAGCCTGCAGGAATGAGGTGGAATGACTAGGTCCTGGCACTTAACACCTCTAAGACAAAGGAGATCATCGTGGACTTCAGGAGAACAAAGCAGCCAGACCACCCCCACCTCCACATATTTGGAGAAGCAGTGTAGAGAGCGTGAAGTTCCTGTGTTCACATAAACAAACACCTAACTTAGTCTCCTAACCCTACTGACTCACCCATCTTTCCTGACCACATCACCCCCATAAACTAGGACCTTACTGTCAGGTCTGCAGCAGGTAGTTCCCCTCCGCACCAGCAGAAGGTCACTCTCTCCAGAATACTAGGCTAGTGTTACTCAGGTTCCTGTTGGCGGTCATATTGTGTGTGTGTATATATAAAGCACATGGTGCAGTAGGTTGTTTGCGAAGTCTTGTTCTTGGTTCTGTCCTACAATTCAAAGCGACATCTATATCTTCTGTTCTTTTCTCCTGGTTTTGACATTCTGCTTTGGTTTTTGTTTTATGAGTTTGGGATCGTGTTTTTTGGATAGTCTGTCTTGATCTTTGAAATGTTTATTTGGTATTGACCTGGATTGTTTATGACTACGTATTTGGATTATTGAACCTGCACTTGACTGCCTTTTTTCTGTGGAAGTGATCATCTGTGGCACTTACACTTTGAATGTGTTCATTCTGTACATTTGCAGTCAGTGAACACTCACACACATACAGAGAACAACTCTATGCTCTGTCTGTTCTGTAGTGTCTACTTCACAGTAAGTGCAATGTCACTTTAAAGCAGTGATATTTATTACTTTTAACTGTTATTATTATGTACTCTGCTTCTAGCACTTTCTGATGGACATACAGACGGCTCCTTATTTACACAGTAACACAACCTCTCAACTGTTGGTGAGAACTGTAACAGAACATATGCTGTAACCTTGAATCTGGAAATCACTACCCGTCCTACAGTTTATGTAAAACTAATATTGTAAATATCTACCTCAAAGATTTATGTATTATAATGCTGCCTATTCTGCCGTCCGTGTAAATGTGTAAGCTCTGCTGCTTGGGAAGGCTGTAAACGAGTTTTCGTTATACTCACACATAATAACTCACGTAAACTAACTATAAAGACTCTCATTTCTTACATCTTGCTATGCGTGTTCTCCAGTGGAAATGGTCCTATTGGACTGAGGGCACTGTGTCTGTGGGGACTGTCCAATCAGAGACCAGCTGTTCTTAAACTCCAGCCAATCGTATCTCAGGGGGCGGATGTGAGGCCGGAATAGTGGGCCTTGCGTCGTCCAATCAGAATCACGGTCATTTTGAAGAGAGGAAAGAAGGCTTTATTCACTGCACTGTAGACGCGTCACTCAAACACCAGCTCTCCTCTGATTGGACAGACGAACTGCGTTGGCCGGACTCGTTTAAATAACCTTCAGCTCTGCTCAAGTGTTCGCTGCTCCGCGATCAGACGCGTCCGTTCTGCACGAGAGCTGTGTTGGAGAGAAATCAGGACCTGTTTTTACTGAAGGTAAATGTTTTTACTGTGTACGACCTTTACACACCGTTTATACCGTGTTTTACTGAAGATAAAGATCAGAGAGAGACTTTTACACGCCGTTTATACCGTGTTTTACTGAAGATTAAGATCAGACCCAGCTAGCAAAATTGTATCGGCTCGTACTCGGGCCGAATATCGCACGCAGGAACAAAAACCATTGTTCACGGCATTGTCTCGGCCGTGATGTACGGCGGTAGGGTGGGCCGATAGTTCCGAGTACATATGGAGGCCAGCAAGTGGGGGATCTAGATGTTTTGTGGGAAGGCGAATGTAGGAAATGCAGCCTTTGTGATGTGAAACAAAAAAAGTGCATAGTTTATCTCCAACAGAACTAGGTACCCTTCACTAGTTGTAGTTTAAAATATTAGGTTTCAGTGAAAACGAAATACATAGCACTTCTGATATTTTAATGATATATTTGTGGTAATCTGATTATGGGGTGAACTGCAGACTTATGAAATCCATTAGGTCTCTCATGTCTACAATCATTATTTTAATTTGATTACAGAATTATAGGACTGTATTATTTGTTTTGTACTCAGCACAGTATTGGATTATAATCAGTTTAAATGTGTAAACCCTTAAGTAACACTTATGGCCCACTGTTCAAACAAATATTTAAAGCAGCTCCTTTCCATTAATGGACATGGGAGAAATGGTGCTAATAATTTGCAAATAATCATTCAGCAAACCTCCCACAAGAACTCAGTCATAGTGGGTGTATATGACAATAGAGTCAGTGCCTGTAGCTACAAGTGAGGTGAACGTAATAAGATGGAAGTTCACTGTAATTTAGTTATTGTTTAATGAATTCCAAGATAGTGGTGCAACCTTTCAGGAAATTTGGCTCAATTAAGAATATAAACAGACATTCAGAGAAGTTCACTGTACTTCATTTAGTTCCTTTGCATTGTTTTAAATGATCCTTTATAGAAGTATGTCCTTGTTGTAGAGTATTATGTATTACTCTTTGTGTTCAGATGATCACATACACTTTGATTTGACATCAGAACCAGGTCCTGGAACACCTTCTAACAAAATTAGTTGAATCAAGTTTGTTTGAACAGGTAGAATAGGATCAGAGTTGGATAACACTAGCTTAGACTGTCAGAAAGCCCCCTTTCTTCTTACCTGGATTGTGCATGTGAATTTGTAGAAGGACTATCATTCATTCATTCATTCATTGTCTGAAACTGCTTATCTAATTCAACTCCTCACAGACCGTCACATGGAGTGTGGCTCAAACCCACAACCTGGAGCTGTGTGAATGCAACACTACCTGCCGCAATACCGTGCCGGCCGAAGGGCTATCAGTTTATTTTAATATAGTTCATTTATTCAGTTTAATTTATTTCAGAAATACACCATATGTACAAATATTTGAGGACAAAGTTGTAATGAATGTATTCTACATTAAGTTGCAACCGTTACTAACACAGACGTGCACACACTGCCTCTCTAATCCCTGTAGAGAAATACTGACAATAGAATTGGATTCTTTGGAGTAGAGAAACATGAACCTAATGCCAGGCGAAGAATAAATAGCACCCCAGCACTGAGCTGTGCTGATGAACCCATATTTACTGTCATGTCTTTTTTTAGGAAGTGAGTAGTAGCCTATATGTGAGCAAACATTATCATTCTCAGTGTGGTCTCAGTTAAATGGTTATTCTCTTTATTTATTGCAAGAATTTCACATATTAAGCCAACCACAAACAAGTCTGTAAATCACATAATGCTGAAAATGTACTCCATATAATGTACTCAATGCTTACAAGGTACAATATTAACACTGAAAACAGAACAGTTGTTACATGGTCACCAGGCATAGAGCTGTACTACAAAATACACAATAATCTAACACAACGTCCCAAAGAACTCACTGTCATTCTCTTAAACTTCCAAACAATGCTCAAACAGAGCAATCTGAGCTGCATTAGTTATGGAAATTTGTTAGAAGAGAGAAAATAACTTGGATACCTATTTTGTGCAGGGCATTTTACACAAAGCAGGACGTCACAGTGAACCAGACAGCCTAGGTTTCTAAAAGTATCAGACTATACACACTGTCTGAACTGTGGTGTATAAGGTGCCCTGCAGTCTAGTATCTGTGCCTTAAGAATTGAGGTGAGGGGGCAGCTACAGTCCAGTTTACATGCCTTAAAAATTCTGGGGTGAGGGGCATGGCGTAACCACAAACATCGCATTGACCCTGAGACCCTGCTCATCAACACAAGCTTTTAGAAACAGCTCCATATCAGCCCTGTTTTCAAAAACAAATAAAAAAGGTTCTTTAGCCTCTGGGTCGTCTCCAGAGTCTTTACGACAACTACATATCTCGAAGCCGGCCACATGTTTGAGTCGTGCTTAAAATGTTCTTCCGTGCCCACTTGGACCTGTACCACCCACTTGGAGCTGCCTCCGGCCTGCAGAGATATCCTTTTCGATAGTTCTGGCCCGAGTCTGGGAAACTCTGGCTGAGGCGCAGCTCAAATGACTCGGCCCTAGTCCGGAAAGCCATAACTAAATCGCGATAACTGGACCACGGCCGAGTTTGAGCCAGAAGCACGCCATTAGTGCCAGACTCGGCCTAGATCTGGCTCATTATCGGTTGTAATAGTTTATTTCTATACACCGCCCTGCCACCCCCAACACACACACACACACACCTCCCTTCCCCCAGAAAAGGGTACAATCAGGTTCATGGTGAAATTACTGCTTTATTAAATAACTTACACTCTCAGAAAAAAAAGTATATTATTGGGCACTAAAGGTACAAGTGTTTAAAAATCCAGTTTTGTTACTTAAAGGTACATTGCATTCTTTTCTCCAGAGGGAGAGATACATGTTTGTAGTATTTTTCATTATGGAAATGTCATATAACAAAAACATAATAAACGTCCTGGAGATGAAAGGGTTTATGAAATCAACACATTTTAAAATCTACAATTATAATATAATCATCTTCCCTAATTAAATGTACAAATATGTACAATTGAGGGTACCACCACAATGACAACATATCTGACAATGTAATATCAGTAAGTGTGCTTTTCATACAACTTTGAAACAATGGAAACATACAGCAATTGCAATGTATACAAACAGTACATAAAATCAATAAATAGAAAATACATTGAAATGGCATTGAAATTTGAAATTGGCAGTGTCATGATTTCCTAAATCCAATTAACATTCAAATACTGTATTTAAAAAATAAAACAATTGTTTTTACACCCTAAGAACTGCCATTTAAATTCAGACTTTTCTTTAAAAATATACTATGCTAAGGCCATATAACAAATCACTTAAAACTCACCAGTATGTTTGGAAAAGTAAAAAAAAAAAAGGCAGAAAGGTCCTTTTAAAACAGTTTGAGTTTCCTCAAATGTGTGGAAGTACACGTTTGACACTTATTCATGGCACACATCAGTTCGATCAACAGTTTGCAAGCCTCTGCTGTGTTGTCACACTTTGTCAATACCTCACTGCCCTCAACAATGATGGAAATATCAGCCGTATCCTCATCTCTGTCAGCCTGGACAACAGGGATCTTCAGGATGTGCAGTTTAGTAGCCACCTCAGTTGTACTTCTTGTTGAATTCCAGCTCTATAATTAAACATAGAGATTATGTACATGTTCTGTTCTCTTCAATATATTTTCTTTAAAAATATTTAATGAAAAACTGTAAACTGCTTATGCATGCAGATTCATTAACTACAGAACTTCAAATGTAAAAGATTATCAGGCTATAGTACAAATGATTATGCTACAACTGATGCTAAAGGTCTCATCTAAATAAATTAAATTTACCTCCTATCTGCTTTTCTCCCTGCCCACCTGCATTATTCACTGCCCCACTAGTTTTATTACTGCAGTCCATCTTTACATAATTACATAAAGAAAACCCACACTGTAAAAAATTTGAAGTGGCCTAAACAAAAAAAAATATAAGTCAACATTCTGCACTTAACGTTTGAGTAAGCAGAACTTATGCAAAAAGTTACATTAACTCAAAAAAAAAAAAAGTTTTAGCTCAAGTACCTTCAACTAGTTAAATTGAGTTGCAGCAAATTAGAATACTTGCTAATTTAAGCTTACATAACTTATAAATGCAAGTTTTTTAAACTCAGACTTTCTATTTCTCAAGTGCACAAAACAAATTTAAATAGGTTGCATCAATTAATAGTTTGCATCTACAGTACTTGTCTATTTAAGTTGACATGACTTACTAATGCAGGTTTAAAAAACTTAAGCCAATTTAGAAATCAAATACATCAGGACAAGGACAATCATGTTTTGAACACTCACAGCACATATAAAGTTTAAATGTACACAATTTTCATATATATTAATAAAATATTAATTACAGTCCCACAAGGAGAAGAAATGCACTTGACAGGTCACTGCTGCCTTCCACGACAACACTTTCCTCAAGCTCGATAGAGAAGTCAATCGCATCTGGGAAGAACACTGAGCCCCTCCATGATCATCTAGGACAGTCAAGATGCCACCTTCACATCCTTTGTATACTTCTCTTCAGCATTCGTCATCTATTGAACACGGGAGGAGGGGTGGGGTTTCGAAAAATCAGGAAACAATGGACAAGACACTAAACCTATTAATGTGTGTGATACCAATTGACACAAAATGATAAAAGCCTGTGGCATGTTGTTTGACTGCATTAAACACAAGCAGGTAATGCTTCATATCAAATATCACATTTGCTCAACTTGTTTTATAATGGACTATGGTGATATAGGTCTAAAAGTAGTGATGTAGCTAAATTGCTTTTTAGTTCAAGTTAACACAGAACTCCAAAACCTAGCTGGACAGAGAATCTCAAATAGCACCTTGCATAAAATTACATTTTAATATTTACCAAGCAGGTCTTCAGGATAGCATTTGCATGGACCTCCTTTAAAAAAAACCAGTTGAAGACCCTTTAAGTGCAGCTGTTTTTCTGTGCATCGAAATGTCCAACATCTAAAAGGGGAAAATGGCAATCATTTAAAAAAGTGAGTTAGAAATACTGTACAGTAATTTTGAATGCAATAAATTTGAAGGCAAAATTGAATAATTATACAACACTATGCAGCCTTCACACTATGACCTGTAGTCTATTCGGCCTCCAATCCCTATGCCCCAATCATGTTGAAATGCAGTAGCAACAAATGTGTTTAAAATAAGCAACAAACCTTTTCATCTAGATTATCAAGAATGGCCTGCACATCTCCTCCAAAGGCTGCCCTTCTATTCCTGTACAGTTTAGGGTGTTTTGGCACATGTGTCCAGTACACCATGCAACTGACTCTTCAGGTTGATGGCAGTCATTCTACGAAACTCACTGCATATCTAGAGAGAGAGGTAAGAGTAAACAATAGAGAATACAGATTATCCATCATTATGTACAGAGCCTGTACATTTCTAGACAAACACTGGTTCACTTGATAAAAGTTATGCAGGGATCCAGACTAAAACCATCCCGTCATCCCAAGGCCAAAAAAATAGCCCACAGGAAAATTGCTCTTATGGGGCGCTTTCGTGATAAGTACTGTGTGCGATAAAACTTGTTGCCTTTTAAATAACATTACTGTGGTTGGACAATGCTGTACGCTTCTTGGTTAATAAGTAAATAAATAAACAATCCAAACAGATGATGACTGCGCATTATAAGAGTTTTGGAACTGTTCGGGGGAAAAATGTTAAGTATCATTTTAGACAAGTAAACTAGATTGGTTCACACTAGGTTTTGCAGTGTGAAACAATCCTAAAAAATTATAAAAAGAAAAATATGCTGAAATGGGCCAGAGTCACAAGTACAGCAAACAAACACACTACTCACCTGACTCTCCAAGAACAGTGCTCGAACCAGACCAACCAGAAGTTCCTGCTCAACAACCTCCTTCCGCCGTAAAAAAAAAAAAAAAAAAAGTCCAACTCATGTTTGGACCCATTTTATCCATCTCAGCCCTCATTGCCTTTCTCTCTTCTTCCAAGGAATCCTCACTCAGCCCTGCAGGGTTATATCACAAACATCTTTGTAATCACAAAGCTCACATTTGAAGGTAGAACTTTGGTGACATGTGGATACTTTTATGTAGCGGAGTAACAATATTCGAGCTGGATATGCTTAATGGTGATTATAACTTATAATAATTATTATTATTACTGACTTAAATGGCAAAAATATTAACAATTAATTAGAGAGGCAAATACTGTTGCTACGTGAGTTCTCAGGATTTTCAGACTCTTAAGGAACAAACTCCACACACTGTATTATTTAAAATAATGGAACACTTTATTAAGAGGAAAGATAATAGGTTGATAAACATAGCACAATCATTAAAATCTCACGGAATCAACGCAGGTAAAACCAGTTCAAATTTAGTAATTGGCTAGACTATATGACTTGTGAATGATGTGTTGCTAAATTATTTAATTAGGGTATAATTTTATCAAGAGATTTAATTCCATCTCAGCTCTGAAAATTTAGCTTACTTTTTCCACGATTCAACCACTCGATGGGTACAGCAGCACTTTTGAGGTGATTGGAGAGAGGTCCAGCCTGGCTCTCACGGTTCTTTCGAGAGAGCGTTGATGAGCGATATTCTTTTTCAGATGAAAGTACGTCAGAATAATTTAGCAGTTTTCCTCCAATCTTCAGAGCTAATTTTCAAATTAATTAGCTAATACTTATTTTACGATTTTTTTCTCTGTCCCAGCAGTGGCCCTTATTCTGGCCAAAATAAGTTTCACCTGCTTTGATCAGTCGTAAAATTAAACTTGGATTGGGCTACAAACACGAACACAAATAAAACAAAGAAAAGATTACTGACAATTACTCTACGTTTACTCTTTAGTTTCTGTATTGCACTGCTCACTGACACAAGGCATCCCTTGGAAGTTGCGTGAAGTCCTTTTCTTTAAGAGTCTTTGAAGAGTCGGCTTGTCGGCGTAGAGAGAAGACAAGAGCCTAAGAAGCGTACGAGAACCATACGAGAAGAGATCAAGAAAAATGGAATAGCTGTTCAGCGAGTTAAGAGAGAGAAAAGTAACAGGAATGAGTTCATTGTTAGAACATTGGAGGCCCTGTTCTCTGATTGGTTCCTGGGTCTGAGGTTCACGTGACGGTTTCACAGTCCTCTCCAGTTTCGCCTCTCAGAAATTCACATTTTCTGGACGGATACATAACCTTGATTGAATCAAAATACTTCATACATATTTGAATATAGCATGAGTGTACTGGATTACTTTTATCAAACATATATATATCTCAAGTACATTACCAACTATTCTAGATGTTAGAAATTAATTCGTCTTTCTAAATGGAGACAGGAATTTTTCCTCGTGATTGAAATAGTAATTCACATCACTCGGTTAGTTAGTAGACATTCACCTGAGAATAACAAAGGATAACATTAATACACGTTGCATAATATAACATGTTTATAAACAGTGGCCCCTATGCATCCGTTACGTGTTTAGAGGGAGAGAGGGCAAAACATGATTTCGCAAATGTCCACTTGTGGGCACTGTTGGTCCATGCTGTTTGTCTGGTTTGAACTCGCGTTGGAGATCACCATTGGCAGTCCTGAGTCATCTGTTGATTTTGGATAAGATAAGGGGTTGCCATCCCGATGCTGATGGTAATAAAGCTGGGGTTTTTTAATCCTGGTCTCTAAGTCTCTGATTGATCTTTTAGGCTTAATGGGGTCATAAACTTGGGGTTTCCACTTTTATATTCCCGAAGAAGTGGGAGTAGTTATCTGGGGTAACTGGAAAGTGTTCTGCTTAGCCTTTGTTGTCAGACATAGGTGTGTGTGTGAGTTTGTGTGTGTATCATCCACTCTGATGATAAGTTTTGGGACAGGACCTACATTCCAGACACACACACACACACACACACACTCTGTGGAATGTAGGTACTGTCCCACAAGATCATCAGAGTGGAGAGTCAAAGTCTTAATTTTTCATTTCTTGATCTGGGTACATATGGCACTACATTTACTATGACATTTTGAAAGGTACATAACATTTTCAAAATACAACTTAAAGAAATCGATCAGGCTTGTTACACAGCCGGTTTAAGTCTGTTACGTTGGGCATTTGATTAAATGAAACAAACGGCTCATAATCCAACTTTCCATGGCTACCGTCGAGGTGGCAAAGTTAGCTAATATAACAATGCCACGGCAATTTCCCTCACATATTCGTGGCTTTAAGATAGTGTTAAAACTAGAAACATAAATTTAAAATGCTTTGTGAACTAGTTTACCTCAATCTTGAATTTCTCCAAACTTCGAGCCACAACAAAGAGGAGTCAACCGTCCTTCGCGCGTATTCCCGAACCTCCCACTGAGCATGTGCAGGTTTATGTTGATCAGCAACTTTTCCAAACAAATTTTCTCAACACATTTTTATGTTGTGCCTACAGGTTGATCAGAACAATACATTTTGAGTTAGATGAACTATCACACAATTGAGTTCTATTCCCAACACACTATTTCAAGTATAATCAACTAAATTTGAAGTTAGATTTTTTACAGTGCATTAATCACTAGCCCAAAATCGCTGCTACTCCCTAATAAAGGATTAGTGTATGTGGAATTATATATTTAAAACATTACATTACACCAAAAACCAGCACTGATATTGAGAATGTATTTTAACCTATTTAGCTAGTACCTTAACGTGTTTAAGCAGTTTTATTTCTTATTTAATTTCTTATACTGAGGTATGCGGTTCTGTGTGACACAAAAACCCACAAAAATGCTCACATCTTCTTTTAAAATACGCCATCAAACCACATAATTACTCAAATTAAAATAACTCATGTATGAGTGATTGTTATGTGATTTAAATGTTTTCTATGTCAGAGGGGAAAAAAAAGAGCTAGCTAGAGTTAAACAGGTTAGCTATAAAGTTTGTCATTTGAAAAAAAAAAAAAACGGTTCAATATATGGTATGTAACGTATAGCAGTTTATAGAATAACGTACATAACATTAACAATGTTAACTGCATTTGGGTGATACCAAAATGTTTATGTATCCGAAAATATAAGGTTAAATTGAAATACATACAGGATGAAGCTGTTCCCTGAGGCCGGTAAGAGCTGCTCGTGTGCCGTGGTCACAGAAAAGAGCGCAAACCTTCATCGTCCTCTTCTTCTTTGTTTTTACAGCGGTTCGCTTCTGCCACCTTCAGTTTTCTCATTCAGATGGATTCATTTTAAAGCTGTCATCTTCAAAAACTTTAACTATTTCCTCCCTTCAGCACGGCACTGTCTCCTTATTAACCCTATTTATCATTTCTGTCGTTCGTGTCCCAGTCATTACATCAATATTCTAAAATATTACAACACAGAGCTTACCTATAACTGTATGCCATTTAACAAGTTAAAATAATGATTATTTTATTTAACATTTATGACATCGTTTTCCAGACCGTTACCAGTATTTTCTTTTATTTTTAGATGTGGGGCACATTCTTTTTTTATATTAATACGCAGTATTTAATAAAATGGTCTGATCAGTGTAGTGTGCTAACTGCAATGGCAATCGCCTCGCCAGTGCCAACGTGCCGCAGCAAACGAGCCAGATTCAGCGTGTCGCATTCACGCCGAGCCTCAGCTAGCCAACAGTGCCAACATGCAGCCAGGATTGGGCCTGAAAGAGACTTTTACAAATCCCGAAATAAATTACTTGTATAAAACGCATTTTGGACGTCAACTGACGTTATCAATTGGTCACCACTTAACTAACTTCTTAAGATGGATTTTGGACGGCCATTGACGTTTAAAATACGTCCTTGACTTACAGACTACTTTTAAACCTATTTTGAACGTCCAGGGAAGTTCCTTGTTTACTGGGTGTGTTTTAATGAAGATAAATATCAGAGAGAGATTTTTACACGCCGTTTATACCGTGTTTTACTGAAGACCCAGCTAACAAAATTACGTTCTCAGAACATTCCCCTAATGTTCCATTTTGGTTGTGGGAACATTGCCCTATAATATTCCCTCAACATGATTTTGTCCAGTTTTTTTTAACGTTCTCACAATGTTATTCTCAAGTTACAAAAATGTTCTGGGAACATTACCTCAACACCAATAAGTTAACATTCTAAGAATGTTGTCTTGGAATGTTCTTAGAACTTTCCCATAATGTTCTGTTTTGGTTATTGGGAACCAATTTTGATTTTGTCCAGTTTTGTAACCTTCTGGTCTATTTCAATAATGAAACTAAGCAGCTATGATAAAGATATACTGAGGCAAAATCAGTGTAAGCTTAATGAATTTTAAAATGTTTATTATTATCATCAATATCAAAAAACAAACTTTTTAGTGGGTCTCCTTAAGCTCCACCTGCAAAGTAAACAAACAGATTTATTAAGTATTCCTTTGTATATATCAGTTCATATAAAGCATTATTCCAATCTACCCAAGCCATTTGGTGCAGCTAAAACACAGCATTCTTGAAGTTACACAGCAGTTTTTGACGCATAACGCACTACACATCTATCTCTACACTTCTGACAAGCAAGCCAGAGAGCGGGAGAAGTGGAGGAGAGGAAAGAAAGGTAGATTAAACTAGCTAATATTATGTTAGATAGGTTTTACAGTTAAACATTTAGAATTTTTTTTTCTGTGTGGCACATACTACCTAATGGAGACTTTCTACAGGTGTGTAATGCGCACTGCACAGATTGACATGTTGGTTTGCGAATGTGCAAGTTCTATACAAGTGTGCGAATGTGTTTTCAAAAGAGAGACTGGCCCTTAAAAATTTGATATGATCCAGATTGGCCCCCTTTAAAAAATGTTTGGACACCCCTTCCTTGAAGTATGACATGTTTCTTTAAACAAATAAAAAGAAAAAAATCTATTGATGACCAATTATGTGACTTACCCTTGTTCCCCTGTTCGGTGCATATTTTAAGGTGTCCCCAATACACTCTTCAAAGACCTTAGATGCCCCCTTAGGGTGCATGACCCACCAAGCCTCTAAAACACAATAAACAAATTGTACAAAGATGTGCTTTTCGTAGAACCTTCGCTATTACTTATTGTTTTGCTTCCAATGTATTTGTACTTGTGCCATTATACATGTTACAGCTATGAAGCACTTTGCTTTGTGCAAAATTGTTTTTTACTATCAGTATTATTATTATTACTATTACATTCTGTCTTTTAACTTCTAAGTTACATAAGTGTTCCTCAACATGGTATCTAAGATACATCTGTGACTTTATGTACTTAATAAAGAGAACTCTGTTAAGTTATCCTACTTAAAATAAATAAAAACACAAAACAAGTTAGCCTGCAGTGTGAAGACAGCTGGTCACAGTACATGCTCAGTCTCAAAAGCCTTCCTATTCCCTATGTGTTGTCCACTGTGTGAAAATGTTTACATTTACATAAATGTTTATATTCAAGCATAGCTGCACATATCTGGCTAATGATTAACTGTTCTAACAGCTACAATTATTTAGCTTGCTGGCTATCAACACCTTGAGTTAACAAATTAATAGTAATTAACCCCTTATAAAATCCAGGCCTTTATTTTTTTCCCATTTTCCGCCTGAAATTACATACTGAAATCTGGAAGCTTCCTGCTCAGTCAGTGAATAAACTAGAGGCAGTATCATGATTGAATTTTACAGAAAGCCGTTAAAATTTGTAAGAATAACCATTTAGAGGTATTGAAATTTATCTTAAGTAATCAAAATCTGATCAAAACTATCTAGAACATAGGCTTTTCTTTGAAGTTGATACTTCCTACTGATTTGAAGTTATTCGCTGGAGTAGACAGTAGACAGACTCCCTTTGGAGTCTCTAAAGCTCACCATAAGGAAAATTATTACTTTACTGCAGAAATACAGAATATTTATCTTGTCTGCACCTAAATCAATTTCTTACAATGTAGAAACTAGTCTCATGTACCTCTCCTAGTGACCTTTTACCCTCACAAATCAGGAAAAAAACTTTGTTCTGGTGTATTTTTTCTTTATGGTTTATTTCTGGTGTTTACACGTGTTTCTAAACCAGTTTTATCCCTTTAAATGCCAGAGGCATTGGGAGTTGGGAGTTTCACCTTGATTGGCTGTAATGTGAGGCAACCTCCCTCACACCCCTTCCTGTATTTAAATGGCATCAGTGGGGGAAATGCATCTAGTAAAAGAAATCTAAGCTTTGAAAACATGTTTATTGTCTTGGCCATTGTTTGTTGAACTTGAGGCTGCCAAATATATCTGTTTGAATCTCTCAAAGCGTCTGGGTCTGTTCCTCGCTGAAAACTAAAGCGTTCTGCTGAAATATGGGTCTGTGTTGGTCCTTCCCTCCTTGTGTGTGCATCACCATAACTCTGCCCGACTGGTCTACAGACTTGATTAACGTGACGTTGGAAAGCCGAGAGACTAAGCTACCCGGCTGTATGTTTCTCACGAGCTCAGATCTCATCCTCATCTTTCAAAGTGTTCCTTATCTCAAACATTGTAAAACACGTATATAAGAAAATGTTAAAAGAACGTTCATGTAACGTTCACGTGGAACGTGGGGGATCATATTTCATTAGGGGTCCAAGCACTGCAAGTGCTGGAGCCCTATTGTTTTTGGACTGTTTCCTCTTCTTCTTCTTTTTCTCTGATGAAACACGATGGGCAGCCCAAACTGTAGTTCCTACAGACTTGCCGTTTGGTCAACTGGTAGTAAACCCTCTCGCTACTCAGGTGCAAAGAATCAGCCCGATCGGCCTGATGGTGGTACTATAGCGGCGTGGAATGCGGCGCTCCCTTTATCTCATACCCCGTGTGACGTAGATACGAAATTCTTCTTTTCCCTGATTCCTCAGGTCAGACCCTACAAAAGAGCCTCAAGAACCTATAAGCTCCGCCCACTTAGATTTTGAGCTAATTTGCATAATATGCAAAATCATACACATTTTTGAGCGTGAACTAGTCTCTGGAAATGTACCCAATATGGACATATCTGGTATCAGCAGAATCCTAAGAACATTTCATCTCTGCTCGGCTTCCAGACTCGTGTTCCAAAAATCACACAAATACAGCTATAACTTACAAACGCTTTCTCCTAATGTTACGATACTTCACATGCTTGATCCCTATATGGGTTGGAAGACATAAGTACTTGGTTGTGCAACTGCAAGCATAGGGGGCGCTATAACAACAAAGAATTCGTTATGCTTCACAGGATTGTCTGATTGACATGCCAATTGGTATGCATATAGTGGGTGATGTCCTGAATGAGATTCTGTGAGGATGATGTCATATTCGAAAAAACATGGCCGTCATCGGCCAATCAAATTTCAGCAGCTGTTTCATGACCTTAACAAGGTCCTATCATCATGAGACTTCTATAGTAAGATAGCCTTTATTGTCATTGCACATGTACAACAAAATTGAGCAGCAATCCTTAAAGTGAAAAAATAGTGAAAGTAGAAAAATGCACGTTTTTTTTACAATATAAATAACAATTATTGCACTAGCCCTGAGTAGTAGAAGAGATTAATGTGTGTGTGTGTTTGCTGTGTATTGCACAGGCCCCGAGTGGCTTAAGAGGTATGTGCGTTCAGTTCCTGTATAGCACTGGTGTAAAAGCTGTTTTTCAGTCTGTTTGTCCTGGATGTGATGGACCTGAAGCGTTTTCCTGAGGGCAACTGTTAGAAGAGATGGTGTCCAGGGTGGGAGGAGTCTTTCAGTATATTGGCTGCCCTGCTTAGGCAACGGGAGCTGAACAGATCCTCCAGCCTGGGCAGTGGACAACCGATGATCTTCTGGGCCATGTTGATCACTCTCTGTAGAGCTCTCCTTTCTGCCACTGAGCAGCTGCTGTACCATGTTGAGATGCAGTAGGTCAGCACACTCTCGATGGCACAGCGATAGTAAGACACCAGCAGCTTCTCCTGAAGGTTGTTTTTCCTGAGAATTCTCAGGAAATAGAGTCTCTGCTGTGCCTTCCTAACTACAGCTGTGGTGTTGGTGGTCCAGGGGAGATCTTCAGAGATGTGCATACCCAGAAGTCTGAAGGAAGGGACTCTTTCCACACATGTAGTATGTCTATGGTAGCACTTCCTAAGCCCATAAAAAGTTTCATAACGATAGCCACTAGGGGGCGCAATTCATATTTTCAACATGAAAATATGGAATATCTCTGCAAAACTAAAACATATTGACAAGCTGTTGAATTTATTGTATTCTCTGCATAGTGTCTTACAACTTTGCAATTACAACTATTGTCAAAAAATGCATAGTTTATCCACAATAGTCAGGTATGTGAAAATGGAGCTTTTCAAACTCCTCCCTGGAAATTTGTCTGGTATTTAACTGCTATTTTTTAAATCTGTATAGACTGTAGGTAAGTAATTATCAAAAAAACTTTGAACTTCTGACACGCTGTTGTGGCAGTTATTTAACAAATATGCATGGGCGAGGCGCGATGCTCTCTTTGAGCTATAACTACAACATATTTCACCCATATCAAACAAAACTTGGTGCACATATGTATGTCATTACTCTGAGGTAGTGTGGCAAATATGACCACATTGCACAGAAAGGGGGCGCTTCTGTTCATATATTCTGAACATCATGGGAAAGGACCTTGTTCATTTTCATAACATATGCCTAAAGCATTTTTGAGTTACAGCTGTTTTTTATGCGATGTTTCAACGGCAAGCTGCACATCTCTATTTAAGCAGAGGCTGCAATCACACAGTAATGAAAGTTCCACATATTTTTATAATTACTAAAGTTCAGGTTCTTACGATTCTCATGATACCACATATCAGACCAGACCAGACCAGCTGCATAATGATAGCAATCTGTGAGGTAAGACTTAAACCATGATAGGGCTGTTCCTGTTATTCCAACCATGTTTTTTAATCTTTCTAGCAGAATAGTATGATCAGTTGTATCGAAAGCTGCACTGAGGTCTAGTAGAACTAGCATGGATACGCAGCCTCGATCAGAGGCGAGAAGAAGGTCGTTTGTTATCTTAACTAAAGCTGTTTCGGTGCTATGGTGTGGCCTAAAACCAGATTGAAATTTTTCATATATGTTATTCTTATGCAAGTATGACCTAAGTTGTTGAGCCACAAATTTTTCTAAGATCTTAGATATGAAGGGAAGGTTAGAGATGGGTCTGTAATTGGATAGTACACTAGGATCAAGATTCGTTTTTTTGATCAGGGGTTTAATAACTGCTAGTTTAAATGCTTTGGGTATGTGACCTAGTCTAAGGGACGAATTTATGATTGTTAAAATGGGATTGATTATGACTGGTAATACTTCTTTAAATAGTTTTGTTGGTATTGCATCAAGTGTGCAGGTCGTACATTGACGAGTGCCCTTCTATATTGGATAAGGCTGTCTTTCCAGGCACAGGCACAATACTTCCAGTTTAGTCGACCGCCATTTCCGCTCTAATTTCCTTACGGTTTGTTTTAGGGTGAGTGTTTCTTCATTATACCAGGGAGCGAGTTTTTTCTGTTGTAGCTTTTTACGCTTAAGTGGTGCTACACTATATAAAGTTGATCGAAGAGTGTTATCTAAGTAGTCAGTTAGTCTGTCCAGCTCCAGTGGGTCTGCTGGACTACTGACTGAGGTCAATAAATCAGTGATGTTTTCAGTAAATTTAGGGGCTGTAGATGGGGTTAGTGAGCGCTTTAGATAATAATGTGGGCATGTACAAGACTGGCAGCGGTAGAGGGGGAGACGACCTTGGCTTCCCACGCCCACGTTGACGCTCCCAGCTCGGGGCTGGAGTGAAGATGGCCGTCCTGGGGAGCCGCCGCGACGGAGGAGCTGGCGTGCCAACGGCCGCGTAGGAGGCATCGCGGGCGTCCTCGAGCCTCGTCTTCTCCCGCTGGAGCTCCGTCTGCTTCTCCAGGAGACGCTGAATTCGGCGGCCCAACTGCTCGTGCTGAGCCTGGAGAGTGATCGCTCCTCCGCGGTCGCCATAATCAGGAGAGAAGGAGTTATTAATTGAGAGAAGTTATTAATATGAAAACAACAATAATAAAATGGTAGTGGCATTAACAGTGTACAACTAACACTAAGCACAACTTAAGTTAGGATAAGTTAACAAGGTATTAACAGTAAAGACTTTAAGTAAAGAGCTTAGGAACAGTACTAAACAGCAGCAAGCAAACAAACAAACTGAGCGCGTGAACTGTCAGCCGGAAATGACGACACCAATGACGACGACGACACACAATTGACCGCAGATCTAAACAAATCAGCAATAACATTATGACCACCTCTTTATTTTACATTCAGTGTTTTCAGCTCCACTGTCCACAAGAGAACTTTGTAGATCTAAAATGACAGAGAGGGGTCCACCACTTGCTCTGCATACTTTCATTGCCCCTTTTCACATGTTCTTCAATGGTCAGAACACTTACACAGCAGCTATGCTGAAAATGTATGAGCTATTGCCTCTGCCTTCATTTCTATAATGTGGGCCAACAGAGTAGGTGTTGACACAAGTGTTAAAATCTCCAGCAGCACTGCTGTGTCTTATCCATTCATAAGAGCGCTACACACACTGCCATATCACCACAATGTCAGTGTCACTGCAGTGCTGAGAATTATCCACCACCCAAATCATATCTGCTTTGTGGGGGTCCTGAACATTGGGTCAGAGTCCAGGGTGAAACTCCAGAGTAAGTTCTGTGCTCTGTGCTGTCTCTGTACCCCAAGTCCCACGTTCACCTGTCTGCAGACCAAAAACTCACCCACTCATTCACTACCACTCCCTCTTAAAATCCTGCTCTGCTGAGACACCAGAACACCAAGGATCATATGTAAAAGCTCTACAAAGTCTATACTAAAGTGTGGCTCCTGTATGATGACATGTCATATGCTAACCTCTTGCGACTATATATTTTTATTTTATTATTGTACTTTTATTGGCAATACTCTACACAAACATGAGGATTACTAATGAACGGTTTGAGGGAAATACTCAAATTTGGTCTCGTTTTGAAGCGCTGGTATACTTTTTGTGTTTGTCACTTCTGAGTTGTTCAGGCTTCAAGACGCAATGGTTTTGGGGTTTATTTGAGCATGAGCTCTGATGTTTGGAGTAACCATTTCTTTCGGATTTTATCTTTTAGACAACGCATTACACTATAATCCTCATAATCATGTGAGTCTGCCCGTTCAGTGATGTATGTAAACATTAACGCAAATGTGGTTCCGCAAAAATTTTCGAATATATATTATAACTGCTCCCAAAGTTTTTTCTTCTGGTACAGACAAGATCACACTGTTACTGATGTTTGTCAAGCGTTTATTAATCTTCCATTACACTTCAAACACTGTGAAAAACTGAAATAAAAAATATTGCCATTTATAATAATAAACCCATTACTAGTTTTTCTTACAGTGAAATCCCCCTATGACTACTCAATTAGCCACGTAGCATTTTCATTACAATAAGTTGTCCATGACATATTAAACCCCATTAAACAATGGGTCACATGAAGGCATAAGGAATAACAGTCACATACCGTATGAACCTTCTGACCAGAAATTTAGGAGTTATTACAGTCCTTTAACACTGAATTGTATCTCTTCAGGAACAACACTTAAGTCCTCGTGTATCTCCTGCCGGTAGTTGTAATAAAATTAGCAGTCATAATTTTCTTCCACCAACACAACTGATCACATGACCACAGTAAATCTTCCATTCAATGTTAAGTTATCACTACTGGTTTGAAAAGCAGAGAGCATTATCATTCAAAACTATGCAAATCAAATATCAAAACTGCAAAACATAATTTTAATATAATCTCTCAGCACCACTCATTAAACATTTCTGTGCAAAAGTGTTCTGAATTATTTAAAAAAATCACACATTTATCTGCGACAGCTACATATACTGTAGCTAGATAACTAATATTTATTTATAACTGTCCTGGAAAGGTAGCTATACTTCGACCAAAAATACTTATTTATCAAATATTACATATTAGCAAAATCAATGAAAGAGACTTGACGCTTAAATTTGGTACACTGACCGTCAACTTTGGACCTGTAATACTTGAGATATACCAGCGGATAAAAACAGTGCACTTTTTTTTTCTTTGGCTATGTGGCTGTTAGCACACACACAAATATTTTTTTTACTTCATGACTAATGCAGAGTTGAGTTAGCTAGCAAGATAGCTAATGGTAAATAACCGTTAACTTATGTTTGCTGTTAAACTAAAATCAATTTTAGCTTGAATTTATCAATTATAATAGCTAAAATGTACTAAATCCATAGGATGTATTTATAAAATGCTCTACAACCCTCGCACAAATCTCATAAAACAGGTAATAACATCAACAGCATTATTTTATTCCTCACTTCTTACCTTGCCTGTGGAGGGTCCCATCTAGAAAGAACCGGACAAAACTGGCTCCATCCGATAAAACTGGTTCCTCTAACGGTCAAATGTCTATAACCTTGGCAACAGTGTGCAAAATGGGCTGCCCAGAGCAAAATGTGTTATTTCTCCTAACAGCGGTTTTTATTACATTTGAGTTGGGAAAATTTAGGAAAAAGTAAATGATAAAAAGTAATAGATTGTGTTACATATATTATTGAATTAGACAAAAAATGTATGTAGTTGAACGCAATCAGTGGATCCACATCTTTCAATGTGTATCTTATCTCAGACAATGATGTAAAACACGTATGTAAGAAAACGTTAAAAGAATGTTCATTTAACGTTCACATGGAACATTTCAGACTAAAACTGGGAGAACTTTTATCGATGTCTAATAACGTTCATGGAACGTTCCATTGTTTTCCAACGTTACTGTAAGAACATTTGCTTCTAACATTAGGAGAACCTTTTAAGTAATGTTGGCCAATGTGGTGGGAACGTTCTCTGTTAGCTGGGGATATAGATCAGAGAGAGATTTTTACACGCCGTTTATACCGTGTTTTACTGAAGATATAGATCAGAGAGAGATTTTTACACACCATTTATCCCGGGTTTCACTGAAGATAAAGATCAGAAAGAGACTTTTACGCGCCGTTTATACCGTGTTTTACTGAAGACTGGTGAATTATGTGGAATTTAGTCCACATCTGAACATATTTCAATCAGTTAAACATTTAAAGTTAACTCTGATATCCAACAAATGGATTTAAAAACTTAACAAAACAGATGCCTAGCTATTGCTGAATTTACCACTAATTCCATGCTTTAGAGTGGTGCAAGCAATAAAACCAGACAACATACCTGCATTGCTTTCATTTATTCATGTATTCATTTACTTATTCTCCCCAAAAGAGCCAAGGCCACTGTCGATTTAACTGACGATTTTTTGTCATACAAAAAATTGCGATTAATGATTTTATTTATTTATACCCCCAGGATTTTAATAGGCTTTTATGGTTAATAATAATAACAATACCTTTGGATCAGGCAGGTGTTTCAATAATAAGACTCAGTTTTTGTAAGAGCCTTTGTTCATGTAAAAGTGTATGTGATGTTTACCAGAATTCTAATGAACTACAATGGGCTTCTTCAGTGTCATTGTTAAGCATTCTCAGGCCTCACAGAGCACACAGACCAGCGGTCTCAGAGAGAACCAGCTTCACAACTTCATTGTTATTAATTATAATATTTTACTTTAAACATCAATATTTCTTTAATTTATGTAATTCCATATTTAATACTTAAGTCAATGTATTAGTCATTTAGATCCGTAACCACCTTTCCTTCACAACAGACAAGAAGCTGCTCGCTGACTACTTTTGTAGATGAGATTGTATTTTCCAATTCTTGAATTCCTTTCTTATCCATGTTCTTTTTCTCCCCATCATTTTGGAGGTGTTTCGAGAGAAATTCGGCATTGACGAGTCAGGAGACTGGAGATTGGTGTGGAGTGGAGTTTATTTACACATGCACAGGATCATGTATGAGCACAACTGGGTGATTTCATTCTATCGCAAGATGATCTGAAGTTTGGAAACTGGAGGTTCTGAGGTTTCCTCACGTGCATGCAGAAAAGCAAGGGCACAGCTTTGTCATCAGTTTGTCAGTCTATAGCCAGTTTGTTCTGTGCCCTATTCAGTCTGTTACTGTTGCCAGTCAAGTCTGTTCCCAATCCAGTCTGACACCAAATATTTTAGAAGGGCCTTATATATTTTGGAGAAATGGGGAAGGGAATAGGAGGAAGAAGGTGAGTTTGAGGTGGGGTAAGAGCATTGATGAGAATAAGGAAGTGGAGAAAGAGGTGTGAGAAGAGTGGTATCATATAAAGGGTGGGAAGGTGATTGGTGGGAATGGGGGATGGGATTAAGAGGTATAACAAAAGGTCACAGAAAGACCATATAGTTTCTCTCAGAGGTATGCCTGCTCTCTTTCTCTGGTGTGGCATCATCTACATCAACAAGGATGTCAGGAAGAAAGTTCTCTGTACTTTTCATCATTTTACACGATCCCAGGTTTTGTTCATGATTCTAAGAGAGGCAAGTCTTAAATGCATGGGTGAGAGCTGAAATATAATTGGTAGGTTTCTGCATTAAACACCACTATGTTTATGACTGGTATCACATCTTAAATAGTCAAAATATTTGGGTTTGTGTATATTTGACTTTTTTCAAAACTGATCAATGCATCTCATATGGCTCTCATGGCACTTTATGCCTACACAATGTAACAGGTTTTTCATGCTCCCTGTACATTACGTACAAAATGAGTTGTATGCATCTTTTCACTGTAATTCTGTGTCAAGATTTAGGGAATCATTCATTTAAACAGTCCTAGCGCCTGTGAAACTATGTTCCACACTGTTGTAGTAAAAGCAGAGTGTCTGTGGTTTGGATGTGCTGTGTTTTGACTATAATTAAGACGACACTGAACAAAAAGAAGTCAAATGTAAACGCTGAGGGAGGAAAAAACAGTTTCAGCCAAAGCACAATCACACACCAAATATAAATAGTGCTCAAAAAAGGATCAAGCTCCCAGCAACATTAGAAAAATATCCCAGTTTAATACTGGAGCATATTTACAGCACAAGCCTTGTCACTGAACTATGAGGGTCAGAAATACAACAACAAGTAATCGTTATAGTGGTAAATCATGGTACAATTTACCATAATGTTGATTTGTGCTCATTTCAAACGGCAAAATCCATCCTCTGGTTGACACCAGAGCAAAATAAACAAAGAGAACTGTTTAGACAAGGAGCATCCTCTGAATGTGAATTTTATTATCTCTCCTCCACCCACAATAATCTTTCTGGTCATGGGAATAGAACCTGCCACCATTCAGAACGTTGAAAAGTATGAAAACAGATAGGGATGTTGCTCTATTCCTGCACCATTAGGCAACACTGTCTTATTTTTGCTGTTTCAGTTACAGTACTGAAGGTGAAACTGACTACACATTCAGCAGAATATTGGTCGCCAGGGGAGAGTGAATTTAACTAATTTTATCTTTGTGTCTTCTTTGTCTTCCAGGACAGAAGAACATCTCTTTGGATATTTTCTCTGGCTTCTGTTGTCCAGGAGTTCCTGAGTGGAACTCTGTTCCTGAGTTCCACAGTTCTTCCACTGGTGTATCAAGAATAATTTCCAAGTGGAATACAACACAATATTGAGATCAGGAGGGATTAAATGTGTGGATATGGAGGACAGAAGCTCCAGTTATCAGGAAACATGCTTGGTTCCTCCCCACACATCTGACAGAAAAACTCAGATGAGTAAACACAAGCGGAAAACTCATGATTGTGCAGAGTGTGGGAAGAGTTTTACTCAACAGAGTAGTCTCCAAAAACACCAGCGCATTCACACAGGAGAGAAACCATTTTACTGTTCAGAGTGTGGGACGAGTTTTACTGTACAGAGTCATCTCCAAACACATCAGCGCATTCACACAGGAGAGAAACCGTATCACTGTTCTGAGTGTGGGAAGAGTTTTGCTGAACGGGGCAGTCTCCAAAAACACCAGCGCATTCACACAGGAGAGAAACCGTATCACTGTTCTGAGTGTGGGAAGAGTTTTACTGAACAGGGCAGTCTCCAAAGACACCAGCGCATTCACACAGGAGAGAAACCGTATCACTGTTCAGAGTGTGGGAAGAGTTTTACTGACCAGGGTACTTTCCAAAAACACCAGCGCATTCACACAGGAGAGAAACCGTATCACTGTTCAGTGTGTGGGAAGAGTTTTACTCGTCAGAGTTCTGTTCGAAAACACCAGCGCATTCACACAGGAGAGAAACCGTATCACTGTTCAGAGTGTGGGAAGAGCTTTACTGAACAGGGTAGTCTCCAAACACATCAGCGCATTCACACAGGAGAGAAACCGTATCACTGTTCAGAGTGTGGGAAGAGTTTTACTGAACAGAGTAGTCTCCAAAAACACCAGCGCATTCACACAGGAGAGAAACCGTATCAGTGTTCAGAGTGTGGGAAAGGTTTTACTCAACATAGTCATCTCCAAAAACACCAGCGCATTCACACAGGAGAGAAACCGTATCAGTGTTCAGAGTGTGGAAAGAGTTTTACTGTACAGAGTAGTCTCCAAAAACACCAGCGCATTCACACAGGAGAGAAACCGTATCACTGTTCAGAGTGTGGGAAGAGTTTTACTGTACAGGGCAGTCTCCAAAAACACCAGCGCATTCACACAGGAGAGAAACCGTATCACTGTTCAGAGTGTGGGAAGAGTTTTGCTGAACATAGTCATCTCCAAAATCATCAGCGCATTCACACAGGAGAGAAACCGTATTACTGTTCTGAGTGTGGGAAGACTTTTACTGTACAGAATAGTCTCCAAACACACCAGCGCATTCACACAGGAGAGAAACCGTATCACTGTTCAGAGTGTGGGAAGAGTTTCACTGTACAGAGTAGTCTCCAAAAACACCAGCGCATTCACACAGGAGAGAAACCGTATCACTGTTCAGAGTGTGGGAGGAGTTTTACTGTACAGAGTAGTCTCCAAACACACCAGCGCATTCACACAGGAGAGAAACCGTATCACTGTTCAAAGTGTGAGAAGAGTTTTACGCAACATAGTCATCTCCAAAAACACCAGCGCATTCACACAGGAGAAAAACCGTATCAGTGTTCAGAATGTAGGAAGAGTTTTACTGAACAGGGTACTCTCCAAAAACACCAGCGCATTCACACAGGAGAGAAACCATATCACTGTTCAGAATGTGGGAAGAGTTTTACTGAACAGGGCAGTCTCCAAAGACACCAGCGCATTCACACAGGAGAGAAACCGTATCACTGTTCAGTGTGTGGGAAGTGTTTTACTGAACTGGGCAGTCTCCAAAAACACCAACGCATTCACACAGGAGAGAAACCCTATCACTGTTCAGACTGTGGGAAGAGTTTTACTCAACAGAGTAGTCTCCGAAAACACCAGCGCATTCACACAGGAGAGAAACCGTATCACTGTTCAGACTGTGGGAAGAGTTTTGCTCGTCAGAGTTCGGTCCAAAAACATCACTGTGTTCACCCAGAACAGAAGCAGTAGCACCGAGTGAGGGATTAATGCGATTGGTTCACATTCAATGTAAAACCATCCTTAAAGCTGAATTGTGTAATTCTTGGGGATTTGGACACGTGTGATTGAACTGTGATATCAGATGCCACTGATCGTTCATGGAATTTTGTTTATTATTTTCAAGTTGTGGCTTCAGAATTAATTGTTACAGATCATTATTTTCCTCCTCGGTCACTATTGTGTTCTACTGTGCCCCAGTTAAAGATTATTTGACTCTGTATTGAGCTTCCACTGTTTTCCAAAAGAGTTTGAACTTTGTCTTGAGTCATTAAACAAAATGAGATGAGATTGTTTCACTTTAAGCAGTCACACGATATTTAGCAGACATAGCTTTTAGTAGCAACAAAATTATCAGTAAATCACAGAGAAAAAGGACGTTGAGAGTCGGGACAGTTCCCTCCTTATTTCATTGGAACAACTACACTAAACCACAGACATGGTCCGGGGATCGGCAGCACCACACACAGCCCAGCACACCGCCCATCCAGTCTGATCCAGAGGAGCCTGAGGAGGTCATCCAGCAAATGGATAAGGAACATGGGTACAGTGTGGAGTTGACAAACTGTCATGTTGTCATTGTCAGACCTTGATACAGGTGAGGAGACAGCTGACAAGGAGGTCCTGCAGGGGCTTTGCAATGCTCTGGAGCACAGCCGGGCCTCAGGGCAGCTTCTCCTGGAGCTGGTGAAGGAGACAGTTCTGGCTGTCTGCCATATCACCATTCATCCTTATTTCTGTGGCTGGACTGTATACACTTGGAAGGTTAAAGATCAGCGTTGGTGGAGCAATTTCTTTCTCAGAGCACAGGAGCCATGAAGCTGGGTTATCAGGACCTCAGCACACATCAAAACAGACTATATTCTGATTGCCATGAAGGCCAAGCCTGCTTATCACTGTGGCAAGATAAGCGTGCAGTGGAGACACTCCCAACCAACTGTTCATTGTTTATATACAACTGCTGTAGTAAGTGCCTTCTCAGTGTTAGAGGTTGGGGTGTTTTAAACCTTGCTTTAATGGAAATGATACAAACACCTCAGTTATTAGAACTCAATGTTTAAGCTTAGCATATTATCTTATTATTGCTGTCCCTTTGCTTCTGTATCATTTGTGAATATCTCTGCTGTGGGATTAATAAAGGAATCAATCAATCAATTTTTACACCAGGTAAGACAGAAATGGCAAGCAGTGATGATTTATAATGCACTCATGATTGATAGCTATTTAAGAACAGCTCGGCGATGCTCTAAACTGCTATTTCATTTTGCTAGCTACTAGAGACTTCATCAGAACGTATTCTTACTTTAATATCCATGCAGATTTCTTCTAAGAGTAGTGTGTAAAATACAGTTTAGAAATAGACATTTGTAAATAATCTACTTAATTCCTTTAGTTAATACTTGTGGAAAGCATTTATTATAATATAAGTTCAGAGCAGGTTGAATTAACATGATTTGGCCCATTTTCATTTTGCTTCTAGGTCTATAGTAGACTCCCTCAAGTAATATTACACTTTCCTGTGTGCAAACTTTATCATAATGATTAACTTTACCATAAGGTTACCTTAATTAACGATTTTTAATACAGTAATAGGCATCAATAAATGGTTTAAGACAAAGTAATGTCTCAGTGCATATATATAATTTTTTTTTTCATTTATATGCATGTATATATAAATGCACATCATTAACACTAATCACTGTGCTTGTCTGACTAACTTGTACCTAAAAAGAGTCAAACGAGTCATCTGTTTAAGAAAAATAAGGATTGATTCACTTCGGGAAATTATTTCTCTGCACTTGACCCATCCGTGATCTTGAACACACACTTGTGAGCAATTCTTCACAAACACTAGGGGCAGTGAACACACAACAGGAGCAGAAGGCTGTGACCACCTTGGCAGTTTGGGGATCTACCTCCCCAAACTGTTTTTGTTGGTTTGGTGCTGGTTTTGCTGGTTGACCAGCAAACCTTGCTGGAAAAGCTGGTTTTCCTGTGTGATCTAGCTAGTTTCATTGGTCAACCAGAATTGACAGTCATAAAACCTTACTGGTGAAGCTGGTTGATCAGTAAAACCTTGCTGGTTTTGTTGGTCAACCAACATCAGTCACACAGCTCCAGGGGCCTGGAGGTTGTGGGTTCGATTCCCGCTCCGGGTGACTGTCTGTGAGGAGTTAGTGTGTTCTCCCCGTGTCCGCGTGGGTTTCCTCCGGGTGCTCCGGTTTCCTCCCACAGTCCAAAAACACACGTTGCAGGTGGATTGGCGACTCGAAAGTGTCCGTAGGTGTGAATGTGTGTGTGTGTGTCTGTGTTGCCCTGTGAAGGACTGGCGTCCCCTCCAGGGTGTATTCCCGCCTTGCGCCCGATGATTCCAGGTAGGCTCTGGACCCCCCGCGACCCTAAATTGGATAATTGTGAAATTTGGGTACATGACTACACACCTTTCTTATGGTTAAAATCAAGGACAACAGACCCACTGCCTCAAAACATCCCATAATAATTTAAAAGCTGTTAAACTTTAACAGTCTGACTGACTTACAGTCAGACTAACCAGTCTGACTGACCTACAGATGTGTCCATCACTCATCTGCTTCACCCTGACTCACCTGGGCACCAGGAGGGGGCAATTATGTTGAACTGTTCCTTGTGGACTTGAGTTTAACACTATTATCCCCTTTTATCTTTGGTTCTGATTTAGAATAAGATAAATTGTGCAAAATGTTGTACATTCCAAGTCAGTAAATTTCTCCACCGGCTGTTACTGTGAGTATGGATAAAAAAGTACAATATATGACATACTTCAAAAATAGTATTTGTAAATGTAAAGCAAGGAAAACATTAAATGTAACAAAGCAGCAATTCATCTGGCCATGTTTTGTTTTTAGTAACATAAGCAAATTCCTTGAACAAAAAAGAATCAACCGGTTAAAAATTTCTAAAAGCAATAAATTCCATGGATGAACAAAAAATACAACTGTAAAAGAACATAGACCCCAACTGATCTTGGGCACAGCCTTTATGTTTTTTTTTTTGTTTTTTTTTAATTCCATGAACTTTACAAGACTGCATTGCAGTATAACCAGTCAATATAGTGATAAATAAAAAAAATAGAGGACCAACTAGATTTAAATAAAAAAATTAAGAAAACTTATTTTAATGTTTTTTTAAAGAGCTTAAAAACATATCCTATATTTTAAAGCGCTAAATTGTCCTCAGTTCCCCCACACTATACATCCTCAACCCCAATAACATGTACCCTAGTCACCATACATCCTCAATCCCCCTACATCTCTCCATCCTCAACCAATACCCCAAAACATTTACAGCCTCAAACCCCTACATCACTACACCATGAACCCCCATATATACTTCTACATCCCCAACCCCTACATCACTATATTCACAATCATTCTCCATAAATGAATAAATAAATAAATAAAAGTGTATGAAACCCTCACCTTCACTTGGGACCCCATCAACACGCCTGCATCCTGAACTACAGTCTCAATCCTTCTACATCTTTTCAATATCCTCCATTCCCTACATTACTGTCCTTAAAACCTTTACATCACTTTCTTCAATCCCTTTACATTATACTAACATCATAAAATGACCTATATCCCTATCCTGAATCAGCCTACATATTTTTATCTATCAATCCCAGTATGTAATTTCTACAGTACATCAACTCCACAATTTATACACCTTAAATTCAATAATATTTTTTAACTGCCCCAACTATAGAGGATGACATGGAGGGGTGTTAGGATGTTAGGATGGTGTTGAGGGATTGAGGATGTAGGGATGATTGGAAGGGATTGGGGATGTAGGGATAGTGCTGAGGGATGGGTGATGTGGAGGGACTGATAATGTAGGAATGATGGGGAGGGGTTGAGGATGTAGGGATAGTGTTGAGGGATGGGTGATGTGGAGGGACTGAGAATGTGGGATGATGTGTAGGGGTTGGGGATGTAGGGATAGTGTTGAGGGATGGGTGATGTGGAGGGACTGAGAATGTAGGGATGATGTGGAGGGGTTGACGATGTAGGGATAATGTTGAGGGATGGGTGATGTGGAGGAACTGAGAATGTAGGGATGATGGGGAGGGGTTGAGGATGTAGGGATAGTGTTGAGGGATGGGTGATGTAGAGGGACTGAGAATGTAGGGATGATGTGGTGGGGTTGATGATGTAGGGATAGTGTTGAGGGATCGGTGATGTGGAGTAAATGAGAATGTAGGAATGGTGTGGAGGGGTTGTGGATATAGGGATAGTGTTGAGGGATATGTGATGTGGAAGGACAGAGAATGTAGGGATGGTGTGGAGTGGTTGAGGATGCAGGAATAGTGTTGAGGGATCAGTGATGTGGAGGGACTGAGAATGTGGGGGAGTTGAGGATGTAGGGATAGTGTTGAGGGATGGGTGATGTGGAGGGACTGAGAATGTAGGATTGTGTGGAGGGGATGAGGTTGTAGGGATGGTGTTAATGTGGTGTTTAAAGTTTTTAATGTGCAGTTAATAAAAAGTAAATTCAGTTCATTCAAGCTTATTATATCTTAGTAGTGACACTGATAACATCTTTACCAAAAGTATAGCAATATAAATATCTGGATTTATATGCACCAATCTAGTATTTCAAATAGACCGAGTTGGTATATGTACTCCATATCAGCAGATACTTTAACATGAAATATTGGTATCAGTAGGGAAAAAGTGGTATCGGTGCATCCCTAACTGAAATCTTAAAGCCACACAAGGTGAAAGCGCAAGCAATGAAGCTACATGTTTTTAAAGTGACAGTACACCTAGAAAATGGTAATATAAATAAAATTGTAAAGACAGGCATACCAACTCTATGATTTGTACGTTAAAAACATGGCATTGCCTGTGACATCTATGCAGATATTATACATTATTTAATCACATGTGCAGTATTAATTGGGCGGCATGGTAGCTTGGTGGTTAGCACGTTCGCCTCCCAGCACTGGGCCCTTGGGTTTGAGTCTGTGTTATCAGTCGCACAAAACAAATGCATATATTTAGTTAGGATTATTAATCTTTAAAATGAATGTACCTTATCGCTAAGGTTGGGTAACATTCACATTTGAACCCATAAAAACGTAAAATGTATAAGCCAAATACAACCTAACGTACAAAATCAGGTCGTCGTCATACACACTGACCAGTCTGAACTGGGGCAAATTTAGGACACGTCCCACATATCTATTTCTTAACCTAAAAGTGTAAAGCCAAATACAACCTAACATACAAAATCGAGTAGTCATTACACACACTGACCAGTCTGAATTGGGGCAAATTTAGGACATGTCACACATATATGTTTCTAAACCTAAAAGTGTAAAACAAAATACATACAAAAAAAATAAAAAATTATAATAAAAAATCAAATCTGCTGGTCCTGACAATATACCTGGGCATGTTTTGAAGGACTGTGCCAATCATAAAAACAGGAAGGACGTGAAATTCGAAAGTGGCTGTGCAGGCAGCCAGGAGCTCATTAGAACTAAGAGATGTGATTGGCCAAGTAAATTGCAGAAGAGCAGGCCTTGGGTCAGGTGAGTCGTGGAAAGGCCACATCACCAGAGAGAAGGCAAATGATGACTTGATTTAATCGCGAACAAGAGGAAGACACACCGTGTGCAACAGCAGCGTCACAGGCAAAACGAGGCCAGTGGCTTTGATAGGACAATCTAGAGAAGTCATATTAAGTTTTTGCTAGGAGCAACTTATGACGAATTTTTTCGAGAAAGTGTGCAGGCTACACATATTGGTAGATGGGGTGAAGCATGAGATTGGAAATTGCTGGTGGATGTAGAAAAAAATCTGCAGGTCCCAGAGTGTATTGTAGCGTTTTGACCTTATTCGAACTCGTTCTGATTAATGATGTTTTAACTAATGATAATAATTGTTACTATTATGATTGACTTAAATGACAAAAACATTAACAAGCAATGGAGAGTGAATACTGTCATTGCTATGTGAGTTCTTCAGGATTTTCAGACTCTTAATGAACAAACTCCACACACTGTTAATTCAAATAATGGGAATATTTTATTAAGAGAAAAAAGAATATTTAATAAACATAGCACAATCATAAAAATTCTCACGGGATCAACGCAGGTCAAACCGGTTCGAATTTAGAGATAGGCTAGGCGATATGACTTGGAAAAGATATGTTGCTATGGTCTGATTAAGATTATGTTACCAAGAGATTTAATTCAAATTTCAGCTCTAGAAAATGAGGAATTTTAGCTTACTTTCCTTCTGATTTCGGGGTTATGATCACAGCTGCTGATGTCCTGCAGATCTTCGTTCTGTTGTTTCACTGGGGCTTGACTTGTCAAGGCTCAAGTTGGGTGGATCAGTGGGGAGCTTCCCTCCCTGATGATTCAGCCCCTTTTCGGCGTCCCTCGGACGGTGTGACGTCAGCCGGGGATTCCCCTCACAGAGAGTTGCTGGCTTAGCTGGTTTTATACTTCCCGATAGAAGGGCTTCACGATGGAAGTTTGCTGACTTTCCTCCTATCTCCAGAACTAGATTTGAATTATTAAATTCTATACTTATTTTACAATTTTCCTCTGTCTTATCAGTGTATTTTATTCTGGTCACGAATAAGTTTCACCTGCTTTGATCAGTCGTAAAATTAAAACTTTGATTGGGCGACAAACAGGAACACAAATAAACAAAGAAAAGATTACTGAAAATTGCTCGATGTTACTCTGTAGTTTCTGTATCACACTGCTAACTAGCACAAGGCATCCCTTGGAAGTTGAGTGAGGTCCTCTATAAAGTTCTGTTGGAGAGTAGTTTCGTTGGCGTAAGAAGTAGAGCGTCGCACGTGAAGTGAAGAGAGCGCGACGTGAGGAGCGTAGCGGAAAGAAACAGAGTAGCAAAAAGGCTGAACAGAGTAGCAGAAACAGAACAGAGTTGGGCACTCCCTTTTCAGATGTGGCATGGTCACGCCCATTTGGGAGGTCTCCTTTCTTTGATTGGATCCTGGGTTTGAGGCTCACGTGACTTGTTTCACGTTTAAGAGAAGGAGGAGAGTCATGTATACACAGAAAACTGAGTGAAGTAAAAAATACTTATACATATTTGTGGTATAGCACAATGAGTGTCCTGGATTATTAATATCAAATATCTATGTTTATATATCTACAATATTATGCTAAAAGTTAGAAACTAATTTGTTTTCCTAATCAGAGACAGAAATTTCCTTCATTATTGAAACAGTAATACACATCACTTCATTAGTTAGTAGACATTCACTTGAGAATAACAGAGAGTAACATTCATACATATTGCATAAACATGTTTATAAACACTTGTTGCATTCGTTATGCATTTAGAAGACAGCAGGGCAAAACATGATTTCGCAAACGCCCACTTGGGGGCCGTTTTGGTCCATGCTATTTGTTTGGTTTGAGCCGGGCTATGGGAGTTCACCACAAGTTCAACTCTGTGGGCTATCTGTGTGATTTGCAGAAGATAATTAGTCGCCATCTTGACGCCAACCTAGGCACCCATGGCTGGGGTCCTTTTTGATCCTGGTCTCCAAACTTTGTTTGGTCTCCTTCTGGCCTAAAAGCGTCATAAACTGGGTCTGTTTTCTTTACATCCCTGGAGAAGACGGGGGTCATTGCAAAGTGTCCTGGTCAGTCTTTGATTTAGACGTTATGAGTGTGCGTGAGTGTGTGTGTGTGTGTGTGTGTGGGGGGGGGGGTGCAGAGTCTTTCGCACACACGTAGTCTGTGGAATGTGGGATTTGGTCCCAAAAAATCCTTATCAGAGTGGAGAGTCTTTCATTTACAAATTTTCATTTCTTTATTCAATCCATACTCCACTACATTCCCCCCTTTTTTAATTTTATGGTCCAGCAGGGAGCATGGAGCTGAAAAGAATTTTTGCTGTGGAGGAAGGTGAGATCAGCAAGCATATTCAAACACATTTCCAGAGCTGATGTCTTCCTATCAGTGTATGGGTGCATATGGAGTGTTGATGTTTGCATGCTGAAGGGATTCTAATTATTTAGGGGTAGGTCTTGTTCAAACACAACCTCGAGAGCTGGTTCTTCGACATGGCCTTCGGCTTCATATCTAAAACTTGGGGGTTCACCTCTCTGGGCTCTCTTATGTCTAATGAATTTAACCATTTTATGAGACCAAGTTTCTAACCTGCTCTATAGGGCTCAAGTGCGTTTGAAATAGAACCAAGCTATACCAAAGGTCAAAAGATATTCTAATCCTACCAGTGTAACTAGTAAGGTATCTGGAGTGGACCAGGCATAGGTGACAGGCTGAACTGGCCAGAGGGGTTGAGACGACAGCTCTCTAAGGGTGTTATCAATAGAGGTTAGGTCAATGACTTGCGTTCCCTCATATTCTAGGTGAGTTAGTGTTTTAGTATCTAGCTCGATGGTGTGTTTGGAGAAGAACTCTGAGATTTCTATGTCGCTCTCATATTGGTCAGGGTTCAGGTGATACAGGGCCAGGTCTCCTACATGTAGAATTGCGTTTACGGGGACATCTTCCCAGAAAGTCTGGCTAGGAAGGGGTACCCTTTCTGAGGTGTCATGTTAATGATAGGTTAGTAGGGCCTCTCTAAAGGGGGTGTTAACCAACCAACGGTTTACAACAATCTCAGCTTGGGTACTGTTTACCAAACGTTGGGGTGTGATGACCACCGGGCATTGAGTATTACTCATCATAGGCTTAAGGCCACAGATCCCATTTGCACTGTCACGAATAAAAGGTTTGCTAGAGCACAAGTAGTGGATGTCTTTAGTGAGTGTGCACATAAGCAAGTTGGGTACCAGATATAGGTCAGGGTTATCATCTTGGTATGCTACAAGAGATGTTGTCTTTACATGAACATAGGCAGAATCTTGCCAGAAGCCAACGTTGACAACATCTTTCAAACGGTAGATGTTTTCAGGCGCCATTATGGGAAGGTTAATGATGAATGCTAATTCTCTGTCTTGAGGATTGACATAAATTGGGATGGCGCTACCTAAGGTATAGGCTAGGTGGACCTGGAGATCAGTAACTACATCTCAAGTTGCTGTAGACAAAATCTCCTGTACTAAGGATAGAGGCACCAGATAGGGAGGAATTCTCCCCATGGCTAGGCTATCCACAGAGGAGCTGATTTCTTGTAGCATATCAGACAATAGCATATTCTTGTTCAAAGCGACACTGTGAGCATTGAGTACTACGACGGTGCCACGTAGGGTTTGCCCAATTGTTTGTAGGTGTTGCTGCTGCTTGTTTAATTGGGTTTTAATGTTTGGAATTTCAACCTGCAATTCTCCTACTTGACGTTTGACAGTGGCTACATTGACGGCGGACGTTCCGACATTCAGTAGCGATCCCACAGTTGCAGCAGCCATTAGCAATCCGCCTATGAAACGTTTAGACCGTTTGTTAAAACCACTTAGTTCTGATTGCGTTATGGTAAACTTTTGTAGCTGGTGGAGCATATGAGTTACGTCAGCTTTGACATGGCTGATAGCTTTTTTCAGTCCATCTAACTCCATTCCGGCCAGTTTGCAAGGTGGTTATCGGTAGGTTTTTACTACACGCTTCGGCTTCGGCATGCTTCAACCGTACGAATACTCTCTGGGTATGGAGGCGACAATTAGTGATTAGCAGTCCCGGCTGGTCTTTCAGTATTATTCCGAAGTCAGGACCCGGTTCAATCACTTCAGGGAGCACGGCGGTTCCTACGGAGCCAACGATCAGGAGAATGAGCAGCGGGGCCATGGTTGGAGATGCTCATGGTTAGATTTAGGGTATTTACGGAGAGTCGTTTTAGACAAGTTATACAATTTTTAACTATACCCCCCTTTTGATAAAATTTTCCTAGAATAAACACTCTACAATAATTGACGATGAGGGACTAGGGTCTTGCACCCTGAGTGTCCTCAGTCTGGTTAGAAGCTTGTTGCCTGCTGAAGAATGACAGGAAAGGGAGAAAAGAGATAGATGAACTAAGGTGTGAGTAGAAGGCTGTAGTTGTTTCTTAACCAACACCCTTCTTGCCTTTGATTCTATTGTTTATGACCTAACACAAGCGTTAGTATCCCCTACAAGTCCCATGGGAGTTGTGTGTGGTCTGATTTGGTTGCGGTGGACACACTTGAGCTCAGTACTGCCTCGAACTTTGTTTATCTTGATTCTGTAAACAACGGGGGCAGTTTGTCTGTGATCTTATAGGGACCGGATCATCGGGGTAGGAATTTGCGGGCCAGATTCCCCCGTTTTTTGCGACCTTCCAACAGGTTGGACAAAGATGTAGTACCATACTTTGTCCCCTATTTGGAGTTCGTCGTGGGATGCCTTGTGATCATAGTACGCTTTGCGACCTTCTGCACTTTTTTCCAGTTTCTGCTGGGCAAAGACAAAAGTGGATTTGAGGTGTTTCTGCAGATCCTCCATATACTGATGAGTGGTGTAGGCTACTGCTATGCTAGCTTCACCTGGCTGATATAACAGATGTAGAGGCAGAGTCATCTGTCTCCCTGTCATCAACTCAAAGGGTGAGACCCCAACCGCATCATGTGGGGTCGCCTGTATGGCCATCAGTACAAGGGGTAGCTTGACATCCCAGTCTCGCTGGTTTGCTGCTACGTACTTTTTCAGTATGCTAACAACAGTTCGGTTGGCTCGCTCTACCTGACCTGAGCTTTGAGGATGGTAGCTAATGTGAAGGCTGGCTTTTGCTCTTAAGAGTTGCCAGAGCTGCTGCATGACCTCAGCTGTGAAATGTGTCCCTCTGTCAGAGTCGACACGGCTGGGTAGGCCAAACCCTGAGAAGACATGGTTCATCAGTAAGTATGCAGTGGTTAGCGCTGTGTCATTCGGTGCGGGGAGGCATTCTACCCATTTAGTGAATGCACACGTGACTGTGAGGAAGTACTTGTTACCTCTTACTGTTCGAGTGAGTGGTCCAACCCAGTCTATCTGGAGGTTTGACCAAGGGAAGGATAACCCTTTCTTTTGCAAGGGGGCTCTATAAAGAGGATTTGAGGGTTGAAATCGGCAACATACCAGACAGCCTTTAATGTAATCAGCCACATCTTTTACCATGTGGGGCCAATATGCCACCTGCCGGAGCGCATGGTATGTTGCTTTGACCCCTTTGTGTCCCACAGATGGGGAGTCATGGGCGTGCATCAGCATCACCACACGAACGCAGGTGAAGTGGGCGAGTCAGTGGCATGAACAAGCAAGCCTTTGACGACTTGGAGGGACGCTCTGGCGCAGTATAGGTTTTTAAGGCCTGGTATGGTGTCAAGATCTTGGGCTGAGATGGGACATGTAGATGGGTCAGAGATTTTTTCAGAAGCATTTTAGAAATAGAAGGGTCTCGAGCTTGGAGAGTAACTAAGTCAGCGTCAGAAAAAGCAGGTTTAATAGAGACAATGGTAGTTTTAGTATTGTCAGGCGACGCCGTCGCTACAGTTTGAGACCATGTAATAGCTAGGACTTCGATGTCGGGTGGGTTTGGATAAAGGGAGGGATCGAATGTCCATGATGTGCCTTCGCGGGCCCCTTGTTTGGCTAAGCTATCTGCCTGGTCATTGAATTCTTTGTCATTCTTGAATTCTTTGACTCGGGAGTGACCCCTCACTTTCTTCCAGTAGATCTGCAGGTCATGTGTGTCTACCAAGTGTTCACAAGCTGCGAAAAGCTCTTTGTGTTTGACTGGCTTTTTGTTTGATGTGGTGTAGTTGTTGGTTTTCCACAGTTTCAAGTGGCATGTGAAGCTTAGGCGCGCATAGTTGGAGTCTGTTAGATCACCAACGTTTTTACGCTTTTCTGGACCGCAGCCTGAATTGTGATGAGAATTCCTGCTATTTCAGCATATTGGGAGGACTGAGCACCCAATTTGAACATTAGGGGTTCGTGAGGCCACCCGTTTATTCCGACAAAACCCACCCCTGCCATTAGGGTGTGTTCTCGGCGGAACGAACAACCATCTACATATGCAGTGACAAGGTCTTTGCATGTGTTAGGGTCGAAATAGTGGTGGTTAGCCACGGTAGGTAAGAGGGTTTCTGGAGCCTGTGGCACTTGGGAAGGAATGTCTCCTTCACATCGCCTGCAGGAAGCAAGGCCTGTGCCTAGGGGGATCTTGTAGTTTTGTGCGTAACGTACCTCCAAATCAAAGCTTTAGAGAGCCATTAGCCAGGAGGCTACTCGAGCATTAGTTACTACACCCTCTTGAATTTGTTGGTTGTTCAGGAATGTGACTGGCTGATGATGAGTTTCAACAATCACCTTCTGACCACCTAGGTAGTTGGAGAAATGTTTGACTGCCCACACTGTTGCTAGTAGTGCTTTTTCACAGTCACTATATTTGTGTTCAGCATCCAGCATAGTTTTACTAGCATAGGCTATGACACGTTTGTCTCTGTCATGTAATTGATACAGACAGGAGCTGAGACAGTGGTCAGAGAACCCTACTTCTAGGTAGAATTCTTTGCTACTGTCAGGATAGGCAAGGCATGAGGCCGTGCACAGTTTCGATTTCAGTGCCTGCATGGCTTGTTCCTGGGCTTCGCCCCAGGTGAATGGAGTATCCTTTTTTAGTAGGTCATACAGTGGATGAGCTAGATCCGCATAGTTTTCTATGAACTGGCATGAGTAGTTGCATACTCCTAAGAAACTGCGGAGTTCCTTAAGATTGGTGGGTGCTGCGAGGTCTGTTACCCCTTGCACTCGACTCACTTGTGGTTCAACACCATCAGTGCCTACGAGCAGACCGATTCACCTTTGTTCTGCACCACTGACATTTGGAGAGTGATATTTTCGCACCTGCTGTTGTGAGCTGGTCAAGAACATGATCAATCTCATCAATGTGTGCCTGTAGGGAGTGGTTACGCATGAGTATGTCATCCACATATATGAGGGTGCCTCGCTCGCGGGCATCAGGTCATGCTTTGTTCAAGAAAATGTTGAACTCCGCTGGAGAGTTGGCATACCCAAAGGGGCACCGAGTGAATGTGTACTGTCGGTTTGCGAAGGTGAAGGCTAGCTTGTGTTGGTCTTCTGCTTGCACTGGGATGGTCCAGAAGCCAGAGGGTACATCGATGGTGGAAAAGTATTTAGTGTTTCAGACCGAGGGAAGTTCTTGCTCTAGTTGTGTCATCGGCCACCAAGACAAGGGAACCTGTTGATTTAGTTTCCGATTTACCCATTTACCATTGGGTTTTATAACGAGCCATAATGGTGCCGAGTACATGCTGTTGCAGGGTCGAATTATGCCCTTTTCCAGCAAGTCATCAATGATTTCTTGTACCGGTTCATAGGATGCCAACGGAATTTTGTATTGGCGGACAAATGTGGGTGGTGCTCCTGGACGAGTGGGAATGCACACTGAACGAATGTCAGTGAGACCACAGTCCGTTGAATCTTTAGCAAAAGATTTTTGGTATTTAAGAATTACTTCACAGAGTTTCTCGCGTTCTTCTTCGCTTTGGAGGGCATCTGCCTCCTTTAGAACTTGTTTGACTTGAATCCTAAATTCAGAGTCAGATAGTTCTTTCGAATTGCATGAATTTAAAGTGTCTTCTCCCGTTTCGGGGAGAAGAGATGGTTTCCAGGAGGATTCCAGGGATGAATCTAAAGAAAGAACCATGACCGTCATTTGATCATCATCAGCAAGATCTATTCTGCAAATGCCGTCTTTACCCATGTCCAGAGCCGAGAAGAGAGCAACAGCTCGTGTCTGATGAGTATAGAACACCTTTGATTCTGGATGATCAAGAAGCAGGGATTCAGACATTGGTCCTATAATCGGGATTCGCAACTCGAAGTCATGGAATTTCGTACTGACCAACCAACCCAGAGGAGATGAATGAGGAATTGTCAAGGGTGCATGCGCGTGGCTTAAGTGTTGGCCAGGTCGCATGACCAAGCAGTACCATCAGTGGACCTTGGTTAGTAACCTGACATACCTCGGGAATAGCTTGTCCTGAGCCTAGGTTGCTGGGATCTGAGGACCAGGTTTCTTTTGAAACATCAGTCAAGGACCACAGCACAATATTGAGGGTGTCTACGTGGACATCAAGGCACACCAAGAAGTCACTTCCAATGTAAGCATCATGTGGCAAGTTAGGGACGACAAAAAAATAATGGGTGAGTACCCTTTTGTTCCACTGGATGGTTAGAGCGCAAATTCCATCAGTGGGTGACATTACTTTTGATGTCGGGTCGAGAGGAAAGCGACAAGGACTGCTCACCAAATGAATATTTGGTTGAGTGAGGCGCAGGGTCTCAAAGAGGGTTTGGCTTATGGCGGACTTGTCAGTCCACAGAGCCAGAACTACATTGTCCACATGATGGTCCTGCATTGTGAGACCATTCATGATGGGAAGGCCAGGAGTGTCTGTTGTGGTAGGCTTAGTGAAAGTGCACAGAAATGTGCTCCGCTGTTCTAACATGGCATTAAGGGGCCAGGAAGAGACTGCAGTCTCTGATGTGGCCACTATGGGCTCCGTTTCCTCTTCCTCTAAATTTGAACCGGTTTGACCTGCGTTGATCCCGTGAGAATTTTTATGATTGTGCTATGTTTATTAAATATTCTTTTTTCTCTTAATAAAATATTCCCATTATTTTTAATCATATAGAAACAGTGTGTGGAGCTTGTTCATTAAGAGTCTGAAAATCCTGAAGAACTCACGTAGCGATGACAGTATTCACTCTCCAATTACTTGTTAATGTTTTTGTTATTTAAGTCAATCATAATAATAACAATTATTATCATTAGTTAAAACGTCATTAATCAGAACGAGTTTGAATAAGGTCAAAACCCTACATATATATTGGCGCCCAACGTGGGGCAGGAAAAAGTCTTTTTAATGGATAAACTGTAAACACTGATAAATAATCTCAGCTTGGGTTTATAGAAATGCTTTCCGCTGTTTATGTTGCTAAATAACGATTGAAATTCAAAGCTTGATGTGGGCAATTTCGTGTTGTGTGTGTTACTGTTGAAAATCTGTTCTGTGGTATATACTGTTGAAAAAATAAACTTGTCGCTGTTTGAAGTGCTCTGCACCATTTTGCATGCATTAAACTAAGGCCTCGGCACCCCCATTGCGCGTTTTCCGCAGTGGGCCATTGCCACGGTTCGACCCTCGGCCGCAGATTCTGGCGTGAAAGACCACCGAACAGAATTCCTCTGCTTGTTTTAAAACTGGGTCGCTACCAGCGTTAATAATGAATCGTGCGCTAGGCGATTGGAGGTTAATTAAGAGCACAGCCGAAAATACGGCTTGTGTAGGGAGCAGTCTGCTCTGCTCAGCTCTTCCTGGCGAACTGAACGCGAATTCAGGGACCCCTTTGAATGGGCGGAGCTAAAACTAAGGAGGGAAATTCAAAACGCCCCCAAAACAGAGGAAGACTAATTCCCTCTTGTTGTTAAAGTGCGTGATTGCAGGGAAATCACTTCATAACTAGCGTCTATTGAAGCGTGTCCTCCCGTGCGCCTCCTTGTGGTCAAGTGTGGTGCTACCCTTGACGTTTGATTCCCGTACACCCTCTAGTGGTTGGGAGGTTGTTCGCCGAGGCAACCTTAAGTGTTTAGCAGCCCTCTGGTGCTTAAAAGCTGTCATTACAAATTAAATTCTTTTAACGTACCTTAGTGTTGAAATCTTTGTTCCCATTTTAGATTTTAATTTTGATAATGCCCTCTAGTGTTAAAACTTCCCGCTACAGTGGAAATTCCCATCAGAAATTTTGACAATTCTTTAATTCAAAATTTTTGTTTTAATAATTCTTTAATTATTGAAAAAAATTATTACTTTTTTCCGCTCACTTGCATATAGCAAATTTCACTCCACACTCTACTATTAACAGACTTCCTTTAGAGATTCACAAGTGAACTCCAACACCATACAGACTAGCAGTTACTCTTAGAGCACTCGGTACAGGTGAAGTTTAGTTCAGTTTAGTTTAAAATGGATTAATTGAACTAATCCTAATTAAATAGAATTAAGGTACACCTAGCAGTTAGAAACACAGCTAAATGGCAGAAGGGACTTCTCCCCTGGAAGTATATCTAGATAGCTTGTGGAATGATGCATTCGCTGTTCTGACCAGCCTCACCAGTGATGTGATGCCTGGAGTGCAGAAAGCCTCACAGGTCAGTCATGACCACATGGTGGCCAAGTGGATAGAGAGCCACTTAACCTACATGCTCAAGGGCCAGTCCCTAACTGAGGCATTAGGTCAAATAGCCATCTTCGCTGTAGTACAGCTCAGGGCCAGTGAACGTGAACTTGATGTATCACTGCGACAGCGGGCAAAGGTGGAGGCAGAATTAAGTCAGCTCCACTACGAAATGGCTGAAGGGAACACACTGCCCCAGGTCACTCCTGATGTGTCACCTAGTGCCGCTCCAGAAAGACAAGACCAGCTGGAAGATAGTGAGGATCAGGAACCAGACTCAGGGACCATAACCTTTAGAGCTGCTGCAGCACCTCCTCTGGTATCAACAGGTATTTCGCCTTCCCCTGTGTCTCCTGACAGCCGTCCCTTACAACGCCCTGCTAGACCCAGAGCACTGCAAACTCCAGTGCCTGGCCCCCTCAACCTCTACCCTCTCCCGGTCCCTCATACAAGGACCTGGACAAAATCGCGCGTAATATAACCCACTTTGATCCCAATCCAGATGGTTCTAATGATATGTTTTCTTACCTGAAAGATATCGATTTCTACCTCCAACGGTTCCCCGAAATCACAGTAGATGACAAACTATATGTGATTAAACTGACCTCCAACTGAGACGTCAGTAACTTCATTGAACGTCAGCCAGACTATGTGAAAGCGCGATATGATGTGCTGTGCCAAGCATTGGAGGAAGAATTCTCAAATTACCTGTCACAGACAGGACTGGCCGCTGCTTTGAACGTAAAACAGCAATGCCAGGAATCCCCCCAGCAGTATTATAACCGACTCAGACAGGCGTATTTCAGACCTAGAAATGACTCCGGAATGGAGGAAGAGTTAAATTTTAAATCACTATTTATCCAAAACCTCCATCCCCACACCAGTCATCAGCTGGGAGTCTCAGCTTGCCCTTGCACCCTGTCTAGCAGATAGCTGCGTGATTTAGCACTCAGAGGTTTCCTAAAAACACAACAAAAATCCCAACAGACGGTCCGAAACACCCCAAGTCTTTAACGTCGACTCCAACTCCCCGCATTTAGAGTTGGAGGGTGCCACCCAGGCCGATCCACAAAGATCTGCCCGGGACCCTTCCCCCACTCCGTGGGCCAGTGAGGGCCCAAAATCTCCTCAGCCCTCACACCAATACAAGCGCTACCCTCCTCGCAGGCCAGACAGAAATCGCGGCAAAGATTTCTGGAACCCTCGGGACAGGGCTGGGTATGGTCGTGACTACTACCCTGCAGAAAACCGCGGTGCGGGCCATGGAAAACCAGCACATCCCCATAAGGGATATGAGCGAACAGCTCAGAACCAGCTTTCTGATTCTAATAAAGAAAAGAAAGAAAAATACTGATATCAAAATAAAGAAAATCACGCCAAAGACAAGTTTAAAGGCAAGGAATATAACTCTGAGGAGTTAGAGGACATCCGCCGAAAGCTTGCAATGATTTGCAAAGAGAAAAAGGAAAAACCTGATGTTCTTTCTATCACCTCTGTGCGGTCGGACCCAGAGCCATCCTCTAACACCCCAGAAATGTTAGAGAGTTATATAGGAGAAGTGACAAGCGAAGCTCCGTCTTCTAGCGTACCGTGCAATCTCCTCGTGACCCAGGCAAGCGCTGAGGACCAAATGGTACAGGGGGGTGACTCACAAACACCCTCCAGTGCTGTCTTGGTTGTTCAGTTAGACGGTAAGGAAGGTTTTCTCATGTCTTCTGCCTTGTTCCACCAGGTTCGAGCCATTGCGCGGCGTGAAAATCGCAAGATACAGCTCCAAAACTGTTCTCTTAAAATTCAGCCATATTCACATGCAGGCCTCACGATCCAATCTATGGCACTAATACACTTAGCCATTGGACCAATGACTTTAGTGCATCCAGTTCATGTGTCTCCTCTTGAAACAATTCCCTTCCTCATCGGCAAAGATCTCTTTAATCGCTTCAAACCACTGACTGACTTCAAAAGGTCAAAAATCTGGGCACAAGTGCGTGAGCCTTTGCCCATCTGCACCCCACACCACCGGGAAGCTCAGTGTTGCTGCCTTGAAATCCGGCCTGAATCAATAGGAGATCCACCAAGTCAGATCCCTCACTTTGAGATAGGCTAGGCGATATGACCTGGAAAAGATATGTTGCTATGGTCTGATTAAGATTATGTTACCAAGAGATTTAATTCAAATTTCAGCTCTGGAAATGAGGAATTTATGCTTACTTTCCTTTTGATTTCGGGGTTATGATCACAGCTGCTGATGTCCCGCAGATCTTCGTTCTGTTGTTTCACTGGGCCTTGACTTGTCAAGGCTCAAGTTGGGTGGATCAGTGGGGAGCTTCCCTCCCTGATGATTCAGCCCCTTTTTGGCGTCCCTCGGACAGTGTGACGTCAGCCGGGGATTCCCCTCACAGAGAGTTGCTGGCTTAGCTGGTTTTATACTTCCCGATAGAAGGGCTTCACGATGGAAGTTTGCTGACTTTCCTCCTATCTCCAGAACTAGATTTGAATTATTAAATTCTATACTTATTTTACGATTTTCCTCTGTCTTATCGGTGTCTTTTATTCTGGCCATGAATAAGTTTCACCTGCTTTGATCAGTCGTAAAATTAAAACTTTGATTGGGCGACAAACAGGAACACAAATAAACAAAGAAAAGATTACTGAAAATTGCTCGACATTACTCTGTAGTTTCTGTATTACACTGCTAACTAGCACAAGGCGTCCCTTGGAAGTTGAGTGAGGTCCTCTATAAAGTTCTGTTGGAGAGTAGTTTCATCGGCGTAAGAAGAAGTAGAGCGTCGCACGTGAAGTGAAGAGAGTGCGATGTGAGGAGCGTAGCAGAAAGAAACAGAGTAGCAAAAAGGCTGAACAGAGTAGCAGAAACAGAACAGAGTTGGGCACTCCCTTTTCAGTTGTGGCGCGGTCACGCCCATTTGGGAGGTCTCCTTTCTTTGATTGGATCCTGGGTCTGAGGCTCACGTGACTTGTTTCACGTTTCAGAGCGGGAGGAGAGTCGCGTATACACAGAAAACTGAATAAAGTAAAAAATACTATAGCACAATGAGTGTCCTGGATTATTAATATCAAATATCTGTGTATATATATCTTGGGAGGGCGGCACGGTGGCGCAGCAGGTAGTGTCGCAATCACACAGCTCCAGGGGCCTGGAGGTTGTGGGTTCGATTCCAGCTCCGGGTGACTGTCTGTGAGGAGTTGGTGTGTTCTCCCTGTGTCCGCGTGGGTTTCCTCCGGGTGCTCCGGTTTCCTCCCACAGTCCAAAAACACACGTTGCAGATGGATTGGCGACTCGAAAGTGTCCGTAGGTGTGAGTGAATGTGTGTGTGTCTGTGTTGCCCTGTGAAGGACTGGCGTACCCTCCTGGGTGTATTCCCGCCTTGCGCCCGATGATTCCAGGTAGGCTCTGGACCCCCCGCGTCCCTAAATTGGATAAGCGGTTACAGATAATAATGGAATAATATATTTTGGGTATTTTACGATTACACCCCACTACAATATTATGTTAGAAGTTAAAAACTAATTCGTTTTCCTAATCAGAGACAGAAATTTTCCTTCATGATTGAAACAGTAATACACATCACTTCATTAGTTAGTAGACATTCACTTGAGAATAACAGAGAGTAACATTCATACATATTGCATATAAACATGTTTATAAACACTCGTTGCGTTCGTTATGCATTTAGAAGACAGCAGGGCGAAACATGATTTCGCAAACGTCCACTTGGGGGCACTTTTGGTCCATACTATTTGTTTGGTTTTAGCCGGGCTATAGGAGTTCACCGCAAGGTCAGCTCTGTGGGCCATCTGTGTGATTTGCGGAAGATAATTAGTCGCCATCTTGACGCCAATCTAGGCACCCATGGTCCCTTTTGATCCTGGTCTCCAAACTTTGTTTGATCTCCTTCTGGCCTAAAAGCGTCATAAACTGGGTCTGTTTTCTTTACATCCCTGGAGAAGACGGGGGTCATTGGAAAGTGTCCTGGTCAGTCTTTGATGTAGACATTATGTGTGTGCGTGAGTGTGTGTGTGTGTGTGTGTGGGGGGGGGGGGGGGGGTGCAGAGTCTTTCGCACACACGTAGTCTGTGGAATGTGGGATTTGGTTCCAAAAAATCCTTATCGGAGTGGAGAGTCTTTCATTTAGAAGTTTTCATTTCTTTATTCGATCCATACTCCACTACAGTATTGTGTTAACTACACCGAGGCCAGACATGGTGTGCTACTCTAAAAGTAAATGGATAGTTTATTTCAAAGAGTTAACAGTTCCATTTGAGAGCATTCGAAGAGAAGATGCTGAAGTATGCAGACTTGGCGGCTGAAGAGAGGGAACATGGGTGGCTGGCATATGTAAGTTTGGTGGAGATAAATGTCATAGGATTTGTAGCCAAATCTGCCACATCCCTGCTTGTGCAGTTAGTATAAGTATATTATAAGTGTTGTTTCAACACAGTACCATGACTAAGCTAAACTTAGAATAAGTTAAATAATTACGAAAAAAAAAAAGATTTTCTGAGAATCAGTTTTAAGAACTTTTTTCTTTTCCATTTAAATTCATGCCCCCCTAAACAAGTTTGAACTCCCCTGCAGTGCTGGAATGGTCCAGACACAAACCTTCTTAATTTTGGACAAATTACAAAACACATGAAGAAGGTGTGTGTTATATATATATTACAAACAATTTAATGAACCACACAGGTGTTTCTGATACAATCAACTCTGCCCATTTTGCCGCTGTGTGAAAGGTCGGCATTAGCAGAAACTAATTAACGCTAGCTACTGCTCCCTAATCTTCCAAATTAAGTCAGTCATAAGCCCATTTCACCTATGCACGGTAATGCAGGAGTGCTCCGGAGATTATCCGGAAGAGATGTATATGTGAACACAACCACCCACAACATTCATCCAGAGCATTAAACTGACTATATCCTGCACAGGTGCCAATCCATGCACATGGCACATTTTGCGTTGACAGCGCATCTGATGCAGAAATGTTTCTGCTGTAGAATGCAAGTGTGAACACTTATACACTGTTAAAATTCAGGACAAATGCAAGAATGCACACCTTCGACTTTGGTACATGTTACAACATCAGGACACACTTTGAGTAAATTTCAGTACACACACACACACACATTTTTAATTTTTTTGTGAAAATTTGAGACAAATTAAATTTTTTGCTCAAGAGCCATTTTTAAGGCCAAAGAGCATCGTGGCGCTAAAAAAATAGCTTGGAAAAATCAGGACATCAATTGTGTCCTGAAGTTGTAACACGTCCTGAAGTCGAAGGTGTGCATTCTTGAATTTGTCCTGAATTTTCACAGTATACAAGTGCACACAAATATTTGAGCGTGAACTAGTCTCTGGAAATGTACCCAATATGGACATATGTGGTATCAGCAGAATCCTAAGAACCTGAACTTTAATAATTATCAAAAAAAGTTGGAATTTCATCTCTGCTCAGCTTCCAGACTCAAAAACACGGTTGGAGCTTGCGTTCCAAATATCAGACAAATACAGCTATAACTCGCAAACGCTTTCTCCGAATGTTACGATACTTCACATGCTTGATCCCTATAAGGGTTGGAAGACATAAGTACTTGGTTGTGCAACTGACCATAACAAAGTCCTTTCATCATGAGACTTCCATAGCATGTCCATGGTAGCACTTCTTAAGCCCATAAAAAGTTTCATAACGATACCCACTAGGGGGTGCAATTCAAATTTTCAACATGAAAATATGGAATATCTCTGCGAAAATTAAACATATTGACAAGCTGTTTAATTTATTGCATACTCTGCATAGTCTTACAACTTTGCAATTACAACTATTATCCACAATATTCAGGTATGTGAAAATGGAGCTTTTCGAACTCCTCCCTGGAAATTTGTCTTATCAATAAACAACTGGTATTTTTGAAATCTGTATAGACTGTAGGTAAATAATTATCAAAAAAACTTTGAACTTTTGACATGCTGTTGTGGCAGTTATTTAACAAATATGCATGGGCAGGGCTCGATGCACTCTTTGAGCTATAACTACAACAAACTTCACCCAAATCGAACAAAATACTTCACAAATATTGATACTTCACATAGGAAACCCACACAGACACAGGGAGAACACACCACACTCCTCACAGACTGTCACCTGGAACGGGACATGAACCCACAACCTCCAGGTCTCTGGAGCTGTGTGACTGCGACACTACCTGCTGCTCCACCGTGCCACCCCCAAAAGATATATTTGAACTAATTATTCAAGTTCACATAATGATTTTGGTTAATATATCACATTTATTGATTTACGAGATGCAGCTATCCAAACCAATGTAATGGACGGAGATTTCAGCACATCATACAGTCATTCAATTGCTCACACAGGAAACATTTACAACAACAACAATAATGGCAGTGTTATTATTATTGCCACTTGTGCAGATTAACAAAAGAGCAAAACTCTAAGCATATAACGTAAATAGGTATGGACAAATCAATCACTGCATGTGAGGAAAATATAAAAATTAAGTGTGTGTGTGTTTGACCGCGACCCTGAACTGGATAAGCGGTTACAGATAATGAATGAATGAATGTGTGTGTTTGTGCTTCATGTCACTTGTTTTTTATGTGCATATAGCCAGTTTTTTTTCTCATTTGGTAAGTAGAAAAATAATGGAATTTGTTTTAAAATTCAAAGTCAATACATTGAGACAGTGAATTATTTCCATCTTAAAAAAGAAATACGATTCCTTTGATCCTAATGTTCTCTGAGCTTGTTTAATCATAAATCTGAAAATAAAATGACTGTATATAATAGACATCATTCCTCCATTCCCCTTTCGTTCTATGAAAATATAGTCAAAGTTGTTTGCCATGTTGACAAATTTGAAACTGAAATCTTTGCAGTACAGACCAGAGGGAGAGATAGACACACCTTTTGAGACTGTTGCCTGATAATAAAATTTTTCCATTAATATATTCTACCGTGGATAACAATAAATACACTATATTGTCAAAAGTATGCACTCGCTTAATGATGTAAAGCTTGGATGCAACTGCTCAGCCATGGAAAGTTCTTTACATTAGATTTTTGGTCAAAAACTTTCACAGAGTTTCTCAGTCATTAGGCAGTGTATTCATAACTACTTAATTTCAAATTCAGAGGTTGATGTCTCTTTACATTTATCACCACTGTGAACATTTCTGACTAAAACTATTTCACAACAAATTACTTTCAATGTTTACGTTTTAACCATTTATTATGCAGAAATTCTCTTTAATTTTACTCAAGAAATTACAAAAAAATAAAGTATAATTTAGTCCCTTTCATGTGAGTTTGGAAAGTCACACAAAAACATCTTGCCAGCAGATACCACAGTGATACACTTCTGGTGTATCTGATCTAAAGTAACCAGATGCATTTGAGCTTCACCACATTGTCTAACACAAGCTATGTGTGGGACAATCCTCTGACATTGTGGCAGGGGAAAGGCCTCTGAATATATCTGAAAAGGAATGAAAAGCAAGGCAATTTCAGTTCCACCTTCTGAACAATATGAACTGATCTGATGAATCTCCCCTCCACACTCATTTGTCAGCCTAATACACCAATCATTGCGCCTCTGGGTTCGACTGTATCCGTGACTGGTGAAAACAAGGCCATTGTAGATCATTCGTTTGTGTACTAGGACTTCATTTGGTGGCACTTTCCATATTGCAACAAAGAGTGATTCATGCGTCTGAGGGACTTGTTGAGCCCTTCCATTATCTAGTACAACTGCATTTTGACCTCTTTTAGATTTTTTGACCCTACAGTATGTGTTCACTTCACTGCAGAACTGGAGCACGTGATCGCTGGCACTTAAATTTGATGTCAAGTAAGGGAGTGATCTGTAAAGCATGAATTTGACAACAAGCTGTACATGTACACCCTTTGTACCATGCACTAATTTCAGTAGGTTACCATTGGCATTTTCAAAAACAAAGGCAGAATGTGTCTACAAGGGGCCCCAATACTTCACAGCCTTCGCGAGATGAGTTAGAAGATGTATACTGAATGTCATGTGAGACTCCCCAAACAGTTTTTGAAATCTTATGACAAATTCTAACAGCATTTCATCAGCATGGTTGATCTCTTCAAAGGTTATTTCATCTTGTAAAAGCAGGTATAATGCTGAGCAAAGAAGGCCAAAATGCTTGGTGTACTGAGCATCTAAAATCCCTGTAAACATGGTAAACTGTAAAATAACAACCATCCCCTCCACTCAGAGGCCTTCCAATATTTGAACTCAGAGATAGGTCTAGGAAGACGAGTGGTAAGATGAGGGGATTTGATGCTTTGGATTCTTTCATTCAAAAGTCTTAATGTAGTGGGACTTCCCATGTAATATGTTTTATCACTACTCTCAAGCAAAAGAGCTGTATGTTGCCTTGCCACTTCCAAAAGGATGGCATGCATGTAATCAGGTGTGAAGCCCCAAACAATGTCAAAGTAAGGCATATTAATCAAAGGAGATGGCCCTTTAACTCCTCTTACACTTTGTTGTTGAATTAAAGCTTGTTCCATATCACATACCATGTCTTCAGGATCCCTGTCAGGATATTCTATTGCTGAGATTGGGTATTTAACTTGTTTATCAACAAGTGTGCCTGGGTGGTAACAGAAGCTACAACCATAATACCCATTGAATTGAGTAAAATTCTGCATTGCTGGTCTGGCCTGTCAACATAGCAACAGGCACCGACAACTTTGGTATTCATAACCCTGCCTTCCCTTTTCCATGAAACTCCCTTTGATGCTAGGTCACTTGCCTGCTTAACAAAAGGCTTTAGAAACATACGCATCTCAGGTTCTCTTGAACCAAACCACAGCCCTGCTAACATGACATGTTTAAATCTAATCTTTGGTGGAAGTTCGTTTAGGTAAAGATGAATAGGCCAGATTGACAACTTAAGACGACTTATAAAGAGGTGCACCACCTGAATTGAATGTAAAGGACATTATTAATATCTGAGAGAATTTTGCCTGTGGTGCTGATAATGCTTTATACAGCTCACCATCATAAATATTTGCTATTACATTCTCTGCCATTTGTGGCCTATCTGTTTTGTAGCTTAGCTTGCTTTGAAGTTCTGGATTTTCTAGAATTAACATTGATTGTTTTGAACATTGAAATAACATTGATAAAAAAGCAGCCATCATTTAAGGTTTTTGGACTGACCTCAGAGTTACACCCAAGACAATGTGTAACGCGGTTTATTCACATATCATTTTGTGTTCCACAGTAATGTTTACAGTAACAATGAAAATCTATGTAGCAGGTAGAACTGTCACTGGGCCATTAGTTATTTTTGGGCTTGGGCAGCCACCGTAGTCCCCCCCCCCCCACTTCTCTCCTGGGTCATGCTGTTGCTCATTAGCTCCAGTGTATATATACAAGCAATTAGCATGTGGTAGGCTAAGCTCCCACTTTTTTATCATTTGGGTCGCAGTACTTGCTGCTGAGCGTCTCTGACATTTTACCAGAAAGAAGACAGGTGCCACTCTCCCTGTCGATTCACCACACAGCTAGCCGTTAGCGGCAGCTTTAATCTGGGACAGTGCATATAAAGCAGTTGGTGAGTACGATTGGTTGGACAGTAGACATAAGGAGCTACCGTACCTATTTTAATGAAGTTGATCGACTAAATAGGAGGGGAATTAACAGGAAAATGTCGTATTTAGGTGTATGTTGGTGTGCCTGAGAACGAGTGGGCTGGCAAGCTGCATCAAGGTACGAATTCCATTCTTTTAGTTAGGCTGGTGTATGTTTTAGTTATAGATGGGTTTAAGGGCTTGAGGCACGGAGGGTATGTGTTCTTAGCACGTGGCTAGCTTTATCCCACATATTATATGACGGTTTTATATGTTTATGATTAAAATGTTCCTTTTATTAGGTGCTCTGGGGTGTCACCATTGGAGGTGGCCCAGGTGGTGTGGAGCAGAGCTTCTCCTAGTCTCCTGCGATTTTGCCTTTGTGGATACATTGTGGGGTCGAACCACTTTTTATCTTGTTTTATCTGGTTGTTTCTTTTATTTTGATTATTTGCCCTTGTGGCTTTTCTTGTTTTGTTATTGAGTTCTTTTGTTTTTCTTTGCCTTTTTAAATTAACCCTTTATTTTGGTTATTATTTTGGATTGTGTTTGGGCTGTGGGGATTACAGTCCTTTTTAAACCTTTGATCTGCCTGTTTGACATAATTGTGTATTTTACCTGTTCTTGCAGAGCAACCTGGTGCATGAGTGTCCTTCTTTGGGTTGACTGGTTATCTTCTTTGGACATTTCTTTCCTTTTTCCTGGGCACTTGATCTGTGGTGTGTGGAGTCACTACCCTATGGGGACTCTTGTTAGTAACCTGTGTGTGTGGGTTGTATAGTCTCTAGTATTGGAACTCTGTATAGGAGAGCGTCTGCTGGGAAACTAGTTAAAATATATGCCAATGGTGGGATCGTATGGTGAGCCAATCTAGTCAGTAACCTTGTTGGGGTTATTTTCAGTAGTGAATAGGTAAAACCCCACTGTATTCTTGTGTTTATTTTTTTTTAAACTTATTAATAAAATTGTTATTAACAGGTTAAATGTTGTAAGACAACTGGTATTAAGTAAAGGACTTTGTACGCTGAACATTTCGTGTCTCTTCTCTTTTCGGAACATACCTGTGTGCTTCTGGGAAAGTACTTGGGGTTATTTCCTAGGGTGACACTCCCTAGGTGGCGTAGTCAGGCTCTCACTAATTTAAACACTAGCCAAGGCCACATCTACACTTTCTAGATCATTTTTAAAAACTTTTTTAAAAGCATATTTTGATCTTGGCACAACATCCTGTCCAAACAAACAATTGATTAGCTTCAACAAATCATCAAGCTGTGATCCAGTTATTTGATGCTTTGCAGCAAATGTCAGTACCATAAGTAGTGCTTCTGCCTTTGTTGTTGTACCTGCAGAAATCAGTGGGGTGTCTATATCATTGTCAGTTCTAATACTATACAAATCATCTGGTCACACTCGGTCTTCACCTTCTGATGAGTTGACACTGTCATCTGATGGCAATTCATCATATTCTGAAGAACTGTCCTCTTCATTTGATGAAGCTGAAGTCTAGGATGAAAAGAAGTCTTAAGTGTATTACAGATATTTTGGCATTTCACAATTAAGCACATTAAATTACATACACATTATAGCCACCTCAAAATCTGACAGTATTATGTAGTTTAGTTCTCAAAGATGGTGTGCCAGCGCCCAATAATTCCAGGTAGGCTCTGGACCCACAGTGACCCTGAACTGGATAATTGGTTACAGATAATGAATGAATGAAGATGGTGTGCCATCATTTGATTAAATAACAAATAATGCCAAGGCTGACAATCACATTATAAAATATATATATATTAGTGGTGTGATTAATCATGATTTATTGCATGTTGAAATGCTAGAACTTCCTTGTAAATTTGAAGGTAGAAAAAGCAAATAAAGGACGACTGTTTTTTATTTTATTATATCTTAATGCAGTTTTGATGATTTCTGAATTAGAATATCTTCATCTACTCAAAAGTGTAAATAACAGAGCTTTGGAATTGGACACAATGAAACATGATCTTTAAAGGAAAAGCATAATGCAGCTTGTGACTCAAATAAGTTTCAATAGTTATTTGAAAGCTAAAGCCATGGGATATTAAAGCGAGTAGGTAACACAAAGGTACAGAATCCATGCTGGAAAAGTGGTGTCAAGTGATTTAACATGAATTTCAGTATAAACGTAAATTGAACTACCTGAAATCCAATGCTGTTATTTTGCTAAATAAAATCACTAATCTGTTATTAGACTCGTTGGAGTGTTTTATGGGATGCAGGCTAGGACAAAATTTGATCATATGATTAATGTGCATAAAAAAATACAGGCTTAAAGTTTAACGACAAGTAAGGTACATGTAAACCATGTAAAACAAAAGTACCTCATTTGTCTCTGAATGTGTCTCATATTCAGTGGCACTTCCTACATCTGAAGAGGCATCATCCTTGTTTAAAGTGAGAGACAACACATTACAGAAAATAAATTAACCACGTATGGTGCTTTTCCACTGCATGGTACATACATTACTCTGCTCCCCTTTTCTGCTTTTCCACTAGTGAAATATTGTACCTGGTACCTGCGAGTTTAGTTCCAATCAAGTCAATTAGGGACTAAACCGTGACTTGCAAATCACTCATTTGTCAGAGACACACATGACTCTGGAGCTTCAAAGCTAATGAAGCAGCTAACATTTACATGATGTAGCTTTGTTTAAACTTCACAATAACAACTACCAAAACCCTTATTATAAAACCATTTTAAATTATTATAATTACTTTAGTTTATTATTCCAGGTAGGCTCTGGACCCCCCGCGACCCTAGAATTGGATAAGCGGCTACAGATAATGGATGGACTTTAGTTTATTTATATGCCTCTGACTTGGTACAAGTGTATAACTGGACTACAAAATAGCAAAAACTTTCCGGTTTCAGACACTGTGCGTGTGTGTCTGTGATATTTCCTTGCTACTAAATATTCCACAGTCAACTGTCAGTGGTATTATAACAAAATGTAAGCAATTGGGATCAACATCAACTCAGCCACGAAGTGGTAGGCCACGTAAAAGCTGCATCCAAGCCTTACATCACCAAGTGCAATGCAAAGCATCGAATGCATTGGTATGAAGTACCCCACCATTGGAATCTAGAGCAGTAGAAACGTGCTCTATACAATGACAAATCACGCTTCTTCGTCTGACAATCTGATTGATTAGTCTAGGTGTGGTGATTGCCAGGAGAACAGTACTTGTCTGACTGCATTGCGCCTGTGTAAAGCTTGAACATAACCTATAATGCAAAGTATCTACCTCAGTTGTAATGCTGTACATCTCATGTCCAGTGCTATTTCTTGAACGTGATAATTCGTCCTCTGAATGGGCTTCATTCTTTAAAAAAAAAATTATAAAATCCATTAGATGAGCCAAGGTCATCTATTACAGGTAATGTAACAATCACTGCAAGAGTATTTACCTCTATTGTAATGCCTTGTGTTCATGTCCTCTTGGACATGATGATTCATCTTCTGAGGGGACCTCAAACCTAAAAAAAAAAAAAAAAACATTAGACAGGACATGGTGAACTATTACAGGTGTCATAACATTCACTGCAGAGTATTTACCTCAATCATATTGCTGTCTCTCTCTTGTCCTTTTGAAAGTGATGATTCGTCCTCTGAGGGAACCTCATCCTTTAAAAAAAAATTATAAAATCCATTAGATGAGGCAAGGTGATATATTACAGGTAATGTAACAATCACTGCAGAGTATTTACCTCAGTCATAATGTATGTTGTGTCAGTCATTACCTCAGTCATAATGCATACACATCGCATATCCATCCCTCCTAATATCAAAATATGACTGCTGTGCGTACAAGAAGCTACAAAACACATACCACAATGGCAAACCCCTAATGACAAATCCTTCTGAGCGTACATCTTGGTATTTGCACGCTGCTGCTGGGTTCCAGGTAATTCCTATACTTCCGTTTTGGCATCTATATACTAAAAAATAAAGTGTTGAAGATCTTGTTTTTACAATAATTAGATATTATATATATGCTATAATATATAAATTATTATTAAGTTATTTCTCATAATGGAAACCTACTATAAGAATATGTGGCTAATCAGACTAAAACAGTAATTTAGATTAACCTACTTTCTGCCATACCCTGGAAGGTGTGATTTAGAACAAACCATAATGACGTTTCTTAATTTTTTCTGGTTATTAAGATGGTTTATGGGCGGCACAGTGGCGCAGCAGGTAGTGTCGCAGTCACACAGCTTCAGGAGCCTGGAGGTTGTGGGTTCGATTCCCGCTCCGGGTGACTGTCTATGAGGAGTGTGGTGTGTTCTCCGCGTGGGTTTCCTCCGGGCGCTCCGGTTTCCGGTGTGAGGAGTGTGGTGTGTTCTCCCCGTGTCCACGTGGGTTTCCTCCGGGTGCTCTGGTTTCCTCCCACAGTCCAAAAACACATGTTGGTAGGTGGATTGGCGACTCAAAAAGTGTCCGTAGGTGTGAGTGTGTGTGTTACCCTGTGAAGGACTGGCGCCCCCTCCAGGGTGTATTTCCGCCTTGCGCCCAACGATTCCAGGTATGCTCTGGACCCACCGCGACCCTGAACTGGATAAGTGGTTACAGATAATGAATGAATAATTAAGTTTAAGTTTTAATGGTTTTGTCGTGATGTAAATTCCTATAGTGAAAAATTTACTGAGATAACTTAGCTAGCACACTCTAGGTTAGGCAACTTTTCACATAAATGTTACAACTTACCTTTCAATATTAACACTTGACCTTTAAAAAAAGTTCCTTCCCAAAGAATGGAATACAGACGGATCAATCATCAGAATAATTGTTAAAACGTTGTGTTATACGGTTTTGATATATATGGTTTAGATAGACTGTGTATTTTTTTTGTCAAGGTCAGACAAATAATAATGTTTTGTTTTTCGCTATAAATCACAGTGCAATATAACCAAACAACTTGGACTTTTATTTTGACTCTATTTTGAATTTTGAATTCTACCAAAAGAAAAAAATACCTTATTATTACATTTTTTATATACTTTTTAATTTTCATATCCAGTTGTGCATTTTTTTTTCATTTGAAACAGGCCTTTAGCTTCATCTCAATCCCAACAAATGTGCAGGACAGAGGAAGCTTTAATTTGTAGAGTAGAAACTTTTACTAGAATATTGCGTTAAATATTTGTTTATGTTAAGTGTCAATACTCACTGTCTACCATCCCTGACTGTTTTTCCCTCGATGTTCAGAGCAGAATGTCGCGAGAGACGCTCCATGATTGGCTAGAGGGGTTCAGCACACCGTTGAAACCAATCCAGCCTTTCATCTGTCTGACAGACTTTTTCCACTCAGGATGTTTGCTTATGTCAAGTACACAGACGGCTACAAGTGTATTGTTTCAGTATCTGATATTAAAGATTTCGAACCAGAAACATTAAAGACAAACCGTCTGTATTCCATTCTTTGGGAAGGAACTTTTTTTAAAGGTCAAGTGTTAATATTGAAAGATAAGTTGTAACCTTTATGTGAAAAGTTGCCTAACCTAGAGAGTGCTAGCTAAGTTATCTCAGTAAATTTTTCACTATAGGAATTTACATCACGACAAAACCATTAAAACTTAAACTTAATTATTCATTCATTATCTGTAACCGCTTATCCAGTTCAGGGTCGCGGTGGGTCCAGAGCCTACCTGGAATCATTGGGCGTAAGGCGGGAATACACCCTGGAGGGGGCACCAGTCCTTCAAGCGGATTTATTCTCGTGACGGCGGTCTGTGAGGACCGTATGAGCGAAGTTCCTCACATGGATGGATAACAGTCCTCCAGAGCGAGGGGGTGGTGGGTCAATACTTCACAGTGAATTCACCATGTAGCTAAATCTGTTAACACGTTAGTAATAAATAAGTTAACTCACCTTCTGTACCTTTCAGAAACCCGTGAAGAGATTGAAAAGGCAGTCGATAACCCGTTCAAAAGGGTCAGAATACCAAAGGTTCGTATGGAGGTTGATACCAAAACAAACGAGGAGCAGTCTGCTAAAGGAAAGGATGCTTCAAAAAAGAAGGCAGTAAGTTGTTATCAGACTGGATACATGAGTAAACAATGTTACGTGCCTCCCTCTTATGTAAACTGAAGTTGACTTCGTTATTTCTACCTTAAACGGTGCTTCTCTCTCACACTCTTTCACACACACACAAACATACACCACAAATAATAATTAAAAATAAATAAATAAAAAAAATAATAATTATCTTGTGAAAAATGAATACTTAAATTGTGCTGAAATAGTTATGGGATCCATTTCTGTTTTGGAACCAGTATGTTAAATTACCACACACACACACGAGATACATACACATACTGCAATACTACATTTTTCTATATTTTTGGCTTATACGTTATAGAAAGCCCAGAAAACAACAGTGGATAACGAGAAAAGAAAAAGCCTCATGCAAATCTTGGCTGAAAAAAAGGCAGCAAAAACCCTGCCCCCACTCTGCACCTTTGAAAAAAAGAGGAAGAGGGAGGCAACACTAACAGACAGCATTTCGGAGAGTGATGATGATAATAATAATATGGGAGTTGTTCCAGAAAAGATTCACAGTGAACTAAGGACAAACTACAACTAAAAAGAAAAAAGCGAGACCTAGACAAGTACAAACAAAAGTAAGAGCATAGTGAAATGGTGGGAGGTGTTCTCTATGGGTAGAGTCGGGCGAGAGGCCTGAGATTATAAGGTCGACTCGAAATAACACAGAGAGGTTCGATTTTTGGTTCCCTTCCACCTTTATTTACACACCAAACTTTGTATTACTATTTACAATATATATACACGCGCGCTCCTTGTGAACAAAAAAATTAACAAAACAAAATTCTCTATAAGCAGAGACAAAAAGAATAAAGACAATTAAATCAATTGAGTCTTATTATGCCCTTAGGTTATGCTTCTCTCGCCATGGTCTAGCAGAGTCTCTCCTCTTTTACCCTTGCGTGGTATATATATATAGGTAGCCCCGCCCCTTAGAATATACCATTCCCTTAAGAGGTAAAAGTTATTGTATCTTGGATACACTAGTTTCATAAACAATAAAAATAACAATGAACTAACAACTGTACCAAGATTCATTTACAGTCATGGCATGTTTAACATTCATTCATAATATCACTATTTATTAGATAATATATTTTCCCTCTTCTATTATTCCCCCTTCCCTCTGTGGAGAATGGATTTAACCAGGTAAGTAAAACTCAGCATCAAGAGATAGTACTCTTTTCCCTCTCACATGACCCGTATGCAGGTGAGTAAGTACAGGTAAGTATACATAATGGTTTCTCTTGGTGATGTGTCACAGGTACTGTACATCATCACAACATCAGAGTTACATAGTGCTATTTTAACATAAACTGAAAAATCTGGGGAAAGCTTTGTTACAGCATTCATATTTTTATGTTCACAGAAGTTTATGCATCCTGCCAGGAATCTGGCTTTGCAACTGTGTCACCACCATTGGTGCTACAGCCAACCATGCCTGACAGACCCATAGAAGAGCAAGACCCACCACAATCCATGCACCCTTCAAACCTTTTAGAAAAGAATGGGAAGGTACCTTGAAAAATATATATATAATGTTTTCTTCTCTCATTCCTTACTCAATATTCATTTCTATTTACTGACAGCTAGACATTCAAATTCCAGTGAAATTCCAGGTTCCTTGATGTACCATTAATTAGTTTTTAAGATGATTGCTGGAGATCCAGATATGCATGTGTCTTAGATCTACATCACAAGAATTGTCCTTGAACATAAAACGGCACTAGACAACAAAATGTGATCAGATTTTTTCCACTTTGTCTTCAGATCAATATAGGTCACGATGTCTGGGTGAGGAGAGAGGCCTGGGACAAAACTGAGAGAGCCTCCAAGGATTCTCTGTTTGTGAAAGAGTTGGCAGTGGCAATATGGAGTACAGATACCCTGAAAGATAGAAGCCTGACAGGAAAAATGTGCCCCAGCACAAAAACTACTAGACAGCCATTGACACCTGTGAAGTTGGCAGCACTGAAGGGTATTTTGTTTCAAATAATTTGCTCTGCAAAATTTTAAAGCACCCTGCTTATTTTGTTTTTGGTGTTTGCACAGATGGATTTATATAAGTTAAACCCATTACAGCAAAAATTTATTCCACTAAAACTTATTCTCTCTATTTTCTGTTTTTTCTTGAAGGATGCTTCCAGAATTGGCTTATTAAAAAAAACACAGCGAAGTGGGATCTGGACATGAGAATGGCAAAATCAGGATGCTATATAACTAAAAAAATTATGGACATCAACAAAAAAGAAAAAAAAAAAAAAAAGTAGTGTGTGTGTATTTTCCTGGAGAGAACATACTATTTAAAAAAATTGTTTGGTTTTGGTTACTTCTGTTAAGGATACATTTAGTTATTGAGGTTAAAGTGTTAGGGTTAGTGTTTGGCTACACAGAGCAAGGCTAATGTTAAACTGAGTTATGTTACACAGAATAAGGTTACTGAGTCAAATTTTACCATTAAATCTAGGTGTAGCATTGCTCAGTTACACCAGTTAATGGAAATCAGAAAATAGTAATACTGAAAATTGGTGTGTGTGTGTGTGTGTGTGTGTGTGTGTGTAAAGCAATGATGACATTTGGTAGGTTTATACCAGAGTTTTTCATTTTTAATCTGTAACTATTTTGATTAAAATAAAATTTTATTTACTCACATTCTGTGCTTTCATTTTCAGAAGACAATCACATGTCTAAAAATAGTAAGAAAGAAAATGATAGAAAAAATGTAAATTGATTAATGTAAAAAAAAAAAATTATTTTAGTCAGTTGTTTTATAATCTTGGCCATTTCCATGAGTCAGCTAACAGTTTGAAATGGCATAAAACTATGTCACGGGGGTGTGATGAGTGGATTTACGGAGACGGACACACTCGCTACAACACAGACAGTTTAATAACGAGATGACACCACAAAACTAACTTGACGATAAACATGAAATAACAGTACTTATAAACATAGGAAAGAACAGGAAACAGGCAGGAGACCGAACAAGGAACGAGAAACGAGAAACGAAAAACAAACACTAATATAACAACAAACGAACTAGAGGTTAAACACGAATGGGGCATGAAAGGAGCAAGAGAGACGGGCAAGAACGAGGACGAAAACACAACGAAACATAACACAAACACAATGACTGATACCAGGAAGTGAGGGAAGAGAGCTTAAATAAACGAACTTAACAAGAGACACCTGACACAGATAACGAAGGACAATGACAAAGAGGCGGAACAAAAAGGTGGAGCTAGAGTGGAACGAGGGCGGAGATAGGAAAAACAACAAACAGACAGAGCCACATGGAAGGAGAAAACAAACAGGAAAGTGCCAAGATGTGACAGACGCCCCCCCCAAGACGCGCAACTCCCGGAGCGCGAAAAACTAGACTCCCCAGGAGCTGGCACAGGAGGGGCCAGAAGAAACAAAACAAAAATGAAACCAAAAGACTCAGGACAAGATAGGAAATGGATGGGAACAAGGGACTAGAACGTAACGGATAATGGACAAAATTAGAAACAGGAGACGGGGAACGAGAGAAGACAGGAGAAAACACGCGTGACAAGACAGGTGATGGGACTGGGAACTGGACATGGGTCTGGACAGAGGGTCTAACTGATGATTGGAGAGGACTAACAGGGAACTGGACATGAGACTGGACAGAACTAACAGGGGACTGGACTTGAGGCAAGGGAACTGGGACCAGGACTTTCACAGGGACAGACATTAACACGGTGACAGAGACCGGAACTGAAAGAAAAGCAGACACAGGTACAGGGACAAGAAGAGAGACAGGAACCAAGACAGGAACAGATACTGGAACAAATATAACATGTGGGTGCCCAGGGCTGGCAAATGTCCGTGGAAATGTCTGAGGGACCAGCCTGGGCACAGTTCTGGGGATCGGCCCCGAAGTCCTTGGGGCCGTCCTACGGGTATGACCGGGGGTGTGGCCGTAGCCACAGTCTCGGGGGCAGAAACGGCCGTAGCCACAGTCTCAGGGGCAGAAACGGCCGTAGCCACAGTCAGGGAGATAGGAGCGGCTGAGGGAGCCGCGCTCACGGAAACAGGATCGGCTGAGGGAGCCGCACTCACGGAAACAGGATCGGCTGAGGGAGCCGCACTCACGGAAACAGGATCGGCTGAGGGAGCCGCACTCACGGAAACAGGAGACCCTGCGATGACGTCCACGGAGACAGGGGAACCTACAACGACGTCCACGGAGACAGGGGAACCTGCGACGACGTCCACGGAGACGGGAAGCTGCGACGACGTCCACGGAGACAGGGGAAGCTGCGACGTCGTCCACGGAGGCAGGAGGACCTGCGACGTCGTCCACGGAGGCAGGAGGACCTGCGACGTCGTCCACGGAGGCAGGAGGACCTGCGACGAAGTCCACGGAGGCAGAGGAAGCTGCAACGAAGTCCACGGAGGCAGAGGAAGCTGCGACGACGTCCACGGAGGCAGAAGGATCTGCGACATCGTCCACGGAGGCAGAAGGATCTGCGACGTCGTCCACGGAGGCAGAGGAATCTGCGACGTCGTCCACGGAGGCAGAAGGATCTGCGACGACGTCCACGGAGGCAGAGGAATCTGCGACGACGTCCACAGAGGCAGAGGAATCTGCGACGACGTCCACGGAGGCAGAGGAATCTGCGACGACGTCCACGGAGGCAGAGGAATCTGCGACGACGTCCACGGAGGCAGAGGAATCTGCGACGACATCCACGGAGGCAGAAGGATCTGCGACGATGTCCACAGAGGCAGAAGGATCTGCGACGACGTCCACGGAGGCAGAGGAATCTGCGACATCGTCCACGGAAGCAGGAGAGGCGGGCGTCGCGCTCACGAAGACAGGAGAGGCGGACGTCGCCTTCAAGGAGACCTCCAGGCGTGCCATGAGGCTTGTAAGCTTCTCCTGGAGGTCAGGAGGGAGTGCAGAGAGGTGTTTGGGAACTGGGGGCCTAGCGACGACGTCCATGGAAACAGGAGGCCCTGCAGCGACGTCGTCCACGGAGACAGGAGAGGCGGGTGCCGCACTCACGAAGACAGGAGCGGCTGGAGGAGCCGCGCTTACGGAGACTGGAGCGGCCGTTGGCGCCGCTCTCACGGAAACAGAAGCGGCCGTTGGCGCCGCGCTCTCGGAGACAGTAGCGGCCGTTGGCGCCGCGCTCTCGGAGACAGTAGCGGCCGTTGGCGCCACGCTCTCGGAGACTGGAGCAGCCATTGGCGCCGCTCTCACGGAAACAGAAGCGGCCGTTGGCGCCGCGCTCTCGGAGACAGAAGCGGCCGTTGGTGCCGCGCTCTCGGAGACAGAAGTGGCCGTTGGCGCCGCGCTCTCGGAGACAGAAGCGGCCGGAGACGCCGCTCTCCCAGGAACAGAAACGGCCGGAAACGCCGCTCTCACGGAAACAGGAGCGGCTGGAGGCGCCGCGTTCACGAGGACAGGCGCGGCCGGAGGCGCCGCTCTCACAGGAACAGGAGCTGAGACGTCCAATGAGGCAGGTGCTCGTGCTGCTCGCCGAGCACGAGTTGTGGATTTATCTGGTTTAGGGGGTCTGATGGGCGCCCTCTTGAGGGATTCCCCCAGAGGTGCACCCCTGTTAGCCTCACCTCCGTTGTCCTGAGGTAGGAGGCTAACAGCCCCTACCCTTAACCCCCCCCCCCCCCCCCCAAGAATTTCCCCAGACCTGAGGGGATATTCCTGCAGCGAGGGGGAGACTCCAGCCCGCTTTCTCCTCAGGATCCGTCGATTCCCGCTGGAGCAATTACTCGATTCATGAATCGAGTCCTCTGTTCGGGGGAAAGGAACCGCACCGGGCATGAGCTGCAGCCGTTGACTTCATTCCGAGGCCGCTCTTAACGCCTCCTCCACGGGATCTTTGGGGCCTGTGTGAAATGGAGTCCGGCGAATAACACATCTCTTAAGAGAGTAGTCCGTGCTAGCTGTGTCCTTATAGTGATCGGTCATTCTGTCACGGGGGTGTGAAGAGTGGATTTACGGAGACGGACACACTCGCTACAACACAGACAGTTAATAACGAGATGACACCACGAAACTAACTTGACGATAAACACGAAATAACAGTACTTATAAACATAGGAAAGAACAGGAAACAGGCAGGAGTCTGAACAAGGAACGAGTAACGAGAAACGAAAAACAAACACTAATATAACAACAAACGAACTAGAGGTTAAACACGAATGGGGCATGAAAGGAGCAAGAGAGACGGGCAAGAACGAGGACGAAAACACAACGAAACATAACACAAACACAATGACCGATACCAGGAAGTGAGGGAAGAGGGCTTAAATAAACGAACTTAACAAGAGACACCTGACACAGATAACGAAGGACAATGACAAAGAGGCGGAACAAAAAGGTGGAGCTAGAGTGGAACGAGGGCGGAGATAGGAAAAACAAGAAACAGACAGAGCCACATGGAAGGAGAAAACAAACAGGAACGTGCCAAGATGTGACAAACTACAAGTAGATTTTTGTTATGATTTGCTCATCACCAGTATCACCAGCAAAGGCCAGTATGTGCTGGTCACCAGCATTCCCAACAAAAACCAGTATGTGCTGGTCACCAGCATTCCCAACAAAAACATGCTAAAAACACAACAAACGCTGGTCACAACCAAGTCCAGCATCATGCTGATCTGTGCTTTTTTTTTCAGCAGGGTAGAGACTTCATCAGAATGTATTTTTACTTTAATATTCATGCAGATTTCCTCTAAGAGTAGTGTGTAAAATACAGTTTAGAAATAGACATTTGTAAATAATCTACATAATTCCTTTAGTTAACACTTGTGAAAAGCATTTATTATAACATAAAAGTTCAGAGCAGGTTGAATTAACATGATTTGGCCCATCTTCATTTTATTACTTGAGGTCTATAGTAGACTCACTCAGTAATATTACACTTTCCTGTGTGCAAACTTTAAAATAATGATTAACTTAACAATAAGGTTACCTTTAATTAACAATTTTTAATACAGTAATAGACATCAATAAATGGTTTAAGACAAAGTAATGTCTCAGTGCATATATATAATTTTTTTTCATTTATATGCATGTATATATAAATGCACATCATTAACACTATAATCGCTGTGCTTGTCTGACTAACTTGTACATAAAATGAGTCAAACGAGTCATCTGTTTAAGAAAAATTTGATTGATTCACTTAGGGAAATTATTTCTCTGCACTTGACCCATCCGTGATCTTGAACACACACTTGTGAGCAATTCTTCAGAAACACTAGGGGCAGTGAACACACACAACCGAAGCAGAAGGCTGTGACCACCTCGGCAGTTTGAGGGCTAGGTGCCTTCCTCAAGGGCAATGCTCAGCCATGGATGAATCTTTCCTTTGCGTTCCCGGGAACTGAACCAGCCTCAAGCTCACTTCTCTAATCGTATGCCCACGGCTGCCCCCTACAAGTGCTGTCTAGCACTTAGAATCCACCTAGAATTTATACAAGGATGTTGTTACTAATATAAAATTACCACTAGGTTTGTCTTTCAATTTTTCAGTCCTTCCATCATTCATCTTAATGTTTTAGAAGATAATAGACAGATTACCAATTTGGATATTTTTACTCTATGACATCACATCTGTCACAGTGACTGGTGTTTGGTGCTTCTAGTTTTAAAAATTAAACAAATTAAAAATTAACCCAGAATATGAATGTGATATCTTTATGGTTTGGAACCACAAAAAGGCATAAAATAAAAAACATGGAGAACAAATAAAACAATCATTAATACATTCATTGTCTGTAACCACTGTCCAGAGCCTACCTGGAATCACCCTGTGCAAGGAGGGAACACACACTGGAGGGGGTGTCAGTTCTTCACAGGGTGACACTCACACCTGTGGACACTTTTTAGTCGCCAATCCACCTACTAACACTTGTTTTTGACGAACACTTGACGAAACTGGAGCACCCGGAGAAAACCTACATGGACATAGGGAGAACACACCAAACTCCTCACAGACAGTCACCCAGACTCGAACACACAACTTACAGGTCCCTGGAGCTGTGTGACTGCGACACTACCTGCTGTGCCACTGTGCCGCACAATGATGGATAAAACTCAAGAATGCAAGGACAAGCAAACTTACAGGAACTTTAATGTTTTTTTTTTACTATAAGCCTCACTCAGGGCCATAATTCAAATTTCAGTGAGGTCCACACTGCGTGAATGCAAACCCACTTCAAGTGCTGACTTTTAATTATGTTAACTGTCAATTCTCCTATAAATTTCTAAGAGAAGGTACAGATTAAGCAGAGCCAGAGGGAGTTAAGATAACATTAGTTCTATCTAAAGCAGAGCTGTAGTTCCCAGTGTTTCAGCTTTGACCTGCTGCTCTCAGCGCCCCCTGTCGGAGGGACTGTGACTCCATTGGCTGCAGCACTGAATGATGGGCAGATAACTCTGACTGCTGATTGGATAAATAAAGGTGACACCCAATGAAAAGTGTGTTCTCCGTTGAGCCATGGAGAATCTGCCCCTCGTTCTGGCTGAGCGAGAGTTGCGTGTTTCTGTCTCAAACATAAATGTGTGACCTCAAAAATACATAACAAAACGCGTCTCATATCGGTTCAAAATGTTTCCGAAACGGGACGGTTGGCAACACTGTGTGCGTATTCTGTCAAGAAAGCAATACAGACCGATAGCCAACGGCTAACTGGAGACAGAACCGTTGTTGAAAACGAAAGAATTAAAGGTCTAACAACGTTCACGTGTGTTACCTTTGTATTTTAGAAGTTAAACCAGTAAATACACACTGGGTAGCACAATCTAACAAGGTAGCATAACTTACCAGGTATAAAGTCTGCTCAGCTAACTTTGCTGCAGCTACAGAACAGGTTTTGAATAGCAGTGCCACAAGTTTCTGACTAAACCCTCACGTGAATGTCATAGCAGCAGTGTCGTATGCTAGTCTATGAAATATGCATAACATGCCTCTGAACAAGCACTTAAAGACAGTTAGTAAATGTCTTATGAGAGCAGGTTGGCAATTCTACCAGCAAACCGAGAGCAGGGTTGCCAGGTCCAGCAAAAATCAAGTCTGTCTAAAACCTATGGAGTCAAGAAAGGGTCAAAAAGATTTTGAGTTTGTAAAACAATACTCACAAATGTAATGGACTTTGAGCAACTACATACACGTAAAACTAAAATCTACAAGTATTGGAATGTACAAATTTAAAACAACAACAACAACAACAATAATAATAATTTAAATTCACAAATGTGAATAAAATAGATTTGCATTTGTAAATCAAATGTTGTGAATGTGTGAATCAGTACCTTCTCAAACAGCTTAAATGTTCCAGAGCAAACCTTTTTAAGGTTCCAAATGTGACAGTGGGAGTTTTTGAATACGGTGGAGAAAATCCACACATTCACTTTCTCTGCTGTGTGTGAATCTCTTTTTGCAGTTGTGGATATTTGACCCTGTTTTGATGGACAATTGATGGACCAATAGGAAAGCTTTAGCTGGACCAATCAGATCGCGTGGTTTTCTTAACCAATCAGAACACTGATTTGTTGCTGTCAACCATGGCACATTTCCACCAAAAGAACTCTGGTTCATGAACAGGTTCTGTTCCTGATTCTTGGAACTTTGGTTCTTTCCAGTGAACCGCAGTGTATATATCGAAATTGGAAAAATAATAAATGACAAATATCTGGACCATTAAGCTCCGGTTTCCTCCCACAGTCCAAAAACACACGTTGCAGGTGGATTGGCGACTCGAAAGTGTCCATAGGTGTGAGTGTGTGAGTGAATGTGTGTGTGTCTGTGTTGCCCTGTGAAGGACTGGCGTCCCCTCCAGGGTGTATTCCCGCCTTGCGCCCAATGATTCCAGGTAGGCTCTGGACCCCCCGCGACCCTAAATTGGATAAGCGGTTACAGATAATGGATGGATGGATGGACCATTAAACCTGTACCGTAATGACTAGAAAAGTTATAAAAATTAGAATAAACACTCAATTAAAAATGAAATAGCTGTCAGTAGTTTATCAGTTACAGGTCCAGGTCAGGACAGTGTGTTTGGACTGTGTTAGGAAACCGGAGCACCTGGAGGAAACCTACACACACACACAGAACTCACCACTCCTCACAAGCAGTCACCTGGAGCCTGGCTCAAACCCAGAGCCCTGGAGTTGTGTGACAGTGAACAGCTGTGGATGGAGAGAAAACAGAAGGAGTGGGAGGAGACGGTGAGACAAAATCGAATAAGAACTGCTTATTTACAATGTCATTTTAGGAGGCAGACATTTCCTTATTCTCAATTTTCATGTAAAAATATTTATTTCCACCTTAAATGTGTCAGTTATTCCCCAGACACTTATTGAATATTCTGTTCCACCTTAAAAATAGGACAACGTGATGCTGAAGGTAGCTCTCATTCTCAGAAGGTCTCATTCCTTCATTTCATTCCATTTCTTCATTTAAAACACAAACCACAGACTACACCTTTAATCCACAGATATACGTCTGAACTTCACCTATAACCTAGAGCATATTTTTATGTTGATGTAGGAATTTTCCTTTAAAAGAAAAGTGGAAATAACTCTTTCTGTCCAGAAAATATGCAAAGACAATCGGAATTCAGAATAGGCTGATTTCTATTTCAACATTTCAATCAGTGCATCTCTGCTGAACGTAAAAAGTATTTTAGTGTGTGAATGCCCAGATATTTTTGAGTAGAGAGTTTACATCGGTGGCCATCTTTGCTGTTTATGTACCCCCTCAGGCTAATGCTAAACTAGCCATGGAAAAACTATACCTCTCCATTAGCAAACACCTAGCGGTACAACCAGACAGCATTGTTTTCGTAGCAGGGGACTTCAATCACGCCAACTTGAAGCCTGTCCTGCCTAATTTCCACAGATATGTAAACTATCCCACAAGAGAGAGGAACATTTTAGATCAGGTCTATTGGAACATTCCTCATGCCTACAGAGCCAGACCCTCACCACATCTGTGTCTCTCTGATCATCTGTCCCTGTCTCTAACACCAGCATATAAACCACTCATCTGTAGACAAAAACCAGCCACAAAGACAGTCAGAGTATGGATTGAAGAAGCCACCTCAGCCCTACAGAACTGCTTTGAGGACACAGAGTGGGAAGTTTTTGCAGAGGGGACAAACCTGAATGGACACACATCAGCTGTACTGGACTACATCAACTTTTGTGCGGATTGTGAGACCAAGACCACTACTGTGAAAGTGCTGCCCAATCAGAAACCATGGTTCAACAAAGAACTGAGGACCCTGCTCAGAACACTGCTTTCAGACTCTGGGACCAGCTGGCCTACAAAAGAGCGAGGACTGACATGAGACGGAGCATCATAAAAGCCAAATGCAAATACCAACTGCGCATCCAGGAGTATTTCAACCAGAATAACTGCAAAGGTATGTGGCAAGGAATAAAATCACTCACTGGATACGGTACCACATCCACAACTGCCACAGACAGAACCCACCCAGACACACTGATTCATTTATTTGCTCGCTTCGACATTAAGAATAACAGCAAACCAGATGCCAGCAGCCAGCCTAGACGTGCAGTCAAGGACACCCCCATTCAGCTTCACTCAAACCAGGTCCGATCTGCTCTGCACAGGACCAACACTAGAAAACTCCTGGACCAGATGGTGTCAGGATGGGAGACCGCACATCCTCAAGTCTCACCTTGAACACAGGCACCCCACTGGGATTTGTCCTCAGCCCCCTCCTCTACTCACTCTTCACATATGACTGCTCCCCCATTCAAACCTCCAATAAAATCATCAAGTTTGCTGATGACACCGCCATTGTAGGACTGATTACAAACAATGATGAATCAGCCTACAGGAAGGAGGTCCGGCACTTGGCAGCATGGTGTAAGAACAACAACCTGAAATTGAACCCAAATAAAACCAAGGAGATTGTTGTGGATTTCAAAAGATCCACCCGCACCGGGACCACGGCCCTCCTCATCAATGGAGTGGAGGTTGAGAGAGTGGAGCACTTCAAGTTCCTTGGAGTACACATCTCTGCTGACCTCACATGGGCCTTCAACACCCAACCCCAAGTGCGGAAGGCACAACAGAGACTCTACTTCCTCAGGAAGCACTTCCACCACCTCAAAGAAGCTTACAGGTTGGTATTTGACCTAAATAATAATTTAGCAATTATTGCACCAATGTGCTTTCTGTCATTCATGTATTCATTCATTGTCTGCTTGTCCAGTTCAAGGTTGTGGTTGGTACAAAATATTTACATACTATTTGGAGTCACTCTGCACAAAGTGGGAACACACCCTAGACAGGGCACTAGTCCTTCACAGGGCACCACACACCCACACATTCACTCACGCTCTCACACAATGGACACTTTTGAGTAGCCAATCCACCTGCCAATGAGTGTTTGGAAACCAGGAGCACACAGAGGAAACACATACAGACACAGTAAGAAAACACCAAACTCCTGAGGAGGGCACCAATGTAAATTGATAGTTAATAGGTTAAGGGATCATTATTAAAGCATTATTATCTTCATGATGTATAGGCATTGACTTCAAGAATAAACTTGTTTTTCTTGACTTACAACTCTGACCCCCTCATTAAGTATGATAAAGTAAACTGTTACCACACCAACTGAAATAGTCACAGTCAACAGAAAGTCAGTAATATGTCTTAGTGTGTCATTCATTCATTATCTGTAACTGCTTATCCAGTTCAGGGTCATGGTGGGTCCAGAGCATACCTGGAATCATTGGGCACAAGGCGGGAATACACCCTGCAGTGGGCACCAGTCCTTCACAGGGCAACACAGACACACACACCTACGGACAATTTTGAGTCGCCAATCCACCTACCAACATGTGTTTTTGGACTGTGGAAGGAAACCGGAGCACCTGGAGGAAATCCACGCAGACACTGGGAGAACACACCAACTCGTCACAGACAGTCACCCGGGTAGGGAATCGAACCCACAACCTCCAGGTCCCTGGAGCTGTGTGACCACGACACTACCTGCTGCGCCACCGTGCCGCCCCTTAGTGTGTCATGCCAAGTCTATTTCTGTTTTTCTGTAGGGTGAACCTACAACATTATATCTGATAATTCAGCTGAAAGATCAGGACTGGGAAACTGGTGTTTCCAGAGGAAGCCAGAGTGTGGTGAAAGCTGAGTTGAGGTTTGCTGTCATAGTGCAGTAGACGAGGCCTTCTTCACAAACTCCAGTATGTATCAGGACTTCAAAATTGAATACCCTGCACACCTGAAAACATCATGACATTTCTCCAGAGATGCATTTTAAACATGGAGTTGCAGAGTGTGACTCAAGTGATCAACCTCCTGTACTAAACCTTTCATGGCTCCACTGAACCAATGCACACAATTCCTGCATAAAAAGTTTATCTTTGCCAAACTCAAACAACACATTGGCCAGTGCGTGGACATGTATAGTATAACCTGTGGTATATGACTGCCAGATGTGTACTGAAAACACAACCAATAATTTTCCTTACACTGTCATATTTTTATTAATTAAATGTATTGGGTTAAACAGATTTTAAAAAAGGGTCAAATTTAATGTGTATATTAAAATGACAATTTTGCGTATTTCCTCTTCAGGTGGATTTTTATTAATTTAAAAAATTGCTATATTTTTGATTTTGCCTTTTTACTTAAGTAATTGTTTTGTACACTTTTGATTATGGAAGCTTATCAGTATTAAAATAAAAGTGAAAATGTAATATGCAAAATGGCAATAAAATTCTAAGTTTGAAGATTTTTCTCAAAATTACAATTCAATAATTCCATTTACATTTGCAATTTCATAAACTTGGGTGGTATATACAAAGCTAATGTTAATGATACATTTTAGCCCCTTATGGTTCCAAGTACATTAACTAGTACAAAAACATGACTACATAAAAGAATACTGAAAGGTACTGTATTGTACCTAAAAGTGGTACAGCCCCAGTGACAAGCTTTTGTACACTCTGTACTTTGTACTTTCTTCAAATCTGTACTTCATTTTCTTAGTATGTCAATTTTTGTTTCATTTATATGTGTAATCAAATACGGAATATTTTTTTTTACATTTTTATTATATATATATATATACACATTTATACATGTAATTGTATGCCATATTTGTTTCATATATTTTGGGCTAATTACAAAAATTTGCAAATATGTTAATGAATATTTTGCTTTTACCTATGGGTGTAATGTTTTTTCCAACCAGGATTGTGAACTGACAGGTACAATTAAATACTAATAGAAGTGTTACATAATGGAAAATATTAAAGAAATAATAGTTAAACTCTTAGGAACCATTAAGTGCTAAGGGATTACATGATGGAAACTATTAGATGTAGGCACCATTAAAAAACAGTCTGAACCATTAAATTCTTAATGAAACCTACTGTACTTTGAAAGTACAATTGTAATGTGACTCTGTTACTAGTCTTTTCAAAGTTTATGTTTGGATGTCTTTTCAACTTTAATTCAGTGTTTATTGAATGACATTTAGATACGTGATTTCAACGTTGAAATAACGGCTTTAAAAGGATGTCTTTAATGTGACTTTTTTAGTCGTCTTTTCAACGTCTGTGTTTGGACGTCTTTTCAACTTTCATTTTCAACCTTAAGAAAACGTTAATTAGACGACAGTCAAGTACGTTATTTCAACATTGAATCAACAGCTAAATGTTTACTGGGTAGACTCTGGCACAGAAGCTTTAACAGAGAAAACAGCTCTGTTAAACAAGTCGTTTCTGTAAATCAAGAACACGCATATAACAGGAACGCCCACTTATCTTTCATTGGCAGATATGTCAGAAAATGGCTTCTCATTGGCGGAAACAACTTAAAGGTGAAACTGCGTCAGACCAGTGACTACAAAATGCAGCCATTACTATTACAAACCGGATTCCAAAAAAGTTGGGACACTAAACAAATTGTGAATAAAAACTGAATGCAATGATGTGGAGGTGGCAAACGTCAATATTTTATTCTTAATAGAGCATAGATGACAGATCAAAAGTTTAATCTGAGTAAATGTAACATTTTAAAGGAAAAATATGTTGAGTCAATAAATCCCAAAAAAGTTGGGACAAGTAGCAATAAGTGGCTGGAAAAAGGAAATTGAGCATATAACAAACAGCTGGAAGACCAATTAACACTAATTAGGTCAATTGACAACATGATTGGGGTATAAAAAGAGCTTCTCAGAGTGTCAGTGTCTCTCTGAAGCCAAGATGGTAAGAGGATCACCAATTCCACCATTGTTGCACAGAAAGATTGGAGCAGCAATACCAGAATGGTGTTACCCAGCGTAAAATAGCAAAGACTTTTAAGTTATCATCATCAACTGTGCATAACATCATTAAAAGATTCAGAGAATCTGGAACAATTGCTGTGCGTAAGGGTCAAGGCCGTAAAACTCTACTGAATCCACTGTGCCATCCGTCGTTGCCAGCTGAAACTCTACAGTGCAAAGAGCCATTTCTAAGCAAGCTCTACAAGCTCAGATGTTTGCACTGGGCCAGGGGTCTTTTAAAATGGAGTGTAGCAAAATGGAAGACTGTTCTGTGGTCAGATGAGTCACGATTTGAAGTTTTTTATGGAACACTGGGACGCCATGTCATCCGGACCAGAGAGGACAAGGATAACCCAAGTTGTAATCAACGCTCCGTTCAGAAGCCTGTGGCATGGGCAGCTTGCATGTCTGGAAAGGCACCATTAATGCAGAGAACTATGTTCAGGTTCTAGAACAACATATGCTCCCATCTAGACGTCATCTCTTTCAGGGAAGACCCTGCATTTTTCAACAAGATAAATCCGGGTACTGAAAATGACCAGCCTGCAGTCCAGATCTTTCACCTATAGAGAACATTTGGCGCATCATAAAGAGGAAGGTGCGACAAAGAAGGTCCAAGATGATTTAACAATTAGAGGCCTGTATTAGACATGAATGGGAGAGCATTCCTATTTCTAAACTTGAGAAACTGGTCTCCTCTGTCCCCAGACGTCTGTTGAGTGTTGTAAGAAGAAGGGGGGATGCCACACAGTGGTAAAAAATGGCCTTGTCCCAACTTTTTTGGGATTTGTTGACGCCATGAAATTTTGAAACATGTTTTTCCCTTAAAATGATACATTCTCTCAGTTTAAACTTTTGATCTGTGATTTGTGTTTTATTCTGAATAAAGTATTAGATGTTGGCACCTCCACATCATTGCATTCAGTTTTTATTCACAATTTGTTTAGTGTCCCAGCTTTTTTGGAATCCGGTTTGTACATTCCAAACTAGCAATGTTTCTATATTTAATGTGACCCAATGATCATTTCACGTTGATGGTAAATGCTGTATATGGTTATAACTCCAGGTGAGTGTGTGTGTGTGTGTGGCAGTGGCAGATGCCTGTTGGTCAAAACAGCCAGAAATCAGCGAGGGCAACCACCATTTGGACAGCAGGAGCTGCCTGTTATGTGTATTCTCATCATCAGTAGTTGTACATTTTATAATTTCAGTCAGCTCTGATGAATCTGTAACTGAATAGCCAGTTAGCAGTGAGGTCTAATAGTGTTCATTACCACCATTCACCATGTATCATTTCCATTAGCATATCACATCATTCATTAATTCATTCATTATCTGTAACCGCTTATCCAGTCGAGGTGGATCCAGAGCTTACCTGGAATCATTGTGCGCAAGGCAGGAATATACCCTGGGGCGCCAGTCCTTCACAGGGCAACACAGACACACACACACACACATTCACTCACACCTACAGACACTTTTGAGTCACCAATCCACCTACCAACGTGTGTTTTTAGACTGTGGGAGGAAACCGGAGCACCCGGAAGAAACCTACGCTGACACGGGGAGAACACACCAACTCATCACAGACAGTCACCCGGAGCAGGAACCGAACCCACAACCTCCAGGCTCCTGAAGCTGTGTGACTGTGACACTACCTGCTGCGCCACTGTACCGCCCATCACATTTTCATATTGACCATATTTTCAATGAAACATAGTCAAACTTATTCAGTGTAAAGTATGTACATTTTAAAGGTGTTATGTGATATCACAAGGGTATTATAGGCAGAAGTCACCAGGCAATCATTCGGGCTTAGTGTTTCCACAGCCACCCAACTGCCCTTGACAGTGGATACTGCCCTGCATGTGTCAAACAACATACATCACATAAGCACACAAATACCATGCATCATATCCCCAGTTATGCAAATAACATCTAATGTGTGCCCCCAAACAGAAGCATCCCAAAAACATTCCATGAGGGTAGCCGCTCGTCCTCACGGGGGAGCTCCCAGCCCTTCCCACAATACAATTATACATTAACTGAAATTGACAAATTCAAGAAAAAATATATGGGTGGCACGGTGGAGCAGCAGGTTAGTGTCGCAGTCACACAGCTCCAGGGTCCTGGAGATTGTGGGTTCGAGTTCCACTCCGGTTGACTGCCTGTGAGGAGTGTGGTGTGTTCTCCCTGTGTCTGCGTGGGTTTCCTCCGGGTGACTGTCTGTGAGGAGTGTGGTGTGTTCTCCCTGTGTCTGTGTGGGTTTCCTCCGGGTGACTGTCTGTGAGGAGTGTGGTGTGTTCTCCCCGTGTCTGCGTGGGTTTCCTCCGGGTGACCGTCTGTGTGGTGTGTTCTCCCTTTGTCTGCGTGGGTTTCCTCTGGGTGACTGTCTGTGAGGAGTGTGGTGGGTTCTCCCTGTGTCCGCGTGGGTTTCCTCCGCGTGCTCCGGTTTCCTCCCACAGTCCAAAAGCACACTTTGCAAGGCAAATTTATTTTTAGCGTACAATGGCAATTCAAAGTGCTTTACAGAGTGAGAGAAACTATGTCTTTCATCACACACCTCCCCTCACACCTCTTGTTCCTTCTTTCCTTGACCATCACCCTTATCACACCTACCCCTCCTCTCAACCCTATTCTTCCTCCTATCCCTCCCCTGATTTCCATTTTCTCTCACCTTTTCCCCCCTTCCTCTGTTTTACACGTTCTTCATCACCCTCATTCTACATACCCCTCCTCTCACTCCTCTTCTTCCTCCAATTCCCTTCTCTCACTACTCCAATGTATATAAGGCCCTCCTAAAATATTTGGTGTTAGACTGGATCGGGATCAGACTGGATCGAGGTCAGACTGGATTGGGAACAGACTGAAAACTGGTGACAAACTGATGACAAGCTGTGCCCGTGCTTTTCTGCATGCACGTGAAGGAAACCTCTGAACCTCCAGTTTCTAAACTTCAGATCATCCTGAGATAGACTGAGATCATCCAGCTGTACTCATACATGGTCCTGTGTATGTGTAAATAAACTCCAGTCAACGCCAAACTCCAGTCTCCTGACTCTTCAATGCCGAATTTCTAACAGTGCGATACAGAATAATTACAGTAGAATTTAGTAAAAGAAAATAAAAACAATTAAAAAGCATAATATAGATTTAAAACAGAATATAAAATAAAAATAAAAATGATTAAAATCTATTCAGTAAAAACAATAAAAACAGAATAAGGACAGTTATTAAAATGGTACTAGAAATAAAATAAGTAAATCTACATTTTTAAATCATATCTAAGTGCAGCACTACTCAAAGGCACAGGAGAACAGGAAAGTCTTTAGTCTAGATTTGAAGACAGTAATATTTGGGGCAAATCTGATGTCTTCCGGGAGTCTATTCCAGGTGCAGACAGCATAGTGACTGAAAGCTGCCTCCCCCTGTGTGGTTCTGACCTGGGGCACTACTAGCTGACCAGTCCCGAGTGATCTGAGGGGCCTACTGGGTTCATACACTTCTAGCAGATCTGAAATATTTTTTGGTCCGGGGCAATTTTTTGATTTAGAAACAATAACACTTTAAAATATATTCTGTGTTTAATTGGTAGCCAGTGCAGTGACCTGAGGACAGGAGTGATGTTCTCGGTTCTCTTGGTTCTGGTAAGAGTTCTAGCTGCTGCATTTTGAATAAGCTGCAGCTGCCTGACTGTGGACTTGGGAAGTCCAGTAAAGAGACCATAGCAGTAGTCCAGCCTGCTAGAGATGAATGCATGAATGAGTCTGGTTGTGACACATACCCTTTGAATTTTGATATGTTCTTAATGTGATAAAATGCAGATTTTGTTATTACCTTTATTTGGCCAATAATCCAGGATTATGCAGATTTCTGACCTGGCCTTTAGTCTTTAGAACTTTGTTGTTAAGCTGAGTAGTGACCTCAAGTCTTTGCTCCTTGATGCCAAACACAATCACCTCTGTCCTATCTTTGTTTAGTTGAAGGAAACTGTCCCTCATTCAGTTATTTACTGCAGTTGCAGAGAGACTATTTATTTATTTATTTATATATATACATACTGCCATTCCTTGCTGCTATTATTTAATTTCATAGATATGGTGCCTTATTCTGTGTAGTTGTATTGCCTATAGTTGATTGCGAGTTTGTCCATTTAAATTACATATTGTCTTATTTTGCATAGCACATTGGAGTTTAGAGACACGGAATCTCGTTTAGCTGTGCACTGCTGTGTGTTGTCTAAATGACAATAAAGTTCACTTTGACTGACTATAGTCACCTGGTGACAGAGCTAAATAGATCTGAGAGTCATCTCCATAACTATGATAGGCCATTTTATTTTTTTTAAGAATTTGTCGAAGTGGTAACCAGCTGAGAGTGGTTCCTGAAAGACCCGCCCAGTTCTCTAGTCTGTCTAAAAGGATGCTGTGATCAACAGTATTAAATGCAGCACTAAGAACGAGAAGCACTAGCACAGATACCTTACCACTGTCTGTGTTCAGACGGATGTCATTTAGGACCTTTATGAGGGCAGTTTCTGTGCTGTGATGTGGACAGAAGCCTGGCTGGAAGTCATCACAATAACAGTGTTCATGTAAAAATTTGTTGAGCTGAATAGAATCAACTCTCTCAGTAATTTTGCCTATGAAAGGAAGATTAGAAATTGGTCTGTGGTTGTTCAGGATAGTGCTGTCTAAATTGTTCTATTTTAAGAGAGGTTTGATTACTGCAGTTTTTAATGCTTGAGGGAAGATCCCTGAAAGTAGAGACACATTTACTATTTGCAGTATGTCCTCAGATAGACAGAAGACTTCCTTCATAAAATGCACAGGCAACACGTCTAATGTGCATGTGGATGGTTTTAGATGCTAGACAGTATTCTCTAGAGTATTCAGATCAATAGCGGTGAATTCAGACAGGGCACACACTCAAGAGACGTATTGAAGATCACTTGCCAGATGTTTAGAATGTTTTATTGCTAAAGAAAGCTGCAAATGGGAGGCGCTAGTGAGTGTCGTATGGAGTAGACATGTTTTACGGAGCTCCTCCGCACAAAATGTCTTTTTTTTTTACAATTTTTCTTAACACCGTCTGTTAATCATTTTTTTAATGCTTGTATAACAAGCTGAATTTGAACTTTCCCCGTTTACACTTTCTGGCCCTCGGAATGCCACCAAAAGCCCTAAAACAACCGAAAGAGCCTCAGCGTGTGACAGTAAGCATGGAGGATGATACTAGCCGGGGTGCTAGCCAAGGAAGCGATGAGGACCTGCCTCAGATCTGGGAAAAAGTTGCTAATAAGATCTTAAAGTCAATAAATGAGAGGTTCGATAAGTTTGAACTGTCTTTTCAAACTTTACAAACTGCGCTGCACTCTGTCACGGAGAAAATGGACGTGGCAGAGGAACAAATCCGGGATCATGAGTAGCGCATTAGCTTACTTGAAACTTCTTTGACCGAAATCCAGAAGAAAAATTAAGCTCTCAAAATTAAACTCGATGACCTGGAGGGTCAATCCCACCGCAACAACATTAAAATAGTCGGGGTGCCAGAGGAAGAGGAAAAGGGAAAACCAACAGAGTTTGTTGTCGGCCTACTTCCCAGGCTACTTGGAGCTACACACTTCACTGAACCACTCATTATCGACCGGGCCCATCGTGTGCTTCAATCCAAACCTCCAGAAGGAGCAAGACCTCGCACAATTATCGCCTGGGTTCATTTCTACACCGAGAAGGAGCGAATTTTGAGGCTTCGAGCCGGGCGCAACCTCGACTACAACAGCCACAAAGTGTTCATTTTTACACGGCTGAGGTTCTAAATCAGAGAAGGATCTTCAAGGATGTCATGCAGGCGCTGCATGCACTAAAGGTGTCACACAGGTGCAGACAGCATAGTGACTGAAAGCTGCCTCCCCCTGTGTGGTTCTGACCCGGGGCACTACTAGCTGACCAGTCCCGAGTGATCTGAGGGGCCTACTGGGTTCATTTTTGGTCCGGGGCAATTTTTTGATTTATAAACAATTAATAACACTTTAAAATATATTCTGTGTTTAATTGGTAGCCAGTGCAGTGACCTGAGGACAGGAGTGATGTTCTCGGTTCTCTTGGTTCTGGTAAGAGTTCTAGCTGCTGGATCTTCAAGGATGTCATGCAGGCGCTGCGTGCACTAAAGGTGTCACACATGCTCCGCTTTCCCGCAAAACACTGTGTTCGCCATGAAGGTCAGCTCAGGAGCTTCACATCCCCTTCTGAAGCGGCGAAATTTGTGGAATCCGAGCTTAAACAAGTTTAAATGGGTGTTGTTGGTTCTTTATAGCTTCTGGTGTGTTTCAGTGGCTAGGTTCTTTAACAGTTGGTTTTTGTTTTCCTCGTTCATTGCAGATGGTATTACATTGTGTATATATTCAAACAAAGTGCGGAGATGCTCAATAGGTGGTGTAATTTAGTAGTAGTATATACCACAGATACATTGTTATCTCTGTGCGCTTAGTGTTCCTGTCTATAAGGGTAAATACAGTGCTTCTCTTTTGTAGATGCTTAGTGAGTTTGGGTGGGATGTCTTATATGTGGTTGGTGGAATTGTGTTATTTTTTCCCCCAGGCTGTCACTATACATTTTTCCTTCTATCTTCAAACTTAGATGTCTGTAGTTCATAATGATGGAGCGGGGGTCACCTTTGTGTCTTGGAATGTTAAGGGGCTGGGTCACCCTGTTAAAAGAGGTAGGGTATTCTCACATCTAAAGTCTCTCAAGGCTGATATAATTTTTCTTCAGGAGACCCATATCAGTATGACACAGCAATGTAGACTCAGAGTTGACTGGGTATCCCAGGTTTACCAAGCTCCATTTACTTCTAAGGCCAGAGGGGTTGCTATTCTTTTTCGTAAATATATACCATTTCACTTAGAAACTATGGTGGCGGACCCACAGGGCAGATATATTATAGTCTCTGGCCATATTAACTCTTTTCCCTTAGCTCTGGTTAATGTGTATGGCCCTAATTTTGATGCTCCTGTTTTTTTTAAATAAATTGTTTGATGCTGTCCCAGTAGATAATTTTAGGAACATCATAATGGGAGGTGATTTCAACTGTTACCTAGACTCCTATATGGACAGGCTTTCTCAGAGTCCACCATCGTCACTAATGTCTGTCACTGTTTTGAACCAGTTGATGAAGTCTAGAAATATGGTAGATATTTGGAGGCTGCAGCATCCCACTCACAAAGATTTTTCATTTTACTCTCATGTACACAAATCATTTACTAGGATCAATTATTTCTTGGTAAATTCTGAACTTATTGGTAACATCGAAGACATCAAGTACCATAATATTTTGATTTCAGATCACTATCCAGTCACTCTTGAACTCCAATGTAATATGGCCAAAGAAAAATATAGATGGCGCTTTAACCCTCTTTTGCTTAAAGATCCACTATTTAATGAATATATTAATGCAAAGCTCAATGAATTCTTGGAGATAAATGATAATGGTGAGGTTTCAGATTGTACTATTTGGGAGACCCTGAAGGTAGTCATGAGAGGTCATATTATTTCATTTGAAGCACAAAAAAAAAAGAAATTCAACAACATTAGATTATTGGAAATTCAAACGGAACTTACAGCACTTGAAAAAACATACAGATCTTCTCTAGCACAATCAATTTATAATCAAATTTTAAAATTAAAATATGAATACAATTCAATTCTCAGCCAGGGTGTGGAAATCTATTTGCTTAAACTAAAATATAAATATTTTGAATTGGGGATAAGCCTGAAAGATTATTGTCCAGACAGTTAAAAGGGATACAATCTAAGCAAGCCATTCACAAAATTATTTCAAGTTCTGGAGAATTAATTACAGATCCAAAATAAATAAACAGTTGCTTTAGGGAGTTCTACTCTGACCTATATTCTTCTTCTCTTTTTGTCACTGAGGCAGATTTTAACCAGTTTTTTTGATAATCTGAAATACCACAATTGCCTGAGTCTTGCAAAGAAGAATTAAATGCTCCGATATCAGAAACGGATCTTTTAGAGGCTATCCAGGCTTTCCCATCAGGCAAAAGTCCTGGTCCGGACGGATTTGGGTGCGAATTCTACAAAGCTTTTAGTAGAAAACTCGTCCCCTATATGCTGAGGATGATAAATGACTCTATTAGGAATGCTAACTTCCCTAAATCTCTGTATGAGGCAAACATTATTTTATTATTAAAAAAAGGAAAGGTGGAGTCTGACCCTGCCTCTTATAGGCCAATAGCTCTCTTGAATTTCGATCAAAAAGTGCTGACCAAGGTATTACCGATTACACTGGGAAAGCATATCTCCAAAATAATTCATACAGATTAGACCGGTTGTATACCAGGTAGATTCCCATTTGCCAATACACACCTACTTCTTAACATTTTATACTCAAATAAACTAAAAGATAAAGAAGCCGCCATTCACTAACGGAGAGTGCTCTAGTCCATTTGACCTATGTCGAGGGGTTCATCAGGGGGACCCGTTGTCTCATCTTCTTTTTGATTTAGCACTTGAACCATTGGCCATAGGGATTAGGAATCATCCACATATACATGGTATTAAATCTGGTGATGTTGAGAGCCTAGTGAATCTGTATGCAGATGATTTGTTGGTATTTATATCTGATCCGGTGCTGTCTGTGCCTAATTTATTAAATTATATAGACGCTTTTAGTAAACTTTCAGGTTACTCAATTAACTGGACCAAAAGTTAATTCATAAATATTACCAATAACCTTAGTCCTACTTTTTTTTATTCTTTGCCATTTAAAATAGTTGAGGATCATTTCACATATTTAGGCCTTAAAATTCCAAAAAATCCAAAATATCTTTTTAAATTGAATTTTCTGCATATGATTGACAAATTAAAAGCAAATATTGAGAGCCGGAAGTTGATTCCCCTTTCGATGATTGGACGCACCAATGCTAGTAAAATGGTGATTTTACCATGTTTTCTATATTTATTCCAAAACATACCTATTTGCCTCCCCTCAGCCTTTTTTAAACAACTAGACTCAATTATGTGCTTTTGTTTGGGCCTATAAACCTCCCCGTATAGCAAGAAGACATTTACGTCATACAGCACTTGGAGGGTTAGGTCTACCGGTGTTTAAACAGTATTACTGGGCAGCTAACGCAAGGGTTCTCACTTACTGGCAGAAGGGAGCTATAGACCATTCAATTTCTGAGACTCCACTGTGACTAAGAATAGAGACCCAGTCTCTAACAAAAACTTCATTACCGGTCTTATTATTCTCTATGACAAATCCTTCCATCAAAACATTTGGCAATAATTTTATCATCAGAAACTCTTTGAAGATTTTGAATCAAATGAAAAGGTTTCTCTCCTTGCCTCTAGTTTCTACACATACTCCTTTTACATGCAACCATTTTTTTTGTTCCAGCTCAGTCAAATAAGGTATTTGCTACCTGGAGAGATAAGGGTTTATTGTGCATTAAAGATTTTTATACAGACAACAGTTTTGTTTCTTTTGCCCAGGTTAAATCAAGATTCAATCTTCCTTCTTCCCACTTTTTTCGATATTTGCAGCTTAGGCACTATTTTAAAAAAAACATCATCTGAACCAAAAGAACATATTTTTTTATGACTTGCTCACATCCCCTCCTGACACCAGACATTTGGTGTCTAGTTTCGTTTCTGTATTATCATCATCATCTAATACCACTTCCTTAAAGGATAGTTGGGCTAAAGATTTGGGGGTTGCAGTCATGGATGATATGTGGGAGAAGAGCTTATCCAGTATTCATCGTTGCTCAATTAATTCCAGGTATAGACTCATTCAGTTTAAAATATTACATAGGTTTTATTTTTCTAAAACTAAACTGAACAAAATCTATGCTTCTGTTTCCCCTATGTGTGATAGATGCCATACTTCAGAAGGTTCCTTATCTCACTTAATATGGTCCTGCCGTAAGTTATTAATTATTGGGCTAGCATCTTCAACTGGTTCTCAGAGGCATTTGAAGTGGGTATTCCTCCAGATTATAAACTGGCTATTTTTGGCTATTTCGATAATTCTGTCTCTTTGTCATCTGCACAGCAGCAAGCCTTATTGGCGGGTATGGTTGCAGCCAAAAAAGTTATACTATTATTATGGAAATCACCAGTTGAGCCATGCTTTAAGAGATGGTTAAATGAGATGTTATTTATAATAGAAATGGATCAGATATATTGCAAAGAATCTATAAAAGCACCAAAACGCTTTTGTAGTGTGTGGGGACAGGTTCTGAACTATTTGGAGCGGGCCCAGCCAACATCAGCCCTGCCTTGAATTATACACTATGTTGATGTATTACTTGTTAACCTATTTATAACTCATACATTTCTGACAGCCTAAATATCTTATTTTTATTTTATCTATTTATTTTTTTTATTATTATTTATTTATTTTTTATTTTCTTAAATTAATTTTTCTATTTAGTTTATTATGGTGGCGTACAGGTGTGTACGTGTTCTATTTTAGTTAGGTCTGTGTTTGTACATTTTTTCAAGTGTGTATCGGTCTTTAATTTCTGTGTTTTGTTTTATGTGATTTCAAAAACAAAATATAAAAAAAAAAAAAAAAAAAAAAAAAAGCTGCAAATTCATTACATTTTTCCACAGACAGTAGTTCTGGGTTTACCGGTGATGGTGGGTTTCTCAGCGGATGAAATATTGTGAATAATGAGCGGGCATTGTTAGGGCTTTTACTAATGATCTCAGAGAAGTAGGTATGTCTGGCCTTTCTATGTGAATTTGTGAATTTTAGTGTGCCTCCATTTACGCTCAGCCTTTCTGCACTCGTTTTTCTTGTATTTTACCTCTATGCTGCATCGCCATAGTGCTTTCTTCTTACCAGATACAGCTTTTGTTTTCAAAGGGGCCAAACAGTCAATAAGACTCAGAGCTTTGGAGTTCAGGTTCGCAAGAGCACTTTCAGGAGAGTGAGATATTATGCACTGTGTTTTTGACATAGCCTCCAAAAACAGCTCCTTTGTGTTCTCAGTAAAATATCTTTTCTTCACACTGACAGACCTGATTTGAACAGCTGGAGTGGTTTCAATATTAAAAAAGACACAGAAGTGGTCAGAGATCCCTAAATCTTTCACAGATATAGATGATGACCAAGTCCAGTGTGTGCCCATGGTTGTGGGTAGGTCCATTCACAGCTGGGACAGACCAAAGACAAGTATTACAATCTGAGGTGTACCTTTTAGCACAGTACTTAGATACTCAATAGAAAGGTAGTCACCAAATACTGCATGCTTGCATTGAAATATATTTTTAAACAGGGCAGCTATTCAACCACTTTTTCTGTTTTCTCTACATACACTATTAAAACTATAGTTTTATTGGGTTCCAGATCTGACTGATGTCTAAGGACATACTTTAGGTTGGAAATATTAACACCATCTGTTGTGTACTCCCTGTTTTTTCTATTTCTGATAAGTACTGGAATGGGAGACATTACAGACTCACAGGGTCCAAGAAAACATGCACTGCTGACATTATCACTGTAGCAGCATGACAACAATACGACTTGTTTGGCTGAAAATCTGCCCAGTGTACAGAAAATGTTCTGAACAAGTGATGCATCATTAAATAATAATTAAACTATTTGAATAATAACTAATCTGATCATAATATCTGACTTTTATTTACAGAAAACACACATAATGAAACAATACCAACGCATATTTACTATTTTCTCCAGGGGAAGCAGTAAAAGGTCCTGATATACGTCACATTCGTGTATCATATGGAACGTCATTGGGCTCTAAACGTGTGGACACATGCGCATTAACACCTTATTAAAAATTTGCATGCTAACACAAAATTTTGTTGTGATAACGTGACCAAAGATTACACGTTTACACGCTTCTTAAGGTTTTTGTCAAATAGATGCAGCTAATGTTTTAAATGGGTGTCATAAATTCACTTCTTTCAGCCTGAGGGTTCTCTACCAAAACCTTTAAACACCACCAGCTCTTCAAGTGAGACGGAAGAGAACAGGCAGATTACATTTAATTACACCTACTAACTTTAAGATCATTTCTTTGAACAATTAAGCCTCCACTGCACCATCTCATGAATATTGCAAATACATGAATATTATTGCTGTCCAAAGAAAAACATGTATCTCTCAAAATAGTAACTTTACAGGAGAAGGAAAAGACCTTCTTAACCTTCAGTAGAAGTCAGTGTGAGAATATTTTAATTCAGAGGAATTCTGGAACATTTCTATTGGTCATTCGTCACGAGATTTACACACAGTGTGAAGGACATCTCACAGATGATATAGTAAACTAAACATCCACAGCAACAACATACAGAGTACTATGTTAATGTATTCATTCTGCAAGCTGGAATGACCTGTGTGACTGAGAATCACTTTAGATACAGCAAGCACATTGTTAATGACCACTGTGTTAATGTACATCAAGGAGCCAAAAAAAAAAAAAATAATGAATACATTTCCTCTCTGTGTGAATATTTCAAGGCTGTAATTGTGATCCCTTTTATGGCATTTAAACTCTGCAATGTATGGAATAATACTGTCACTGTCAAATCCTACAGTGCATATGTTTAAATATTAGAGCCTTTTACCTGGAAGAATGCAGTAGAGTTTATTTTAAGCATTTGATGGCAGATTCTACCATTTACACAATTAATCCATACTTTTCAGAATATTTCTGAAAATATTTAAATATTAAATATTACACCTAATTATTAAAAGAAAAAAAAAGCTGTGAAACCTGGAGATATTCTTCAAAACTACAGTGGTCTGGTATTGGTTTGATTTAACCCTGATATTTAATATATATTGATATGATATTTAACCCTGAGTTTAATATCTAAGATTTCTTATGAGTTTTCAACGCTATTACTCCTAATTCCTACAGTAAATACACATAAATATATAAAACTATATAATGTAATATATGTATGTTGTATTTTATATAATGTATATTGTTATATCTGCACAACCTGGAATCTCTATGACTGTCAGAGAGGCAAGTTATTTTCAACATTTGACGAGACATTATTTAAAATGACATTTGTTTTAGGAGATTAAAGGTATTTTCTTATTTTTGCCAGCCAGTGTTTCACATTTATTTTGTTTACAAGAAATGCAACTTAAATAACCATAAATAGTTAGTGTGTTTCCTTCAATTATTTTACAATCAAAGATATGCACCGATTCATTGGAAAATATCTCAGCTTTAATACATTTAGCTGTGTTAGTAAACTATGGAAAAAAGAAAAATAATCATTCATTAATCATAATTGAGGAAAGGTTTCTTTGGATCGTGATACTGATTTGAGGTCATATCGCACAGCCCTAGCACTGGAAAATCTCTGCTGAACAACAGCCAACTGAAGAGGTCCGCGTGGACGTGCTGGACCACATGCCAAAATAAAATGTTTATAAAGAAGACACCAGGTGTAAATTTCCACTGTACACTGGGAAAACACATGAGTACTGTGACAAGTGCAAGGTCCACTACTGCTTCATTCCACAGTGAAACTGCGTCAAACAGCCCACAGGCAATGACTCTGAAATATGGACTGGCATACATCCTGTACAGACACAGGATACAGTTCAGAATAAAAACTAAAAAAGCACTGGAATTACTGTTCAAAATGCACTTCACAAAAGAAAAGTGTAGAGTTTTTCAAAAGCTCATTAATATATATATATATATATATATATTACCAAATATGAGCACAAAGTGATCAGATAGTGATAGGTTTTTCTCCTTGGTTAACTGTTAAACAAAGTTGTTTTTTTCCTCGATGAGAAATAATCAAACAAAACATGAATAAAACAAAGCATATAGTCTTTAGTTTAAAAAGGAAAAACAAACAAACAAAAAAGGCCAATTCAGATTTTAAAGCTTTCTTTTACAACAATAAAAATAAAAAACCCAGAGAAAACACCCCACACTCCTCACAGACAGTCACCCGGAGGAAACCCACGCAGATACAGGGAGAACACACCAGACTCCTCACAAATAGTCACCCGGAGGAAACCCACGCAGACACAGGGAGAACACACCACACTCCTCACAGACAGTCACCCGGAGGAAACCCACGCAGACACAGGGAGATCACACCACACCACATATGGATTTCTTTGCAGTGGTGGTGATAGGAATGTCTGCAAATCATATATATTTTATTTACTATCTATACTGATATGTTAATTTGTATATGCTTGGAAAGAAAGTATAGACACTTTTAAAGAAAAACACTTCAGACCACATGGAGCATTTCAAACCATTTGTTACATTGCAGAATTACTTAGATGCGGACTTACAAAAAGTTAAAAAAAAATTGGTGCACCCCTCCATCTGGACATGTTTATATAAATAAATTGTAAAAAAAATCGTACAAAATTTGATTTTGTAACCGTCGGTTGTCTTGTTTTGTGAACGATTTCGAAATCAGTGTAATTTTAAACATTTTTATGGTAAATATAGAATTTTATTGGCAAATTGTATTGCTTGTAAACTACTGTATATGTAAATATTACACCAAATTACTGTAAAATGGATTACAGTATAATGAATAATTACTGTAAAAAACCATTAAATACTTTGTAGTTGATCTACAGTGAAAAAAATAAGTTTGTATCCAAGTATTTACAAGTTTGTAACAGTATTTACTTGTGTACAGTGGGTACTCTAATTTGATTTACAGTCATGAACAGTATGTTTTACAGTAGATTATTGTCAACTTTTTGCCAGTTATTTACTGTAAATTCTACATGAGGATGATTTCTCAGCAGTGAACCACAAAGAGAACTTTTAACCCAGTGTTTCTGCATGTGTTCAGTTGAGTCCTCAAAAACATTTCAAACTCCATTAAGTGGCATCTGAGCTGTGTGTAGAAACACTCCATGTTTAATCTCCTACTGAAACACTGTTGATCTTTCAGCATGCACAGCATTTACTCTGTCACCCACACCTCCAATCACTCTTTGTTCTCTGTGCAGTGCACATTGTAGATCCCATTCACCTTTAAACAACATAAACTTCTCAGAGGACACAGCAATAGTGGGCCTCATTTCAGATGGTGATGAAGAAGCCTGCAGGAATGAGGTGGAATGACTAGGTCCTGGCACTTAACACCTCTAAGACAAAGGAGATCATCTTCAGGAGAACAAAGCAGCCAGACCACCCCCACCTCCACATATTTGGAGAAGCAGTGTGGAGAATGTGAAGTTCCTGTGTTCACATAAACAAACACCTAACCTAGTGTCCTAACCCTACTGACTCCCCCATCTTTCCTGACCACATCACCCCCATAAACTAGGACCTTACTGTCAGGTCTGCAGCAGGTAGTTCCCCTCCACACCAGCAGAGGTCACTCTCTCCAGAATACCATGGTAGTGTTAATCAGGTTCCTGTTGGCGGTCATATTGTGTGTGTATATATATAAAGCACATGGTGCAGTAGGTTCTTTGTGAAGTCTTGTTCTTGGTTCTGTTCTACGATTCGGAGCGACATATATATCTTGTGATCTTTTCTCCTGGTTTTGACATTCTGCTTTGGTTTTTGTTTTATGAGTTTGGGGTTGTGTTTTTTGGATAGTCTGTCTTGATCTTTGAAATGTTTATTTGGTATTGACCTGGATTGTTTATGACTACGTATTTGGATTATTAAACCTGCACTTGACTGCCTTTTTTCTGTGGCAGTGATCATCTGTGACACTTACACTTTGAATGTGTTCATTCTGTTCATTTGCAGTCAGTGAACACTCACTCACATACAGAGAACAACTCTATGCTCTGTCTGTTCTGTAGTGTCTACTTCACAGTAAGTGCAATGACACTTTAAAGCAGCGATATTTATTACTCGTAACTGTTATTAATGTGTATTCTGCTTCTAGCACTTTCTGATGGACATACAAACTGCTCCTTATTTACACAGTAACTCAACCTCTCAACTGTTGGTGAGAACTGTAACAGAACATATGCTGTAACCTTGAATCTGGAAATCACTACCCATCCTACAGTTTATGTAAAACTAATATTGTAAATATCTACCTCAAAGATTTATGTATTATATTGCTGCCTATTCTGCCGTCCATGTAAATGTGTAAGCTCTGCTGCTTGGGAAGGCTGTAAACGAGTTTTCGTTATACTCACACATAATAACTCACGTAAACTAACAGTAAAGACTCTCGTTTCTTACCTCTTACTATGCGTGTTCTCCAGTGGAAAAGCTCCTATTGGACTGAGGACACTGTCTTTATGAGGAATGTCCAATCAGAGACAAGCTGTTATTAAACTCCAGCCAATCGTATCTCAGGGGGCGGATGTGAGGCCGGAATAGTGGGCCCTGCGTCGTCCAACCAGAATCACGGTCATTTTGAACTGAGAAAAAAAGTCTTCATTCATTGCACTGTAGAGGCGTCACTCAAACACCAGCTCTCTTCTGATTGGACAGACGCACTGCGTTGGCCGGACTCGTTTGAATAACGTTCAGTTCTGCTCAAATGTTCGCTGCTCCGCGATCAGACGCGTCCGTTCTGCACGAGAGCTGTGTTGGAGAGAAATCAGGACCTGTTTTTACTGAAGGTAAATGTTTTTACTGTGTTTTACACGCCGTTTATACCGTGTTTTACTGAAGACCCAGCTAACAAAATTACGTTCTCCGAACGTTCCATTTTGGTTGTGGTAACGTTGCACTAGAATGTTCCCTCAACGTGATTTTGTCCATTTTTTTAACGTTCACATAACGTTATTGTCAAGTTACAAAAACGTTCTGGGAACATTACCTCAACATTATTTCCATCAGTAATTTAACATTCTAGGAATGTTCTTAGAAATTTCCCATAATGTTCTGTTTTGGTTATTGGTTATTACACTAGAATGTTCCCTCGACACTGGCGACACTGTGCCGCCCTTAATTATTATCATCAACATCAAAAAATAAACTTTAGGGGGTCTCCTTAAGCTCCACCTGCAAAGTAAACAAACAGATTTATTAAGTATTCCTTTGTATATATCAGTTCATATAAAGCATTATTCCAATCTACCCAAGCCATTTGGTGCAGCTAAAACACAGCATTTTTTTAAGTTACACAGCAGTTTTTGACGCATAACGCACTACACATCTATCTCTTGACAAGCAAGCCAGAGAGGGGGAGAAATGGAGGAGAGGAAAGAAAGGCAGATTAAACTAGCTAATAATATGTTAGATAGGTTTTACAGTTAAACATTTAGAATTTTTTTTTCGGTGTGGCACATACTACCTATTGAATGGAGCCTGTTATTTAAGATTTAAAATAGTGCTGTCAAGGCTAATGTGTTCATTTTTAAAACGGATTAATCATATTTTATATTTCTAAATTATCATATATATCATATGTATGTGTATGTATATGTATATATATATATATATATATATATATATATATATATATTACTGAGGAGACTTTCTACAGGTGTGTAATGCGCACTGCACAGATTGACATGTTGGTTTGCGAATGTGCAAGTTCTATACAAGTGTGCGAATGTGTTTTCAAAAGAGAGACTGGCCCTTAAAAAATTGATATGATCCAGATTGGCCCCCTTTAAAAAATGTTTGGAGACCCATTCCTTGAAGTATGACATGTTTCTTTAAACAAATAAAAAGAAAAAAATCTATTGATGACCAATTATGTGACTTACCCTTGTTCCCATGTTCGGTGCATATTTTAAGGTGTCCCCAATACACTCTTCAAAAACCTTAGACGCCCCCTTGGGGTGCATGACCCACCAAGCCTCTAAAACACAATAAACAAATTGTACAAAGCTGTGCTTTTCATAGAAACTTATCTATTTCTTATTGTTTTGTTTCCAATGTATATGTACTCATGCCATTATACATGTTACAGCTATGAAGCTATGGTATCTAAAATACATCTGTGACAAATTAATAGTAATTTAACCCCTTATAAAATCCAGGCCTTTATTTTTATTATTTAATTATTTTTCCATTTTCCGCCTGAAATTACATACTCAAATCTGGAAGCTTCCTGCTCAGTCAGTGAATAAACTACAGGCAGTATCATGATTGAATTTTACAGAAAGCCGTTAATTTGTAAGAATAACCATTTAGAGGTATTGAAATTTATCTTAAGTAACCAAAATCTGATCAAAACTATCTAGAACATAGGCTTTTCTTTGAAGTTGATACTTCCTACTGATTTGAAGTTATTCGCTGGAGTAGACAGTGAGCAGGTGGCCTCTTCAATTGTCCCTTTGGAGTCTCTAAAGCTCACCATAAGGAAAATTATTACTTTACTGCAGAAATACAGAATATTTATCTTGTCTGCACCTAAATCAATTTCTTACAATGTAGAAACTAGTCTCATGTACCTCTCCTAGTGACCTTTTACCCTCACAAAACAAGAAAAAACTTTATGGTGTATTTTTTTCCGATTTATCTAGTTTATTTCTGGTGTTTACACGTGTTTCTAAACCAGTTTTATCCCTTTAAATGCCAGAGGCATTGGGAGTCGGGAGTTTCACCTTGATTGGCTGTAATGTGAGGCAACCTCCCTCACACCCCTTCCTGTATTTAAATGGCATCAGTGGGGGAAATGCATCTAGTAAAAAAATCTAAGCTTTGAAAACATGTTTGTCTTGGCCATTGTTTGTTGAACTTGAGGCTGCCAAATATATCTGTTTGAATCTCTCAAAGCGTCTGGGTCTGTTCCTCGCTGACAACTAAAGCGTTCTGCTGAAATATGGGTCTGTGTTGGTCCTTCCCTCCTTGTGTGTGCATCACCATAACTCTGCCCGACTGGTCTACAGACTTGATTAACGTGATGTTGGAAAGCCGAGAGACTAAGCTTCCCTTAGTGTCTGTATGCTTCTCACAAGCTCAGATCTCATCCTCATCTTTCAAAGTGTACCTTATCTCAAACATTGTAAAACACGTATGTAAGAAAACATACAAAGAACGTTCATGTAACGTTCACATGGAACGTGGGGGATCATATTTTTTTTTGTAATTATTTATTGTATTTTTATTGGCAATAATCTACACAAACATGAGGATTACTAATGAACGGTTTGAGGGAAATACTCATTTTTGGTCTCGTTTTGAAGCGCTGGTATACATTTTGTGTTCGTGGCTTCTGAGTTCTTCAGGCTTCAAGACGCAACGGTTTTGGGGTTTATTTAAGGATGAGCTCTGACGTTTGGAGTAACCATTTCTTTCGGATTTTATCTTTTAGACAACGCATTACAGTATAATCCTCATAATCATGTGAGTCTGCCCGTTCAGTGATGTATGTAAACATTAACGTAAATGTGGTTCCGCAAAAATTTTGAATACATATAACTGCTCCCAATTGTTTTTTTTTTTGTTTTTTTTTTTTTTTTACAAACAAGATCACACTGTTACTGATGTTTGTCAAGCTTTTATTAATCTTCCATTCCACTTCAAACACTGTGAAAAACTGAAATAAAAGAAATATTGCCCTTTATAATAATAAACACATTACTAGTTTTTCTTACAGTGAAATCCCCTTAACTATGACTACTCAATTAGCCACGTAGCCTTTTCATTACAACAAGTTGTTCATGACATATTAAACCCCACTAAACAATGAGTCACATGAAGGCATAAGGAATAACAGTCACATACCATATGCACCTTCTGAACAGAAATTTAGGAGTTGTTACAGTCCTTTAACGCTGAATTGTCTCTCTTCAGGAACAACACTTCAGTCCTCGTGTATCTCCTGCCGGTAGTTATAATAAAATTAGCAGTCATAATTTTCTTCCACCAACCCAACTGATCACATGACCACAGTAAATCTTCCATTCAATGTTAAGTTATCACTACTGGTTTGAAAAGCAGAGAGCATTATCATTCAAAACTATGCAAATCAAATATGAAAACTGCAAAACATTATTTCAGTATAATCTCTCAGCACCACACATCAAACATTTCTGTGCAAAAGTTTCTGAATTATTTGAAAAATCACACATTTATCTGCGACAACTACATATACTGTAGCTAGATGATTAATATTTATTCATAACAACTGTCCTGGCAAGGTAGCTAGACTTCGACCAAAAATACTTATTTATCGAATATTACATATTAGCAAAATCAATGAAAGAGACTTGACGCTTAAATTTGGTACACTGACCGTCAACTTTGGACCTGTAATACTTGAGATATACTCGCGGATATAAACAGTGCATTTTGTTTTTCTTTGGCTATGTGGCTGTTAGCGCACACACAAATATTTTTTTTACTTCATGACTAATGCAGAGTTGAGTTAGCTAGCAAGATAGCTAATGGTAAATAGCCGTTAACTTATGTTTGCTGTTAAACTAAAATCAATTTTAACTTGAATTTATCAATTAAAATAGCTAAAATGTACTAAATCCATTGGATGTATTTATAAAATGCTCTACAAACCTCGCACAAATCTCATAAAACAGGTAATAACATCAACAACATTATTTTATTCCTCATTTCTTACCTTGCCTGTAGAGGGTCCTGCCTGGAAAGTACCAGACAAAACTGGATCCATCCGATAAAACTGGTTCCTCTAACCGTCAAAACTCTATAACCTTGGCAACAGTATGCAAATGGTCTGCCCGGAGCAAAATATGTTATTTCTCCTAACAGCGGTTTTTATTACATTTCAGGTGGGAAACTTTAGGAAAAGTAAAAGATAAAAAGTAATAGATTATCTTAAATATATTATTGAAATGGACAAAAAATGTATGTAGTTGAACACAATCAATGGATCCACATCTTTCAATGTGTATCTTATCTCAAACATTGATGTAAAACACGTATGTAAGAAAACGTTAAAAGAATGTTCATTTAACGTTCACATGGAATGTTTCAGATTAACACTGGGAGAACTTTTATCGATCAGAGAGAGATTTTTACACGCCGTTTATACAGTGTTTTACTGCAGATAAAGATCAGAGAGAGAATTTAGTCCACATCTGAACATATTTCAATCAGTTAAACATTTAAAGTTAACTCTGATATCCAACAAATGGATTTAAAAACTTAACAAAACAGATGCCTAGCTATTGCTGAATTTACCATTAATTCCATGCTTAAGAGTGGTGCAAGCAACAAAACCAGGCAACATACCTGCATTGCTTTCATTTATTCATGTATTCATTTACTTATTCTCCCAAAAAGAGCCAAGGCCACTGTCGATTTAACTGACGATTTTTTGTCATACAAAAAATTGCGATTAATGATTTTATTTATTTATACCCCCAGGATTTTAATAGGCCTTTATGGTTAATAATAATAACAATACCTTTGGATCAGGCAGGTGTTTCAATAATAAGACTCAGTTTTTGTAAGAGCCTTTGTTCATGTAAAAGTGTATGTGATGTTTACCAGAATTCTAATGAACTACAATGGGCTTCTTCAGTGTCATTGTTAAGCTTTCTCAGGCCTCACAGAGCACACAGACCAATGGTCTCAGAGAGAACCAGCTTCACAATTTCATCATTATTAATTATAATATTTTACTTTAAACATCAATATTTCTTTAATTTATGTAACTCAATGTTTAATACTTAAGTCAATGTATTAGTCATTTAGATCCGTCACCACCTTTCCTTCACAACAGACAAGAAGCTGCTCGCTGACTACTTTTGTAGATGAGATTGTATTTTCCAATTCTTGAATTCCTTTCTTGTTCTTTTTCTCCCCATCATTTTGGAGGTGTTTGAAATTCAGCATTGACGAGTCTGGAGACTGGAGATTGGTGTGGAGTGGAGTTTATTTACACATACACAGGATCATGTATGAGCACAACTGGGTGATTTCATTCTATCTCAGGATGATCAGAAGTTTGGAAACTGGAGGTTCTGAGGTTTCCTCACGTGCATGCAGAAAAGCACGGGCACAGCTTGGTCATCAGTTTGTCAGTCTATAGCCAGTTCGTTCTGTGCCCAATTCAGTCTGTTCTCAGTTGTCAGTCCAATCTTTTCCCAATCCAGTCTGACACCAAATATTTTAGAAGGGCCTTATATATTCTGGAGAAAATTGGGAAAGGAATAGAAGTAAGAAGAGGAGTTTGAGGTGGGGTAAGAGCATTGATGAGAATAAGGAAGTGGAGAAAGAGGTGTGAGAGGAGTGGTATCATGTAAAAGGGGGGGAATGATGGGTGGGAACGGGGGATGGGATTGAGAGGTATAACAAAAGGTCACACAAAGCTGCAAAAAGACCATATAGTTTCTCTCAGAGGTATGCCAGCTCTCTTTCTCTGGTGTGGCATCATCTACATTAACAAGGATGTCAGGAAGAAAGTTCTCTGTACTTTTGATCATTTTACACTATCCCAGGTTTTATTCCTGATTCTAATAGAGGCAAGTCTTCAATGCATGGGTGACAGCTGAAATATAATTGGCAGGTTTCTGCATTAAACACCACTATGTATGACTGGTATCACATTTTGTATAGTCAAATATTTGGTTTTGTGTATATTTGATCAAAACTGATCAATGCATCTCATATGGCTCTCATGGCACTTTATGCCTACACAATATAACAGGTTTTTCATGCTTCCTGTAAATTACGTACAAAATGAGTTGTATGCATCTTTTCACTGTAATTCTAAGTCAAGATTTAGGGAATCATTCATTTAAACAGTCCTAGTGCCTGTGAAACTATGTTCCACACTGTTGTAGTAAAAACAGAGTGTCTGTGGTTTGTACGTGCTGTGTTTTGACTATAATTAAGACGACACTGAACAAAAAGTAGTCAAATGTAAATGCTGAGGGGGAAAAACAGTTTCAGCCAAAGCACAATCACACACCAAATACAAATGGTGCTCAAAAAAGGATCAAGCTCCCAGCAACATTAGAAAAATATCGCAGCTTTAATACTGGAGCATGTTTACAGCACCAGCCGCGTCACTGAACTATGAGGGTCAAAAATACAACAACAAGTAATTGTAATTGTGTTAGATCATGGTAAAATTAACCATAATGTTGATTTGTGCTCATATCGCCCAGCACTAGTTTATACCACTAGTTTTACAGAAGATAAAGATCAAAGAGGGACTGTAACATACCGTTTATACCATGTTGTCCTGAAAGGAAGTGTGTGTTAAATATCAGAAAGAGACTGTCTCATGCTGTTTAATATATTTTTTTTAACATTAAAACTCTGTTTCTGTCTCTTTCTTTCTCTGGATCTTTAGTCTTTTATTGCAGAGCAGAATGATCCAGGAAGAAAAGAGCAGAGTGCTACATATTTCAGAATTTTTTATTTATAAAGCACTGTATACAGTTGGTGTTTGCACAAAAATTGCACAGAATTCTGGGTATTAGCAACAAGTGGGTGCTGCTGAAACAAAAGTGACAGGAAAAGATTGGTCAGAGCCACGTGGGACTGTTGGGGGGGGGGATTCAAATGGCAAAATCCATCTTCTGGTTACCATGAGAGCAAAATAAACAAAGAGAACTGTTTAGACAAGGAGCATCCTCTGAATAATGTGAATTTTATTATCGCTCCTCCACCCACAATATTCCTTCTGGTCATGGGAATAGAACCAACCAACATTCAGAACTATGAAAACAGATAGGAATGTTGCTCGATTCTTGCACCATTAGGCAACACTGGCTTATTTTTGATGTTTCAGTTACAGTACTGAAGGTGGAACTGACTACACATTCAGCAGAATATTGGTCGCCAGGGGAGAGTGAATTTAACTAATTTGTTTTTGTGTCTTCTTTTTCTTCCAGGACAGAAGAACATCTCTTTGGATATTTTCTCTGGCTCCTGTTGTCCAGGAGTTCTTGAGTGGAACTCTGGCTCCTGAGTTCCACAGTTCTTCCACTGGTGTATCAAGAATAATTTCCAAGTGGAATACAACACAATATTGAGATCAGGAGGGATTGAATGTGTGGATATGGAGGGCAGAAGCTCCAGTTCTCTGAAAACATGCTTGGTTCCTCCCCACACATCTGACAGAAAAACTCAGATGAGTAAACACAAGCGGAAAACTCATGATTGTGCAGAGTGTGGGAAGAGTTTTAGTGTACAGAGTAGTCTCCAAAAACACCAGCGCATTCACACAGGAGAGAAACCGTATCACTGTTCAGAGTGTGGGAAGAGTTTTACTGAACAGAGTGGTCTCCAAGCACACCAGCGCATTCACACAGGAGAGAAACCGTATCACTGTTCAGAGTGTGGGAAGAGTTTTACTGTACAGAGTAATCTCCAAACACACCAGCGCATTCACACAGGAGAGAAACCGTATCACTGTTCAGAGTGTGGGAAGAGTTTTACTGTACAGTGTAGTCTCCAAAAACACCAGCGCATTCACACAGGAGAGAAACCGTATCATTGTTCAGAGTGTGGGAAGAGTTTTACTGAACAGGGCAGTCTCCAAAAACACCAGCGCATTCACACAGGAGAGAAACCGTATCACTGTTCAGAGTGTGGGAAGAGTTTTACTCAACAGAGTAATCTCCAAACACACCAGCGCATTCACACAGGAGAGAAACCATTTCACTGTTCAGAGTGTGGGAAGAGTTTTACTCAACAGAATATTCTCCAAACACACCAGCGCATTCACACAGGAGAGAAACCGTATCACTGTTCAGAGTGTGGGAAGAGTTTTACTGTACATAGTCATCTTCAAAAACACCAGCGCATTCACACAGGAGAGAAACCGTATCACTGTTCAGAGTGTGGGAAGAGTTTTACTCAACAGAATAGTCTCCAAACACACCAGCGCATTCACACAGGAGAGAAACCGTATCACTGTTCAGAGTGTGGGAAGAGTTTTACTGAACAGAGTAGTCTCCAAAAACACCAGCGCATTCACACAGGAGAGAAACCGTATCACTGTTCAGAGTGTGGGAAGAGTTTTACTGTACAGAGTAGTCTCCAAAAACACCAGCGCATTCACACAGGAGAGAAACCGTATCAGTGTTCAGAGTGTGGGAAGAGTTTTACTGTACAGAGTAGTCTCCAAAAACACCAGCGCATTCACACAGGAGAGAAACAGTATCACTGTTCAGAGTGTGGGAAGAGTTTTACTGTACAGAGTAGTCTCCAAAAACACCAGCGCATTCACACAGGAGAGAAACCGTATCACTGTTCAGAGTGTGGGAAGAGTTTTACTGTACAGAGTAGTCTCCAAAAACACCAGCGCATTCACACAGGAGAGAAACCGTATCAGTGTTCAGAGTGTGGGAAGAGTTTTACTCGTCGGAGTTCTGTTCGAAAACATCACTGCGTTCACCCAGAACAGAAGCAGTAGCACCGAGCGAGAGATTAATGCGATTGGGTCACATTCAGTGTAAAACTATCCTTAAAGCTGAATTGTGGTATTCTTGGGGATATGGAGACGTGTGATTGAACTGTGATAAAAGATGCCACTGATCGTTCATGGAATTTTGTTTATTATTTTCAAGTTGTGGCTTCAGAACTGTTACAGATCATTATTTTCCTCCTCGGTCACTATTGTGTTCTACTGTGCCCCAGTTAAAGATTATTTGACTCTGTATTGAGCTTCCACTGTTTTCCAAAAGAGTTTGAACTTTGTCTTGAGTCGTTTAACAAAATAAGATGAGATTGTTTCACTTTAAGCAGTCACACGATATTCAGCAGACATAGCTTTTAGTAGCAACAAAATTATCAGTAAATCACAGAGAAAAAGGACGTTGAAAGTCGGGGCAGTTCCCTCATTTCAGTGGAACAACTACACTAAACCACAGACACGGTCCGGGAATCGGCAGCACCACACACAGCCCAGCACACCACCCATCCAGTCTGACCCAGAGGAGCCTGAGGGGATCATCCAGCAAACGGATGAGGGACATGGGTACAGTGTGGAGTTGACAAACTGTCATGTTGTCATTGTCAGACCTTGATGCAGATGAGGAGACAGCTGACAAGGAGGTCCTGCAGGGGCTTTGCAATGCTCTGGAGCACAGCCGGGACTCAGGGCAGCTTCTCCTGGAGCTGGGGGAGGAGACAGTTCTGGCCGTCTGCCATATCATCACCATTCGTCCTTATTTCTGTGGCTGGACTGTATACACTTGGAAGGTTAAAGATCTGCGTTGGTGGAGCAATTTCTTTCTCAGAGAACAGGAGCCATGGAGCTGGGTTATCAGGACCTCAGCACATATCAAAAAAGACTATATTCTGATTGCCATGAAGGCCAAGCCTGCTTATCACTGCGGCAAGATAAGTGTACAGTGGAGGCACTCCCAACCAACTGTTTATTGTTTATATACAACTGCTGTAGTAAGTGCCTTCTCAGTGTTAGAGGTTGGGGTGTTTTAAGCTTTGCTTTAATGTAAATGATACAAACACCTCAGTTATTAGAACTCAATGTTTAATCTTAGCATATTATCTTATTATTGCTGTCCCTTTGCTTCTGTATCATTTGTGAATATCTCTGCTGTGGGATTAATAAAGGAATCAATCAATCAATTTTTACACCAGGTAAGACAGAAATAGCAAGCAGTGATGATTTAAAATGCACTCACAATTGATAGCTATTTAAGAACAGCTTGGCGATGCTCTAAACTGTTATTTCATTTTGCTAGCTACTAGAGACTTCATCAGAACGTATTCTTACTTTAATATCCATGCAGATTTCTTATAAGAGTAGTGTGTAAAATACAGTTTAGAAATAGACATTTGTAAATAATCTACTTAATTCCTTTAGTTAACACTTGTGGAAAGCATTTATTATAAAAGTTCAGAGCAGGTTGAATTAACATGATTTGGCCCATTTTCATTTTGCTTCTAGGTCTATAGTAGACTCCCTCAAGTAATATTACACTTTCCTGTGTGCAAACTTTATCATAATGATTAACTTTACAATAAGGTTACCTTAATTAATGATTTTTAATACAGTTATAGGCATCAATAAATGGTTTTAGACAAAGTAATGTCTCAGTGCATATATATAATTCTTATTTTCATTTATATGCATGTATATATAAATGCACATCATTAACACTAATCACTGTGCTTGTCTGACTAACTTGTACCTAAAAAGAGTCAAACGAGTCATCTGTTTAAGAAAAATAAGGATTGATTCACTTGGGGAAATTATTTCTCTGCACTTGACCCATCCGTGATCTTGAACACACACTTGTGAGCAATTCTTCACAAACACTAGGGGCAGTGAACACACACAACCGGAGCAGAAGGCTGTGACCACCTCGGCAGTTTGGGGATCTAGGTGCCTTTCCCAAGGGCAATGCTCAGCCATGGACAAATCTTACCTTGGTGCTCCCGGGAACTGAACCAGCCTCAAGCTCACTTCTCTAATCTTATGCCCATGGCTGCCCCCCTACAAGTGCTGTGTTGGTTTTACCCAAATGTGAATCTATGTCCTAATCCACCTAGAATTTATACAAGGATGTTACTAATATAAAATTACCACTAGGTTTGTCTTTCAATTTTTCAGTCCTTCCATCATTCATCTTAATGTTTTGAAACATGATAGATTGCCAATTTAGATATTATTACTGTGACATGTGACCGATGTGATAGTGACTGGTGTTTGGTGCTTCTAGTTTTAAAAATTAAACAAATAAAAAATTAACCCCAGAATATGAATGTGATATCTTTATGGTTTGGAACCTCAAAAAGGCATAAAAAAAAAAAAAAAAACATGGAGAACAATTAAAAAGATCATTAATACATTAATTTGTCTCTAACCACTGTCCATAGCCTACCAGGAGTCACCCTGTGTAAGGCGGGAACACACACTGGAGGGGGTGCCAGTTCTTCACAGGGCGACACACACACAGTCACTCACACCTGTGGACACTTTTTAGTCGTCAATCCACCTAATAACACTAGTTTTTGGACCATGGCACGAAACTGGAGCACTCGGAGAAAACCTACGCAGACACGGAGAGAACACACCAAACTCCTCAAAGACAGTCACCCGGACTCGAACACACAACTTCCAGGTCCCTGGAGCTGTGTGACTGCGACACTACCTGCTGTGCCATCATGCCGCACAATGATGGATAAAACTCAAGAATGCAAGGACAAGCAAACTTACAGGAACTTTAATGTTTTTTGTTTTTCTTACTATAAGCCTTGTCCAGGAGTTCCTGAGTTCCTGAGTTCCACAGTTCTTACACTGGTGTATCAAGAATAATTTCCAAGTGGAATACAACACAATGTTGAGATCAGGAGGGATTAAATGTGTGGATATGGAGGGCAGAAGCTCCAGTTCTCAGGAAACATGCTTGGTTCCTCCCCACACATCTGACAGAAAAACTCAGATGACTAAACACAAGAGGAAAACTCATGATTGTGCAGAGTGTGGGAAGAGTTTTACTCAGCAGAGTAGTCTCCAAATACATCAGCGCATTCACACAGGAGAGAAACCGTATCACTGTTCAGAGTGTGGGAAGAGTTTTACTGTACATAGTCATCTTCAAAAACACCAGCGCATTCACACAGGAGAGAAACCGTATCACTGTTCACAGTGTGGGAAGAGTTTTACTCAACAGAATAGTCTCCAAACACACCAGCGCATTCACACAGGAGAGAAACCGTATCACTGTTCAGAGTGTGGGAAGAGTTTTACTGTACAGAGTAGTCTCCAAAAACACCAGCGCATTCACACAGGAGAGAAACCGTATCACTGTTCAGAGTGTGGGAAGAGTTTTACTGTACAGAGTAGTCTCCAAAAACACCAGCGCATTCACACAGGAGAGAAACCGTATCAGTGTTCAGAGTGTGGGAAGAGTTTTACTCGTCGGAGTTCTGTTCGAAAACATCACTGCGTTCACCCAGAACAGAAGCAGTAGCACCGAGCGAGAGATTAATGCGATTGGGTCACATTCAGTGTAAAACTATTCTTAAAGCTGAATTGTGTAATTGTTGGGGATTTGGAGACGTGTGATTGAACTGTGATAAAAGATGCCACTGATTGTTCATGGAATTTTGTTTATTATTTTCAAGTTGTGGCTTCAGAATTAATTGTTACAGATCATTATTTTCCTCCTCTGTCACTATTGTGTTCTACTGTGCCCCAGTGAAAGATTATTTGACTCTGTACTGAGCTTCCACTGTTTTCCAAAAGAGTTTGAACCTTGTCTTCAGTCGTTAAACAAAATGAGATGAGATTGTTTCACTTTAACCAGTCACACAATATTCAGCAGACATAGCTTTTAGTAGCAACAAAATTATCAGTAAATCACAGAGAAAAAGGATGTTGAAAGTCGGGGCAGTTCCCTCCTTATTTCAGTGGAACAACTGAAATAACTCCTGGAACTCCAGGAGCCATGGAGCCGGGCTATCAGGACCTCAGCACACATCAAAACAGATTATATTCTGTTTGCCATGAAGGCCAAACCTGCTTATCACTGCGGCAAGATAAGCATGCAGTGGAGACACTCCCAACCAACTGTTCATTGTTTATATACAACTGCTGTAGTAAGTGCCTTCTCAGTTTTAGAGGTTGGGGTGTTTTAAGCCTTGCTTTAATGGAAATAATACAAACCTCAGTTATTAGAACTCAATGTTTAAGCTTAGCATATTATCTTATTATTGCAGTCCCTTTGCTTCTGTATCATTTGTGAATTTCCTGCTGTGGGATTAATAAAGGAATCAATTTTTACACCAGGTAAGACACAAATGGCAAGCAGTGATGATTTATAATGCACTTACGATTGATAGCTACTTAAGAAAAGCTTGGTGATGCTCTAAACTGCTATTTTATTTTGCTAGCTACCAGAGACTTCATCAGAAAGTATTCTTACTTTAATATCCATGCAGATTTCTTCTAAGAGTAATGTGTAAAATACAGTTTAGAAATACACGTTTGTAAATAATCTACTTAATTCCTTTAGTTAACACTTGTGAAAAGCATTTATTATAACATAAAAGTTCAGAGCATGTTTAATTAACATGATTTGGCCCATTTCCATATTGCTTTTAGGTCTATAGTAGACTCCCTCAAGTAATATTACACTTTCCTGTGTGCAAACTTTATAATAATGATTAACTTTACAATAAGGTTACCTTAATTAACATTTTTAAATACAGTAACAGGCATCAAGCATAAATGGTTTAAGACAAAGTAATCAGTCTCAGTGCATATATATATAATGTTGTTTTCATATATGTATGTATATATATCCAATCCACCTACTAACACTAACACATGGGACGAAACTGGAGCACCCGGAGAAAACCTACACGGACATGGGGAGAACACACCAAACTCCTCACAGACAGTCACCCGGACTCAAACACACAACTTACAGGTCCCTGGAGCTGTGTGACTGCGACACTACCTGCTGCGCCACACAATGATAGTTAAAACTCAAGAATGCAAGGACAAGCAAATTTACAGGAACTTTAATGTTTTTTTTTTATTATTTTACTATAAGCCTCACTCAGGGCCATAATTCAAATTTCAGTGAGGTCCACACTGTGCGAATGCAAACCCACTTCAAGTGCTGACTTTTAATTATGTTAACTGTCAATTCTCCCATAAATGTCTTTGACAAGATACAGATTAAGCAGAGCCAGAGGGACTTAAGATAACATTAGTTCTATCTAAAGCAGAGCTGTAGTTCCCAGTGTTTCAGCTTTGACCTGCTGCTCTCAGCGCCCCCTGTAGGAGGGACTGTGACTCCATTGGCTGCAGCACTGAATGATGGGCAGATAACTCTGACTGCTGATTGGATAAATAAAGGTGACACCCAATGAAAAGCGTGTTCTCCGTTGAGCCATGGAGAATCTGCCCCTCGTTCTGGCTGAGCGAGAGTTGCGTGTTTCTGTCTCAAACATAAATGTGTGACCTCAAAAATACATAACAAAATGCGTCTCATATCGGTTCAAAATGTTTCCGAAACGGGACGGTTGGCAACACTGTGTGCGTATTCTGTCAAGAAAGCAATACAGACTGATAGCCAACGGCTAACTGGAGACAGAACCGTTGTTGAAAACGAAAGAATTAAAGGTCTAACAACGTTCACGTGTGTTACCTTTGTATTTTAGAAGTTAAACCAGTAAATACACACTGGGTAGCACAATCTAACAAGGTAGCATAACTTACCAGGTATAAAGTCTGCTCAGCTAACTTTGCTGCAGCTACAGAACAGGCTACTGAGCGAGAGTTGCGTGTTTCTGTCTCAAACATAAAAGTGTGACATCAAAAATACATAATGCGTCTCATATCGGTTCAAAATTGTGTCCAAAAACGGAACGGTTGACAACACTATATGTGCGAATTCTGTCAAGAAAGCAATACAGACCGATAGCCAACGGCTAACTGGAGACAGAACCGTTGTTGAAAATTAAAGAATTACAGGTCTAACGACGTTCACGTGTCCTTTGTATTTTGGAAGTTAAACCTGTAAATACACACTGGGTAGCACGATCTAACATGGTAGCATAACTTGCCAGGTATTAAGTCTGCTCAGCTAACATTGCTGCATCTACAGAACAGGTTTTGAATAGCAGTGCTACACATTTCTGACTAAACCCTCACGTGAATGTCATAGCAGCAGTGTCGTATGCTAGTCTATGAAATATGCATAACATACCTCTCAACAAGCACCTAAAGACAGTTAGTAAATGTTCAACCAAGCTTGAAGTGTTCCATTCTGCCTGGAAGGACAGCCTTATAGAGTATAGAAATGCCCTCACTAAAGCTCGCTGTGATAAAGCTCACCCGTACACCATCGCAAAGTGAAATGGTGGGAGGTGTTCTCTATGGGTAGAGTCGGGCGAGAGGCCTGACATGTTATAAGGTCGACTCGAAATAACACCGAGAGGTTCGATTTTTGGTTCCCTTCCACCTTTATTTACACACCAGACTTTAAATTACTATTTACAATATATATACACGCGCGCTCCTTGTGAACAAAAAAAATTAACAAAACAAAATTCTCTATAAGCAGAGACAAAAAGGATAAAGACAATTAAATCATGAGTCTTATTATGCCCTTAGGTTATGCTCCTCTCGCTACGGTCTAGCAGAGTCTTCTTCTTTTACCCTTGTGTGGTATATATATAGGTAGCCCCGCCCCTTAGAATATACCATTCCCTGAAGAGGTAAAAGTTATTGTATCTTCGATACACAAGTTTCATAAACAATAAAAATTAACAATGAACTAACAACTGTACCAAGATTCAGTTACAGCCATGGCATGTTTAACGTTCATTCATAATATCAATATTTATTAGATAATATATTTTCCCTCTTCTAGATGCTAGTTCCCCCTTCCCTCTGTGGAGAATGGATTCAACCAGGTAAGTAAAACTCAGCATCAAGAGATAGTACTCTTTTCCCTCTCACATGACCCGTATGCAGGTGAGTAAGTACAGGTAAGTATACATAATGGTTTCTCTTGGTGATGTGTCACAGGTACTGTACATCATCACACACCCCCCTCTTTAAGCTCAACGCCTTCCCAGCGGCGGGACAGGTAGTCAGCTGTTACATTTTGGGTACCTTTTTTAATACTTTATAGCAAAACGATAGGGCTGTAATGACAAGTACCATCGTGTGATCCTAGCATTAGAGTCTTTCATTCTTTGGATCCACTGCAAAGCTTTGTGATCTGTCTCTAGAACAAAGTCATGTCCAAGCAAGTAATACTTTAAAGAATCAAGCGCCCACTTGATAGCGAGAGCCTCCTTCTCGATGGTAGAGTAGTTAGTCTCACGTGGAAACAGTTTCCTGTTTATATACAGGATAGGTTTTCTCTCATCGTCCTCCCCCTGTAATAAGACAGCACCCAACCCTGTACCTGATGCATCAGTCTGCACAATAAAAGGTTTCGAAAAATCAGGGCTGGCTAAAACTGGCTCCTGGCATAATGCATTTTTGAGGTCTTTAAAAGCGTACTCACAGGTCTCTGTCCATTTAACCCTTTGAGGCATGTCCTTCTTGGTTAAATCCGTCAGTGCTGCTGCTTTAGACGAAAAATTAGGAATGAATCTGCGGTACCATCCCACAAGACCTAAAAATGAACGTACCCTCCTCTTTGTATTAGGTTGGGGTGTTGCCCTCACGGCCTCTACTTTGTCCACTTGAGGTCTTATTTGACCTCCGTCAAGGATGTAACCTAGATATGAGACCTCACGAGCGAGATGACATTTGCTGGGGTTTGCTGTTAGACCTGCATCTGCGATCTTCCTCAGGACAATGCCTAGATGTTGTAGATGTTCTTCCCATGATGAACTGTAGATCACCACATCATCAATGTAAGCTGCCGCGAAGTCCTCCGTACCTCTGAGAACGTCGTCCATTAACCTCTGGAAGGTTGCAGCCGCACCGTGTAATCCGAATGGCATTGTACGGAAATGGTATAGTCCTGATGGTGTTCTAAATGCAGTCAATTCCTTAGCGGACTGGCTGAGTGGAACTTGCCAGTATCCCTTGCATAAATCCACCGTGGACAGAACTTTAGCCTTCCCTAGCCTCTCTATTAGGTCATCTGCTCTTGGCATGGGATATGGGTCAAAAGCGGACACGGCGTTTAGCTTTGAAAAGTCAATGCAAAACCGTAAGCCTCCATATTTCTTGGGGACCAAGACGACAGGGCTGCACCATTCGCTCTTCGATGGTTCTATTACTCCCATTTTGATCATTGCTTCAACTTCTTTTTTCAACTGTGGGACAAGTCGTGCTGGAACTCTGCAGTTGAACTGTCTAATCGGTTCATCTTTGATGAGTCTGATGTTATGCTGGGTCACGTCTGTTAATCCTGGTTCATCTGAGAAAAGCTTAGGTGGGACCACGTGCAGTAGTTCTTTTTGTTGCTGTGATGTTAAGTGGGGCACCTTTGGAAGAACGAAACCTTCATTTCTTGTGGGGAAATACTGTTCGGCCACCTCGTCTTCATCATGAACGGCCCTTATCCATAGCTGCTCCGAACTCTTATTCTCAGGCTCCTTCCAGGGTCTCAACATGTTAATGTGGAAGCTCTGAAATTTCTTCCGTCTGTCAGGCAGGTGGAGTTCATATGTAGTTTCTCCAACTTGTCTTTGCACTTTATATGGCCCCTGCCATTTGGCTAAAAGCCCAGTGTCACTGGTGGGTAGTAGAATAAGTACTTTCTGCCCGATTTGCAGAACTCTCTTCCTTGCCACTTTATCATACCAGTGTTTTTGCTGTTCTTGAGCTTTCTCCATGTTTTCATGGACAGTACTTGTCAATTGACTCAACTTGTCTCTGATCTTCAAGACATACGTTAAAATGTTCAGTTTCTGTTCACTCTGCTCACCTTCCCAAGCTTCTTTCAGGACGTCCATCGGACCTCTCACCTGTCTTCCGTAAAGGAGTTCAAACGGGGAAAAGCCGGTGGAAGCTTGAGGTACTTCACGATACGCGAACAGCACATAGGGTAACCACATGTCCCAGTCTGTACCGTTGTTGTTCGTCACCTTCTGTAAAGCTTGTTTCAGAGTCTTATTGAAACGTTCCGTTAGCCCATCAGTTTGAGGGTGATATGGTGTGGTGTGAATACTTTTAATGCCTAATAAATCGTACACTTGCTTTATTTGTTTTGAAGTTAAGTTTGTGCCCTTGTCTGTCAATATCTCTTTCGGGATCCCTACTCTTGAAATAAGTTGTATCAGAGCATTGACAATTTGACGAGTTTTAATGTTTTTGAGGGCAAAAGCCTCTGGATATTTTGTCGCATAGTCGCATATTACTAAAATGTAACGGTTTCTGTTTTTTGTTCTAGGTAACGGCCCTACTACGTCCATTGCTATGCGAGAGAATGGTATGTCTATTATAGGCATGCTCACCATAGGCACCTTGTCTGACTTTTTTAGAGTTGCAGTGAGTTGACATTCCGGGCAATTATTGCAGTATTTAATCACATCTGCATACTGACCTGGCCAGTAAAATCTGTATGCTATGCGGCTGAATGTTTTAGCTTGCCCGAAGTGGCCTGCCCAGGGATCTGAATGTCCCATTTTAAGCACTTTCTCCCTAAGGCTTACCGGGAGTACTAGTTGCTCACCTTTATCAGTGATTCTATATAGTTTGTTATCTTTAATCGCTAAGTGGCAACCTTTATCAGAGATGTCACTATAGTGTTTGCTTTTTTCAAATAGTGGTTTTAAAGTTTCATCTAATGTTTGGAGTTGTTCAAAGTTAATGGGTAAACTAATGTTATCTGTATCTGGCAGTTCTATTTTCTCCAGACATTTGGTTCCCATAACTTTAGCTTTTCTTACATCTCTCCTTGTCTTTTTTTTAGTTTCTGCAGCATAAGGCAATTCCTTAAAAAGTTCTGTGGTATCTTTGGCTAAATTTTTTCTGCTTTGCCTGGTCACTACCATAGCCTCTGCCATTTTTATATTTTTATAGTTCAGTAAATCAATCAAAATAGGAATGTCTCTGCCTAATATGATGGGATATGGAGCGTTTTGTACCACGCCTACGCGTACCAGGTAGGATTGCCCTTTAATTGATATATTAACCTCAGTTGTAGGATAAATCTGCTCATCACCATGTATGCATCTGACCTTTAATGTACCTGTAAGGCCATATTGTGAGTTTTCAAGACATGCTTGTGTGACTAAAGTTTGGCTTGCCCCAGTATCTAATAAAGCCCTAAACTGTTTGCCATTCAATTTAACAGTTACTGTGGTTTCATCACTACATTCCTGTGTACTAAAGGGATTTTCTTTTCTAGGGGTGTAGCACAGTTGGTTAGAGCTAGTGGGAGGATATTGACATTCAGAGCTTTTGTGTCCTATTTGGTTCCAGCTAAAACATCTTATTTTTGGTTTTTCAGCTGAGCTTTTACTGGACTTATGCCACTGCATTTTAAAGGCTGGCTTTGAACGTTCAACACCACTACCATAGTCACGTCTCTCAAACTTACTGGTCTGTTTGGTGAAGGTTGACTTTCCGAGCTGGAACTCTCCCTCGGCTTGCCGTGCCGCGATGAAAGCTTCTGCCATTTCAACCGCTTGCTCCGCAGAAGTCGGGCTGCGTTCCAATATCCAGCTCTTCAATTCTGGATTGATTACGCTCAGGAACTGTTCCAGAACGATGGTTTGTCCGATGTCCTCTTTTGTCTTGTCTTTTGGACGTATCCATCTCTCATAAAGTCCCGTGAGCCGCGTGAATAGTTCCCTCGGCGTCTCGTGCTTTAATACGTGCCCTTTACGGAAACGCTGTCTGTAAGTCTCAGGGTTAATCTCAAACTTCCTGAGAATAGCCTCTTTTACTGCTTCAAAGTCATTTATCTTTTCAACGCTCATGGCGACGTAGGCTGCTCTTGCCTTTCCTTCCAGCAAGGGGACCAGATGAAAAGCCCAGTCCATTTTCTGCCATCTAGCCGCTAGCGCTAACCGCTCAAACATTATGAAGTAATGTTCGATGTCATCGTCATCTTTAAGTTGCGGGAGTCTCGGCCACGCTACCTGTGTTGACCTTAATTGTTCTCCCATCGCGTCGTATGCACTTACTGCCGGAATCGCGGGTCTGTATATTCTTGTGTGCGATGCTGTTGCGGAATGCTCCATTTCCCTGTGTTGTTGTACTCCACTTTGGCCCCTCCGTACTTCTTCCTGTAGAAGGCCGAACTGGTGTTATAGGGAACGCCACCTCTGCTCTTGCTTCGTCGCTTCTCTCCGCAGTTCTTCATCTCTCTGCTGTTGAGAGCTGAAAAAGCTTTCGAGCATCAGCTGTAAGTTAGTGATCTCCACTGTATTCCCTTTGTCGGTGGTTGACTCGCATTCCTCTTCTTCGCTCTCTGTCTGGGTGACTGGTGGTTTCTTGGGAGCCATCTTCTCCTAGTGGTAATTGTTGGGGTTGCACAACGCTCCTCTGCTTTTCGGCATCGTACCTCTCTCTCGTTTCTTGTCTTGGACTATATGTGGTTGCTGTCATCAGGTTCGTAGTCACTGCCACCATTTGTGATAAAGCTCACCCCTACACCATCGCAAAGTGAAATGGTGGGAGGTGTTCTCTATGGGTAGAGTCGGGCGAGAGGCCTGAGATGTTATAAGGTCGACTCGAAATAACACCGAGAGGTTCGATTTTTGGTTCCCTTCCACCTTTATTTACACACCAGACTTTAAATTACTATTTACAATATATATACACGCGCGCTCCTTGTGAACAAAAAAAATTAACAAAACAAAATTCTCTATAAGCAGAGACAAAAAGGATAAAGACAATTAAATCATGAGTCTTATTATGCCCTTAGGTTATGCTCCTCTCGCTACGGTCTAGCAGAGTCTTCTTCTTTTACCCTTGTGTGGTATATATATAGGTAGCCCCGCCCCTTAGAATATACCATTCCCTGAAGAGGTAAAAGTTATTGTATCTTCGATACACAAGTTTCATAAACAATAAAAATTAACAATGAACTAACAACTGTACCAAGATTCAGTTACAGCCATGGCATGTTTAACGTTCATTCATAATATCAATATTTATTAGATAATATATTTTCCCTCTTCTAGATGCTAGTTCCCCCTTCCCTCTGTGGAGGATGGATTCAACCAGGTAAGTAAAACTCAGCATCAAGAGATAGTACTCTTTTCCCTCTCACATGACCCGTATGCAGGTGAGTAAGTACAGGTAAGTATACATAATGGTTTCTCTTGGTGATGTGTCACAGGTACTGTACATCATCACACTCGCTCAGCATATCTGGCCTCGCTGATCTCCAATAATAAAAATAATCCGAGAGCACTGTTTAGTGTGTTTTCTAGAATTACAAAAAATCAAGCAGGTTCTGAACAACTAATTCCAGCAACTCTCACCAGTAAAGATTTTATGGACTTTTTTAATAATAAAATTGAGAATATTAGAAAACAAACTCAAGCCACAGGATCAAATCCATCCTGGCTGCCACCCGATGTGAATGATATAAAATATAATGTAACTGTAAAAGAAAGACTTGAAACCTTTTACCCACTCCCACAATTAGAACTAGAGAAGATTATCACCTCCGCAAACTGTACAACTTGCACACTTGATGCAATTCCCACAAAGTTGCTCAAAGATGTACTACCAGCTATTATTGATCCTCTTTTAACTCTAGTAAACTCATCCCTTAGTCTGGGCCATGTACCCAAAGCTTTTAAACTAGCAGTTATTAAACCTATGATCAAGAAACCAAATCTTGATGCTAGTACACTGTCTAATTACAGGCCTATTTCTAATTTGCCATTTCTGTCCAAGATCTTAGAAAGAGCTATGGCCCAACAACTTAGATCATATCTACATAAGAATCATATATATGAAAAATTCCAATCTGGATTCAGGCAACATCATAGCACAGAGACAGCTCTAGTCAAGATAACAAATGCTCTTCTTCTTGCCTCTGATCAAGGCCACGTAACCCTGTTGGTGCTTCTTGACCTAAGCGCAGCCTTCGATACAATAGACCACAATATTCTCATAGAAAGGTTAGAAAACATGGTTGGAATCACAGGGACAGCCCTATTATGGTTCAAATCTTACTTAACGGAACGTTATCAATTCGTAAAAGTAAACAATCTAAATTCAAATTATTCTAAAGTAAGATTTGGAATTCCACAAGGCTCTATTTTAGGACCATTATTATTTACATTATACATGTTACCGCTAGGCACAGTTATAAGAAACCATGACATTAACTTTCACTGTTACGCAGACGACACACAATTGTATATTTCAGCCAAGCCCGATGACAGACACAGATTAAAGAAAATAGAGGACTGTGTAAAAGACGTGAAAGGCTGGATGTTGCGTAACTTCCTCCTTCTAAACAGCAACAAAACAGAGGTCCTGCTTTTGGGTCCAAAAGTGGCAAGAAATAAATTATCAGATTTAATTTTAAATCTAGCTGACTTTCCAGTTAAACCTGGTTCAGCAGCAAAAAATCTTGGTGTCATAATTGACCCGGATTTATCATTTGATCAACACATAGGTAGTATCACCAGGACAGCTTTTTTACATCTTCGCAATATTGCTAAGATTAGAAATGCCTTATCCCTTCAGGACGCAGAAACATTAGTACATGCCTTTATTACTTCAAGGCTTGACTACTGTAACGCACTACTGTCAGGATGCACCAGCAGCAATTTAAGAAAACTTCAACTAGTTCAAAATGCTGCAGCTAGGGTCCTCACTAAAACTAGAAAATTTGAACATATCAGCCCAGTTTTATCATCACTTCATTGGCTGCCTGTTAAATTCCGCATTGACTACAACATTTTGTTATTAACATATAAAGCTCTACATGGGCTTGCTCCTGAATACCTTCAAGATACAATTTTCTATTATGAGCCACCACGTTCACTCAGATCACAGAATACTGGATTTTTAATTGTTCCCAGAATTCAGAAGGCCTCAGCTGGGGGAAGAGCCTTTTCTTATAAAGCCCCCAGACTCTGGAATGATCTTCCAGAAAATGTTCGGGACTCAGACACAGTCGCAATCTTGGACACAATCCATGGACACGGAATTATAGTAAACTGAGACACTGGTGCTCTCGTCCCGCCGCTTCTCGCGATCACTCAGGTTTGTTGACGGTGGGGCGGAGGGATGCCAGTGTTTCAGGATGCTCCCGTGTCTTTGTGTCCTCCTGGTTCTCTCCTTTTAGTTAAAGCTGTCATAGTCAGATCTGCCGGAGTCATTAGCCACACACTGGAAATTTTCATATTTTGTACTTTACAAACACAAAACAGTTCAAAACTAATTCCATCACTTTACATCTTTCCGAGTAAACAACTGCCCACCTGTCTGTCTGGACACTGATGGATGACTGTCGAGATCCTCCTCCACGCTTCAGACCAGCTGCCCACGCTCCAGCAACCACCAAGTGCCTTGAAGCTGTCCCTACACTGAAGTTCTCATGGACTACTAACTATTATCACCAGTATATTGACCAGAGGAGGATGGGTCACCCCTTGTGAGCCTTGGTTCCTCCCAAGGTTTCTTCCTCAGCTGGGGGAGTTTTTCCTTGCCACTGTCGCCCCTGGCTTGCTCACTTGAGGGTTTTACATTTGTTTTTACATTTCATGTCAAATCTTTGTCTTACTGGAATTCTGTGAAGCTGCTTTGTGACAACATCAGTTGTGAAAAGCGCTATATAAATAAATTTGATTTGATTTGATTTGAAATGTCTTGTGAGAGCAGGTTGGCAATTCTACCAGCAAACCGAGAGCAGGGTTGCCAGGTCCAGCAAAAATAAAGTCTGTCTAAAACTATGCATTCAAAAAAGGGTCAAAAAGATTTTGAGTTTGTAAAACAATACTCACAAATGTAACGGACTTTGAGCAACTACATACACGTAAAAATAAAATCTACAAAAGTATTGGAATGTACAAATTTAAAACAACAATAATTTAAATTCACAAATGTGAATAAAATAGATTTTTGTAAATCAAATGTTGTGAATGTGTGAATCCGTACCTTCTCAAACGGCTTAAAATGTTCCAGAGCAAACCTTTGTAAGGATCCAAATGTGACAGTGGGAATTTTTGAATGAGGTGAAAAAAATCCACACATTCACCTTCTCTGCTGCGTGTGAATCTCTTTTTATAGTTGTGGATATTTGACCCTGTTTTTGATGGACAATCGATGGACCAATAAGAAAGCTTTAGCTGGACCAATCAACTCGCAAGGTTTGTTTATCCAATCGGAACACTGATTTGTTGCTGTCAACCATGGCGCTTTTCCACCAAAAGGACTCTGGTTCCTGAACAGGTTCCATTCTTGATTCTTCCATTCCTGAACCTTGGTTCTTTCCAGTGAACCGCAGTGTATACCGAAATTGGACAAATAATAAATAACAAATATCTGGATCATTATACCTGTACTGTAATGACTAGAAAAGTTATGCAAATTATAATAAACACTCAATTAAAAATTAAATGGCTGTAAGTAGTTTATCAGTTACAGGTCCAGGTTCGGACAGTGTGTTTAGTGTGTGTTTGGACTGTGTTAGGAAACCGGAGCACCTGGAGGAAACCCACACACACACAGAGAACTCACCAAACTCCTCACAAGCCGTCACCTGGAGCAGGGCTCAAACCCAGGACCCTGGAGCTGTGTGATAGTGAACAGCTGATTAGTCTCATACAACTGATTCTGTGTGGGTCACATTTACACTTGTCCACCACACGAGGGCGACAGTGGCTCAAACAGCGACACACACCTCAGGGCGACAAGCTCGCTCTTTGGAATTCACCTACAATCAGTGATAATAAACACCAAACATACACAGTTTTTCTCCTCTCTAGAGTCAGTGAGTGTTAAAGTTGATAGAGTGCTGCAGTGATGTGGTGGAGGTGGAACTGGCTCTGCTTTGGATGGAGAGATAACAGAAGGAGTGGGAGGAGATGGTGAGGGAAAATCGAATGAGAGCTGCTTATTTAAAATGTCATTTTAGGAGGCAGACATTTCCTTCTTATTCTCAATTTTCATGTAAAAATATTTATTTCCACCTTAAATGTGTCAGTTATTCCCCAGACTCTTAGTGAATTTTCCGTTCCACATTATAAAATAGGACAGCGCGAGACTGAAGGTAGCTCTCATTCTCAGAACGTCTCATTCCTTCATTCCATTCCATTTCTTCATTTAAAACACAAACCACAGACTACACCTTTAATCCACAGATATACGTCTGAACTTCACCTATAACCTAGAGCAGGGTCCTCAGTTATCAAATCAAATTTTATTTATATAGCGCTTTTCACAAAAAAAAAATCGCTACAAAGCAGCTTTACAGATATCCGAGTCTAAGCCTCCTATGAGCAAGCCAGGGGCAACAGTGGCAAGGAAAAACTCCCTCAGCACACGAGTAAGAAACCTTGGAAGGAACCAAGACTCATATGGGGAACCCATCCTCCTCTGGTCGACACTGGCGACACAATAGAGAACAGAACAGAAGTAAAAGTGAAATGATGACAGATGAAGGGGTTGATGTGAATGTAGTATATTAGTGATGTATGTGTCTGAGGAAGGAGGAGGGGATCAGTGATTCTGTGTTAAAAGTAGGTGCAGTGTTAATTTGAGATAAAACAGCATGGCCAAGCATGATAGTGTAGATGAGACAAGGCCAGGATCTTGTACAGGATACACAGGGGCTGGATCAGGGCAACACCTGGAGAGCAGCAGGACATCTCAAAGCATGAGAGAGACAGGAGAATGAAAACCAGACAAAGGGAACAAATAACTACAGAGGTTAGTAGGGTCATGGTAAAGAACGGGCAAAATTGTCCTGCGAAAAAAGCTTCCACGGGTCAGGCAAGAGAACCCAGCGACAGACAGCGTGTTGGCGGTTACTAGACAGCTAACTAAAAAAGCTGTAGCTATGGTCATATGACAGGGTTAATACAGAACAGTGATCATATGAAAACCAGCTCAAAAACACTAATAGAGAAGGAGTAACCTGAAAGTGAATGATTAACCAAAAGCTTGGTTTTTAATCTAGATTTAAAGATTGAGAGGGTGTCTGAGCCCCGAACAGTAACCAGAAGTCTATTCCAGAGTTGAGGAGCTTTGTGAAGAAAGGCTCTTCCTCCTGCAGTGTTTTTATTAAAGCAAGGAACAAAGTAGATGGGCATCCTGTGAACGAACTGTACGTGACGGGCGATAAAGGTATGAGAAGTTCAGTAAGATACTACGAGCCTAAACCATTTAGAGGTTTATAAGCTAAGAGAAGTATTTTATAGTCCATGTGAAATTTTACAGGTAGCCAGTGTAAGGACGAGAGAACTGGGGTGATATGTTCGAATTTTCTAGCTCTAGTGAGCACCCTGGCTGCTGCATTTTAACCTAACTGAAGCTTGTGTAACGCTTTGCACGAGCTCCCTGCCAGGAGCGCATTGCAGTAGTCTAGACATGAAAGTATAAAGGCATGTACTAGTTTCTCTGCATCTTTTTAAGGATGAAATATGCTGAATTTTGGCAATATTGCATAGGTGGAAGAAGGCGGTTTGACTGTATTGGATATGTGGGTATCAAATGTGAGCGTCGAATCAAAGGCTACCCCTAAGTTTTTAATGATGGTATTATGTCTTACTGTTGAATTATCAAGATTGATAGCAGCATTTCTGAGTGAATGTTTCTGAGTGTCTGTACCTAGTAACAAGACTTCAGTTTTATAAGAATTTAACATGAGAAAATTTTGCATCATCCAGTCTTTAATTTCAGTTAGACATTCTGTTATTTTACGTAGACAAGCAACATCATTAGGTTTGGCTGATATATACAGTTGTGTGTCATCAGCGTAACAGTTGTAGCGTTTGACCTTATTCGAACTCATTCTGATTAATGATGTTTTGACTAATGACAATAATTGTTATTATGATTGACTTAAATGACAAAAACATTAACAAGTAATTGGGGAGTGAATACTGTCATCGCTTCAGGATTTTCAGACTCTTAATGAACAGACTCCACACACTGTTATTTCAAGAGAATATTTAATAACATAGTCCGATCCTAGAAATTCTCACGGGATCAACGCAGGTCAAACCGGTTCGAATTTAGAGATAGGCTAGGCGATATGACTTGAAAAGATATGTTGCTATGGTTTGATTAAGAGATTATTTTACCAAGAGATTTAATTCAATTTCCAGCTCTGGAAGTGCGTAATTTTAGCTTACTTTTCTGTTGATCTCAACCACTCGATGGGTACAGAGGCGCTTTGAGGTTATGGGAGAGAGGAGTCCCGCTTAATTCCCGCAGTTCTTCCGTGGGAGCTTTCAGGCTGGGTCAGCGTGGATTTGGTCACCTGTGAGTCAGGCCACCTCGGGCGTACTCAGAGCGTGGTGACGCAGATGAAAGGATTTCCTCTGGCTCACTGTCCTGAGTGGAAGGTTCCATTCATATGGAAGCTTTGGAAGAGAAGTTTGCTTGTCCTTGCAGTCTCCAGAACTAAAAATCGAATTAATAAGCTTATACTTATTTTACAATTTTCCTCTATCTCGGTGGTGTTTCTTACTCTGGCCACAAATAAGTTTCACCTGCTTTGATCAGTCGTAAGGTTAAACTTGGACTGGGTGACAAAACATGAACACAAATAAACAAAGAAAAGATTACTGAGAATTACTCGAAGTTACTCTGTAGTTTCTTTATCACACTGCTAACTAGCACAAGGCGTCCCTTGGAAGTTGAGTGAGGTCCTTCGTAAAGTTCTGTTGGAGAGTAGTTTCGTCGGCGTAAGGAAGAAGTAGCGCGTGGCACGTGAAGTGAAGAGCGACGTGAGGAGTGTAAGAGTAAGCTTGAAAGAGAGCTAGAGAAGGAGCAAGAAGAGATGAGACAGAGTTGGGCCCCTTTTTAGATGTGGCGTGGTCACGCCCATTTGGGAGGTCTCCTTTCTTTGATTGGATCCTGGGTCTGAGGCTCACGTGACCCGTTTCATGTTTCAGAGAGGGAAGAGCGCCACGTATACAGAGAAACTGAATAAAGTAAAAAATACTTATACATGCTTATGGTATAGCACAATGAGTGTCCTGGATTATTATTATCAAATATCTATGTATATATATCTTGGGTATTTTACGATTACATCCCACTTACAATATTATGCTAGAAGTTAGAAACTAATTCGTTTTCCTAATCAGAGACAGAAATTTTCCTTCATGATTGAAACAGTAATACACATCACTTCATTAGTTAGTAGACATTCACTTGAGAATAACAGAGGGTGACATTAATACATATTTGCATAAAACATGTTCATAAACACTCGATGTGTCCGTTATGGACTTAAAAGGCAGCAGGGCGAAACGTGATTTCGCAATTGTCCACTTGGGGGCACTATTGGTCCATGCTTTTAGTTTGGTTTGAGCCAGGTTATGGGAGTTCACCACAAGGTCAACTCTGGGGGCCATCTGTGTGATTTTGCATACGATAAGGAGTGCCATCTTGACGCCGAGGGCCATAAACGAGGTTCGTTAATTCTGGTCTTTGTTAAATCCACTTTGTTTGGTCTCCTTCTGCCTAAAAGCGTCATAAACTGGGTCTGTTGTCTTTCCATTTCTAAAGACGAGGAGGGGGTCATTGGCAAGTGTCCTGGTCAGTCTTTGATGTAGACATTATGTGTGTGTGTGTGTGGGGGGGGGGGGGGGGGGGTTGGGGGGAGTGCAGAGTCTTTCGCACACACGCAGTCTGTGGAATGTAGGGTTCTGTCCCAAGAAATCCTTATTCAGAGTGGAGAGTCTTTCATTCAGAACTTTTCATTTCTTTATTTGATCCATACTCCACTACACAGTGGAATTGAACACCATGCTTACAGATTAGTCTACCCAGTGGCAGCATGTAGAGTGTGAACAATACAGGGCCAAGCACTGATCCTTGTGGAACACCATATTTAACTAAAGTATGATTAGAGGATTTATTAATCAGATAAACAAATTGATAACGATCAGATAAATAGGATCTGAACTAATAGAGGGCAGATCCTTTTATTCCCACCAGATTTTCCAACCTATCAAGAAGCATCACATGATCTATGGTATCAAACGCTGCACTAAAGCAGCACCAGAATAGAGATATAGCCCTTATCATGTGAAAGGAGTAAGTCATTAGTTACTCTTGTTAGCGCTGATTCTGTGCTGTGATTTGGTCTAAATCCAGACTGAAAAATGTCATGAATGTCATTGTTTTGTAGGTAAGAGCACAACTGCTGTGACACGACTTTTTCTAGAATCTTAGCAATAAAAGGGAGGTTTGATATTGGCCTGTAGTTTGCAAGCACAAGAGGGTCAAGATTGGGTTTTTTAATAATTGGTTTGATTACCGCTAGTTTCAGAGGTTTTGGTACATATCCAATGTTGAGGGATGAGTTTATTATTGTGAGCAATGGTCTAATTATTCATTCATTCATTCATTATTTGTAACTGCTTATCCAGTTTCAGGGTCGTGGTGTTTCCAGAGCCTACCTGGAATCATTGGGCGCAAGGCAGGAATACACCCTGGAGGGGGCACCAGTCCTTCACAGGGCAACACAGAAACACACACATTCACTTACACACTCACACCTACGGACACTTTTGAGTCACCAATCCACCTAACAAGGTGTGTTTTTGGACTGTGGGAGGAAACTGGAGCACCCGGAGGAAACCCACGCGGACACGGGGAGAACACACCAACTCCTCACAGACAGTCACCCGGACAGTCAAACCCACAACCTCCAGGTCCCTGGAGCTGTGTGACTGCGTCACCGCGCCGCCCCATGGTCTAATTAGGTAAAATTTGTTTAAATAATTATGTTGGAACAGGATCCAGTAAGTATTAAGTTGATTTAGATGAGCTAATTAAACTAAGCAAGTCATTTTCAACGACAGAATTCAAGTAGTCTAAGTGCACCTCAGAGCTGGCTGGGGGTTCATCAACAAAAGCCGATGTGACTATGGATTTATTTTGGATTTTGAGGCGAATGCAATCAATTTTATCATAAAAAAACCTCATGAAGTCATTACTACAGAAATCAGAGGGGACAATGGGGTTGATTTCCTTTTTGTTGCCAATTATATATTAATAGCTGAAGCCAGGGGGAGTGGACTCATTTAGGGCAATGTATTCATTGGGTTTAGCCCATGTTTCACAGAGACATAATGCATAGAGTTTGTTATCAGTAATAATATCACAGACAGTGAGTGCTTTAGATGTTAGAGATCGTATATTTAAAAGCCCTAATTTAATGCTGGAAGTGCTGAAATTGAAATGGAAACTGTGTTCACTGCAGTGCCTTGGTGTTAATTCTAATTCGGCTGAAAAATTTATTAGCTTTAATCAGAGTGGGTGATATGGATATGCTACTCCTCATACTAGCAGTAGAGAGATGGTCAGGAGGAACATTAGGAATTTTTATATTACTTACCTGTTCGCTATCCATTCCACCTACCTGACTGATGTGACTGGGAATGACCACCTCAATGTTTTCAGAGAGAACTACAATCCTAGACGGCTCGGATGAAGCCCATCCCAACGATACAGGGCCAGACGCTCACGATAGCATTCCCAGTTGTCGACGTAGTCCACGCCAACAGTGCCGCACCAATCCAGGAGCCAGGAGTGGAGCCCAAAGAGCCTGCTAAACTCCTTGCATCCTCGACGGTAGGTGGGCAAGGGGCCAGAGACGATGATCCTAGCGTCCGTCTTCTTCCGAGCGGTATCCAGAAGAGAACGGTAGTGCTCCTTCAGGACCTCGCTGTGGCGGGCGAAGATGTCGTTCGTTCCCACATGGAGAACGACGGTGCCGAAGTCCTCGTGCTGCATAAGCACTGAGGGAAGCCGCCTGGCAACATCCAGGATACGGGTGCCTGAGAGACAAGACACGGTTGCATTAATAAGAACACCGTCCTGTTTAGTCTTCGGTGCTAGAGAAGGTGCAGGTTAAGGCCAGGAGCTGAGCACCTCAAACCGGTTGGCAGAAGTGAAGACTGGCTGCGGTGGAGGGGGGGGACAGCCTCGGCTTCCCACGCCCACGCTGGCGCTCCCATCATGGTGCAGGCGTGTAGATAGGTACACCCGCTAACCGCCGCGGCAGAGGAGACGGCCACGTAGGAGGCATTGCGGGCTGCCTCGAGTCTTGTCTTCTCCCACTGGAGCTCTGTCTGCTTCTCCAAGAGACACTGAATCCGGCGACCCAGCTGCTCGAGCTCCGCGCCGAGCTCAGAAAGGGCTCGTTCCTCGGCAGGCACCATGAAAAGAGAAAAATAAACAATGAGAAATAATATTTACGAAAAAAAGGAAGTTAAGAAGCACAGTTGATTGGGAACGATGACAGCACACTAGGATAAGCAATGCCAAAAAAATATTCAATAGAGATTGTAAACAAACGTCTAGAGGACTAAAACAGCGACAAACAGTAAACAATTTCAAATCGAGCACGCAAGCATTCAGCCGGAAGTGACGTGCCTGTCAGGGAGTTCTTTGTTCAACCATGGTTTCTAATTGGGCAGCACTTTCACAGTAGTGGTCTTGGTCACACAGTCCGCACAGAAGTTGATGTAGTCCAGTACAACTGTTGTGTGTCCGTTCAGGTCTGTCCCCTCTGCAAAAACTTCCCAGTCTGTTCTCAAAGTAGTTCTGTAGGGCTGAGGTGGATTCTTCAGTCAATACTCTGACTGTCTTTGTGGCTGGTTTTTGTCTACAGATGAGTGGTTTATATGCTGGTGTTAGAGACAGGGACGGATGATCAGAGAGACCCAGATGTGGTGAGGGTCTGGCTTTGTAGGCATGAGGAATGTTGCTGTAGACCTGATCTAATATGTTCCTCTCTCTTGCGGGAAGGTTTACATATCTGTGGTAATTAGGCAGGACAGACTTCAAGTTGGCGTGATTGAAGTCCCCTGCTATGATGACAATGCTGTCTGGTTGTACTGCTAGGTGTTTGCTAGTGGAGAGGTATAGTTTTTCCATGGCTAGTTTAGCATTAGCCTGCGGGGGTACATAAACAGCGAAGATGACCACCGATGTAAACTCTCTACACAAAAATATCTAGGCATTCACACACTAAATTCTTTTTACGTTCAGCAGAGATGTACTGATTGAAATGTTATCAGCCTATTCTGAATTCCGATTGTCTTTGCGTATTTTCTGGACAGAAACAGTTATTTCCACTTTTCTTTTAAAGGAAAATTCCTACATCAACATAAAAATATGCTCAAAACTAGGAACACTGCTTTCAGACTCGGGGACCAGCTGGCCTACAAAAGAGCGAGGACTGACCTGAGACGGAGCATCATAAAAGCCAAGCCCAAATACCAACTGCGCATCCAGGAGTATTTCAACTAGAATAATTCCAAAGGTATGTGGCAAGGAATAAAATCACTCACTGGATACAGTGCCACATCCACAACTGCCACAGACAGAACCCACCCAGACACACAATCATTTCTTTGCTCGCTTCGACAATAAGAATAACAGCAACCCGGATGCCACCAGCCAGCCTAGACGTGCAGTCGAGGACACCCCCATTCAGCTTCACCCAAACTAGATCCGATCTACTCTGCGCAGGATAGACACTAGAAAAGCTCCTGGACCAGATGGTGTTTCTGGACGTATTCTCAAGGTCTGCACAGACCAGCTGGCAGAAGTGTTCACCACAATTTAGCAGTTCCCACCTGCTTCAAATCAGCCACCATCGTCCCAGTGGCAAAGAAAAACACAGTGTGCAGCCTAAACGACTACCGCCCGGTCGCCCTAACTCCCATCATCTCTAAATGCTTTGAGAAACTCATTACCCTCATATCAGATCTGCCATCCCAGCTGACCTTGACCAAAATCAGTTTCCCTACAGAACCAACAGGTCGACAGAGGATGCTGTGATCTCAGCCTTCACTCATCTAGAACAGAAAAATTCATATGTAAGGATGTTGTTCGTGGACTTTAGTTCAGCCTTTAATAGTTATTCCACAAAACCTGGTCAGTAAACTGGGCGATCTGGGCCTGGGCAGTTCACTATGCTTATGGATATTGGATTTCCTGAGCAACAGACCCCAATATGTCAGGATGGGAGACCGCACATCCTCAACTCTCATCTTGAACACAGGGATCCCACAGGGATGTGGCCTCAGCCCCCTCCTCTACTCACTCTTCACATATGACTGCTCCCCCATTCAAACCTCCAATAACATCATCAATTTGCTGATGACACAACCATTGTAGGACTGATTACGAAAAACGAAGAATCAGCCTACAGGAAGGAGGTCTGGCACTTGACAGCATGGTGTAAGAACAACAACCTGAAATTGAACCCAAATAAAACCAAGGAGATGGTCGTGGATTTCAGAAGATCCACCCGCACCGGGACCATGGCCCTCCTCATCAATGCAGTGGAGGTTGAGAGAGTGGAGCACTTCAAGTTCCTTGGAGTACACATCTCTGCTGACCTTACATGGGCCTTCAAAACCCAACACCAAGTGCGGAAGGCACAACAGGAGTGCTTCCTCAGGAAGCGGAAGCACTCCCGCCACCTCAAAGAAGCTTACAGGTTGGTATTTGACCTAAATGATAATTTAACAATTATTGCACCAATGTGCTTTCAGTCATTGCAGTCAAGATGGCAGCGCACACAGATGCAGCGGCTCAACGCTCTACGATTAGGTGCTATTTTTTTTGTGTTTTCATTTGTATGTTTGCTCGGAAAAGTCACGTTTAGTACCGCAAATCCTATATACAGCTGGCAGGATCTCCTAAGTATCGGATTACAGCAAAACCAGGTCATTACAAAGGAATATCTGCACTCACACAGTATACCGGAGGAGATAGCCAGAACACCGGGAGCTCCGTGGGTGGTGATCGGCTCCGGAAAATGGAGGAGGCCGAGGAGACAAAGGAAGCAAAAGCGTGGCTGCCGGTTCGGCATAGCGGCGAGGCTTAAGAAACAACCACACAAGCCAGCGCTACCCAGCGTCTTTCTCACCAATGCCAGAGCAATCACAAACAAGCTGGATAATCTTACTCTGCTTATTTCTACAAACCGACTAATTGAGGACTGCTGCATTTTGGTAATCACGGAGACGTGGATGCACTCGCTCATCCCGGATGTAGCCATCGAGCTAGCAGGCCGTACAGCGTTCCGTTGGGACAGAAACAAAGGCTCAGGTGAAACAAAAGGAGGAGGGCTATGCATTTACACACATAACAGCTGATGTACTAATGCCAACATCACTGATAGACACTGTTCTCCCGATTTGGAGTATATGACAGTGAAATGCAGGCTATTCTATCTTCCCAGAGAGTTTACCATTGTCCTGGTAACCGCTGTGTATATTCCTCCTGATGCTAATGCCAACATAGCGCTAAGCTATCTGCTCAGTGCCATCAATTCACAGCAAAACAGTTACCCTGAAATGGTTCACATAATAGACGGTGATTTTAATCATGCTGATTTAAAATCAGTCCTCCCTAAGTTTGATCAGCACATCAAATGTGCTACCAGGGGGAAAAATACACTGGATAAGGTGTACTCAAATTTAAAGAACGGTTTTAAAACTACCCTATTACCACACTTGTGTCAATCAGACCACTGCTCTATATTTCTAACTCCGGCATACACTCCCCTCAAAAGAAGATCTCATCCTCACAAAGACTGTCCAGACATGGCCTGAAGGAGCTTCCTTATAGCTGCAAGACTGCTTCGAAAGAACCAACTGAGACATCTTTGAGGATCAGGACCTGGAAGTGTACACAACTGTACATCAAGAACTGTGTGGAAAATTTAACAGTGGACAAAAACATCAGGGTTTACCCAAACCAAAAACCCTGGTTGACAAAAGAGGTCTGAATACTCCTCAACAAGTGTAAAATCACATTCAGGTCTGGGGACAGAGCCTTATACAGCGTGGCAAGAACCAACCTGAAGAGAGACATCAAAGAGGCCAAGATTGCCTACAAGCGGAAAATTGAGGAACAATTCACCAACAACGATCCACGTCACGTGTGGCAGGGCATTCAACACATCACCAACCACAAGTCCAGAAACTGCATTACTGTGGAGGATGATGCTTCACTGGCAGATGAACTGTTTCTTTGCTCGCTATGAGGTGGGAGCAGTGGAGACAAACACAAGACCTCCACCAGTCTCCAATAACCACATCCTCATGGTGCAAGAACACAAGGTGAGACACATACTTAAAGCAGTGAACCCCAGGAAAGCTGCTGGCCCGGATGGTGTGACTGGAAAGGTGCTGAAAATATGCGCAGACCAGCTCTGTGGCATTTTTACAAAAATCTTCAACCTGTCCCTATCAAAATCCATCATACCACCATGTCTGAAGTCTGCCACCATCATCCCGCTGCCCAAAAACAACACCATCAGTGACCTCAATGACTAGAGTCCAGTCGCACTCACACCGGTTATAATGAAGTGCTTTGAGAGACTGCTTCTACAGCACATCAGAGCCCTCCCAGCTTCGATCCACATCAGTTTGCTTACAAAGCAAACAGGTCCACTGAGGATGCCATCAATACTACCCTTCACCCAGCACTCACACACCTGGAACACCAGGGAAACTATGTAAGAATACTATTTTTAGACTTTAGCTCTCCCTTTAATACAGTCATCCCCAGCAGACTGGTGACCAAACTCATAGACCTTGGACTTTCTCAATCCACATGCATCTGGATTAAGGACTTTTTAACAAAGCGCACCCAGTCTGTTAGATTAGGCCACCATCAGTCCTCCAGGGTAACACTCAGCACTGGAGCTCCACAGGGCTGCGTGCTAAGTCCTCTCTTTTACGCACTTTACACCCACGACTGCACCCCCACCCACTCCAGCAACACAATCATCAAGTTTGCAGATGACACAACCATGGTGGGACTCATATCTGGTGGAGTACAGGGATGAAGTCCTGGGACTGGCGGAATGGTGTGCAAAGAACAATCTCTCCCTGAACTCCCAAAACATAAGAACTGGTCATAGACTTGTGGAGGAAATGCATAGACCCCACACCACTCATCATAAATGGGGACTGTGTGGAAAAGAGTCCCTTCTTTCAGACTTCTGGGTATGCATATCTCTGAAGATCTCTCCTGGACCACCAACAACACAGCTGTAGTTAGGAAGGCACAGCAGAGACTCTATTTCCTGAGAATTCTCAGGAAAAACATCCTTCAGGAGAAGCTGCTGGTGTCCTACTACCGCTGTGCCATCGAGAGTGTGCTGACCTACTGCATCTCAACATGGTACAGCAGCTGCTCAGTGGCAGAAAGGAGAGCTATACAGAGAGTGATCAACATGGCCCAGAAGATCATCGGCTGTCCACTGCCCAGGCTGGAGGATCTGTTCAGCTCCCGCTGCCTCAGCAGGGCAGCCAATATACTGAAAGACTCCTCCCACACTGGACACCATCTCTTCCAACAGTTGGCCTCAGGAAAACGCTTCGGGTCCATCACATCCAGGACAAACAGACTGAAAAACAGCTTTTACCCCAGTGCTGTACGGGAACTGAACGCACATACCTCTTAAGCCACTCAGGGTCTGTGCAATACACAGCAAACACATGCACATTAATCTCTTCTACTACTCAGGGCTAGTGCAATAACTTGTTATTTATATTGTAAAAAAAAATGCATGTTTCCACTGTTTTTGCTTGTTAAGCACTTTAAGGATTGCTGCTCAATTTCATTGTACATGTGCAATGACAATAAAGGCTATCTTATCTTATTCATGTATTCATTCATTGTCTGCTTGTCCAGTTCAAGGTTGTGGTTGGTACAAAATATTTACATACTACTTGGAATCACTCTGCGCAAGGTGGGAACACACCCTAGACAGGGCACTAGTCCTTCACAGGGCACCACACACCCACACATTCTCTCACGCACTCACACAATGTACACTTGAGTAGCCAATCCACCTGCCAATGTGTGTTTGGATCATGGGAGGAAAACAGGAGCACACAGAGGAAACCCATACAGACACAGTAAGAAAACACCAAACTCCAGAGGGGGGCACCAATGTAAATTGATAGTTAATAGGTATGGGATCATTATTAAAGCATTTTTCTTCATGATGTATAGGCATTGACGTCAAGAATAAACTTGTTTTTCTTGACTTACAACTCTGACCCCCTCATTAAGTATGATAAAGTAAACTGTTGCCACACCAACTGAAATAGTCACAGTCAATGGAAAATCAGTATTATGTCTTAGTGTGTCATGCCAAGTCTATTTCTGTTTTTCTGTAGGGTGAACCTACAACATTATATCTGATAATTCAGCTGAAAGATCAGGACTGGAAAACTAGTGTTTCCAGAGGAAGCCAGAGTGTGGTGAAAACTGAGTTGAGGTTTGCTGTCATAGTGCAGTAGATGAGGCCTTCTTTCCAAACTCCTGTATGTATCACGACTTCAAAATTGAATACCCTGCACACCTGAAAACATCATGACATTTCTCCAGAGATGCATTTTAAACATGGAGTTGCAGGGTGTGACTCGAGTGATCAACCTCCTGTACTAAACCTTTCATGCCTCCACTGAACCAATGCACACAATTCCTGCATAGACAGTTTACCTTTGCCAAACTCAAACAACACATTGGCCTGTGCGTGGACATGTACAGTATAACCTGTGGTATATGACTGCCAGTACACTATTTTCAAGTTTCATTCTAACAGAAGATGTGTACTGAAAACACAAGCAATAATTTTCCTTCCACTGTCATATTTTTATTAATAAAATGTATTATGTTAAACAGATTTTTAAAAAAGGGTAAAATTTAATGTATGTAAATGTATGTAATGTATGTAAAATGTCAATTTTGCGCATTTCCTCTTCAGGTGAATTTTTATTAATTTAAAAATTACTATATTTTTGATTTTGCCTTTTTACTTAAGTAATTGTTTTGTACACTTGATTATGGAAGCTTATCAGTATTAAAATAAAAATGAAAATGTAATATGCAAAATGGCAATAAAATTCTAAGTTTGAAGTTTTATCTCAAAATTATAATTCAATAATTCCATTTACATTTGCAATTTCATAGACTTCTATTGACATTTATGTTTTTTAACTGAAGCTATATTGTGCATGTTTACAACTAAATAAACAGCATAGAAGGTCATTATGAATATTTGTCTGAATAATTCTGGTACACTTTAGTCGCAATGTTCAAATCTGTACTTCATTTTCTTAGAATGTAAATTTTTGTTTCATTTACATTTGTAATTGAATACAGAATATTATTTTTTTATATTTTCATATATATATATATATATATATATATATATATATATATATATATATATATATATATATACACACACATTTATACATGTAATTGTATGCCATATTTGAGTCATATTTTTTGGGCTAATTACAAAAATTTGCAAATATGTTTATAAATATTTTGCTTTTACCTATGGGTGTAATGTATTTTCCAACCGGGATTGTGACAGGTACAATTTAATACTAATAGAAGTGTTACATAATGGAAACTATTAAAGAAATAATAGTTAAAGTATAAGGAACCATTAAGTGCTAATGGATTACATGATGGAAACTATTAGATGTAGACACCATTAAAAAACAGTCTGAACCATTAAATTCTTAATGGAACCTACTGTACTTTGAAAGTACAATTGTAATGTGACTCTGTTACTAGTCTTTTCAAAGTTTATGTTTAGATGTCTTTTAAACTTTAATTCAGTGTTTATTGAATGACATTTAGGTATGTGATTTCAACGTTGAAATAACAGCTTTAAAAGGATGTCTTTAATGTGACTTTGTTAATCGTCTTTTTAACGTCAGTGTCTGGACGTCTTTTCCACTTTCATTTTCAACCTTAAAAAAACGCTGATTGAACGACATTCAGGTACGTGATTTCAACGTTGAAATAACGGCTTTAAAAGGACGTCTTTAATGTGACATTCTTAGTCGTCTTTTCAACGTGTGTGTTTAGACGTCTTTTCAACTTTCATTTTCAACCTTAAGAAAACGTTGATTAGATGACAGTAAAGTGTGTTATTTCAACGTTGAATCAACGGCAGACTCAGGCACAGAAGCTTTAACAGAGAAAACAGCTCTGTTAAACAAGTCGTTTCTGTAAATCAAGAACACGCCTATAACAGGAACACCCACTTATCTTTCATTGGCAGATATGTCAGAAAATCGCTTCTCATTGGCTGAGACAACTTAAAGGTAAAACTGTGTCAGACCAGTGACTACAAAATGCAGCCATTACTATTACCTTCCAAACTAGCAATGTTTCTATATTTAATGTGACCCCATTATCATTTCACGTTGATGGTAAATGCTGTATATGGTTATAACTCCAGGTGAGTGAGTGTGTGTGTGTGTCAGTGGCAGATGCCTGTTGGTCAAAGCAGCCAGCAATCAGCGAGGGCAACCACCATTTGGGCAGCAGGAGCTGCCTGTTATATGTATTCTCATCATCAGTAGTTGTCAGTACATTTTATAATTTCAGTCAGCTCTGATGAAACTGTAACTGGATAGCCAGTTAGCCGTGAGGTCTAATAGTGTTCATTACCACCATTCACCATGTATCATTTCTATTAGCCCATCACATTATCATATTTACCATATTTTCAATGAAACTTAATCAAACTAATTCAATGTAAAGTGTGTACATTTTAAAGGTGTTATGTGATATCACAAGGGCACTATAGGCGGAGGTCACCAGGCAATAATTCGGGCTTGGTGTTTCCACAGCCACCCAAATCCCCTTGACAGTGGATACTGCCCTGCATGTGTCAAACAACATACACCAAACACGCACATAAATACCATGCATCATAACCCTAGTTATGCAAATAACATCCAATGTGTGCCCCCAAACAGAAACATTCCAAAAAGATTCCATGAGGGTAGCCGCTCGTCCTCACAGGGGAGCTCCCAGCCCTTCCCACAATACAATTATACATTAACTGAAATTGACAAGAAAAGATATATGGGCGGCACGGTGGTGCAGCAAGTTAGTGTCGCAGTCACACAGCTCCAGGGACCTGGTTCGAGTCCCGCTCCGGGTGACTGTCTGTGAGGAGTGTGGTGTGTTCTCCCTGTGTCTGCGTGGATTTCCTCCGGGTGACTGTCTGTGAGGAGTGTGGTTTGTTCTCCCTGTGTCTGCGTGGGTTTCCCCCGGGTGCTCTGGTTTCCTCCCGCGGTCCAAAAACAGGAGGATTGTTCTTAGCAGTGAGGAGAATGTGAAGTTCCTGTGTTCACATAAACAGACACCTAACCTAGTCTCCTAACCCCACTGACTCCCCCATCCTTCCTGACCACATCACCCCCATAAACTAGGACCTTACTGTGAGGTCTGTTGTAGAAAACAATTTTAATACTTCGTGTTTGTTGACAAATATCCTTAAATGATGATTAGTTAAATTAGCATACTCATTGTGTGAAATCCTGTACCCTATATGCATTTATATGAATGACTAACCAGCATTTACATTATGAATTACTTACACATGTAGTTAAACATTTTTGCTTGATTCTGCACTACTAACTCATATGATAATTACTCCTAAAGACATATTATAAGCTAACTTCACTATATGGCATGATAACTTGAGATTTACACATTTTTAATTCTTAACGTCTAACCTTGAACAGAGGTGCACTCCAGGATTGTAACACACTGACATCATAGTGTTGGTCGCGGAGGCGCTGATCTGTAGCTATTTGTGGCCTTGAAGTGTATATTTCTGACTCCCTAATTTTTATTCTCTTGGGAAAAGAGGACTGGGAAGAGAGGCCCATTGTCAGCCTGACCAGATAATGAATGTCTTCAGGGTCACAACAGGCACCTGAATATTGCACGTGAAGAGCTGAGTACTAACACGTGAAATTATGCATATTAATATACGCTAATCAGCCAGAAACGCCTCACCACCAGGATATACGTCATCTGGGGTATAACTGTTGGAGTCAGATCATGTGAGCTTCACTTGGGAGGGGTATCACACTGTTCTCAATGTGTTAAGTTCTCCTGGATCCAGTATTTGGTAAATAAATACTTTGATTTGCTTTGAACTTCACTCGACTGGTGTCTGCGACTCTCTCGTAACGGACACGCCTCCCCCGAAGAGGGAGGGTGTATTTTGGACCTTTTTGTTATTTTCTCATGAGTTGGTAAATTTTAAATACTTTGAGAACGGTCCAAAGAAACATTTTTATCTTCAGGTCTGCAGCAGGTAGTTCCCCTCCGCACTAGCAGAGATCACTCTCCAGAATACTACGCTAGTGTTACTCAGGTTCCTGTTGGCGGTCATATTGTGTGTGTGTATGTGTGTATATATAAAGCACATGGTGCATTAGGTTCTTTGTGAAGTCTTGTTCTTGGTTCTGTCCTACAATTCTGAACGACATCTGTATCTTGTGTTCTTTTCTCCTGGTTTTGACATTCTGCTTTGGTTTTTGTTTTATGAGTTTGGGGTTGTGTTTTTTGGATAGTCTGTCTTGATCTTTGAAATGTTTATTTGGTTTTGACCTGGATTGTTTATGACTACGTTTTTGGATTATTAAACCTGCACTTGACTGCCTTTTTTCTGTGGAAGTGATCATCTGTGACACTTACACTTTGAATGTGTTCATTCTGTACATTTGCAGTCAGTGAACACTCACTCACATACAGAGAACAACTCTATGCTCTGTCTGTTCTGTAGTGTCTACTTCACAGTAAGTGCAATGACTCTTTAAAGCAGTGATATTTATTACTCATAACTGTTATTAATGTGTACTCTGCTTCTAGAACTGTCTGATGGACATACAGACTGCTCCTTATTTACACAGTAACACAACCTCTCAACTGTTGGTGAGAACTGTAACAGAACATATGCTGTAACCTTGAATCTGGAAATCACTACCCATCCTACAGTAAAACTAATATTGTAAATATCTACCTCAAAGATTTATGTATTATATTGCTGCCTATTCTGCCGTCCATGTAAATGTGTAAGCTCTGCTGCTTGGGAAGGCTGTAAACGAGTTTTCGTTATACTCACACATAATAACTCACGTAAACTAACAGTAAAGACTCTCGTTTCTTACCTCCAGTGGGAAAACTCCTATTGGACAGAGGACACTGTCTTTATGGGGAATGTCCAATCAGAGACCAGCTGTTCTTAAACTGCAGCCAATCGTATCTCAGGGGGCGGATGAGAAGCTGGAGCAGTGGTCCCTGAGTCGTCCAATCAGAATTACGGTCGATTTGAACTGAGAACAAAAGGCTTCATTCATTGCACTGTAGACGCGTCACTCAAATACCAGCTCTCTTCTGATTGGACAGACACACTGCGTTGGCCGGACTCGTTTAAAACTCAAGTGTTCGCTGCTCCTGGATCAGACGCTTCCGTTCTGCACGAGAGCTGTGTTGGAGAGAAATCAGGACCTGTTTTTACTGAAGGTAAATGTTTTTACTGTGTACGACCTTTACACACCGTTTATACCGTGTTTTACTGAAGATAAAGATCAGAGAGAGACTATTACACACCGTTTATACCGTGTTTTACTGAAGACAAAGATCAGAGAGAGACTTTAACACACCGTTTATACCGTAAATGATTTACATGATCCCAGGTTTTGTTCATGATTCTGAGAGAGGCAAGTCTTCAATGCATGGGTGATGGCTGAAATGTAGTTGGCAGGTTTCTGCATTAAACATCACTGTTTATGACTGGTATCACATCTTGGATAGTCAAAAATATTTGGGTTTGTGTATATGACTTTTTTCAAAACTGATCAATGCATCTCATATGGCTCTCGTGGCACTTTATGCCTACACAATGTAACAGGTTTTTCATGCTCCCTGTACATTACGTATAAATGTGTTGTATGCACCTTTTCACTGTAATTCTGTGTCAAGATTTAGGGAATCATTCATTTAAACAGTCCTAGCGCCTGTTAAACTTTATTCCACACTGTTGTAGTAAAATTTTGGCAGTTACTCTGCAGATTAACACACGTCAAATCATATGAATCACAGACCAATTACAGTCTATAACACCATTAACCCCCACCATATACTGCAACACACCCCCACCAAGGAAAGAACCTGTGTGATCATGTACTACAGTTTAATCAAAACCATACTGTGTCAATGGACAAACAGGTAAAAAATGTAGCAATCTAACTTAACTTAACAAACTTAACCTACGCTATGTGTTCTTTATTTCACTGTTAAGCCACATGCCGTACTTATGGGGGAAAAATTCACTGGATAATCTAGTCTATATCAATAATATAGATTATTTTTATTCTGTTATGTCCCCACTGTGTTCATGTACTGTCCCTTTAAAGCCACACTAACTAGCTATAGTCACATGATTCTGCCCCTATCTGTCACATGGAAGTGACCTAAACGCAGAGATCGAGCGAGCGACTCGAGTGTCTCAAATCAAAGAAAAACAGAATGTCTGTGGTTTGTACGTGCTGGGTTTGACTATAATTAAGAAGACACTGAACAAAAAATAGTCAAATGTAAACGCTGAGGCGAAAAAAAAAAGTTTCAGCCAAAGCACAATCACACACCAAATATAAATAATGCTAAAAAAAAAAAGATCAAACTCCCAGCAACATTAGAAAAAATATCCCAGCTTTAATACTGGAGCATATTTACAGCACAAGCCTCGTCACTGAACTATGAGGGTCAAAAATACAACAAGTAATCGTAATTGTGGTAAATCATGGTAAAATTAAACAATGTTGATTTGTACTCATATCACCCAGCACTAGTTTATACCACTAGTTTTACAGAAGATAAAGATCAGAGAGAGACTGTTACATACGGTTTATACCACATTTTCCTGAAAGGAAATGTGTGTTAAATATCAGAGAGAGACTCATGCTGTTTAATATTTTTTTCTAACATTAAAACTCTAATTCTGTCTCTTTCTTTCTCTGGATCTTCAGTCTTTTATTGCAGAGCAGAATGATCCAGGAAGAAAACAGGAGAGTGCTACATATTTCAGAGGTTTTTTTTATTTATAAAGCACTGTATACAGTTGGTGTTTGCACAAAGAAACTGCACAGAATTCTGGGTATTAGCACCAAGTGGGTGCTGCTGAAACAAAAGTGACAGGAAAAGATTGGTCAGAGCAGAAGAAAGAAACCTTGGGGGGGAGAAAGTCAAAAAGCAAAATCCATTCTCCTCTGGTTGCCACCAGAGCAAAATAAACAAAGAGAACCGTTTAGACACGGAGCATCCTCTAAATGTGAATTTTATTGTCTCTCCTCCACCCACAATATGGACTTCTGGTCATGGGAATAGAACCTGCCAACATTCAGAATGTTGAAAAGTATGAAAACAGATAGGGATGTTGGTTTATTCACTGGCTTATTTTTGCTGTTTCAGTTACAGTACTGAAGGTGGAGCTGACTACACATTCAGCAGAATATTGGTCGCCAGGGGAGAGTGAATTTAACTAATTTATCTTTGGTTCTTCTTTGTCTTCCAGGACAGAAGAACCTCTCTTTGGATATTTTCTCTGGCTCCTGTTGTCCAAGAATTCCTGAGTTCCACAGTTCTTCCACTGGTGTATCAAGAATAATTTCCAAGTGGAATACAACACAATATTGAGATCAGGAGGAATTAAATGTGTGGATATGGAGGACAGAAGCTCCAGTTCTCAGGAAACATGCTTGGTTCCTCCCCAAACATCTGACAGAAAAACTCAGATGAGTAAACACAAGCGGAAAACTCATGATTGTGCAGAGTGTGGGAAGAGTTTTACTCAACAGAGTAGTCTCCAAATACATCAGCGCATTCACACAGGAGAGAAACCGTATCACTGTTCAGAGTGTGGGAAGAGTTTTACTGTACAGAGTAATCTCCAAAAACACCAGTGCATTCACACAGGAAAGAAACCGTATCACTGTTCAGAGTGTGGGAAGAGTTTTACTGTACAGAGTAATCTCCAAAAACACCAGCGCATTCACACAGGAGAGAAACCGTATCACTGTTCAGAGTGTGGGAAGAGTTTTACTCAACAGAGTAATCTCCAAAAACACCAGCGCATTCACACAGGAGAGAAACCGTATCACTGTTCACAGTGTGGGAAGAGTTTTACTGTACAGAGTAATCTCCAAACACACCAGCGCATTCACACAGGAGAGAAACCGTATCACTGTTCAGAGTGTGGGAGGAGTTTTACTCAACATAGTAATCTCAAAAAACACCAGCGCACTCACACAGAGAAACTGTATCACTGTTCAGAGTGTGGGAAGAGTTTTACTGAACAGGGCAGTCTCCAAAAACACCAGCGCATTCACACAGGAGAGAAACCGTATCACTGTTCAGAGTGTGGGAAGAGTTTTACTCGTCAGAGTTCAGTCCAAAACCACCAGCGCATTCACACAGGAGAGAAACCGTATCACTGTTCAGAGTGTGGGAAGAGTTTTACTCAACAGAGTAATCTCCAAAAACACCAGTGCACTCACACAGAGAAACCGTATCACTGTTTAGAGTGTGGGAGGAGTTTTACTGTACAGAGTAATCTCCAGAAACACCAGCGCATTCACACAGGAGAGAAACCGTATCACTGTTCAGAGTGTGGGAAGAGTTTTACTCAACAGAGTAATCTCCAAAAACACCAGCGCATTCACACAGGAGAGAAACCATATCACTGTTCAGAGTGTGGGAAGAGTTTTACTCAACAATATAATCTCCGAAACCACCAGCGCATTCACACAGGAGAGAAACCGTATCACTGTTCAGAGTGTGGGAAGAGTTTTACTCTACAAAGTAGTCTCCAAACACACCAGCGCATTCACACAGGAGAGAAACCGTATCACTGTTCAGAGTGTGGGAAGAGTTTTACTGTACAGAGTAGTCTCCAAAAACACCAGCGCATTCACACAGGAGAGAAACCGTATCACTGTTCAGAGTGTGGGATGAGTTTTACTGTACAGAGTAATCTCCTAACACACCAGCGCATTCACACAGGAGAGAAACCGTATCACTGTTCAGAGTGTGGGAAGAGTTTTACTAAACAGAGAAGTCTCCAAACACACCAGCGCATTCACACAGGAGAGAAACCGTATCACTGTTCAGAGTGTGGGAAGAGTTTTACTGAACAGAGTAGTCTCAAAAGACACCAGCGCATTCACACAGGAGAGAAACCGTATCACTGTTCAGTGTGTGGGAAGAGTTTTACTCATCAGAATTCGGTTCGAAAACATCACTGCGTTCACCCAGAACAGAAGCAGTAGCACTGAGTGAGGGATTAATGCGATTGGGTCACATTCAATGTAAAACTATCCTTAAAGCTGATTTTGGAGACGTGTGATTGAACTGTGATACCAGATGCCACTGATTGTTCGTGGAATTGTGTTTATTATTTTCAAGTTGTGGCTTCAGAATTAATTGTTATAGATTATTATTTTCCTCCTCAGTCACTATTGTGTTCTACTGTGCCCCAGTTAAAACGGATGAGGAACATGGGTACAGTGTGGAGTTGACAAACTCATGTTGTCACTGTCAGACCTTGATGCAGATGAGAAGACAGCTGACAAACTCAGAAGAGGTCCTGCAGGGGCTTTGCAATGCTCTGGAGCACAGCCGGGACTCAGGGCAGCTTCTCATGGAGCTGGGGGAGAAGACAGTTCTGGCCGTCTGCCGTATAATCACTATTCATCCTTATTTCTGTGGCTGGACTGTATACCCTTGGAAGGTTAAAGATCAGCGTTGGTGGAGCAATTTGTTTCTCAGAGCAGAGAAGACATGAAGCTGGGCTATCAGGACCTCAGCACACATCAAAACAGACTATATTCTGATTGCCATGAAAGCCAAGCCTGCTTATCACTGCGGCAAGATAAGCGTGCAGTGGAGACACTCCCGACCAACTATTCATTGTTTATATACAACTGCTGTAGTAAGTGCCTTCTCAGTTTGAGAGGTTGGGGTGTTTTAAGCTTTGCTTTAATGTAAATGATACAAACACCTCAGTTATTAGAACTCAATGTTTAAGCTTAGCATATTATCTTATTATTGCTGTCCCTTTGCTTCTGTATCATTTGTGAATATCTCTGCTTTGGGATTAATAAAGGAATGAATCAATCAATTTTTACACCAGGTAAGACAGAAATGGCAAGCAGTGATGATTTATAATGCGCTCACGATTGATAGCTACTTAAGAATAGCTTGGTGATGCTCTAAACTGCTATTTTTTATTTTGCTAGCTTCTAGAGACTTCATCAGAAAGTATTCTTACTTTAATATCCATGCAGATTTCTTCTAAGTGTAGTGTGTAAAATACAGTTTAGAAATAGACGTTTGTAAATAATCTACTTAATTCCTTTAGTTAACACTTGTGAAAAGCATTTATTATAACATAGGAGTTCATAGCAGGTTGAATTAACATGATATATATATTTTCATATATATATATATATATATATAATGTATGTATATATAAATGCACATCATTAACACTATAATCGCTGTGCTTGTCTGACTAACTTGTACCTAAAAAGAGTCAAACGAGTCATCTGTTTAAGAAAAATAAGGATTGATTCACTTAGGACAATTATTTCTCTGCACTTGCCCCATTCGTGATATTGAACACACACTTGTGAGCAATATTTCACAAACACTAGGGGCAGTGAACACACAACTGGAGCAGAAGGCTGTGACCACCTCGGCAGTTTGGGGGCTAGGTGCCTTCCTCAAGGGCAATGCTCAGCCATGGATGAATCTTTCCTTGGCGCTCCCGGGAACTGAACCAGCCTCAAGCTCACTTCTCTAATCTTATGCCCACGGCTGCCCCCTACAAGTGCTTTGTTGGTTTTACCCAAATGTGAATCTATGTCCTAAATCCACCTAGAATTTATACAAGGATGTTGTTACTAATATAAAATTATCACTAGGTTTGTCTTTCAATTTTTCAGTCCTTCCATCATTCATCTTAATGTTTTTTGAAGATGATAGACAGATTGCCAATTTGGATATTTTTACTCTGTGACATCACATCGGTCACAGTGACTGGTGTTTGGTGCTTCTAGTTTTAAAAATTAACCCCAGAATATGAATGTGATATCTTTATGGTTTGGAACCTCAAAAAGGCATAAAATAAAAAGCATGGAGAACAAATATAACAATCATTAATACATTGATTCTCTGTAACCACTGTCCAGAGTCTACCTGGAATCACCCTGTGCAAGGCGGGAACACTCACTGGAGGGGGTGCCAGTTCTTCACAGGGCGACACACACACACAGTCACTCATTGACTCGAACACACAACTTCCAGGTCCCTGGAGCTGTGTGACTGCGACACTATTTACAGGAGCTTTAATTTATTTTTTTTTTTGTATTTTTTTTACTATAAGCCTCACTCACGGCCGTAATTCAAACTTTAGTGAGGTCCACACTGCGTGAATGTAAACCCACTTCAAGTGCTGTCTTTTAATTATGTTAACTGAATTCTCCCATAAATGTATTTGACAAGGTACAGATTAAGGAAAGCCACAGGGAGCTAAGATAACATTAGGTCTATCTAAAGCAGAGCTGTAGTTCCCAGTGTTTCAGCTCTGACCTGCTGCCCTCAGCGCCCCCTGTAGGAGGGAATGTGACTCCATTGGCTGCAGCACTGAATGATGGGCAGATAATTCTGACTGTTAATTGGATAAATAAAAGGTTACTCCAAATGAAAAGCGTGTTCTCCGTTGAGCCGTGGAGAATCTGCCCCTCGTTCTGGCTGAGGGAGAGTTGCGTGTTTCTGTCTCAAACATAAATGTGTGACCTCAAAAATACATAACAAAACGCGTCTCATATCGGTTCAAAATGGTGTCCAAAAACGGGACGGTTGACAACACTACGTGAATGTCATAGGAGCAGTGTCGTATGCTTGTCTATGATATATGCATAACATACCTCTCAACAAGCACTTAAAAACAGTAAGTATGTGTCTTGTGAGAGCAGGTTGGCAATTCTACCAGCAAACCGAGAGCAGGGCTGCCAGGTCCAGCAAAAATCAAATCTGTCTAAAACCTATGGAGTGAAGAAAGGGTCAAAAAGATTTTGACTTTGTAAAACAATACTCACAAATGTAACGGACTTTGTAACTGCGTTTGATCAACTTGTAACAATTACCCTAAACGATATTGTTAGAATATTTGCTACAAAAAATATGAGGGGGATACCACATGGGACAGCATAAATGCTACAGTGTTAAAAGAAGACAAGGTAGCTGAAATGAGACCTTTTATCTATTATAGTATTTACTAATTATTATACTCATTAACAACATTAATAATAAGCAAAAAAAAAATTATATATTCATATAGCATCAACATACAACAAAAAACAAAACCTATACAAAACCAACCAATCAATCAAACAAACCAAAAGAAAAACCCACAAACAAATAACCCCTCAAAACCCAGTCCTTTGTCTTTGTCCTTCCTTTTTCCTTTTATCCATTATCCTTTAGGAGCATGGGCTTAGGTTTGGGTAGATCCTTAGGATGAGCAGCAGGAGGAAGATATAAACTTGAAGGAACTTGGGTATGGCAAAAACTCCAAGCAGTTCATCAATTCTCAGCCATCCGCCCATTAAGAACCTCCTTCTGTATAAAAGGGTGAAAATGAATTCCCCAACTACCATGTTCTTAAGCCATTAGCATTAGCATGCTAGTATAAAAAACAGGCTTAGCCTAGCACTAGCATTATATTAGCATAATATCAGCATTGTGGCATACTCACAATGAGCCTGAAACGTAAAGGTTCTCACAAGGAGGTCTTCCAAGCAGAGCGTACATGTGCCTGTAGGTCAACTCTCTCCTACTCTTACTTGGCTTCCCCTATTTATACCCCTAGACATGTTAACCTCCCTCCTGCCCCCTAGAGGATAGGAGGAGGTATACCATAGTTAGTGACCAGGTTGGTTACAAACTACATACACGTAAAACTTAAATCCACAAATGTATTGGAATGCACAAATTTACAACAACAACAATAATAATAATTTAAATTCACAAATGTGAAAACAATAGATTTGCATTTGTAAATCAAATGTCGTGAATGTGTGAATCAGTACCTTCTCAAACGGCTTAAAATGCTCCAGAGCAAACCATTTTAAGGTTCTAAATGTGACAGTTTTCCAGAGTGAAATTTATAGGAGAATTGACGGGTAACATAATTAAAAGTCAGAATTTGAAGTTGTAAAACATTTTGAAGTGGGTTTGCATTCCCGCATTGTGGACCCCACTAGAATTCGTTACGGACCTGAGTGATGCTTATAGTAAAAACATTAACGTTCAAACGCAGGTACAAAGTCCGTTACATTTATTTGTGAGTATTGATTTACAAACTCAAAATGTTTTGACCCTTTCTTGACTCCATACAACAGCTCTGGTGGACAGTCACAGTCACCAGCCAACTGCACGCTCCTTCAAAATTGCGACATCTGTGGCATTGTGCTGTGTGATGAAACTACACTTTTTAGAGTGGCCTTTTATTGAGGCCAGCCTAAGGTACACGCTAATCACGCTGTCTAATCGGCATCCTGATATGCCACACCTATGAGGTGGATGGATTATCAAAGGAGAAGCGCTCACTAACACAGATTTTAACAAATTTGTGAACAATATCTGAGAGAAGAAGGCCTGTTGTGTGCATAAAAATGTCTTAGATCTTTGAGGTCAGTTCATGAAAAATGGGAGCAAAAACAAAAGTGTTACGTTTATATTTGTGTTCAGTATATGAGGGGAGTTGATGTTAAATGTTCTGTTGGGTGACCTTATGTCTTTTGGCCGTTCTCCACTAAAATAGCATGATCACAACTGCGGTGGGCTACTGGGCCTGTGTTTTTCTCCACCCATTTTCAGAATGTAACAGTATTTCCAACGAGTGCCAAAAGGGGGCAGTGTGAGCCCGCAGCCCTTTGTCTCCTCTCCCTCCAGGGCAGGTATATACTCTGAGTCAGCAGAGAAAGCAAGAAACGGCTGCGAAAACCCGCGCCCTCAGCCTGTAGAAAAAGCCAGAAGCGAAAATACGGCATTATTTTTGCATACCTACCACATAGTCAGGGCAAGCCCATGGACACATTATTAGACTGCACATGACGGAACATAAATGACCCTATACATGTCTATGGCAAGGGTCTGTGCATTACTGACCACATTTAGTTGTTTTATTCAATCAAACGGTGGCGCAGCAGGTAGTGTCGCAGTCACACAGCTCCAGGGGCCTGGAGTTTCTGCAGGTAATACAGGAGTGATCCACTCTCTCTCCTCCATCATCACATTCATCCTCCTTTCACTCGGACTACTCCTGGGCCTCTGAGGAATCACAGAGCATGAACTCTTTTTGGAAATTAGATATTTTTTAAATCAGGGTGCACTGACTAGCAACGTGCAGCATTGCACAATTGAGCATTTCTCGCAATACAGCACAAATAGTATTAAAATATGTAAAGGTCAAAAGAATTAGCCATACGCCTTCATATATAAAGGTTTACATACACACACACACAGAATAAAGCTTTACACACACACACTCATAAAAAAGCTTTACACACACACGGAACTATATTTTATCCATTGACCATATAGGACTTTGTAGTTCTACAAACTCTGCATACTTTCTCATCCCAATTACTCAATAATAACGATATCGGGACAAGTCACACAAGTCATTCTGATGTGTCATTTCAAAATAAAGGCCATTTGTGTTGTCCCATCTCTGTAACTTTAATTCCAAATTTAGATCATTATTAAAAGGAAACCATGACACACAAGAATAACTTGATGTTAAGTGAGTGTCATAATCAGGTGTTGTACTATCATTATGAAGTGAAATTGTTCTGTGCAAACTAATGGTTTTCTTTTAATAATTATATACATTTGGAATGAAAGTTACAGAGATGGGACAACACAAAGGGCCTTTATTTTGAAATGGTACATCAGAATGACTTGAGTGACATGTCCTGATATCTTCATTTTTTCAAAAAAATAGCAAATATTTGTTTTTTATTCATGTACTTTTTGTTTGGAAAATTACTTATTGATTATATAGATTTCCTTTCAGTGACTTTTGGCATTTATTTTGAAATTCGTTCCTCTACACGCTCTTACTGTAATGTTCACAATACGCAGTTTCACCAAAACTAAGCGGGGGCGAGTTTGACCAAGCTGTTTCTAAGTGGAGGCTGGCTTCACTCCAGGGAGAATGTGCTGTGGGCAGTTCTACAGAGCACCTTTTAGAAAATGGTTCTGCAAGGCACCAAAAACAGTTCTTCGGTCATAACAAGCTTGACGAATGCAAAGAACCTTTAACCTGACAAAACGTTCTTCACGTTTTCAGGGTTCTATATAGAACCATTCTTCTTTACTAAAGAACCCTTATGAAGTGGAGTTAAGCTGCAAGTGCTGGAGCCCTACTGTTTTTGTTCCGTTTTTTTCCCTTCTTTTTCTTCGATGAAGTGCGATGGGCAGCCCAAACCGTAGGTCCTACAGACTTGCCGTTGGGTCAACTGGTAGTAAACCCTCCCGCTACTCAGACGCAAATAATCAGCCCAATCAGCCTGATGGTGGCGCTATAGCGATGCGAAACGCATTGACGTATGTATCTCCTACCTCATGTGGCTTAGAGTGGAAATTCTTTTTTTTCCCCCTGATTCCTCAGTTCAGACCCTACAAAAAAGCGTCAACAACCCTATGCTTCGCCTACTTATGCTAATATGCAAAATCGCACAAATTTTGGAGCGCGAACTAGTCCCTGGAAATTTACCCAATATGGACCCCAGAACCTGAACTTTGATAATTATCAAAAAAAATTTAATTGAAAAGAAGAATTTCATCTCTGCTCAGCTTCCACACACTGCCCAAATACAGGGGTGGAGCTTGCGTTCCAAAAATCAGACATATACAGCTATAACTCACAAACGCTTTCCCCAAATGTTACAATACTTGGAAGGAAGACATGAGTACTTGGGCGCTAATACAATAAAAAATTTGTTACACTTTACAGGATTGTCTGATTGACATGCCGATTGGTATGCATGTAGTGAGTGATGTCCTGAATCAGATTCCATGAGGATGATGATATAATAAAAAAAAACATGGCCGCCATTGGCCAATCAAATTTCAGCAGCTGTTTAATGACCTTAACAAGGTCCTATCATCATGGCACTTGCATGGTATTTCCATGGCAGCACTTCCTAAGCACATAAAAATTTTCATAACAATAGCTACTAGGGGGAGCAATTCAAATTTTCAACATGGAAATATGGAATATCTCAGTGAAAATTAAACATATTGACAAGTGACAAGTTTGCTTTATTGCATACTCTGCGTAGTATCTTACAACTTTGCAATTACAACTATTGTCAAAAAATGCATAGTTTATCCACAATAGTCAGGTATGTGAAAATGGAGCTTTTCGAACTGTCCCTGGAAATTTGTCTTAACAATAAACAACTGGCATTTTTGAAATCTGTATAGACTTTAGGTTAATAATTATCAAATAAAAGTTGGAACTTTTGACACACTGTTGCGGTAGTTATTTAACAAATATGCATGGGCGGGGCTTGATGCACTCTTTGAGCTATAACTAGAACAAACTTCACCTAAATAAAATAAAACTTGGTAGACATATGCATGTCATTACTCTGAAGTAGTCTGCTAAATGTGACCACATTGCACAAGGGTCCACCTCTTGCTCTGCATACTTTCACTGCTCCTTTTCACATGTTCTTCAATGGTCAGGACATACATAGCAGGTATGCTGAAAATGTATGACCTACAGTCTCTGCCTTTATTGCTATAATGTGGACCAACAGAGTAGGTGTGTGTGTGTGTGTGTGTGTAACAGTGTGGACAGTGAGTGGATACAGGTGTTAAAATGATCCAGCAGCACTGCTATGTCTGATTCACTCATAACAGCACAATACACACTGACTTATCACCACAATGTCAGTGTCACTACAGTGCTGAGAATGTATGAGCAACTGTGTCTGAATTTATATCTATAAGTTGGACCAATAAAACATGTGTATCTCAGTGTGAACAGTGAGTGGAAACAGGTGTTAAATTCTCCAGCTGAACTGCTGTGTATTATCCACTCATAAGAGCACAACATACACTGCCATATCACCACAATGCAGTTTTAAGAATGATCTACTACTTAAATCATCTCTGCTTTGTGGGGCTCCTGAACATTGGGCCAGGGTGAAATTCCAGAGTGAGTTCTGTGCTCTCTGCTGTCTCTGTACCCCAAGTCCAACCCTCACCTGTCTGCAGACCAGAAATTCACCCACTCGTTCACTACCACTCACCCGTAAAACCCTGCTCTGCTGAGACACCAGAACATTTAAAAGCACTACAGTGTCTATTCTAAAGTGTGGCTCCTGTATCAGAGAATGTCATGTGCTAACCTCTTGCTCTGCAACAGATTTCTTGCTTTCTCCCTGGTCTTCAATTTTCTGGACACCCATACAGCAGGTATGACTCAGGTGTTTTAAATCCCTCAGCATCACTGCTGGACTGGGAATAGTCCACAACCAAATCAATCAATCAAATTTATTTGTATAGCGCCTTTTACAACTGACGTTGTCACAAAGCAGCTTCACAGTTTCAAAACAGAACATTTAAATCAAAGCCCAATGCAAGCAAGCCGAAGGCGACAGTGGCAAGGAAAAACTCCCTCGAGGCTGGAGGAAGAAACCTTGGGAGGAACCAAGACTCACAAAGGGGACCCATCCTCCTCTGATCAAACTATAGATTGAATTTTAAATGATCACCAATGAAGTGTCATTATGCTACATAATAATAATAATAAGGTGAGCAGCTGGTCTGGTTTGGTCTGCAGGAGAATCCAGCAAACAATCTTCCATCAGTGGGCCACCATTCTCTCAGAAAACAGTAAAACAGTAAAGGGAAGCAGTTAGTTTAGTTGAGTGCAGCAGAGAATAAGAGCATGTGAATATTTTCTTTAGTGTAGTGACGGATCTGACTGTAACAGACTGGGAGTAAGGAAACCAGAAGGAGCTCAGGCAAAGACATCCTTTCGTTCCAAGCAAGAGAAATTGTGAGCACATCATCCAGGTTTACCCTGATTCTCCATGTCCATGAGTTCCTGAAATGACATCCTTAAACTAGACAGAGGTTAGTTGCCAAAGGCTAAACTGAACAAGTGTGTTTTGAGCCTAGACTTAAACATAGTGACTGTGTCTGCGTCCCGAACACTAGCTGGAAGATTGTTCCAGAGCTGAGGGGCTTTGTAGGAGAAGGCTTCCCCCCCCCCCCGCTGACGTCTTATGAATTCTGGGTACTAGTAAGAGGCCGGCGCCCTGAGATCTGAGTAATCTTGGTGGTTCATAGTGTGTGATGAGGTCTTGCAAGTATTCAGGGGCGAGACCATGTAAGGATTTATACGTGAGTAAAAGAATTTTGTAATCAATACGGAATTTAACTGGAAGCCAGTGAAGGGCCGATAATACTGGGCTGATATGATCAAATTTTCTAGTTTTAGTGAGGACCCTGGCTGCAGCATTTTGAATTAACTGGAGTTTACTCAAGTTTCTGCTGGAGCATCCTGATAAAAGTGCATTGCAATAATCTAATCTTGATGTAATAAAAGCGTGAACTAATTTTTCCGCATCTGGGAGGGATAAGGAATTTCTTAACTTAGCGAGGTTCCGAAGATGTAGGAAAGCTGTTTTTGTAATGTTACCTATATGCTGATCAAATGATAGATCTGAATCAATTATAACACCCAGATTTTTAGCTGATAAGCTCGGGAGAACAGGGAAGTCAAAATTATGTATTAAGTCTGATACCTTATTTATAGCAGGTTTTGGACCTAGAAGGAGAACCTCGGTTTTGTCGCTGTTTAGTAGAAGGAAATTGTATGACATCCAATGCTTCACTTCTTTAACACAGTCCTCCATTTTCTTTAGTGTAGGTTTGTCATCTGGTTTGGCTGATATGTATAACTGTGTGTCATCTGCATAACTGTGGAAGGTAATGCCATGCCTGCTAATAACTCTGCCCAGTGGCAGCATGTATAATATGAATAGTAAAGGTCCTAAAATGGAGCCTTGGGGAACTCCAAATCTCATTTTTGTATGAGTAGAAGAAACATTATTTACGTTTACAAACTGATAGCGATCTGTGAGGTAAGACTTAAACCATGATAGGGCCGTTCCTGTTATTCCAACCATGTTTTTTAATCTTTCTAGCAGAATAGTATGATCAATTGTATCGAAAGCTGCACTGAGGTCTAGTAGAACTAGCATGGATACGCAGCCTCGATCAGAGGCGAGAAGAAGGTCGTTTGTTATCTTAACTAAAGCTGTTTCGGTGCTATGGTGTGGCCTAAAACCAGATTGAAATTTTTCATATATGTTATTCTTATGCAAGTATGACCTAAGTTGTTGGGCCACAACTTTTTCTAAGATCTTAGATATGAAGGGAAGGTTAGAGATGGGTCTGTAATTAGATAGTACACTAGGATCAAGATTCATTTTTTTGATCAGGGGTTTAATAACTGCTAGTTTAAATGCTTTGGGTATGTGACCTAGTCTAAGGGACGAATTTATGATTGTTAAAATGGGATTGATTATGACTGGTAATACTTCTTTAAATAGTTTTGTTGGTATTGCATCAAGTGTGCAGGTCGTACTATTTGACGAGCAGATGATTTTCTCCAGTTCTAGCTGTGGTAGTGGGTCAAAGTCCTCTAGTCTTTCTTCTATGTTTTGTTCTATATCATCCACACCAGATGACAGACAGGCTGGATTTAGTAATATGGTATTTATTGTTTGTCTAATATTTTCAATCTTATTGTTAAAAAAGTCCATAAAAGCATTGCTGGTGTGAATGGCTGGGATCTGTCTGCCAGCAGACAGTGTCCTGTGTCCACTGATGACAGACTCCAGTACAAGCAACTCCACATCATATCTTCTGTTTGGGGGTCCTGAAGGGTGAGAAACCAGGGTGAATCTCCAGAGTGACATCTGTGCTCTATGCGGTCTCTGTCATCTGCTACTCCTACATCTCATGCTACATCTCCACAGAAACACCAGAACAGCAAGGACCACCTTAAAAGCACAACGCAATCTTCCCCAAAGATCCCCTTCTATCTCGTGAAAGCTCATATTCTGGCGCATTGTTTTTCTACCAGTGAATACCAGCTTGGACCCCGGGAATAGCTGCTTGTGGCTATATTTATATATATATATTTTTTCAAATCGCACAGTTCAACCTTAAATGCAGTAGCCACAGGCACAATCGCATCACTTTTTAAGGTGGAACTGGTAATTCAGGGACATCAGCCCACTGCTAGCGACAGAACATTCTGAAACTACATTAATCTAAAATAATACACTGGTAAATTTTATTAAAAGAGAAAATAACTAAATTTTTTACTTTATTACGTCGCTGTGCATCAAGGCGTTACCATTTTCCCGAGTACACCAGCAGTACGTCCAGAGTGGAGGGATGCAGACTGAGAGAAGAAGTGTATCTCTATAGGCCGGAGGCAGCTCCAAGTGAGCCGTACAGCTCTAAATGGGCGGTACAGCTCTAAATGGGCAGTACAGCTCTAAGTGAGCGGTACAGCTCTATGTGGGCGGTACAGCTCTAAGTGGGCCGTACAGCTCTAAGTGAGCGGTACAGCTCTAAATGGGCAGTACAGCTGTAAGTGAGCGGTACAGCTCTAAATGGGCGGTACAGCTCTAAATGGGCGGTACAGCTCTAAGTGGGCGGTACAGCTCCAAGTGAGTGCGGAAGAAAATTTTAAGCACGACTCAAGCACGTCGCTGGCTTAGAGATATGTAGTTGTCATAAAGGCTCTGGAGATGACCCAGAGGCTAAAGAACCCTTTTTATTTGTTTTTGAAATCAGGGCTGATATGGAGCTGTTTCTGAAAGCTTGTGTTAATGAGCAGGGTCTCAGGGTCAATTGCAGGGTCTTGCAATAAAAAGAGAATAACTATTTAACTGAGACCACATGTACTGAGAATGTAATGATAATGTTTGCTTAGATATAGGCTACTACTCACTTCCTAACAAGGGACATGACAGTAAATACGGGTTCATCAGCACAGCTCAGTGCTGGGGTGCTATATATTCTTCACCTGGCATTAGGTTCATGTTTCTCTACTCCAGATAATCCAGTTCTATTGTCAGTATTTCTCTACAGGGATTAGAGAGGCAGTGTGTGCACGTCTGTATTAGTAACAGGTGCAACTTAATGTAGAATACATTCATTACAAATTTGTCCTCAAATATTTGTACATATGGTGTATTTCTGAAATAAATTAAACTGAATAAATGAACTATATTAAAATAAATTGATAGCCCTTCGGGCGGTGCGGTAGTGCGGCAGGTAGTGTTTCAGTCACACAACTCCAGGGACCTGGAGGTTATGGGTTTGAGCCACACTCCATGTGACTGTGAGGAGTTGGTAGGTGGATTGGCAACTCAGTGTGAGTGAATGTGTGTGTGTGTCACCATGTGAGGCCATGTGGTTCTCCCTCCAGTGTGTGTTCCCTGTGCCCATTGGTTCCGGTTAGGCTCTGGACCCACAATGACCCTGAATTGGAAAATCAGTTTCAGACAATGAATGAATGAACGATAGTCCTTCTACAAATTCACATGCACAATCCAGGTAAGAAGAAAGGGGGCTTTCTGACAGTCTAAGCTAGTGTTATCCAACTCTGATCCTATTCTACCTGTTCAAACAAACTTGATTCAACTAATTTTGTGAGTAGGGTGTTCCAGGACCTGGTTCTGATGCCAAATCAAAGCATATGTGATCATCTGAACACAAAGAGTAATACATAATACTCTACAACAAGGACATACTTCTATAAAGAATCATTTAAAACCAAGGAACTAAATGAAGTACAGTGAACTTCTCTGAATGTCTGTTTATATTCTTAATTGAGCCAAATTTCCTGAAAGGTTGCACCACTATCTTGGAATTCATTAAACAATAACTACATTACAGTGAATTTCCATCTTATTATGTTCACCTCACTTGTAGCTACAGGCACTGACTCTATTGTCATATACACCCACTATGACTGAGTGCTCATGGGAGGTTTGCTGAATGATTATTTGCAAATTATTAGCACCATTTCTCCCATGTCCAATAATGGAAAGGAGCTGATTTAAATATTTGTTTGAATAGTGGGCCATAAGTGTTACTTAAGGGTTTACACATTTAAACTGATTATAATCCAATACTGTGCTGAGTACAAAACAAATAATACAGTCCTATAATTCTGTAATCAAATTAAAATAATGATTGTAGACACGAGAGACCTAATGGATTTCATAAGTTTGCAGTTCACCCAATAATCAGATTACCACAAATATATCATTAAAATATCAGAAGTGCTATGTATTTCGTTTTTCACTGAAACCTAATATTTTAAACTACAACTAGTGAAGGGTACCTAGTTCTGTTGGAGATAAACAATGCCCTTTTTTCAAATCACAAAGGCTGCTTTTCCTACATTCGCCTCAAAACATGGATTGCCCACTTGCTGGTTTCCGCCCACTTGCTGCGTACGCCCCTCCCACTTGCGGGCCTCCGGCCTGCAGAGATAAGTAGTTGTGGTGGCTGAGACGCGAACAAGCCACACCCTCACCACTCATCGTCCTGTCTGCTGCCACCTAGTATGGGCAAAATAATGGCATATTCGTCATTTACATTTACATAATTAAAAAGCAGAAAGGGTATTAAAAGTTTAAAAAACACCACTACAAAAGCCATACCATAATTACTGTAACACACACACACACACACACCTAGGACAGCAGTGCTATATAACACTCACGTGTATTTTAGATTATCACAAAGCCACAAAGACACAAAGCAGTATATTTTAAACCAAACTAAGTCTGAAAACCTGTTGCAGTCGGACTGTAAATCAAAGTTGAACATAAAAGGCTCTTGTAAACACAGCATTACTTCATTGACATCTGTTTTCTCTCTCAGTTTTTAATCTAGTGTCCACATCCATGAACAAGACTGATGACAAAGCTAGCGTCTCTGGAGAGGTCTGTTGTGTGCACCAGTCTGCCACCTCAGTGATGAGGGGATCTCTGGTTTAGGAGAGGGAGGTGTCTGAATAAACACAAATCCCAGTAAACACATTATAAATCAGAGATATTTTCCACATCAGGTCTGTAACATTTCGGAGACTGATCACAAGTATAATTTTGTTTTGTTTTTTACTGTCAGAATATTCCTTTCTGCCTTAGGACCTCTACCACTCACCACTAGCTTCATTAACACATAACACGACCAAAGAGCAAAGCATTTCCTACCATAGTGTCTTCCTTGTTTTATCCTCCTATTTATTCTGAACAGGCTGCAGATTTTCCCTGACTGTGTGTCTCCCCTCCTCATGTGCCAATGTTCATCTGTGTCTGTAACAGTGACATGTAACAGGACCCTACTGTTATATTCTTCAAATAGATGCAGCTAATGTTTTAAATGGGTGTCATATAAATCCACACCTTTCAGTCTGAGGGTTCTCTATAAAAACCTTTAAGCATCACCACCTCTTCAAGTGAGACAGAAGAGAACAGGCAGATTGCATTCAATTACACCTACTCACTTTAAAATAATTTCTTTGAACAATTAAGCCACACTTAAGACTCCACTGCACCATCCCATGAATATTGTAAATACACGAATATTATTGCTGTCCAAAGAAAAACATGTATCTCTCAAAATAGTAACTTTACAGGAGAAGGAAAAGACCTTCTTTACTTTCAGTGGAAGTCAGTGTGAGAATATTTTAATTCAGAGGAATTCTGGAACATTTCTATTGGTCATTCGTCACGAGATTTACACACAGTGTGAAGGACACCTCACAGATGATGTAGTAAACTAAACATCCACAGCAACAACATACAGAGTACTATGTTAATGTACATCAAGCAGCCAAAAAATAAATAAACAATTTTCCTCTCTGTGTGAATTTTTCAAGGCTGAAATTGTGATCCCTTTTATGACATTTAAACTCTGGAATGTATGGAATAATACTGTCACTGTCATAAAATCTGTGGCGGGGAGCACGCTCCAGGGGCTACTACTATGCACCCTCTATAAAATAAAAGAGCTTACCGCCACATACAATAACCACGACTACGCCACCCCAATTGTCTAAAGGGTATGGGGATCCCTGTCAGGTTTCTCAAATAAATGAGGAATAAGGCTGCTTAACAAAGGGCACTTTATTCAGTCAACACAGCATAAAATCAAGTCACATTAACACGGGTCTTGAATTCATTAGTGAACACCAGGAACACTCCCATTCAGCTCAATACCTCTGGCAAAGCCTAAAAGGTTAATAGTAAGATGCCCACAGAGTAATAAAGGAGTTCCAATTAATTACCCCAAAGAAACAAAAAAAAAAAAAAGAAAACACCTCTAAACATAAACCACTCACAAGAAGAAAAAAAAACAAAAGTACTCAAACTTTGGGGCAGAACACTAATAATTACTCTAGGGCCATCACAATTAAGACTTATTCAAATGCTATAAACACTAAATGGGCATAAAGGGCAACCCCTAGTAACACTGAGTAAAAATAGTGGTCCTATGGTCCACTCAGAGAAGGAAATTAAAAGACAACAGTACAGGTGGCTCAATAAATCAATACAATACTGCTAGAGGCTGCAAAGCACGATCAACTGGCACAGGAAGTGTGACATTCAGGCCACCGCGGTCAATTACTAGCTGCTGCAAAGTGCGATCAACCAGCACCGGAACAATGACGTTCAGGCAACTGCAATCAAGTGTAAGCCTTAACGGCGAAGTCAGTTATCCGTGTCCTCGAACCACCATCTAACCTATAGCTCGCTGGGTAGTCAAGCAAGGCTAGAAACCTGCTTAAAACTCGGACACTTGGCTTCCAATTCAGCCAGAGAAATACGACTCAGCTTCCAACGACGCTGCACGCCCACACACACCACCTTGGTTGATCCAAAGCGGAAGTGAAAATTATTGGTGATCCTGGGGCTTTTATCGTCCTATCCAACCCACCAGGTGGCGACAATAATACCCTCTTTAGCGCTCCCTGTCAACCATACCACAAATCTTACAGTGCATATGTTTAAACATTAGAGCCTTTTACCTGGAAGACTGCAGTAGAGTTCATTTTAAACATTTGATGGCAGATTCTACCATTTGCACAATTAATCCATACTTTTCAGATATTTCTATTACTATTACATCTAATTATTAAAAGAAAACCCTGGAGATATTCTTCAAAATTCAAAGTTCAAAATGGCGCCGACGACAGTGGCAGCATCTCGATGTAGCTCCGTCTCCGTGTGTTTTTTCTAAGTCTTTGTTTACTTTTTTTACTACTTTTTTATCTTGCAACTTTTTGGTTACACACCTTGAGGAGTGTTTTATTCTATCCTATGGATATTTGACTGATCGCAACGACCCAGCGACCTTGTGTACACAAGGAATCAGCTGATCGCACTACAGAAGAACGCTGGCAGAGTTAACGTCAACATCCCGGAGGAACTATCCCAGTAAACATTTAGCCGTTGTTTCAACGTTGAAATAACGTACTTGACTGTCGTCTAATCAACGTAAAAAAGTCACATTAAAGACGTCCTTTTAAAGCCGTTATTTCAACGTTGAAATCACGTACCTAAATGTCGTTCAATCAGCGTTTTTTTAAGGTTGAAAATGAAAGTTGAAAAGACGACTAACAAAGTCACATTAAAGACGTCCTTTAAAAGCCGTTATTTCAACATTGAAATCACGTACCTAAATGTCATTCAATAAACACTGAATTAATGGTGCAGGGTATTCAAATTTGAAGGTGTTTGTGAAGAAGGCCTCATCTACTGCACTATGACAGCAAACGTCAACTCAGCTTTCACCACACTCTGGCTTCCTCTGGAAACACCAGTTTCCCAGTCCTGATCTTTCAGCTGAATTATCAGATATAATGTTGTAGGTTCACCCTACAGAAAAACAGAAATAGACTTGGCATGACACACTAAGACATAATACTGACTTTCCATTGACTGTGACTATTTCAGTTGGTGTGGCAACAGTTTATTTTATCAGACTTAATGAGGGGGTCAGAGTTGTAAGTCAAGAAAAACAAGTTTATTCTTGAAGTCAATGCCTATACATCATGAAGAAAATGCTTTAATAATGATCCCATACCTATTAACTATTAATTTATATTGGTGCCCCCCTCTGGAGTTTTGTGTTTTCTTACTGTGTCTGTATGAGTTTCCTCTGTGTGCTCCTGGTTTCCTCCCATGATCCAAACACACATTGGCAGGTGGATTGGCTACTCAAAAGTGTCCATTGTGTGAGAGCGTGAGTGAATGTGTGGGTGTGTGGTGCCCTGTGAAGGACTAGTGCCCTGTCTAGGGTGTGTTCCCACCTTGCGCAGAGTGACTCCAGGTAGTATGTAAATATTTTGTACCCACCACAACCTTGAACTGGACAAACAGACAATGAATGAATACATGAATGAATGAAAGCACAGAAGCCACATTGATGCAATAATTGTTAAATTAATATTTAGGTCAAATGTTTAAATCAAACCTGTAAGCTTTGAAGTCTTCTCTCATCTCAATGTCAGTGTGGCGATGTGTATTTTAGGGAGTACAGCTGTAAATCCATTGCTGAACTGGTGAATTTTGTTCACTGTTAGAGTATGGATTCCATCAACCTCATCAAACAACTGTAAAAACAAAGCAGAACACAATAGATGAAAGCTTTATTATAATAATCCAATAAATTATATCAATAAAGACAATAGTGCAGAGGCAAATAAGATAGAATAAGGAAACGATATTAGACAAATATTAATATAATAGAATATTAATAATGGTCTTACAGTAAAAAACTAATATAAATCTAGTATTATATTATAAATATTATAATAATATTATACATATTATATATAATATTGTCAGAATTAAAAAAGATACAATAATACTTACATGATGTTGGTTCACTTGCTACCGGCACTGGGCATTTGGTGACAATGCTGTTGACTTCCTTGCCTGATAAAATTAACGAAACCTTCAGATCTCTGCAACATTGAAAAGTGGCACATTTTCTAGCTTTTGCTTGAGTGACATATGCAAGGTGTGCTGGAGGATGGACAGTATTGACTCAAAACATGTATGCTTTCATTAATAATCAGACCACAGCAAATACGTTTTAAAATATTATTACTATTTCTACAATATAATAAAATACATACTTGCATTAGTGTTCCACACAACATTTATATTTCACAGTTAAACCTTTGGGAACATGAACATACTCCAAGTTAGTTGGATACCTGAGTGGGAAAAAATTTGTCAGTCTAACAAAATATTGTATCATATGTAAATGTTTTGGTGCACCTGATAAAATTATATGTATTGATTTTCTAAGTAAAAGTAATAACAGAGTACAATACATCAATATTTTACACACAACTTCAGATAAAAGTACCGTTCATCTGGTGATTTTCACATATTTGGAAAAGCACAAATGTGGCCTGCGCAAATGTTATTGTATGATTTTACTTTCCAGCCCAGCACTTCTTTTGATATTTGGTTAACATTCGCATTGTTAGCAAGGTGGCTTTCATGTAACTGCAACCCAGACCTGCTGAAATAAATGTCAAAAACATTACTGTTAATAATGTAATATTACTTTGAATTTTTTATACAGAATGGGTTAACTATTATCCTCATCTACTCCTTCACTTGTCTTCACTGAGATGCTAACCTAGCATAGCTGTTGCTTTGCTAGAGCTCTTTAAATACTTATACTTTACCAGAATGAATGAAACTAAAGTTTTATTAAGATTAAATATCACTTACCTCTGAATATACGAGCCTCCTCCGCTGTTTTGGTAATGCCTGCTTCCACAAACCGTTGAAAAATCATCCACTGAAACTTATTTTGACGCTGTATGCAAACTCAGAATAACCCTTATCTGAAGGGGAGGGGCTCTGTCTCTCTCAAACACACACACATTCTCTCTCTCTCTCTCTCTCTCTCTCTCTCTTTTAACTGATTTAAAATGCATTCCGGACGTCCACTGAAAATATTAATTTGTCCCAAAATAACAGACACATTTTGGACGTCCACTGACGTTAACTGGTCCTGAAGTAACTGACTTGTTTAAAACGCATTTTAGACGTCTACTGATGTTATCAGTTCGTCCCAATATAACTGACTTGTTTTAAACGCCTTTCGGGCGTCCACTGACATTAGCAATTGGTCCCGAAATAACTGACTTGTTTTCAATGCATTTCGGACATCCATTGAAGTTGTCAATTGGTCCCGAAATAACTAACCTGTTTTCAACGCATTTCGGACGTTCATTGACGTTGTCAATTGGTCCCGAAATGACTGACTTGTTTTCAATGCATTTCGGACATCCATTGAAGTTCTCAATTGGTCCCGAAATAACTAACCTGTTTTCAACGCATTTCGGACGTCCATTGATGTTGTCAATTGGTCCCGAAATGACTGACTTGTTTTCAACGCATTTCGGACGTTCATTGACGTTGTCAATTAGTCACAAAATAATGGACTTGTTTTCAACGCATTTCAGACGTCCATTGACGTTATCAATTGGTCCTGAAATAACTGACCTGTTTTCAACGCATTTCGGACGTCCATTGACGTTGTCAATTGGTCCTGAAATAACTGACTTGTTTTCAATTTATTTTGGACGTCCACTGACGTTTAAAATATGTCCTTGACGGACCGACTACTTTTAGACCTTTTTTGAACGTCCAGGGACGTCCCTTGTTTACTGGGATGGCGCTTTAGAGGGTGCCGTGCGGGGATTAAAGTGAAGACAAGGCGGCGGGAGAAGAAGTGGAGATACAAGCCCGCGGTTCCTTCGATGGTGATGGGAAACGTGAACTCTCTGGCTAACAAGTCTGATGAACTGGCTGCCTTGATAAGAAATCAGAAGTTATACAGAGAGTGTAGCCTGCTATGCTTTACGGAGATATGGATAACTAGCTAAATCCCCACTGCTAACGTTGAGCTGCCTGGCTTCAGTGTGGCTCGCTTGGACAGAGACTGTAAACTTTCTGGCAAGAAGAAGGGAGGTGGACTGGTGATGTACATTAATAACAGATGGTGCAATCCCGGACATGTTACAGTGAAGGAGACTGTATGCTGTAAGGATGTGGAGTTACTGGCGGTCAGTCTTCGACCGTACTACATGCCATGAGAATTTCTCGCACGCCATTGTGGTGTGTGTTTATGTTCCGCCGCGTGCTCTTCCGGACAGAGTGTGTGACGTCATCCACTCAATAATCGCTAGGCTGCAAACTCAACACACTGATGCATTTTTTGCGATCTCGGGCGACTTTAATCACATAACATTGGACGCCACTCTCACGAATTTCTACCAGTTTGTCAACTGCCCTACTAGAAAAAAACAGAACAATAGACCTCATGTACGCAAATTTGAGGGATGCATACAGTGCCACGCCCCTCGCCCTGCTGGGGAAGTCAGACCACAACCTCATTCATCTACAGCCAGTGTACAAGCCCAAAGTACAGAGGCTACCAGCCACCACACGCACCTTCAGGAAATGGACACCTGAAGCAGGTGAGGCTCTGAGAGACTGCTTCGGATCCACAGACTGGAGTGTGTTGCAGAGTGGAGAGGACTTAGAGGAGGTCACACATTGCACTACTGACTACCTGAACTTGTGTATGGACATTGTTGTTCCCACGAGAACTGTACACTGCTTTCCCAGCAACAAGCCTTGGATAACCAGCAATGTCAAGGCCCTTCTCAATAGGAAGAAAATGGCGTTTAGAGAGGGAGACCTGGCAGAGCTGAGGCGCGTACAAGGGGAACTCAAAGTTAAGCTGAAAGAGGCTAAGGAGGACTACAGAAGGAAGGTGGAACAGAAGCTGCAGGAGAACAACATGAGGGAGGTTTGGGATGGTATGAAGACCATCACTGGCCTCAAAAAGAGCAAAAAGGAGAAAGTGGGCGTGGAGGATGCCATCACTTAACTCCTACACAGGACACATTCACACCTGGACAAGGGGAACAGTGCTGTGAGAATCATGTTCTTTGACTTCTCAAGAGCTTTCAACACCATCCAACCTCTCGGACTGAGAGACAAGCTCCAACAGATGGGTGTGGTCGCTCACCTGGTAACCTGGATTACAGATTATCTGTTAGAGCGGACACAGTACGTGAGACTGAAGAACTGTCTGTCCGACACTATGGTCTGCAGCACAGGAGCTCCACAGGGAACTGTGCTCTCACCAGTCCTATTCACCCTGTACACATCTGACTTCTGCTACAACACTGAGTTGTGCCACATGCAGAAGTTCTCTGATGATACTGCAATTGTGGGGTGTATTAGGAACGAGCAGGAGGAGGAGTACAGGAGCCTGGTGGAGGTCTTTGTGCAATGGTGCATACTGAAGCACCTCCAACTGAACACTTCAAAGACCAAGGAGATGGTGGTGGACTTCTGCAGGTCAAAGCCTGTCCTGCTACCAGTCACCATTGATTGGGTCGACGTGGAGGTGGTGGACACCTATAAGTATCTGGGCTTACACCTAGACAATAAACTGGACTGGTCAGCCAACACTGAAGCACTCTACAAGAAAGGGCAGAGCAGGCTGTACTTCCTGAGGAGGTTGGGGTCTTTCAATGTCTGCAGTAAGCTCCTTTGATCACTTCCATATCAAACAAGAGGACCCTGAACAAACTGATTAGCATCTTGGACAATGAGTGCCATCCACTCCACAGTATCATAACTAAGCAGAAGAGCTTGATCAGCCGGAGACTTCGCTCACTGCCAGGCTCAACTGACAGACTGAGGAAGTCATTTGTCCCCAGGGCTATTGAGCTGTTCAACGCTTCACTCAAGGGGAGAGGAGAGATGGACTTCTCTGCATAGTCTGTCTGCCCATCCACCACCACCACCACCACCTCCTCCATATTTGCACATGTGTACATAACTGGACAATAGACAGGTCAACCACTGGGCAAGTCAACCAACTCATCTACCTCATGTGTACCTTAATCTGACAGCTACAATAGCAGTTTTATACTTTATACTTAATACAGGAACATTGCACTGAATTGCTTTGCCTTGCAGTATTTTATTTACTATATGTATTTCTAATTCTGATACTGCACTGATATTGCACTGTACTGATATTGCACATTCAATACCCTTTGCACTATCCACTTTTTCAACTTTTAAACCATATACTGCACTCAAGAGATCATCCTCGGCTGCTCACTGTACCACAGATTCTTGCCAGGCTATGTTTGATCATTCTTTAGCACACTATGTTCTTGGGTATTTGATTTTGATTTTTTTTTTTTTTTTTTTTTTTATTAGTCCATTGCTGTTAGTGATTTTTGTATGTGATGTCTGTAAGCTACTGAGACCTTGAATTTCCCCTGGGGGTCAATAAAGTATCTATCTATCTATCTCTGTCTATCTATCTATCTATCTATCTATCTATCTATCTATCTATCTCTCTGTCTGTCTATCTAAAACTGCAGTGGTCTGGTATTGGTTTGATTTAACCCTGATATGTAATATATATTGATATGATATTTAACCCTGAGTTTAATATCTAACATTTCTTATGGGTTTTCAACACTATTACTCCTAATTCCTACAGTAAATACACATAAATATATAAAACTATATAATGTAATATATGTATGTTGTATTTTATATAATGTATATTGTTATATCTGCACAACCTGGAATCTCTATGACTGTCAGAGAGGCAAGTTATTTTCTTCATTTGACGAGACATTATTTAAAATGATATTTGTTTAAGAAGATTAAAGGTATTTTCTTATTTTTGTCTGGGTGACTGTCTGTGAATAGTGTGGTTTGTTCTCCCTGTGTCTGCGTGGGTTTCCTCTGGGTGATTGTCTGTGAGGAGTGTGGTGTGTTCTCTCTGTGTCTGCGTGGGTTTCCTCCGGGTGACTGTCTGTGAGGAGTGTGGTGTGTTCTCTCTGTGTCTGCATGGGTTTCCTCCGGGTGACTGTCTGTGAGGAGTGTGGTGTGTTCTCTCTGTGTCTGCATGGGTTTCCTCCGGGTGACTGTCTGTGAGGAGTGTGGTGTGTTCTCCCTGTTTTTCTGTGGAAGTGATCACTTGTGACACTTACACTTTAAATGTGTTCATTCTGTACATTTGCAGTCGATGAACACTCACTCACATACAGAGAACAACTCTATGCTCTGTCTGTTCTGTAGTGTCTACTGCACAGTAAGTGCAACGTCAATTTAAAGCAGCGATATTTATTACTCATAACTGTTATTAATGTGTACTCTGCTTCTAGCACTTTCTGATGGACATACAAACTGCTCCTTATTTACACAGTAACACAACCTCTCAACTGTTGGTGAGAACTGTAACAGAACATATGCTGTAACCTTGAATCTGGAAATCACTACCCATCCTACAGTTTATGTAAAACTAATATTGTAAATATCTACCTCAAAGACTTATTTATTATAATGCTGCCTATTCTGCCGTCCATGTAAATGTGTAAGCTCTGCTGCTTGGGAAGGTTGTAAACTAGTTTTCGTTATACTCACACATAATAACTTACGTATACTAACAGTAAAGACTCTCATTTCTTACGTGTTCTCCAGTGGAAAAACTCCTATTGGACTGAGGACACTGTCTCTATGGGGAATGTCCAATCAGAAACCAGCTGTTCTTAAACTGCAGCCAATCGTATCTTAGGGCGGATGTGAGGCCGGAGCAGTGGGCTTTTGCGTCGTCCAATCAGAATTACGATCATTTTGAAGAGAGGAAAGAAGGCTTTATTGACTGCATTGTAGACGCGTCACTCAAACACCAGCTCTCCTCTGATTGGACAGACGCACTGCGTTGGCCGGACTCGTTTGAATAACGCTCAGCTCTGCTCAAGTGTTCGCTGCTCCGCGATCAGACGCGTCCGTTCTGCACGAGAGCTGTGTTGGAGAGAAATCAGGACCTGTTTTTACTGAAGGTAAATGTTTTTACTGTGTACGACCTTTACACACCGTTTATACCGTGTTTTACTGAAGATAAAGATCAGAGAGAGACTATTACACGCCGTTTATACCGTGTTTTACTGAAGATAAAGATCAGAGAGAGAGACTTTTACACACCGTTTATACCGTGTTTTACTGAAGATAAAGATCAGAGAGAGACTATTACACGCCGTTTATACCGTGTTTTACTTAGGGAGGTTAACCTCCCTGACAACTGAGGAATTACATTTCAACGCTGTCACAACCCAGCTAGCAAAATTGTATCGGCCCACACTCGGGCCGAATCACGCACGCCGGAACAAAAACACTCGGCCTGATGCCGGCACGCGGAGTCGGCATTGTCTCGGTCGTGATGTTCGGCCGTAGAGTGGACCGATAGTTCTGACCCGAGTCTAGGAAACTCTCGGCACAGAGTCGGCCGAGTGTTGTGGCTGAGGCACGGCTCAAATGACTCGGCCCTAGTCCAGCAAGCCATAACTAAATCGAGATAACCGGAACACGGCCGAGTTTGAGCCAGAAGCACGCCATTAGTGCCAGACTGGGTCGAGATCTGGCCCATTATCGGTTGTAATTGTTTATTTGTATACACCGCCCCGCCCCCCTGCTTTATTACATAACTTACACTCTCAGAAAAAAAGAAAATGGTATATTATTGGTCACTAAATGGTACAAGTGTTTAAAAGTCCAGTTTTGTTCCTTAAAGGTACATTGCATTCTCTTCTCCAGAATGAGAGATACTACATGTATTTGTAGTATTTCATTATAGAAATGTCATAAAAAAAAAAACACATAATAAAAGTCCTGGAGATGAAACAGGGTGTATGATATCAACACACTTTAAAATCTACAATTATTATATAATCATGTTCCCTACTTAAATTTACAAATATGTACAACTGAAGGTACCACCACAATGACAATATATCTGACAATGTAGTATCAGTAAGTGTGCTGTTCATACAACCTTGAAACAGTGTAAACATACAGCAATTGCAATGTATACAAACAGTAAATAAAATCAATAAATAGAAAATACATTTGTAACTGGCATTGAAATTTGAAATTGGCAGTGTCATGATTTCCTAAATCCAATTAACATTCAAATACTGTATTTAAAAAAAAAACAAAAAAACAATTGGTTTTACACCCTAAGAACTGCCATTTAAATTCAGACTTTCTTTAAAAAATATACTATGCTAAGGCCATATAACAAATCACTTAAAATTCAACAGTGGGTTTGGAAAAGTAAAAAACAAAAGGCAGAAATGTTCTTTAAAACAGTTTGATTTTCCTCAAATGTGTGGAAGTACACGTTTGACACACATGGCACACATCAGTTCGATCAACAGTTTGCAAGTCTATGCTGTGTTGTCACACTTTGTCAACGTCTTTGATGGGCAGTGTAGTGAAAGAACGCTCAAGTGTAGTCACTTCAGTTGTACTCCTTGTAGAATTCCAGCTCTATAATTAAACATATAAAGATTATGTACATGTTCTGTTCTCTTCAATATATTTTCTTTAAAAATATTTAATGAAAAGCTGTAAACTGCTTATGCATGCAGATTCATAAACTACAGAACTTCAGATGTAATAGATTATCAGGTTTTAGTACAAATGATTTTACAAAAGATTATGCTTCAACTGATGCTAAAGATCTCATCTAAATAAATTAAATTAGCCTCCTATCTGCTTTTCTCCCTGCCCACCTGCATTATTCACTGCCCCACTAGTTTTCTTACTGCAGTCTATCTTTACGTAATTACATAAAGAAAATGAATTAGTTCATGTTCATAGTTAATTTTGAAAAAATTAACTAACACAGCTCCAAAAATAAACTACTTCATGCTTTTGTTTATTTTTCCTCTCTCAGTAAATAGGCTTCTATTGTTTTCAATATGACCTCCTTCAACCCATTAATCACTAGCCCAACATCACTGCTACTCCCTAATAAAGGATTAGTGTACGTGAAATAATATATTTAAAACATTACATTACACCAAAAACCAGCACTGAGACTGAGAATGAATTTTAACTTACGTAGCTAGTACCTTAATGTGTTTAAGCAGTTTTATTTCTTATTTAATTTCTTATACTGAGGTATGCGGTTCTGTGTGACACAAAAACCCACAAAAAAGCTCACATCTTGTAAAATACGCCATCAGACCACATAAATACTCAAGTTAAAATAACTCATGTATGAGCGATTGTTATGTGATTTAAATGTTTTCTTTGTCAGAGGGGAAAAAAGAGCTAGCTAGAGTTAAACAGGTTATCTATAAAGTTTGTCATTAAAAAAAAAACGGTTCAATATTATGTATGTAACGTATAGCAGTTTATAGAATAACGTACGTAACATTAACAATGTTAACTGCATTTGGGCGATACCAAAATACTTATGTATCCGAAAATATAAGGTTAAATTGAAATGCTTATGGGATGAAGCTGTTCCCTGAGGCTGGTGAAAGCTGCTCGCGCGCTGCGGTCACAGAACAGAGCGCAAATCTTCATCGTCGTCTTCTGTGTTTTTACAGTGGTTCGCTTCTGCCAGTTTTCAGAGTGGCAGAAAGCTGTCATCTTCAAAAACTTAAATAACAATTTCCTCCCTTCCGCACGGCACTGTCTCCTTATTAACCCTATTTATCATAATCATTTCTGTCGTTCGTGTCCCAGTCATTACATCAATATTCTAAAATAGTACAATACAGAGCTTACCTATAACTGTATGACATTTAACAAGTTAAAATAACGATTCTATTTACTTAACATTCATTATATTGTTTTCCAGACAATTACCAGTATTTTCTTTTATTTTTAGATGTGGGCCACATACGATTAATACGCAGTATTTAATAAAATGCTCTGATCAGTGTAGTGTGCTAACTGCAATGGCAATCGCCTCGCCAGTGCCAACGTGCCGCAGCAATTGGGCTAGATGCATCGTGCCACATTCACGCCAAGCCTCAGCCAGCCGACAGTGCCAACGTGCAGTCGAACTTGGGCAATATAAAGGGTGCCGCATTCACGCCGAGATGGCAGCCAGCCGACAGTGCCAAGCCTGAGCCACAATCGATCCAGATCTACCTTGCTAGCTGGGAATGTAACCATGTTTGTTGTACAGCTGGTATGAAGTGTAAAGAAATAAGAGACATTAGTTTTTGAAGGAACAAGCTTAGGTTTATTAATTCCACAGCCTTAGCAAATGCAAAAATAAATAAATTGTATAATTCTAACAGCAACCCTGCCAAAACCTTTCTATCAACAACCCTTTAATTGTTAGTGGGGCTGTGTGTTAAATTTATACTAGTAAAACATAAATACAAACTATTATATATAATTACTGTTTAATCCACCAGTTTCGTCCACATCTGAACACTTATCCAACATCGTGAAAAAAAAATGAACATTTAATAAATAATTTCTGAATTCACAGCCAATATAAATCAGATTTTATTTGGCTGCACTACTTGTAAACCAAACCAGACAATTACTTACATTTTAAATTGGTGAATTTTGTAATTCCAAACTGGTGAATTTTGTGGAATTTAGTCCACATCTGAACATATTTCAATCATTTAAGAAACATTTAATGTTAACTCTGATATCCAACAAATGGATTAAAAAAAAACATCAGATTGCTGAATTTACCACTAATTCCATGCTTTAGAGTGGTGCAAGCAACAAAACCAGACAATATACCAATATACCCTCATTTATTCATGTATTCATTTACTTATTCTCCCAAAAAGAGACACATACACTGTTGGGCCAAAAAAGCTTTCTTCTTTTAAGCGTGACTTAGCTTTGTATACAGTTGGGCTGTCACGATCATGACATTTTAAGTGACGATTATTTGTCATACAAGAAATTGCGATTAATGATTTAATTGTCTGTCTTTTTTTTTTGCATTTCAATAGGCCTTTATGCTTAATGAGAACATAATAATGTACACACACTATTATGTTAAAGAACGTCAGTTTATTGAACAGTTTATTCATAAATATATGTAAAGATATTTTCCCCATGTCCTGTTTTTAATTAGAATTGTATGTTTGAAAACGATAATTTGCAAATTCTCAAAATAAGCAAAACAAATCAAATGTACTATGGCTTAAACGTCTGTTATTAACTGGCTAGGCATGTTTTGGGCAAGGAATACTAAGACTATGTTCACACAGCAGGTAGAGTCCCAGTCATACGTCAGACGGATGTGTCATTTATGTGGTTGTGTAAACAGCACAAATCGCATTGAATCTGACTTTTTCATCAGATTTGGGCAACTTTCATATGATCCATGTCCATCTGTGGAAATTCGACTGTCTGAAAGGTCAGGTCGGAATTCATGTGATTTTTATGTCACTCCGGCTGCTGGACTACGGTCCAAAGCATTTCTTTTTTTTAATTGAGGTGTTTAGGAGGTGAAAATGGCCAGGACAAAGAATTTCTGTTTTGTAAAAAATACTGGAAACCTGTGAAACTCCTGAAACCAGTTTTCCATATCTCATTTATGAGAAAATAAAACACGTGGAAATTTGTATAAAGGTGGGTTTTTTAAAATGAAACAAACAAAAGAAGACCTTTTTTAGTAATTCTATATCAGTTTTATATTGTTCGTGTCGGTATGAATCTATATAAATGTGGCTCCTGGAAATATTAAACTCATTATATCTGTGCTCGTATTCTTCTCTTTTGAGACTCGTGTTCGTGAAAGACCTGAGAAATTTGCGCTTAGAGTAAAAGAAAAATCAGTTCACATTTTAATATTTAATTTTTAACATTCTATTTTTAACATAGAACTCGTTGGGAATAAAGACAATGGAGGTTTTGTTACACAGCGCTGCAGTGAAACACCAGTTGGGTCCCTCTTCATTTAAAAAAAGAAAGTGATTTGTATGAAACAGACGGTCATTTCCTTCTGATCAGCACCTTGAAGCATCGTACTTTGTGAATGCGTGTCAATTAAAAAAATCGGATTTGGTCACAAAATCAGATTTGGTATAATTTTACCTGGTGTGTGAACGTACCCTAAGATACTCGAGAGCCCGAGAACCTCAGGAATGGCCAACTGTCTGGAAGAATCTGTTGATGCCGCTGTCTTCCCAATTTCAGTGAACTGGATCCGCAGATGATTTCTCAGGTTTGTTTTATTGGCACTATTACGTCCACTAGGGGTTGGACATAATAAAAGTTTATAAATTATTAAAAAACTGGCCCACTCAGCCTCAGACCAAAGTAACTCTTAGTCACCAAAAAAAGAAACAAACATTCTGTTTCACTCCAAAATAACACGGGACATAACAGGCACCTTTTACAGCCGTTTTATAGCGCTATTTGTTTACAAATATACGTAATGGATATTTGTTTATTCGTATAATGGGATTGAAATAAAATGTGACAGTTAGCTAATATAATCGCAATTAATAATCGACATGTCTAGTACATGTCTTATTAAAAATCACTATTTATATGAAAAAATCAATAACAAAAAAATTTCACAGAAACAAGCTGCAGATTTAAAAGAGAGCAGGTTCATCATTACTTTATTTAAACAGGTTAAAGTAAAATCACATCAACCCGGTAAGTCTGAAAAGAGATACCAAAAAGCATTCATAAAACAGGTTAACTCTTCAGACATTGTTTACTATTAGGTTTAAAAGAAAGTTTGTGTGCTTCTTAGAAAAGGTTCTTATCTATACTCAAGGCCACTTTACTCTTTCCCATACTCCTTTTTCTCCCCATTCATTATGTTTCTGTTTTTTCACATCCTCCTATCTAGCTTCTCCCTGTCCTCCCAAATACATCACAACCCTTCATTATTATTCCCAAACTACATTAATTTTTAGGTTGCTGTATAGACAATGCTTTAATTATTTTCCAAACAAGTTTTACCAAATAACAACCTCTGGCTTCAGGTCTCAGGCCTTGAGCTGGTCCTTTCTCACAGTTGCTCACAGTAAATTGATAATAAAAGTTTAAAACTATCACTGTCTCAGACCCCTGCATTTGGATCCGGCAGGTGTTTTGATAATAAGACTCAGTTTTTGTAAGAGCCTTTGTTCATGTAAAAGTGTATGTGATGTTTACCAGAATTCTGCTGAACTACAATGGGCTTCTTCAGTATCACTGTTAAGCATTCTCAGGCCTCACAGAGCACACAGACCAATGGTCTCAGAGAGAAACACCTTCACAACTTCATCATTATTAATTATAATATTTTACTTTAAAAATCAATATTCCTTTAAATTATGTAATTCCATATTTACTAATTAAGGCAACGTATAAGTCATTTAGATCCGTCACCACCTTTCCTTCACAACAGACAAGAAGTTGCTCGCTGACTACTACTTTTGTAAATGAGATTGTATTTTCCAATTCTTGAATTCCTTTCTTGTCCATGTTCTTTTTCTCCCCATCATTTTGGAGGTGTTAGAAATTCGGCATTGACGAGTCAGGAGACTGGAGATTGGTGTTGAGTGGAGTTTATTTACACATACACAGGATCATGTATGAGCACAACTGGGTGATTGCATTCTACCTCATGATGATCTGAAGTTCGGAATCTGGAGGTTCTGAGGTTCCTTCACGTGCATGCAGAAAAGCACGGGCACAGCTTCGTCATCAGTTTGTCAGTCTATAGCCAGTTCGTTCTGTGCCCTATTCAGTCTGTTCTCAGTCCAGTCTGACTGTTGCCAGTCAAGTCTGTTCCCAGTCCAGTCTGACACCAAATATTTTAGAAGGGCCTTATACAAACCGGATTCCAAAAATGTTGGGACACTAAGCAAATTGTGAATAAAAATTGAATGCAATGATGTGTAGATGGCAAATGTCAATATTCTATTCGTAATAGAACATAGATGACAGATCAAAAGTTTAATCTGAGTAAATGTAACATTTTAAAGGAAAAATATGTTGATTCAAAATTTCAGTGTCAACAAATCCCAAAAACGGGACAAGTAGCAATAAGTGGCTGGAAAAAGGAAATTGAGCATATAACAAACAGCTAGAATACCAATTAATACTACTTAGGTCAATTGACTACATGATTGGGTATAAAAAGAGCTTCTTAGAGTGTCAGCGTCTCTCTGAAGCCAAGATGGTAAGAGGATCACCAATTCCACCATTATTGCGCAGAAAGATAGTGCAGCAATACCAGAATGGTGTTACCCAGCGTAAAATAGCAAATACCTTTAAGTTATCATCATCAACCGTGCATAACATCAAAAGATTCAGAGAATCTGGAACAATTGCTGTGCATAAGGGTCAAGACCATAAAACTCTACTGGATGCTCAGGCCCTTAAACGTCACTGCACCTCAAACAGGAATGCCACTGACAAGGAAATAACAGAATGGGCTCAGGAATACTTCCAGAAAGCATTGTCAGTGAACACAATCCACCATGCCATCTGCCGTTGCCAGCTGAAACTCTACAGTGCAAAGAGGAAGCAATTTCTAAGCAAGCTCCACAAGCTCAGATGTTTGCACTGGGCCAGGGGTCTTTTAAAATGGAGTGTGGCTAAATGGAAGACTGTTCTGTGGTCAGATGAGTCATGATTTGAAGTTCTTTATGGAACACTGGGATGCCATGTCATTCGGACCAGAGAGGACAAGGATAACCCAAGTTGTTATCAATGCTCCGTTCAGAAGCCTGCATCACTTATGGTATGCGGTTGCATGAGTGCTTGTGGCATGGGCAGCTTGCATGTCTGGAAAGTCACCATTAATGCAGAGAACTATGTTCAGGTTCTAGAACAATATATGCTCCCATCTAGACGTCATCTCTTTCAGGGGAGACCCTGCATTTTTCAACAATATAATGCCAGACCACATTCTGTAGCAATCACAACATCATGGCTACGTAGGAGAAGGATCCGGGTACTGAAATGGCCAGCCTGCAGTCCAGATCTTTCACCTATAGAGAACATTTGGTGCATCATAAAGAGGAACGTACGACAAAGAAGGCCCAAGACGATTGAACAGTTAGAGGTCTGTATTAGACATGAATGGGAGAGCATTCCTATTTCTAAACTTGAGAAACTGGTCTCCTCTGTCCCCAGACGTCTGTTGAGTGTTGTAAGAAGAAGGAGGGATGCCACACAGTGGTAAAAAATGGCCTTGTCCCAACTGTTTTGGGTTTTGTTGACGCCATGAAATTTTAAAACACCACATTTTTCCCTTAAAATGATACAGTCTCTCAGTTTAAACTTTTGATGTGTGATTTGTGTTCTATTCTGAATAAAATATTAGATGTTGGCACCTCCACATCATTGCATTCAGTTTTTATTCACAATTTGTTTGGTGTCCCAACATTTTTGGAATCCGTTTTTTTTTTGTGTGTGTGTATGTATGTATATATATATATATACACACACACATACACGGAGGGGGGGGGTGATTGGTGGGAACGGGGAATGTGATTGAGGGGTATAACAAAAGGTCACACAAAGCTGCAAAAAGACCATATAGTTCCTCTCAGAGGTATGCCTGCTTGCTTTCTCTGGTGTGGCATCATCTACATCAACAAGGATGTCAGGAAGAAAGTTGTCTGTACTTTTGATCATTTTACACTATCCCAGGTTTTGTTCATGATTCTAAGAGAGGCAAGTCTTAAATGCATGGGTGATAGCTGAAATATAATTGGCAGGTTTCTGCATTAAACACCACTATGTTTGTGACTGGTATCACATCTTGGATAGTCAAAAATATTTGGGTTTGTGTATATTTGACTTTTTTCAAAACTGATCAATGCATCTCATATGGCTCTCATGGCACATTATGCCTACACAATGTAACAGGTTTTTATTGATTATTTTTATTCTGTTATGTCTCCACTGTGTTCATGTACTGTATTTTTAAAACCACACTAACAAGCTGTAGTCACATGATTCTGCCCATATCTGTCACTTGGAAGCGACCTAAACGCAGAGGCCGACCGAGTGACTCGAGTGTCTCACATCAAAGAAAAACAAAGTGTCTGTGGTTTGGGCATGCTGTGTTTTGACTATAATTAAGACGACACTGAACAAAAAGAAGTCAAATGTAAATGCTGAGGGGGGAAAAACAGTTTCAGCCAAAGCACAATCACACACCAAATATAAATAGTGCTCAAAAAAGGATCAAGCTTCCAGCAACATTAGAAAAAATATCCCAGCTTTAATATTGGAGCATATTTACAGCACAAACCTCGTCATTGAACTATGAGGGTCAAAAATACAACAAGTAATCGTAATTGTGGTAAGTCATGGTAAAATTAACCATAATGTTGATTTGTGCTCATATCGCCCAGCACTAGTTTATACCACTAGTCTTACTGAAGATATAGATCAAAGAGTGACTGTTACATACCGTTTATACCGTGTTTTCCTGAAAGGAAATGTGTGTTAAATATCATAGAGACTCATGCTGTTTAATATTTTTTTCTAACATTAAAACTCTGTTTCTGCCTCTCTCTTTTTCTCTTTTTTATTTATAAAGCACTGTATACAGTTGGTGTTTGCACAAAGAAACTGCACAGAATTCTGGGTATTAGCACCAAGTGGGTGCTGCTGAAACAAGTGACAGGAAAAGATTGGTCAGGGCAGAAGTAAGAAACCTTGGGGGGGGGCATCCTCCTCTGGTTGCCACCAGAGCAAAACAAACAAAGAGAACTGTTTAGACAAGGAGCATTCTCTAAATGTGAATTTTATCTCTCCTCCACCCACAATATTCCTTCTGGTCATGGGAATAGAACCTGCCACCATTCAGAATGTTGAAAAGTATGAAAACAGAGAGGGATGTTGGTCTATTCCTGCACCATTAGGCAACACTGGCTTATTTTTGCTGTTTCAGTTACAGTACTGAAGGTGAAACTGACTACACATTCAGCAGAATATTGGTCGCCAGGGGAGAGTGAATTTAACTAATTTATCTTTGGTTCTTCTTTGTCTTCCAGGACAGAGGAACATCCCTCTGGATTTTTTTTCTGGCTCCTGTTGTCCAGGAGTTCCTGAGTGGAACGCTTGCTCCTGAGTTCCACAGTTCTTCCACTGGTGTATCAAGAATAATTTCCAAGTGGAATACAACACAATATTGAGATCAGGAGGGATTAAATGTGTGGATATGGAGGGCAGAAGCTCCAGTTCTCAGGAAACATGCTTGGTTCCTCCCCACACATCTGACACAAAAACTCAGATCAGTAAACACAAGAGGAAAACTCACGATTGTGCAGAGTGTGGGAAGAGTTTTACTCAACAGAATAATCTACAAAAACACCAGCGCATTCACACAGGAGAGAAACCATATCACTGTTCACAGTGTGGGAAGAGTTTTACTGAACAGGGCAGTCTCCAAAAACACCAGCGCATTCACACAGGAGAGAAACCGTATCACTGTTCAGAGTGTGGGAAGAGTTTTACTGTACAGAGTGTTCTCCAAAAACACCAGCGCATTCACACAGGAGAGAAACCGTATCACTGTTCAGAGTGTGGGAAGAGTTTTAATGTACAGAGTAGTCTCCAAACACACCAGCGCATTCACACAGGAGAGAAACCGTATCACTGTTCAGAGTGTGGGAAGAGTTTTACTCAACAGAGTAATCTCCAAACACACCAGCGCATTCACACAGGAGAGAAACCATATTACTGTTCAGAGTGTGGGAAGAGTTTTACTGAACAAGGCAGTCTCCAAAAACACCAGCGCATTCACACAGGAGAGAAACCGTATCACTGTTCTGAGTGTGGGAAGAGTTTTACTCAACAGGGTAGTCTCCAAAAGCACCAGCGCATTCACACAGGAGAGAAACCGTATCACTGTTCAGAGTGTGGGAAGAGTTTTACTGCACAGAGTAGTTTCCAAACACACCAGCGCATTCACACAGGAGAGAAACCGTATCACTGTTCAGAATGTGGGAAGAGTTTTACTCAACAGAGTAGTCTCCAAAAACACCAGCGCATTCACACAGGAGAGAAACCGTATCACTGTTCAGAGTGTGGGAAGAGTTTTACTCGTCAGAGTTCGGTCCGAATACATCACTGCGTTCACCCAGAACAGAAGCAGTAGCACTGAGTGAGGGATTAATGTGATTGGGTCACATTGAGTGTAAAAATATCCTTAAAGCTGAATTGTGTAATTCTTGGCGTTTTGGAGACGTGTGATTGAACTGTGATACCAGATGCCCCTGATTTTTCATGGAATTTAGTTTATTATTTTCATGTTGTGGCTTCAGGATTAATTGTTACAGATCATTATTTTCCTCCTCGGTCACTATTGTGTTCTACTGTGCCCCAGTTAAAGATTATTTGACTCTGTACTGAGCTTCCACTGTTTTCCAAAAGAGTTTGAACTTTGTCTCGAATCGTTAAACAAAATGAGATGAGAGTCAGGGCAGTTCCCTCCTTATTTCATTCGAACAACTACACTAAACCACAGACATGGTCCAGGGATCAGCAGCACCACACACAGCCCAGCACACCGCCCATCCAGTCTGACCCAGAGGAGCATGAGGAGATCATCCAGCAAATGGATTAGGGACATGGGTACCTTGTGGAGTTGACAAACTCTCATGTTGTCACCGTCAGACCTTGTTGCAGGTGAGGAGACAGCTGACCAACTCTGAAGAGGTCCTGCAGGGGCTTTGCAATGCTCTGGAGCTGGGGGAAGAGACAGTTCTGGCCGTCTGCCGTATAATCACCATTCATCCTTATTTCTGTGGCTGGACTGTATACCCTTGGAAGTTTAAAGATCAGCGTTGGTGGAGCAATTTGTTTCTCAGAGCACAGAAGACATGAAGCTGGGCTGTCAGGACTTCAGCACACATCAAAACAGACTATATTCTGATGGCCATGAAGGCAAAGCCTGCTCATCACTGCGGCAAGATAAGCGTGCAGTGGAGACACTCCCAACCAACTGTTCATTGTTTATATACAACTGCTGTAGTAAGTGCCTTCTCAGTTTTAGAGGTTGGTGTGTTTTAAGCTTTGCTTCAATGGAAATGCTACTTGCAAACACCTTCTCATTTATTAGAAATCAATGTTTAAGCTTAGCATATTATCTTATTATTGCTGTCCCTTTGCTTCTGTATCATTGTGAATTTCCTGCTGTGGGATTAATAAAGGAATGAATCAATCAATTTTTACACCAGGTAAGACAGAAATGGCAAGCAGTGATAATTTATAATGCACTCATGATTGATAGCTACTTAAGAATAGCTTGGTGATACTCTAAACTGCTATTTTTTATTTCGCTAGCTACCAGTGACTTCATCAGAAAGTATTCTTACTTTAATATCCATGCAGATTTCCTCTAAGAGTAGTGTGTAAAATACAGTTTAGAAATAGACATTTGTAAGTAATCTACTTAATTCCTTTAGTTAACACTTGTGAAAAGCATTTATTATAACATAAAAGTTCAGAGCAGGTTGAATTGACATGATTTGGCCCATTTCCCTATTGCTTCTAGGTCTATAGTAGACTCCCTCAAGCAATATTACACTTTCCTGTGTGCAAACTTTATAATAATGATTAACTTTACAATGAGGTTACCTTAATTAACGACTTTTAATACAGTAATAGGCATATAATTACATTAATCCAATAAATGGATTAAGACAGTAATGTCTCAGTGCATGTGTGTATATGTGTGTATATATATATATATATATATATATATATATACACACATATACATTTTTTTTTTTCATTTATATGCATGTATATATAAATGCACATCATTAACACTAATCACTGTGCTTGTCCGACTAACTTGTACCTAAAAAGAGTCAAATGAGTCATCTGTTTAAGAAAATTAAGGATTGATTCACTTAGGACAATTATTTCCCTGCACTTGACCCATTCGTGATATTGAACACACACTTGTGAGCAATTCTTCAAAAACACTAGGGGCAGTTAACACACAACCGGAGCAGAAGGCTGTGACCACCTCGGCAGTTTGGGGGCTAGGTGCCTTCCTCAAGGGCAATGCTCAGCCATGGATGAATCTTTCCTTGGCGCTCCCGGGAACTGAACCAGCCTCAAGCTTACTTCTCTAATCTTATGCCCACGGCTGCCCCCCTACAAGTGCTGTGTTGGTTTTACCCAAATGTGAATCTATGTCCTAAATCCACCTAGAATTTATACAAGAATGTTGTTACTAATATAAAATTACCACTAGGTTTGTCTTTCAATTTTTCAGTCCTTCCATCATTCATCTTAATGTTTTGTGAAGATGATAGACAGATTGCCAATTTGGATATTTTTACTCTGTGACATCACATCGGCGGCACGGTGTCGCAGCAGGTAGTGTCGCAGTCACACAGCTCCAGGGGCCTGGAGGTTGTGGGTTCGATTTCCGCTCCGGGTGACTGTCTGTGAGGAGTTGGTGTGTTCTCCCCGTGTCCGCGTGGGTTTCCTCCGGGTGCTCTGGTTTCGTCCCACAGTCCAAAAACACACGTTGCAGGTGGATTAGCGACTCGAAAGTGTCCGTAGGTGTGAATGTGTGAGTGTGTGTCTGTGTTGTCCTGTGAAGGACTGGCGTCCCCTCCAGGGTGTATTCCCGCCTTGCGCCCGATGATTCCAGGTAGGCTCTGGACCCCCCGCGACCCTAAATTGGATAAGCGGTTACAGATAATGGATGGATGGATGGACATCACATCGGTCACAGTGACTGGTGTTTGGTGCTTCTAGTTTTATGAATGTGATATCTTTATGTTTTGGAACCTCAAAAAGGCATAAAATAAAAAAACATGGAGAACAATTAAAACAATCATTAATATATTCATTGTCTGTAACCACTGTCCAAAGCCTACCAGAAATCACCCTGTGCAAGGCGGGAACACATTGGAGGGGATGCCAGTTCTTCACAGGGCGACACTCACACCTGTGGACATTTTTTAGTCGTCAATCCACCTAATAACACTTGTTTTTGGACCAGGTGGTGAAACTGGAGCACCTGGAGAAAACCTATGCGGACACAGGGAGAACACACCAAACTCCTCACAGACAGTCACCCGGACTGGAACTCACAACTTCCAGCTCCCTGGAGCTGTGTGACTGCGACACTACCTGCTGTGCCACCATGCCGCACAATGATAGTTAAAACTCAAGAATGCAAACTGTTTTTTTTTTTTACTGTAAGCCTCACTCAGGGCCGTAATTCAAATTTCAGTGAGGTCCACACTGCACAGTTTATTATACAGAATTCTGGGAAGAACAGTACAGCATGCTTCTTCTCCCTTAGCTGGTCTGTTCTCCGCCTAAGTGACCTCTGACTCCCTGTATTATAATAATGGTAGTCCTTCCCCCTAGGTATATGTTTCACCTGATTGGCTCCTTGGTGCCAGAGTCAGTCACTGCTAGGGTTTTGCTAAGGCCTTCCAATGACCTTGTGACCTCTCTGCTAGAAGACCCTGTTGTTTACTGCTGAGTTCAAGCAGTTAATCACACACCCCTTTTCCTGATGCCCTGTTGTGCAGATTATAAAGTTAATACTGTTTCTTAAAAATAATAAAAGTATCAAGCTAGCTGAAAAATATAATGATTACTGAATCATTTTTCCCACAATTCCCCCTTTTGACCTGTCCTAATGACAGGTCAACATTACACATATACTGTGTGAATCAGTGGTGATAGCGGGCATTTACACCACCCCCTTTTTAAGCGAGAGGCTACCTCAGTCCTACACACCACTTCTTTTCTAAATGGTTTTATTGCCCTATATGTGTATGTGTAAAGGTGTAAAGTTTTCTGTTTTCTTATGGCGAGCAGGTCTGTGCTGGGAGCAAGGGTAGACTGCCCTTCTTGTGCTCCTGCCTCAGGGGATTATTCTGCCCCTATGTTGGTTGAGGCTACCTGATCTGCCTCTTCTGAAGTATTATTTTCCTTCAGTGAATATTTAATATTGGGTGCTGGTGCAGCTCTGCACTGTGTGAGGTGGTACCACTGTGAACCTTTACCCTTCAGCCAGACTGCGCAACTGGTTCTCTCCGTCACCTGATAAGGCCCTGTCTAGCGACACCACTTCGGCTTAATGACCTTCAGGAGCACCCAGAGTGAGATTGCCACTTCTGGATCCTTCTCCTTCTCTCCTTTCCTGCACCTGTATAGAAAAATCTTTACAAACAGCTTTCAGTTGTTCATATAACTATCGGTACTCTAAGGTAGTTTCTGGGGGGACGCAAGTGCGGTGGAGGGGCCTGGAAAGGGCATGCCCCTCACTAATTCAAAAGGAGTGAACCCTGTATTTCTGTTCTCTGAACTACGGACACTAATTAAAGCAATTGGAAGGGCATCAAGCCAATTCATGCCCGTGGCCAGTTTGATTTTTGCTAATTTGGTTTTCAAAGTTTGATTCATCCTCTCCACCTGACCTTGTGAGGCCGGATGTTTCAATCCTAGTGATTGTTCTACCCACTGCAGTGTCTTACTAGTAAAATGAGTTCCATTATTGGAGTGAATCTTTTTAGGAAACCCATGTTGAGGGATCCAGTGGTTGATCAACATTTTGCAGACTGATTTGGCACCCGCCTTAATAGTGGGGATTGCCTCGACCCATCCTGAATACCTATCTACTAACACTAGAAGGTACTTATATTTGTGTATAAGATCGATCATATCTGTATAATCAATCTGAATTTATTCCCCGTGGGTTAATAGCCGTGGAAACCTTCCCTGTGTTAATTTTTATGCCTTTCCTGTGTTATAAATGAGGCAAATGTTATAGTTAGCTAGGAAATCAGACACTAATGCTCGCATAAATGGATGCCACCACTGTTTAAGATTTTCCATAGTTCTACATGAGGATGACTTCTCAGCAGTGAACCACAAAGAGAACTTTTAACTCAGTGTTTCTGCATCTGTTCAGTTGAGTCCTCAGAAACATTTCAAACTCCATTAAGTGGCATCTGAGCTGTGTGTAGAAACACTCCATTGTAGTGTATGTTGGGTATACACCGTGATATATATAAATATATATAGTATATATATTTATATATATAGCGTTGACCTTATTCAAACTCTTATGATTACTGATCTTTGACTAATGATAGTAATTAAAAGTTTATGATTGACTTAGGCAATTAAAATGTTAATAATTAATTTGAGAATGAATGATATCAAGCTAAGTGAGATCTTCAGGATTTTCAGACCTTTAATGAACAGACTCTACACACTGTGATTTCAAATAATGAAAGTATTTATTAACAAAAGGAGGATATTTACTTAACATAGCATAATCCTGAAACCTCACGGCATCAGCGCAGGTGAAGCCGATTCGAGTTGGAAGATAAGCTAGGCGATATGGCTTGTGACTAATGTGTGGCTGACTGAGGTTTAATTAACGTATAAAATTATCAAGGGACTTAATTAGGCACCAGCTTCTGGAGAATGGATGAATTTAGCTTGCTTACTCTGTTGCCGTTTTTCACCGAGCCATCGGGTCCCACGGGTTTGATCTCCGTGCTCCGGGTTTCACCTCTCGTCCTCTCAGCGCCGTTGAAGGTAGGCTCGTTGAAAAGGGAATTCCTTCCAGGGTGAATCAGACACTCTTGGCCTTAGGTGTGGCGACGTTGGCCGGGAGTTCCCTTTTCACGGAGGACCGTGGGCCTGGCTGGTCTTTCCCCTACGAAAGGGGAGGCGTCTTCAGAGTAGTTACATCGTCGCTCGATTCTCCAGAAGTAGTGCCCTCAGAAGTCGGCTTATAACGCTAATATATCCGCTATCAACTAATCTAAAGGGGTGATATCTTATTCTGGCCACGAATAAGTTTCACCTGCTTTGATCACTCGTGAGATTAAACTTAGATGGGGCGATAAAACAAACACAATTAAAAGAAAGGAAGGTATTCAAATCACTCAACGTATTCGTAGATTTCTTTCACACTAGCTAACTCAAGACGTCTCCTGGGAGCTTAGTGAGGTTCTTCAAAAGTCTTTGTTCATCTGCGTGAGGAGGAGAAAACGTCTCGCTTGGAAAGGTTGGAGTTTAAAGAAATAAAACAAAGAGAACGCGTAAAAGCGTTCAGAAGCAAGAGAGCAAGAGAAGAGTAAAAATGAAGAGCGGAAACGTAAGAGCAAGAGAGAGAAAATGAGTCGGCACCCTCTTTTCAAAGGTAGCGCGGTCATGCCTTATAGGGAGGTGCCCTTCCTTTGATTGGATCCGGGGTCCGAGGCTCACGTGACTGATTTCCGGAGAGAGAGGAATCAGATTCACAAAGAATAAGATAGAAAAATCGTGTATACCAAAATTTCCTATACATGTTAGTGACATATCACAATGAGTGTCCTGGATTATTAATATCAAACATCTACATAAAATTTTATTCTGGGTAGGTCGTGCTTACGTCCCATTTACAATATTATGTTAGAAGGTATTAATTTGTTTTCTTTAGTTAGGGACAGAAATTTCTTTCATGATTGACAACGGTAATACACATCTCTTCATTGGTTGGTAGATGTTCATCTGGAGACAAAAGAGTGACACTCATACATATCGCGTACACATATTAATCAGCATTTGATTAATTTTCGTTATTGTTTAGGCGACCTCGGGCGAGGCGTAGTTTCGCCAATGTCCACTTGGGGTCGTTGTTGGTCCATGCTGTTCGTCCTTTGCGGATGAGTTTCCAGGAGTTCAGGGCGAGTTCATTCAGTTCTACCATCTGGGGCTTTGTTTTAGATTTCACACGAGATAAGCTTCGCCTTTTAGGCGCCACGGCCATAAAACTGGATTATAACTCCCCACTTTGTTTGTTCTTCTTTTTCTTAAAAGCATCATAAAAATGGGTTTGTTATCTGGCCGTAACCAGGCGTCCTTTGATGTAGCCTTTAGGTGAGTTTGTGTGTATGTGTGTGTGTGTGTGTTAAAACGGGGTCTGCGCACACACATACACAAAAAAGTTAGTTCTTCACTCAGAATTCTTCATTTCTCGATCCATACTCCACTACATTCCCCCCTTTTTTCAGTTTTATGGTCCGGCAGGGAGCATGGAGCTGAAAAGAACTTTTGCTGTGGAGGAAGGTGAGATCAGCAAGCATATTCAAACACATTTCCAGAGCTGATGTCTTCCTATTAGTGTATGGGTGCATATGGAGTGTTGATGTTTGCATGCTGAAGGGATTCTAATTAGTTAGGGGTAGGTCTTGTTCAAACGCAACCTCGAGAGCTGGTTCTTCGACATGGCCTTCGGCTTCATATCTAAAACTTGGGGGTTCACCTCTCTGGGCTCTTTTATGTCTAACGAATTTGACCATTTTATTAGACCAAGTTTCTAACCTGCTCTGGAGGGCTCGAGTGTGTTTGAAATAGAACCAAGCTATACCAAAGGTCAAAAGATATCCTAATCCTACCAGGGTAACTAGTAAGGTGTCTGGAGTGGACCATGCATAGGCGACAGGCTGAACTGGCCATAGGGGTTGAGACAACAGCTCTCTAAGAGTGTTATCTATGGGGGTTAGATCAATGACTTGGGTTCCCTCATATTTTAGGCGAGTTAGTGTTTTAGTATCTAGCTCGATGGTGTGTTTGGAGAAGAACTCTGAAGAGTTTTCTATGTCGCTCTCATATTGGTCAGGGTTTAGGTGATACAGGGCCAGGTCTCCTACATGTAGGATTGCGTTTACGGGGACGTCTACCCAGAAAGTTTTGCTAGGAAGGAGTACCCTTTCTGAGGTGTCATGTTGATCATAGGTTAGTAGGGCCTCTCTAAAGGGGGTGTTAACCAACCAACCAACGGTTTCCAACAATCTCAGCTTGAGTACTAGTTACCAAACGTCGGGGTGTGACGACTACCGGGCATTGAGTATTACTCATCATAGGCTTAAGGCCACAGATCCCATTTGCGCTGTCACGAATAAAAGGTTTGCTAGGGCACAAGTAGTGAATGTCTTTAGTGAGTGTGCACATAAGCAAATTGGGTACCAGATATAGGTCAGGGTTATCGTCTTGGTATGCTACAAGAGATGTTGTCTTTACACGAACATATGCAGAATCTTGCAAGAAGCCAACATTGACAACATCTTTCAAATGGTAGATGTTTTCAGGCGCCATTATGGGAAGGTTAATGATGAATGCCAATTCTCGGTCTTGAGGATTAACATAAATTGGGATGGCGCTACCTAAGGTATAGGCTAGGTGGGCCTGGAGATCAGTAACTACTTCTCGAGTTGCTGTAGACAAAATCTCCTGTACTAAGGATAGAGGCACCAGGTAGGGAGGAATTCTTCCCATGGCTAGGCTATCCACAGAGGAGCTGATTTCTTGTAGCATATCAGACAATAGCATATTCACAAGCTGGATGTGGGCAAGATCAAGTTGCACTACTGAAAGCATAGAGTTAACCGTCTGGAGCGTTTTGTTCAAAGCGACACTGTGAGCATTGAGCACTATGACGGTGCCACGTAGGGTTTGCCCAATTGTTTGCAGGTGCTGCTGCTGTTTGTTTAATTGGGTTTTAATGTTTGGAATTTCAGCTTGCAATTCCCCTACTTGACGTTTGACAGTGGCTACATTGACGGCGTTGACGGCGGACGTTCCGAGACTCAGTAGTGATCCCACAGTTGCAGCTGCCATTAGTAATCCGCCTATGAAGCGTTTAGGTCGTTTGTTAAAACCATTTAGTTCTGATTGCGTCACGGTAAACTTTTGTAGCTGGCGGAGCATGTGAGTTACGTCGGCTTCAGCATGGCTGATAGCTTCCTCAGTCCATCTAACTCCATTCCGGCCAGTCTGCAGAGTGGTTATCGGTAGGTTTTTGCTACACGCTTTGGCGGGATTCAACCGTACGAATACTCTCTGGGTATGGAGGCGGCAATTAGTGATTAGCAGTCCCGGCTGGTCTTTCAGTATTATTCCTGAGTCAGGACCCGGTTCAATCACTTCAGGAAGCACGGCGGTTCCTAGGGAGCCGACGATCAGGAGAATGAGCAGCGGGGCCATCCTACCGGAAGAGATGCTCATGGTTAGTTTTAGGGTATTTACGGCGAGTCGTTTTAGACAAGTTATAAAATTTTTCACTATACCCCCCTTTTGATAAAAATTTCCTAGGGTAAACACTCTATAATAATTGACGATGAGGGACTAGGGTCTTGCACCCTGAGTGTCCTCAGTCTGGTTAGAAGCTTGTTGCCTGCTAAAGAGTGAGAAGAAAAGGGGAAAAGGGATAGAAGAACTAAGGTGTGAGTAGAAGGTTGTAGTTGTCTGTTAACCAACACCCTTCCTGCCTTTGGTTCTGTTGTTTATGACCTAACACAAGCGTTAGTATTCCCTGCAAGTCCCATTGGGGTTGTGTGTGGTCTGATTTGGTTGCGGTGGACCCACTCGAGTTCAGTACTGCCCCGAGCTTTGTTTATTTTGATCCTGTTAACAACGGGGGACAGTTTGTCTGTGATCTTATAGGGACCGGACCATCGGGGTAGGAATTTGCGGGCCAGATTCCCCCCTGTTTTTCGCGAACTTCCAACAGGTTAGACAAAGATGTAGTACCACACCTTGTCCCCTGTTTGGAGTTCGTCGTGGGATGCTTTGTGATCATAGTACGCTTTGCGACCTTCTGCACTTTTTTCCAGTTTCTGCTGGGCAAAGGCGAATGTGGCTTTCAGGTGTTTCTGCAGATCCTCCATATACTGATGAGTGGTGTAGGCTACTGCTATGCTAGCTTCACCTGGCTGATATAACAGATGTAGAGGCAGAGTCATCTGTCTCCCTGTCATCAACTCAAAGGGTGAGACCCCGACCGCATCGTGTGGGGTCGCCCGTATGGCCATCAGTACAAAGGGTAGCTTGACATCCCAGTCTCGTTGGTTTGCTGCTACATACTTTTTCAGTATGCTAACAACAGTTCGGTTGGCTTGCTCTACCTGACCTGAGCTTTGAGGATGGTAGCTAATGTGAAGGCTGGCTTTTACTTCTAAGAGTTGCCAGAGCTTCTTCATGACCTCAGCTGTGAAATGTGTCCCTCTGTCGGAGTCGACACAGTTGGGTAGGCCAAACCGTGAGAAGACATGGTTCATCAGTAAGTATGCAGTGGTTAGCGCTGTGTCATTCGGTGCGGGGAGGCATTCTACCCATTTAGTGAATGCACACGTGACTGTGAGGAAGTACTTGTTACCTCTTACTGTTCGAGTGAGTGGTCCAACCCAGTCTATCTGGAGGTTTGACCAAGGGAAAGATAGTCCTTTCTTTTGTAGTCAGCCACATCTTTTACCATGTGGGGCCAATATGCCACCTGCCGGAGCGCAAGTTGTGTTGCTTTGACCCCTTTGTGTCCCGCAGATGGGGAGTCATGGGCGTGCATCAGCATCACCCCCTTGTGGCACTGAGGAACCACGAACGTAGCTGAAGTGTGCGAGTCAGTGGCATGAACAAGCAAGCCTTTGACGACTTGGAGGGACGCTCTGGCGCCGTATAGGTCTTTAAGGCCTGGTATGGTGTCAAGATCTTGGGCTGAAATGGGACATGTAGATGGGTCAGAGACATGGTTAAGCATTTTAGAAATGGATGGGTCTCGAGCTTGGAGAGTAACTAAGTCAGCGTCAGAAAAAGCAGGGTTAATAGAGACAATGGTAGTTTTAGCATTGTCAGGCGATGCCTTCGTTACAGTTCAAGACCGTGTAATAGCTAGGACTTCGATGTCGGGTGGGTTTGGATAAAGGGAGGGATCGAATGTCCACGATGTGCCTTCGCGGGCCCCTTGTTTGGCTAAGCTATCTGCTTGATCATTGAATTCTTTGTCATCTCCCAGGACTCGGGAGTGACCCTTCACTTTCTTCCAGTAGATCTGCAGGTCATGTGTGTCTACCAAGTGTTCACATGCTGCGAAAAGCTCTTTGTGTTTGACGTGGTGTATTTGTTGGTTTTCCACAGTCTCAAGTGGCATGTGAAGCTTAGGCGCGCGTAGTTGGAGTCTGTGCAGATCACCAACATTTTTACGCTTTTCTGGACCGCAGACTGAATTGTGATGAGAATTCCTGCTATTTCAGCATATTGGGAGAACTGAGCACCCAATTTGAAACTTAGGGGTTCGTGAGGCCACTCATTTATTCCGATAATACCCACCCCTGCCATCAGGGTGTGTTCTCGGCGGAACGAACAACCATCTACACATGCAGTGACAAGGTCTTTGCATGTGTTAGGATCGAAATAGTGGTGGTTAGCCACAGTAGGTAAGAGGGTTTCTGGAGCTTGTGGCACTTGGGAAGGAATGTCTCCTTCGCATCGCCTGCAGGAAGCAAGGCCTGTGCCTAGGGGGCTCTTGTAGTTTTGTGCGTAACGTACCTCTAAGTCAAAGCTTTGGAGAGCCATTAGCCAGGAGGCTACTTGAGCGTTAGTTACTACACCCTCTTGTATTCGTTGGCTGTTCAGGAAAGTGACTGGCTGATGATGAGTTTCAACAATCACCTTCTGACCAACTAGGTAGTTGGAGAAATGTTTGACTGCCCACACTGTTGCTAGTAGTGCTTTTTCACAGTCACTGTATTTGTTTTCAGCAGCCAGCATAGTTTTACTAGCGTAGGCTATGACACGTTTGTCTCTGTCATGTAATTAATACAGACCGGAGCTGAGACAGTGGTCTGAGAACCCTACGTCTAGGTAGAATTCTTTGCTACTGTCAGGGTAGGCAAGGCATGGGGCCGTGCACAGTTTCGATTTTAGTGCCTGCATGGCTTGTTCCTGGGTTTCGCCCCAGGTGAATGGAGTATCCTTTTTTAGGAGGTCATAAAGTGGACAAGCTAGGTCCGCACAGTTTTCTATGAACTGGCGTGAGTAGTTGCATACTGGCGTGAGTAGTTGCATACTCCTAAGAAACTGCGGAGTTCCTTAAGATTGGTGGGTGCTGCGAAGTTTGTTACCCCTTGCACTCGACTCACTTGTGGTTCAACACCATCAGTGCTCACGAGCAGACCGACGTAATTCACCTTTGTTCTGCACCACTGACATTTGGAGAGTGATATTTTCGCACCTGCTGTTGTAAGCTGGTCAAGAACATGATCAATCTCGTCAATATGTGCCTGCAGGGAGTGGTTACACATGAGTATATATGAGGGTGCCTCGCTCGCGGGCATCAGGGCATGCTTTGTTTAAGAAAATGTTGAACTCCGTGGGCGAGTTGGCATATCCAAAGGGACACCGAGTACGAGCCAAGTACGTGCTGTTGCAGGGTCGAATTATGCCCTTTTCCAGCAAATCATCAATGATTTCTTGTACCGGTTCATAGGATGCCAATGGAATTTTTTATTGGTGGACAAACGTGGGTGGTGCTCCTGGACGAGTGGGAATGCACACTGAATGAATGTCAATGAGACCACAGTCCGTTGAATCTTTGGCAAAAGATTTTTGATATTTAAAAAGCACTTCACAAAGTTTCTCACATTCTTATTTGCTTTGGAGGGCGTCGGCCTCCTTTAGAACTTGTTCGACTTGGATACGAAATTCGGAGTCAGATAGTTCTTTCGAATTACGTGAATTTGAAGTGTCTTCTCCCACTTCAGGAAGAAGAGATGGTTCCCAGGAGGATTCCGGGAATGAATCTAAAGAAAGAACCATGACCGTCATTTGATCGTCGTCAGCGAGATCTATTCTGCAGATGGCGTCTTTACCCATGTCCAGAGCTGAGAAGAGAGCAACAGCTCATGTCGGATGAGTATAGAACACCTTTGATTCTGGATGATCAAGAAGCAGGGATTCAGGCATTGGTTCTATAATCGGGATTCACAACTCGAAGTCATGGAATTTCGTACTGACCAACCAACCCAAAGGAGATGAATGAGGAATTGTCAAGAGTTGAGTGGTTTTGTTTCGTACGAACAGATAGGTGGATCTTGCTCGTGTTTCCACCAAAGGTGTGGCTTCGAGGGTGAGGCCTAGTTCAAAGAATTGAAGTGCATGCGCGTGGCTTAAGTGTTGGCCAGGTCGCATGACCAAGCGGATGGGTACATTTGTGGTGTTCGCAGGTACCACAAGTGAACCTTGGTTAGTGACCTGACATACCTCGGGAATAGTTTGTCCTGAGCCTAGGTTGCTGGGATCTGAGGACCAGGTTTCCGTTGAAACATCAGTCAAGGACCACAGCACACTATTGAGGGTGTCTACGTGGACATCGAGGCGCACCAAGAAGTCACTTCCAATGTAAGCGTCATGCGGCAAGTTAGGGACGACCAAGAAATAATGGGTGAGTACCCTTTTATTCCACTGGATTGTTAAAGCGCAAATTCCATCAGTGGGTGACATTAGTTTTTATGTCGGGTCAAGAGGAAAGCGACAAGGACTGCTCACCAAAGGAATATGTGGTTGAGTGAGGCGCAGGGTGTCAAAGAGGGTTTGGCTTATGGCGGACTTGTCAGTCCACAGAGCCAGAACTACATTGTCCACATGATAGTTCTGCATTATGAGACCATTCACGATGGGAAGGCCGGGAGCGTCTGTTGTTGATGGCTTAGTGAAGGTGCACAGGAATGTGTTCCGTTGTTCCAACATGGCATTAGGGGGCCAGGAAGAGACTGCAGTCTCTGGTGTGGCCGCCATGGGCTCAGTTTCCTCTTCCTCAAAGTGAGGGATCCGACTTGGTGGATCTCCTATTGATTCAGGCCGGATTTCGAGGCGGCAACACTGAGCTTCCCGGTGGTGTGGGGTGCAGATGGGCAAAGGCTCACGCACTTGTGCCCAGATTTTTTGACCTTTTGAAGTCAATCAGAGGTTCGAAGCGATTAAGGAGATCTTTGCCGATGAGGAAGGGAATTGTTTCGAGAGGAGACACATGAACTGCATGCACTAAAGTCATTGGTCCAATGGCTAAGTGTATTAGTGCCATAGATTGGATCGTAAGGCCTACATGTGAATACGGCTGAATTTTAAGAGAACAGTTTTGGAGCTGTATCTCACGATTTTCACGCCGCACAATGGCTCGAACCTGGTGGAACAAGGCGGAAGACATGAGCGTGACATCTGATGCAGTGTCCAGCAGGGCCTCATGTACTAGCCTTCTCTCCACAATGGTGGACAAATAGAATTTGCGTGCAACCCCTTTCTCAGTTAAGTGTCCCATGAATTGTTGGACGGGTGTGTCGCCTTCAATGACTGAAGGGTCGTTTGGCGTTAAACCTTCCTTACCGTCTAACTGAACAACCAAAACAGCACTGGAGGGTGTTTGCGAGTCACCCCCCTGTATCATTGGGTCTTCAGCGTTTGTTTGGGTCACGAGGAGATTGCACGGTGCGCTAGAAGACGGAGCTTCGCTTGTCACTTCTCCTACATAACTCTCTAACATTTCTGGGGTGTTAGAGGATGGCTCTGGGTTAGAACGCACAGAGGTGATAGAAAGAACGTCAGGTTTTTTCTTTTTCTCTTTACAAATCATTGCAAGCATTCGGCGGATGTCCTCTAACTCCTTAGAGCTGAATTCCTTGCCTTTAAGCTTGTATTTGGCATGATTTTCTTTATTTTGATACCAGTATTTCTCTTTTCTCTATTAGAATCAGAAAGCTGGTTCTGAGCTGTTCGCTCATATCCCTTATGGGGATGTGCTGGTTTTCCATGGCCCGCACCGCAGTTTTCTGCAGGGTAATAGTCACGACCATACCCAGCCCTGTCCCGAAGTTTCCAGAAATCTTTGTCGCGATTTCTGTCTGGCCTGCAAGGAGGGTAGCGCTTGTATTGGTGTGAGGGCGGAGGAGGTTTCGGGCCCTCACTGGCCCACGGAGTGGGGGAAGGGTCCAGGGCGGATCTTGGTGGATCGGCCTGGGTGGCACCCTCCAACTCTAAATGTGGGGAGTTGGAGTCGACATTAAAGACTTGGGGTGTTTCGGACCGTCTGTTGGGAATTTGTTGGGATTTTAGGAAACCTCTGGGTGCTAAATCGCGCAGCTGTCTGCTGGACAGGGTGTGAGGGCAAGCTGAGACTCCCAGCTGATGACTGGTGTGGGGATGGAGGTTTTGGATAAATAGTGATTTGAAATTTAACTCTTCCTCAATTCCGGAGACATTTCTAGGTCCGAAATACGCCTGTCTGAGTCGGTTATAATATTGTTGAGGGGATTCCTGGCGTTGCTGTTTTATGTTCAAAGCAGCGGCCAGTCCGGTCTGTGAGAGGTGATTGGAGAATTCTTCCTCCAATGCTTGGCACAGCACATCATATCGCGCTTTTACATAGTCTGGCTGACGTTCAATGAAGTTACTGACGTCTCGGTTGGAGGTCAGTTTAATCACATATAGTCTGTCATCTATTGTGATCCCGGGGAACCGTTGGAGGTAGAAATCAATATCTTTTAGGTAAGAAAAGATATCATTAGAATCGTTAGGCTTGGGATCAAAGCGGGTTATATTACCCGTGATTTTGTCTAGTTCCTTGTATGAGGGACCATGAGAGGGTAAAGGTTGAGGGAACCAGACACTGGGTTGCAGTTCTCTGGGTCTAGCAGGGCGTTGTAAGGGACGGCTGACAGGAGACACAGGGGAAGGTGAAATACCCGTTGATACCAGAGGAGGTGCTGCAGCAGCTCTAAAGGTTACGGTCCCTGAGTCTGGTTCCTGATCCTCACTATCTTCCTGCTGGTCTTGCCTTTCTGTAGCGGCACTAGGTGGCACATCAGGAGTGACCTGGGGCAGTGTGTTCCCTTCAGCTATTTCGCTTTGAAGTTGACTTAATTCTGCCTCTACCTTTGCCTGCTGTCGCCGTGATACGTCAAGTTCACGTTCACTGGCCCTGAGCTGTACTACAGCGAGGAGGGCTATTTGACCTAATGCCTCAGTTCGGGGGCTTGCCCTTGAGGATGTCGGTTAAGTGGTTCTCTATCCACTTAGCCATCATGTGGTCACGATGGGCCTGTGAGGCTTTCTGCACAGTTTCTGCGAGTCCAGGCATCACATCATTGGTGATGCTGGTCAGAACAGAGAATTCCTCATCCCACAAGCCTTCTACATATACTTCCGAGGGATAAGTTCTTCTGCCATGTTAGCTGTGTTTAACTGCGAGGTGTAACTTACTTCTATTTAGTTAGGATTAGTTCCGTTAATCCCTTTCTAACTAAACTGAACTAATTTCACCTGTACCGAGTGCTCTAAGAGTAACTGCTAGTCTGTATGGTGTTGGAGTACACTTGTGAATCTCTAAGGGAAGTCTGTTAGTAGGAGAGGATGGAGTGAAAGTTGCTATACGCAAGTGAGCAAAGGAAGAGAAAAAAAAATTTTTTTTTTCAATAATTAAAATTATTAAATATAAAAAAAAAAAAAAAAAATCTTTATTAAAGAATTGTCGAAAAATTTGGATTAAAGAATTTAGAAAAATCTAAAGTAAAATTTATTAAACTAAATATAATTTCCAATTAAAGTTAATTAAAATTATGAATGTAAAAGAATTTTCCGAATTAAAGAATTATTAAGAATAGCGAAATTAAAAGACTTTCTCTTTTAACTGCCTTTATGATCTGGTATCAAGTTAAAGTGTCAATCTCTAATTACTGCACACTGTCTGCCTGAGCTGTATCAGCATACTATGCTTCCAAGCCTTCAATCGTGATTATTCAGATGTGCAGAGTTTAGAGACAGCCACTAGAGCTGTAATACCAGGTCTTGTTAATGCGAACTGGTCAACAATTTCAATTGCTATAGTAAGTTTCTCCACTAGAGGGTACTGAAGGTAAATCTGAATGGCAACAGCAAGCTTCAGTATTTAAGTTGAACTTAAATTGTAATACCAGACTGGGGCACCAGAGGGCGACAAGCAAGTTATAATGCAATAGCAGCAATGAACACCAGTCGGCGCTGGTGGAAATCCTAATAAACACGGCACGAGCAGACACAAAATACCACAAATGGGAATTTCCACTGTAGCGGGAAGTTTTAACACTAGAGGGCGTTATCAAACTAAAATCTAAAATGGGATAAAGATTTTAAACGCTTAGATAATTTATACAATTAAAATTAAAAGGGGAACAGAGATTTTACACTAAGGTACTTTAAAAGAATTTCATCTGTAATGACAACTTTTAAGCACCAGAGGGCTGCTAAACACTTAAGGTTGCCTCGGCGGACAACCTCCCAACCACTAGAGGGTGTACGGGAATCAAACGTCAAGGGTAGCACCACACTTGACCACAAGGAGGAGCACGGGAGGACACGCTTCAATAGACGCTAGTTATGAAGTAGTTTCCCTGCAATTACGCACTTAAACCACAAGAGGGAATTAGTCTTCCCTTTTTTGGGAAGCGTTTTGGGGGCGTTTTGAATTTCCCTCCTTAGTTTCAGCTCCGCCCCTTCAAAGGGGTCGTTCCTTTTCTGAATCCGAGTTCAGTCTAACAGGAAGAGCTGATGAGAGCAGACCGCTCTGAACACAAGCCGTATTTTCAGCTGCTTCTTTTTATAACCTCACAATCGCCTAGCGCGCGATCTCGTTATTAACGCTGGTAGCGACCCAGTTTTAAAACGAACAGAGGAATTCGGTTCGGTGGTCCTTCTTCGCCGGAATTCTTCAGATTTTCAGATTCGTCGGATTTTCAGACCTTTAATGAACAGACTCTACACACTGTGATTTCAAATAATGAAAGTATTTATTAACAAAAAGAAGGATATTTACTTAACATAGCATAATCCTGAAACCTCACGGCATCAACGCAGGTGAAGCCGATTCGAGTTGGAAGATAAGCTAGGCGATATGGCTTGTGACTAATGTGTGGCTGACTGAGGTTTAATTAACGTATAAAATTATCAAGGGACTTAATTAGGCACCAGCTTCTGGAGAATGGATGAATTTAGCTTGCTTACTCTGTTGCCGTTTTTCACCGAGCCGTCGGGTCCCACGGGTTTGATCTCCGTGCTCCGGGTTTCGCCTCTCGTCCTTTCAGCACCGTTGAAGGTAGGCTCGTTGAAAAGGGAATTCCTTCCAGGGTGAGTCAGACACTCTTGGCCTTAGGCGTGGCGACGTTGGCCGGGAGTTCCCTTTTAAAGGGGTGATATCTTATTCTGGCCACGAATAAGTTTCACCTGCTTTGATCACTCGTGAGATTAAACTTAGATGGGGCGATAAAACAAACACAATTAAAAGAAAGGAAGGTATTCAAATCACTCGACGCATTCGTAGATTTCTTTCACACTAGCTAACTCAAGACGTCTCCTGGGAGCTTAGTGAGGTTCTTCAAAAGTCTTTGTTCGTCTGCGTGAGGAGGAGAAAACGTCTCGCTTGGAGAGGTTGGAGCTTAAAGAAATAAAACAAAGAGAACGCGTAAAAGCGTTCAGAAGCAAGAGAAGAGTAAAAATGAAGAGCGGAAACGTAAGAGCAAAAAGTAAGAGAGCAAAAAGAGCAAGAGAGAGAAAATGAGTCGGTACCCTCTTTTCAAAGCTAGCGCGGTCACGCCTTATTGGGAGGTGCCCTTCCTTTGATTGGATCCGGGGTCCGAGGCTCACGTGACTGGTTTCCCGAGAGAGAGGAATCAGATTCACAAAGAATAAGATAGAAAAATCGCGTATACCGAAATTTCCTATACATGTTAGTGACATATCACAATGAGTGTCCTGGATTATTAATATCAAACATCTACATAAAATTTTATTCTGGGTACGTCGTGCTTACGTCCCATTTACAATATTATGTTAGAAGGTATTAATTCGTTTTCTTTAGGTAGGGACAGAAATTTCTTTCATGATTGACAACAGTAATACACATCACTTTATTGGTTGGTAGATGTTCATCTGGAGACAAAAGAGTGACGCTCATACATATCGCGTACACATATTAATCAGCATTTGATTAATTTTCGTTATTGTTTAGGCAACCTCGGGCGAGGCGTAGTTTTGCCAATGTCCACTTGGGGTCGTTGTTGGTCCATGCTGTTTGTCCTTTGCGGATGAGTTTCCAGGAGTTCAGGACGAGTTCATTCAGTTCTACCATCTGGGGCTTTGTTTTAGATTTCACACGAGATAAGTTCCGCCTTTTAGGCGCCACGGCCATAAAACTGGATTATAACTCCCCACTTTGTTTGTTCTTCTTTTTCTTAAAAGCATCATAAAAATGGGTTTGTTATCTGGCCGTAACCAGGTGTCCTTTGATGTAGACTTTAGGTGAGTTTGTGTGTATGTGTGTGTGTGTGTTAAAACGGGGTCTGCGCACACACATACACAAAAGAATGTGGGATTCTGTTGCAATTTAGAGTGGAGAGTTCTTCACTCAGAATTCTTCATTTCTCGATCCATACTCCACTACACCATGTTTAATCTCCTACTGAAACACTGTTGATCTTTCAGCATGCACAGCATTTACTCTGTCACCCACACCTCCAATCACTCTTTGTTCTCTGTGCAGTGCACATTGTAGATCCCATTCACCTCTAAACAACATAAACTTCTCAGAGGACACAACAATAGTGGGCCTCATTTCAGATGGTGATGAAGGAGCCTGCAGGAATGAGGTGGAATGGCTAGGTCCTGGCACTTAACACCTTAACAAAGGAGATCATCGTGGACTTCAGGAGAACAAAGCAGCCAGACCACCCCCACCTCCACATATTTGGAGGAGCAGTGTGGAGAGTGTGAAGTTCCTGTGTTCACATAAACAAACACCTAACCTAGTCTCCTAACCCCACTGACTCCCCCATCTTTCCTGACCACATCACCCCCATAAACTATGACCTTGCTGTTAGGTCTCCAGCAGGTAGTTCCCCTCCGCATGAGCATACTAGGCTAGTGTTACTCAGGTTCCTGTTGGCGGTCATATTGTGTGTGTGTGTGTATATATAAAGCACATGGTGCAGTAGGTTCTTTGCGAAGTCTTGTTCTTGGTTCTGTCCTACAATTCAGAGCGACATCTATATTTTGTGTTCTTTTCTCCTGGTTTTGACATTCTGCTTTGGTTTTTGTTTTATGAGTTTGGGGTTGTGTTTTTTGGATGTCTTGACCTTTGAAATGTTTATTTGGTACTGACCTGGATTGTTTATGACTACGTTTTTAGATTATTAAACCACTTGACTGCCTTTTTTCTGTGGCAGTGATCATCTGTGAGACTTACACTTTGAATGTGTTCATTCTGTACATTTGCAGTCAGTGAACACTCACTCACATACAGAGAACAACTCTATGCTCTGTCTGTTCTGTAGTGTCTACTTCACAGTAAGTGCAATGTCACTTTAAAGCAGCGATATTTATTATTCATAACTGTTATTAATCTGCTTCTAGCACTGTCTGATGGACATGCAAACTGCTCCTTATTTACACAGTAACACAACCTCTCAACTGTTGGTGAAATATTGTAAATATCTACCTCAAAGATTTATGTATTATATTGCTGCCTATTCTGCCGTCCATGTAAATGTGTAAGCTCTGCTGCTTGGGAAGGCTGTAAACGAGTTTTTGTTATACTCACACATAATAACTCACCTAAACTAACAGTAAAGACTAATTTCTTACCTCTTACTATGCGTGTTCTCCAGTGGAAAAGCTCCTATTGGACTGAGGACACTGTCTTTATGGGGAATGTCCAATCAGAGACCAGCTTTTCTTAAACTGCAGCCAATCGTATCTCAGGGGGCGGATGTGAGGCCGGAGCAGTGGTCCCTGCGTCGTCCAATCAGAATCACGATAATTTTGAACTGCTTCATAAAGAGCCGGCTCTTTCGGCTCCTAAATGGCTCTGTTTTACCACTTATTTCCACTTTTACAGAACAATATTACCTACATTTTACAGGACTATATGGACAAAATTATTATTGTTCAATATTAAAAATAGTAAATAGTGTTGCAATAGCCAATTGTTGTCTTGTAATAACTCACTGATTGCACTCACACATTCAAATGTATAAATAACTGGATTTTTATTTAAACACCTTAATAAAAATCACTTGTAAACTCTGAAATATAGCCAATGGAACCCAAAAGGTAGGTATTACAAAATAGCTTATTAAATTAAATAATCATCCATTTCTGGGTAATAAAATAAACAAATACTCTGCAAAGTGCAAAACAGCAGCATTCAACGGTGGTGATTAAAACAACCACAACTGTCAACAAACATTTAACTGATTTAACATTTTCTTTAACTATTGTTTTTGAAAACCAAGTGTCTCAGGTTGGAGGGTTGGAGCTTGCTTGTTGTTCTCTGATTGATTGAATGACAAACCTTAGAAAAAAATGTCTCAGTCTTAGACGGGAACCGGCTTTCATCGTTCACTTACAAGAGCCGGCTCTTTGAACCGGTTCGTTCGCGACCGACACATCAATATCACATAGGGCTCAACGTAGCCACAGGTCAGCTCTGATCCCTGAGTTTTGCGAACATTTTTGGCACAAACCTCGTGCATGGGCGGGTTTTCTGAGGGGTGCCTTCCCATTGGCTAATGAGTTTTTGAGTGACAACTCAGTGCACTGACGTTGTTCACGACTCAACTGCAGCAAGTGTGTGTTATTTGGCTTTGGGAATCCGCATGTGCCGAGTATCACTCATATGAACGTTGCTGAATAGCTCTCATAGAATTTCCCCTCTCCTAATATTTAAACATATAGCCCTTTTTTGCTTAAACTGCATACTTTTAGGACATTTGACATTTTTTGTCACTTCACCTATTCTTGTTTATTAATATTAATAATACTTATTATTATAATTATTGTTGATAATGATTCATTATTTTTTTTATGAATCATTCACATTTCTTCACAAAAATATAATAAGTAAATGACTTCAGTTTGTCAGTGTTCTAAGTTTATGGGACACACTAGAACATGGAAAAATGTATTTGTATTCTATGATATATATGTTCTCTTTGATATAATATATTTTGCTGCAGTCAAAATAAATCCTTGTATCTCAAATGGTAACTGTTAGGATGATGGAAGAAAATGGCTTAACCCATGATGGAAGTTAAAGCCATTGTCCACTCAATTTTAAACTTCTAACTGTAACCGTTATGTGCGGCGATGAATGTGATCTGAAGTGATGCAGAAAGAATGACCCAGGCTTTTGCCTTTAGAGAGATTTTTTATTATTATTTCTTCTGCAGTTTCCTCTGTTGGATTTTAGGAGGAGTGTAATAAAACTATACAGGGTTTATATGTGAATGTGGTGTATTTATACTTCATTTTTAGTAAGTTTACCATAAAATGACAAAAGAGCAGGAGAAGGTTTGAAATATGAATTACAATTATATGTTACACAAAAACACTTATCTAATACAATATCATGACAAAGTGTTTAACAGTTGCAATACCAGCTGCCTCTCAGCTCTCGTGTTTACAGAGGCGTCCAAACCCAGATTAGTAAGGGTTTATACTAAGGTTCTCTGCAGTACTGCAGTACTATATAAATACATATTAACTATAAGGGTAAATCTTTTTTTTTATGTATTTTTTTAAATGACCAGTCGTGCAGGATCACTGACCTTCCGCCAATGGACAGACACGTTGCCAACATGTGATGCCCCCTTGCTGTGTGTATTGTCCCATGGATGTCCCCAGCAGAAACAGGGGGATTCCACATGTAACAACAAACACCAGGTAGGGCACAAGGAACACCCCTAAGGAATACATCGGTGACATTACCAACATATTTATGATCGTATATCATAATATCACAATTTGGTTTACTTAAACAGACTGCATCTTTTTGCAATACTTCAAAGAACTCGGTTAAGGCCAACCCTAGCGCAAACGACTGAACGTTCCTTTTAAAGCCCAGTGAAGTACTTGGACTAGTTTTACAGTAAATAAATAGAACCTGTTAAAATGATCACCAGGATTTTAAATAGAGCCAGTACATATAATACATGTACTTACCTCCTCCGTTCTTGTAGCAGAGGTAGGGGAATCTCCACACGTTGCCCGTGCCCACTACATTCCCAGCAACAGCTAGGAGAAACTCGGTTTTACTACTCCAGTGACCTCTTTCCTCAATATTTCTCCCCATCTTTTCTCCAGCTCTATCTAAACTTTTTGTGCTCTACCTCTTCTGCAGCTCTGTCTGATCTTCACCTGACCTGCTCTGTCTAGTCTTTGTAGCTATGCTTTGATATTTCTGCTCTGATTTTGCTCTGCTCTATCAGGTATTCTGCTCTACCTGAGCTTTTGTCCTGTCTGTTACTGCTGTACCTGATCTTCTGCTCTAGCTGATCTCTTAGTGCCTGATCTGTGTTTCCTTTTCCTCTGATCTTCTGTTAAACCCCTTATCTTCAAGAACATTCTTCAGTCATTTCCTAGCTTTGACAACAATCAATCAAACAATCAATTTATTGTGTATATACAATAAATATAGGAAGAGGGCAGAACTCGATTTGCAGTGTTTTTAATCTTTGAACTGATGTCAAGTTTTTCACATTCATTAAATATGAAAACTGAGTTAGTTTGATTTGCATTGTTTCATTCAAATTTCTTGAATTTATAAAAAAAAAATGATGCAGAGATGACCTCAGTTAATAGCAACAAAGGAATTGTGGGATTGAGAAAGTACAGTGGGATAGTGAGATAGAACACATTTAAAAAAACATTTTAATTCACAGGAATTCAGAGCGTTAAAGCATTCACTTACAAATTTATGTTTAGATATGTTCTAGCTCCAGTTTCCTCCCACAGTCCAAAAACACACGTTGCAGGTGGATTGGCGACTCGAAACTGTCCGTAGGTGTGAGTGTGTGAGTGAATGTGTGTGTGTGTCTGTGTTGCCCTGTGAAGGACTGGCGTCCCCTCCAGGGTGTATTCCCGCCTTGCGCCCAATGATTCCAGGTAGGCTCTGGACCCCCCGCGACCCTAAAATTGGATAAGCGGTTACAGATAATGGATGGATGGATGGATGTTCTAGCTCACAGCGTCAGATATTAACCATCATTTCTACAGAAAGCTCCAGTCATTTTTGTTTTCCAGTAGAATCCATTTTCTGAAATTAACATTTTAATTGTAATAAGTCAGAGAAAATGACATATTTGGGCTAATCCCCCGAGCAACAATATGCTTGAAAGAAAACATGAACTTCCACATGTGTTGAGCTAATGCCCATGTTGGCTAGCTTCATGCTAAATGATGAAGGGAGGGGAAGGAAGAACTTGTCCCAGAAATTTGCCTAGACCCTACAGCATTATTCCACAACATAACATGCTTCGAGGAGGACACATCCAATTCTATGGAATCAGATTTGTGCCAAAAAGAATCACACAAAAAAAATAATCTCAAACATAAAACTTATAACTTGTAAACAAAATATCCAGTTCTGACGTTTGTGCTCCATGATCTTCACAGTGCGCGAGTGCTTCGAGTTTTCCCTGTGCTCTCTAAGTTTTGTGCTGCACGAGTTCTGTACCCGAGCTCTCTGAGATTCGTGCACCTGATCCCTGAGTTTTGCAAGCAGTTTTGGCACAAAGATCTAGCGTGGGCGGGTTTTCTCAGGGGTGCCTTCCCATTGGCTAATGAATTTTTAAGTGACAACTCAGTGTCCAAGGTATTTTGTACTACGCATGCGTACTCCACTTTGCAGCTCATCAGTAGAGAGACACAGTGGGGATTTTACATAAACATGAATACTCCCTGTGACTTACTAAAACGCGGAAATACCTGCAAAGTCCAACGATATCAATGTAGATATTGAGGTCTAAAAATTTTTACTGTGAAAATAAACCTATTTGTCTCTCGGCTCTGGGATCAACGAGGTTTAAAATAAACAAGCAAAAACATTACAAATAAATTACATAAAATATGTAATCGCAAATAATCACTAAGGGCGGCACGGTGGCGCAGCAGGTAGTGTCGCAGTCACACAGGTCCAGGGACCTGGAGGGTGTGGGTTCGATTCCCGCTCCAGGTGACTGTCTGTGAGGAGTTGGTGTGTTCTCCCCGTGTCTGCGTGGGTTACCTCCGGGTTCTCCAATTTACTCCCACAGTCCAAAAACACACGTTAGTAGAATTGGCGACTCAAAAGTGTCTGTAGGTGTGAATGTGAGTGTGTGTGTGTGTCTGTGTTGCCCTGTGAAGGACTGGCGCCCCCTCCAGGGTGTATTCCCACCTTGCGCCCAATGATTCCAGGTAGGCTCTGGACCCACCGCGACCCTGAACTGGATAAGTGCTTACAGATAATGAATGAATATATTAAAAAATACTAAATAAAATATAATGAAGAAGAAAATGAAGAGCTGAGGTGAAGAATTTGCATTAATAAATTTCACAATTTGGGTGAAAGAACACTGAATGACCTACACACACACACAAAAAAAAAAACATTGTATGCTGTAAGTGTACATATGCACCATCCATTTACTATTTTAGTGAAAGGACTGGACTGAGTCTAACTTTGCAGTGGAAGGGTACTACAGTGAGTTTTAAACATAGATCTGGTTCAGCATCCATTTTTTCATTGTACACTGTCACTATGGTAGTACATATGGTATGTATTCTGGACTTTTAATTAGGGAACGTAATTGTACCCTATTCTATAATCATTTATTTTGGACGTCCATTGACGTTTAAAAAATGGCCTTGACAGATTGACTATTTTTAGACCTCTTTTGAACGCCCAGGGACGTTCCTTGTTTACTGGGATGGCTCTTCTATCTAACGGATTATATAAAGGATTACCCACCTCATATTATTGGATAGAAAATGTAATCGGAATGACCCCAATCAGACTACTCTATTCCGACTTGGGTGTATACGTATATGTATATTATCAGGCTACATGTAACGTGGCCATGGTTGAGAAAACATTGCTAAAGTGCTCTCTAGAGTGGCAAAAACAAGGCACAGTGCCCTATTGGCTGCCCTTCATATTGCAAATAAATAACTGAATGCCCTCTTTTTTTGTTTCTTGTAATAAATCATGATGATGTGCCCTCAAGAGCAAGACAACTCCAAAATGTGTCTTAAGAACTGCCTTTATATATCATTATATCATAGCTTTTGGTATGATAGTGGGGCCCCGCACTAGGTGCCCATTTTATTTTTTCCACCCCTGCCCTTCAAACAGTCTGAGTCTGCCATTGTTTTTAAGCACCTCAGTGCTCATGGGAAGTTTGTATATTACAGGTGGTTAAATAAGGCTTCATGCTGTTTGGGTATTATATTTGTCAAATATTTGACATTTATCTACAGAAAACATACATAATGATATGATTCATATAAGTGTCTTTCATTTCAGTCTTTACTGTTTCTAGGTGAAGAGGCAACACCTTGCGATATACGTCATATAAACTGTAAACTCATGTATTGTCTAGTTTACGAGGAGTAAATACAATTTTGTCCACTGTTCAGACGCAATCTACATGTTGGAAAACTGGTATTCACTCGAACACTGCATCAAACTAGCCCACCTGCAAGGTTGGTCCATCTCCATTTTATATCTACAAGGTGGACCAACAAGGTAGTAGTTTCTAACATAGTGGACAGTGAGTGGACACTGTGTTTAAAAACTCCAGCAGCACTGCTGTGATTGATCCACTCCTACCAGTACAACACACACTAGAACACCACATCAGTGTCACTGCAGCACTGAGAACGATCCACCACTCAAATCAGACCTGCTCTGTGAGGGTCCTGACCATTGAAGAACATGGTGAAAGGCAGCTAACAATATGCAGAGCAACAGAATGATTACAGTCATTAATTGTAGAACTGCAGTGTAACCTGTGTGGTCAGTGGAGCTGAGAGAATGGACAGTGAAAGTAAACCAAGACACTGCCCATAATATTATGGCTAATCAGTGTATATGGTGTTAAATGTAATTTATGTTTTCTCTTATCCACCTTCTCGGCAATAGGTGAATCAGCCTTTTTGGTGCTAGCTGTAACAGGCCTGTCCAGCAGAGATGAAGCAACATTCAGCCATGTGACCTTGCTAGTGAACAATGGGGAGAGCTTAAACAAGGTTTTGCGCTATTCTTCATCTTCCGGGCGGTTTGGTGGGGAACTGGTTGGCCACATAGACTCAGTTCCCAGAACGCCTTTCAGCTTGCGTCTTTCTGGTGAAGACGGGAAGAGGAACAGGTTTGAGAGGGTTTCGGCGGAGGTGGTCCAGCCCGCTCACGTGCAGATTCTGGTATGATTTTAAGTCGTAACATATGACAAAGTGGCATGGCGTTGTCAACTTGTGTTAAAATTTCTGAGCTGTGGGAGGAAACCCACACCACACTCCTCATAGACAGTGACCTGAAGGATTTGTTAATGTTTATTTTCTTGTAAAGACTGTAACAATGATAAATCCTCTCTCCTCCAGGTGCTCTCGGCTCCTCAGCTCCTCTCAGGTCATCCCTCCCTTGTTCTGTTTGAGGTGTTTAACCATGGCCCAGAGCGCCCGTTCACATTCACCGCTGAAGATGACTGCGGCTACCTCTCTGACACCAGCCGCTACAGGTGAAGTTGAACAGTGCTAATGGTTAACTGAACACAGTGGACAAGGTTAAGGCCAGTATTTGAGTCATTTGTTTTTCAAATAGTCGACTGCTCAAAGACAAACTTTTTCTGACCTCTTTTTGAGAACTGTAGTGACAGTTTTTTACAGCATTTAGACAAATTATATACAAGAGATTTACAAAGCATCCTTGTATTACAGGAGGTTTTCCATAGAACAGAGGGGTTCAGCGAGGAGGGAGGTGGAACTGAAGACCCCTCAGTCCACTCCAGCGGGTCAAACGGTCACACTGACCCTCAGTGTCCAGGCACAGGACTCACTGGACTCAAACTATGCTGTGGTCCATCTGACAGTTCTGCCAGAGGTGAGGAAGTAAACATAAAAACATAAAAACATAAACCTCTTGGCTGTGTCAATATTAATATTTTAAACTCACGTGAACTGACAGCAACGCCCTCTAATGAATAGCAGTCAGTGAGAAATCCTGTACATGTTAAACATGGGTTTAAAAATAAAATCATTGTTATGAAATCATTTCATACTGCAATATGATTTTAAACCCATGTTTAATATTTCAATACACATTATTTACAGCATCTGTCACTGACTCTGTCACAGGCTGCTGCCATCAGTTCAATAAATAATTTTAAATGATTTATATTTATGTAAACCCAAGAGGTGATGCCATGTTTCTTCTTTTTCTTTTTCTCCATGTTTGTTCTTGGCGGTTTTGCCCTGGCTTTTATACTGTTCATATCAATATTGGATTTATATTGTATCAGCAGAAATGTAACAAATATCGTGATATAAATTTCGGCCACATCATCCAGCCATAAAAGCATCCAAAGTCTTTTAAGAATATAGTTCTACATCATTTTTCCTCTCTGAAACTCTCCCCAGGAGCCAGACGCTTCTCCTCCCTCATGTTCCTTGATGCGTGTGGCATCCGACTGTCCACTTGAATGCTCTCTGGGAAACTGGAGTGTCTCTCTGACTGTAAAAGACCACAGCCACTCTGGCTTGGCCTCTGTGAAGCTCACTGAGGGACAGGGAACCCTTAAAGTCTTCCATGAGCAGACCACATGGAGGACGGAGAGCCCCCTCACAGAGCTCCGTGAGAATCCTGTAACAGAACATATACGCCCGGTCATGCAGCTCCATGAGGGCTCCAGAGAGCGTCAGCACCTCAGACACAGAACAAGGATCAGGGATAGAGGCTCGAGGGTGGAAAAGGGCAGATTAGTGCATGGAGACCCCCCATTGGACATCAGTGAGTGGGCTAGGGGGAAGCCTATTACACTGCATTACATGTCCAGTTGCTGTATCCCAAAGACAGAAGATCTGGTTTGGGACAAATCAGGCAATATGAGACGCTGCCATCTGATCGCCAGCCAGCAGAGGGCTCTGAGAGAGAAAGAGAACAGTGCGGCGAGCAGTACTATGCACACACTTCTAACAATGCTAACTCTCTTGGGGTTATACATTGTTTACATTTTTGTCTGGTTTTAAAAACGTAAAGTGCCACTATCTCTGGGTGAGTAGGACGGTGCTGCCTCTACCTCCTTCATCCAGTATTGTGATAGACAACATGTGCGTCTAATAGCTGAAAACAGAACTGAAATTTAGAGTTCTCCTCCAAGTGTGTTCATCTGTGGAATAATTAATTACCAGCAGAGCTTTTTGTTAATTTGCTTTATCCTTATATCTTTTTAAAATTGTGGCACTTTCTCTGAGTGAGTGGGAAGGTCCTCTCTCCCCACAGTCAGCATAATGCTAGCCAGCATCTTAGCTAATGGTGGAATTGAATGGAATCAGATTTGTGCCAAAAAGAATCGCACAAAAAAAATCTCAAACATAAAACTTATAACTTGCAAACAAAATATCCAGCTCTGACGTTTGTGCTCCATGACCTTTGCGCGTGAACTCTGAGTTCTTCGCGTGCTCTCTCAGTTTTGTGCGCGAGCTGCACGTATGGAACGCCGTTGGTCTCTAAACGTGTTGGATTCCCTGTGTTAACACGTAGCATATCATTTCGTGTTAACACGCTATCATGATGCTTTACTGCCACCTACTGGTGTATGACGTTATTGCTGAAACAACATAAAGCCTTAACTTACGAAATAACGGAAAATTCCAGTGTTTAACGTTCCGAACAATGTTTTTATGAGATTTTGTATAAATATTATACATATATAAATACGTCTAAAAGCGCACACGCACACACACACACACACACATATATATATATATATATATATATATACACACACACACACCTCACTTCAACCACCACTGAATTTACTGCTGAAAAAAGCCCTTTTTAAATTCAGATTTGTGAGTAAATTAATGTATCTTTAAACATATTATACATGTTTAGAGAAAGAGGAGGATCTGGAAAGTTAATTTCACTATAGGTTTGTATTGACACTGTATTGTTTAGCAGTATGCTATTAAAATAATGCACATAATTCATCAATGTGAATGAAATACGCCTCAGTATGTGTCACACACAGTGTGAGAGAACAGTGATGTTTGTTTGATATAAAATTATGAAAAGCTTTAGAGCATGTTATGAATTAACTTCTATAATAATATGCATGTTTACACATTTTAAGGTATTATACACCAGAGTCTTTTATTGTGAAAAATGAAACTTCCTGTTGCTATGGGGATCAGCTTTACTAGTATTGCTGTCTTCACATTGTTCCCAGACGCGTCCGTTCTGCACGAGAGCTGTGTTGGAGAGAAATCAGGACCTGTTTTTACTGAAGGTAAATGTTTTTACTGTGTACGACCTTTACACACCGTTTATACCGTGTTTTACTGAAGATAAAGATCAGAGAGAGACTTTTACACACCGTTTATACCGTGTTTTACTGAAGATAAAGATCAGAGAGAGACTTTTACACGCCGTTTATACTGTGTTTTACTGAAGATAAAGATCAGAGAGAGACTTTTACACGCCGTTTATACCGTGTTTTACTGAAGATAAAGATCAGAGAGAGACTTTTACACGCCGTTTATACCGTGTTTTACTGAAGATAAAGATCAGAGAGAGACTTTTACACGCCGTTTATATCGTGTTTTACTGAAGATAAAGGTCAGAGAGAGACTTTTACACACATTCGGGCCGATGCATTGTCTCGGTCGTGATGTTCGGCCGTAGAGTGGACCGATAGTTCTGACCCGAGTCTGGGAAACTCTCGGCACAGACTCGGTCGAGTGTTGTGGCTGAGGAGCGGTTCAAATGACTCGGCCCTAGTCCGGCAAGCCATGACTAAAATGCGATAACCGGACCACGGCCGAGTTTGAGCCATAAATGCGCTTTAAGCGCCAGACTCGGCCCAGATCTGGCCCATTACCGGTTGTAACAGTTTGTTTATATATTTGTTTATATATGTACACACACACACACACCCCTCAGAAAAGGATAGAATCAGGTTCATGGATAAATGAATAAATTACAACTTTAATAAATTACAACTTACATACATGCTTTTTAAAGCCCAAATCAATGTAATGAGATCAGTAACAGTATTAATGAGATCAGTAATGTTCTTTTCATACAACATTGAAACAATTTAAACATACAGCAATTGCAATGTATACAAACTGTAAATAAAACCAATAAATAAATAGAAAATGCATTTGTAATTGGCAGTGTCATTTCCTAAATCCAATTTACATTTAAATACTGTTTTTCCAAGAATCATAATTGGTTTTACACCCTAAGAACTGCCATTTACATTCAGACTTTTCTTTAAAAATATGTAATTTATGTACAACACTAGGCCATAAGGAAAATAACAAATCGCTTAAAATAAAAAGATAAACATTTTATCTGTAGGTTTGGAACAGTTGAATAAAAACAAAACGAAGTGTTACTACATGGCATTTTAATTGGCCCGTAGCATCACTTAAGGATAAATCCTTAGTGGCCCGCCAGCACTTGACAGTTTTTCCATTTGTACAGCAGTGCACAAATATATAGAATTATTGCACCAGTTATATAATTGACATGTTTTAAAGATGCGGTGTTGTGCACAAATGATTTAAAGAAAATGCTCAGCCTAAACAATCTGCAGAAAAGTGTTGGATTTTAAACTCTTCTGAAATCCTGCAGATGTTAATACTCTAAAATGAAATTCAGTAGTGTATATTAACTGTTTTCTACATTTGTGTTTTTCATATTTTGAATATACTGTTATTAAAATTCTTTTAGTCTCTCTTTCCAAATATATTATTCATAAATTATTTATATGATCCAGTGTGGCCCTTTTTGAGTTGTTTCATTTGAAAAATGTTTGCACACCTCTGAAGTAGCACTTCTTTTAACTACAGTATGCACTCTTCACATTAAACAACATACACTATTCAAGCTCTTGACAGCAAGAAAACATTGTGCTGGAAGAATACTGACATAGTAAAACACAAGCATAATAATCAAACAGCCTGATTGTAATATCAAAATGGATTTCAACAGAATGATTTCTTTAAGAGAAAAAAAATCACTGTCTATATCATTCTTTGAACAGTTAATGTTTTAAAGTAATATCGGAATAAATTACGCTATTTAGGGCGGCACGGTGGTGCAGCAGGTAGTGTCGCAGTCACACAGCTCCAGGGACCTGGAGGTTGTGGGTTCGATTCCCGCTCCGGGTGACTGACTGTGAGGATTTGGTGTGTTCTCCCCGTGTCTGCGTGGGTTTCCTCCGGGTGTGTGTTTCTGTGTTGCCCTGTGAAGGACTGGCGCCCCCTCCAGGGTGTATTCCTGCCTTGCGCCCAATGATTCCAGGTAGGCTCTGGACCCACCGTGACCCTGAACTGGATAAGGGTTACAGATAATGAATGAATTAATTAATTACACTATTTAGACTTTTATGCCCTGAACAGTCACTGATATTTACATTTTCATATTGTTTACGACAACGAGTTCACATTCTCTGGAGAGAGGGCTGCTGTTCAGGTGCCTGTGTCACCTACCATTAAGATTCTTACTTGCCACACTTGTTTTTTTTTTTTTTTAGCAAGATAATGTTTGGAGAGTTCCTTCTCTCAGTTTATAAACTGTACCTCCCCATGGATTTGTAATCCGTACTCATTTTAACTGTAATTTTGCATTTAAAATCCATGATCTCCGATTTTGTAAACTCAGAGGCGATTGCTCTAAGACTGCAAGGGAAGCTCAGCTTCCCCTAAAATGTCAATAAATAAGTGATCAAATATATACTGTTGTGTGTACATGTCAGTGAATAAATATGCACTACAACGCGCTCAACTTTTGTTCAGAATCTGCTTCTTATCACTGGTAAAGACGCGGCTTTCCTCTCAATCATTCCCGCAGTTTAACAGTGTTTTAAACAGTGTGGACGCTCAGCGTCTATGGGGCAGTGGGCTGGCCTCGGCGGGCCCGGATGCTCAGCTTCTGCATGATGATTGGATGATCTGTCTGAGGCTGAATCCCTTTTTGATTGACAGCGAAATGAGCGAATCGGCGATCTTTGGTGTAGAGATCCGTGGGAGCACAGGCGGACACACTTCACATGGGCCAAGGCCGTTTAAGCAGCCTAGCTCTGCTGGCCACTGAGAGGACACTAGTCAAGTCCCTGGAAAAGACGCCTTGTTGGTACGACAGGGTCACAGATCATTTTCTTGAAAAGGAACGGAGGGTAGAATTTACGTATAAATAAACCGACACATTTTATGATGTAGGCTGAAATTGAGCTTCCCCTCCTTGAAAGACCAGAATCTGCCACTGTGTAAACTGTACCCACAGATATGTATAATTAGCATTCGACTGGTTCAACTGGTCAATTAATACCATTTTGAGATCATTTGCGTCAGCCAATGCCTGTACTTACAAAACCAATATTAAAAAAAAGCCTCATTTATTCAATTATGTTAAGTATGTTTTTATGCTGTTCTTCAGTGATCAGGTCTCCCACAGAGCAGGTATTATTTGGGAGGTGGATGATTGTCAGCACTGCAGTGACGCTGATGTTGTGGAGGTGTTTGTGTGTATTGTACTGTGTGAGCGGATCAGTCTACTCACTGTCCACTCTATTAGATATATTATATATTTATTATATTTTAATATATATTTTTGGTCCAACTTGTAGATGTAAAGTCAGTCCTTCAGTGCCCACAGGACCACTGGTGGTTGTTTTTTAGCTGGACTATTCTCCATCCAGCAGGACTGCAGTGTCTGATCCACTCTCACCAGTACAACACACCACCACCACAATACGCCACAGTTTACAAAATCTGCGGTTGTGGATTTTAAATTAGAGGTTAGAGTTTACAAATACATGTGTAGTTTACAAACAAATCCAGAAAACGTATTACTAATCAGTAGGTACAGATTATAAACCAAGAGCATGGATTGCTAAACCGTGGGGACAGATTTTCCTTCTCACACATTCCTTGTTGATGACCCCTACTGTGAGCTTTAAATTTAAATACAAACAAATTGCTTTTCCTGTTTATAGAGCTGCATCTCCTCTTCCACACTATCAGGCCACGGTTTGGACATTGACAGCATTTGTGCTTTAGAAATCACCCAACAGTTCATCCCTGACTCTGCAGAGCTGTGGCTGGTCCCTTCTCCAGAGGCCTGGGTCTAAAAAGCACAAGGTAACACAAAACAGCTGTTGTAATGTAATGGAAGCACACATTTGATATTTAGGCTCAGATTCATGGCATATTTCACATCAACAGTTTGCAAGCCTCTGCTGTGTTGTCACATTTTGTCAATACCTCACTGCCCTCAACAATTATGGAAATATCAGCCTTATCCTCATCTCTGGATGCCTGGACAACAGGGATCTTCAGGATGTGCAGTGTAGTGAAAGAACGCTCAAGTGTAGTCAAGGAGTTGTACTCCTTGTTGAATTCCAGCTTTACGATTAAACAGATAGAGATTATGTACATGTTCTGTTCACTTCAACATATTTTCTTCAAAAATCTTTTTTTAATGTAAAACTGTAAACTGCTTATGCATGCAAATTCATTAACTACAGAACTTCAAATATGGCAAGATTATAAAGCAATGCTTGCAATGCTCAGTTTCAACACCATCATTCTCTCCAACCATGCACTCTGCAATTTCATCACCGTAAATCACTCTCTCCATAAAACTATCACCTAACACGTGGCCATCTAAAAAAATTCTCATTGCTTGTAGCAGCTTTTCTTCGTAGATTCGCAGACACCCAATACACTGGGTACTGTTCCTGCTCCACGGGTCTGTTATACACTTTAAGATGCACACATATACAAAAAAAAAGTTTTAACATCTCTGATAAAATACTACTCTGATGTACAGTAGTGTTGTCAAAAATAGATAAATATCATATGTCTAGGTATATATCAGTATATATATTGGTTTGTTATGTCAAAATGCAAATGATCCTTCAAAACAGTTCCAACTAAAGTTCCTTATTAGTTTTACACAGGGAGGAGGGAAATGCAATTATCAGTGTATCGCACTGATTTTAGTCCTGTCCAAACCCATCATGTCAGTAATTTTTTACAGATTGACCACTCATGGGCCAATAAAGACTCGGGCCATTTACTTCCAATGAAAATGTTCATATAAATTGTGAGTTATTAATTCCATGCTCCATGTTGGTAATCTTGTGGAAAAGGAGATTCTCCTCAGGCATGGAGGTGATCAAGTAGGCACTTGTGTGTTGATGTGAAAATAAGTGAAGCATGCTTCATAAACTGGGCATGTTGTAGAAGGCTGGTAAACCTCAAGTGTGATATGATGCAACTTTTAAACACTGAAGCTTCTTTAATGGACCTCTTAAAGGAGCTGCATTTTTGGCAACTTTACTGAGAGTTCAGTCCCTTACACTCAGAAATACAGGTACTAAACTGTCACTTGAATTTATACAGTGCCACAGGGATGTGTAAAACAAGAAGCCACTCCCATCTCTGTCCATCCTATGAAAAATGACATTATTCCACCTACATATTTAAAATTAACCTCATCGAAACATGGCTTTAAGTCGATGACAGGCTCATATTTATTCAATTATTTGTACATTAATTGCTTAAAAGCTGTCAGGTCTCAGACATTTTACATATATAGATGGTAGGTTAAAAAAAAAAAACTTCATGAAAGTAGATGTTATTTTGCTTGGTGGTGTACCTCAGTGCAAGGAAATGAAATGTTAATTGGATGAAATGATTAATCCTCAATATAAGTTACTTATTATTATATGCTTATTTATTTTATTATAATATGCACATTTTGTATGATTTACATGTTTGTTTATATTGATTTTATTTGCCTTTATTATTGAAATCGCTATTGAAGAAAAATATTTCAAATAAGTATGGTATCAAAGTTGAAAATTTCAATATCTTGACAACACTAATGTGCAAATCTTACATTCGGTATTATTACTGCCAAAGTACTTAAACATTAGAGCAATAATATTCATCTTAAAGGGAAAGAAAGAAATAACTGTATAAAACTGTCAACATACCTGAGTGATACTTGTAATAATAGAGGTGCAGGGATATTCCACTATCTCAGAGGAATAGGTGGCTGTCAGATGGGCAGATGGGTACAATCAATCAAATGTTATCATGGACAACAAGGTCAGCAACTCGTGTAATTTGTTATCCATGTTGAAATAAACATTAGCAGTCATCAGTAATGAATTCTGTTTTCTTCTGGAAAAGGGTCACCTGATAAAGGTGTGGTGGGTAATCACCATTAAATACCTGGCTGGGATGAACTAAATTAGAGACTTCTTTTCACACCAGGAGTTATATAATACAGACCAGCCCACCATAAACTCAAACTTTCTTCTGCCACACACACTAAAACATGTGCAATTTCCATCTTTTCTTACTATTATGTCTTACTAGTTACTTATATGCTAAACTGAGTTTGAGAATGTATTTTAACCTATTTATTACTTTTTGTATTCTTAATGTGTTTAAGCAAATGTATTTCTTATTTTATTTCTTATACTGAGGGAAGCGGTTCGGTGTGATTATGAACAAACTAAGATGCAGCTAAATAACCAAATTAAAAACCCACAAATATGATCCTATTGTCGTGTAAAATACACCATCAAACCATAAAATTACTAATGTAAGAGCGATTGTCATATAATTTCTTTTGTTATATCATAAGTTTTCTATGTCAGGAAAAAGAGGAGCAAGCTAAAGTTAAACAGGTTAGCCTAGCTATCTAATGTGTTTCATTTAAGATTAAATAACGATTAAATATTACGTATGTAACATATAGCTGCTAGCAGATGATAACGTACATAACATTAACGATGTTAACTACAATACTAACATATCAAAATATTCATGTATCCAAAAATATGAGGTTAAATTGAAAAACCTAAGGAATGAAACTGTTGCTTGATGCCGGTTAGAGCTGCTCACGCCGCACGAATCTTCATCATCTTCTTCTTCTTCTGTGTTTTTACAGCAGTTCGCTTCTGTTTTCTCATTCAGAGTTCATTCATTTTAAAGCTGCCATTCCAGTCCAGTCGTCTTCAAAAACTTAAATAACAATTTCCTCCCTTCTGCATGACACTGCATGTCTTCAAATAACCCTATTTATCATATTAACCGTCGTTCGTCATTACATAAATTTTCTGAAATATTACAATATTAAAGCTTACCTATAACTGTATGGAATTTAACAAGTTAAAATAATGATTCTATTTATTTAACATTTTTTATGTTGTTTACCAGACAGTTACCAGTATTTTTTTTTTTTTTTTTTTAAGATGTGGGTCAACATACGATTAATAATAAATTAATACAAAAATTCATATTTAATCTGATCAGTGTAGTGTTCTAACTGCAATGGCAAATCGCCTCGCCAGCCGACAGTGCCAACGTGTAGCCGGAACTGGGCCACATGCAGGGTGCTGCATTCACGCCGAGACGGCAGCTAGCCGACAGTGCCAACGTGCAGCCAGAATTGGGCCAGACGCGGCATGCTCCATTCACGCCGAGACGGCAGCCAGCCATCAGTGCCGAGCCTGAACCAGAATCGGCCCAGATCTACCTTGCTAGCTGGGGTGTTTTACTGAAGATACCAAGTAAACATTTAGCCGTTGATTCAACTGTCGTCTAATCAACGTCCTCTTAAGGTTGAAAATGAAAGACGTCCAAACACAAACATTGAAAAGACAACTATTAGATGTATTTTGGACGTCCATTGACGTTATTAATTGGTCCCGAAATAAATTACTGTATAAAACGCATTTTGGACGTCCACTGACGTTATTGATTGGTCACCACTTAACTAACTTATTAAGATGGATTTTGGACGTCCATTGACTTTTAAAATATGTCCTTGATGTTGTGACAACGTTGTCTGACAACTTTCTGGGAGGTTGTCACAACCTTCTGAGGAATTACATTTCAACGCTGTCACAACCCAGCTAGCAAAATTGTATCGGCCCACACCCGGGCCGAATCACGCAGGCCGGAACAAAAACACACGGCCTGGTGCCGGCACGTGGAGTCGGCATTGTCTCGGCCGTGATGTACGGCCGCAGAGTGGGCCGATAGTTCTGGCCCGAGTCTGGGAAACTCTCGGCACAGACTCAGCCGAGTGTTGTGGCTGAGGCACGGCTCAAATGACTCGGCCCTAGTCCAGCAAGCCATAACTAAATCGAGATAACCGGAACACGGCCGAGTTTGTGCCAGACTGGGTCGAGATCTGGCTCATTGTCTGTTGTAATAGTTTATTTGTATACACCGCCCCCAACACACACACTACCCTCCCTTCAGAAAAGGGTACAATCAGGTTCATAGTGAAATTACTGCTTTATTAAATAACTTACACACTCAGAAAAAAAGAAAAAAGGTACATTATTAGTCAGTAAAAGGTACAAGTGTTTAAAAGTCCAGTTTTGTTCCTTAAAGGTACATTGCATTCTCTTCTGCGGTGGGGGACATACATGTTTGTAGTATTTCATTATAGAAATATATAACAAAAAACAGGGTGTATGAAGTCAACACATTTTAAAATCTACAATTATAATCATGTTCCCTAATTAAATGTACAAATATGTACAATTGAGGGTACCACCACAATGACAACATATCTGATAATGTTATATTAGTAAGTGTGCTTTTCATACAACCTTGAAACAATGGAAACATACAGCAATTTCAATGTATACAAACAGTACATAAAATCAATAAATAGAAAATACATTGAAATGGCATTGAAATTTGAAATTGGCAGTGTCATGATTTCCTAAATCCAATTATCATTCAAATGCTGTTTTTCAAAAAAAAAACAATTGGTTTTACACCCTAAGAACTGCCATTTAAATTCAGACTTTTCTTTAAAAATATACTATGCTAAGGCCATATAACAAATCACTTAAAATTCACCAGTATGTTTGAAAAAGGAAAAAAAAAAAAAAGGCAGAATGGTTCTTTAAAACAGTTTGAGATTCCTCAAATGTGTGGAAGTACACATTTGACACTTATTCATGGCACACATCAGTTCAATCAACAGTTTGCAAGCCTCTGCTGTGTTGTCACACTTTGTCAATACCTCACTGCCCTCAACAATGATGGAAATATCAGCCGTATCCTCATCTCTGGCAGCCTGGACAACAAAGATCTTCAGGATATGCAGTGTAGTGAAAGAACGCTCAAGTGTAGTCACCTCAGTTGTACTCCTTGTAGAATTCCAGCTCTATAATTAAACATATAAAGATTATGTACATGTTCTGTTCTCTTCAATATATTTTCTTTAAAAATATTTATTGAAAAGCTGTAAACTGCTTATGCATGCAGATTCATTAACTACAGAACTTCAAATGTAATAGATTATCAGGTTTTAGTACAAACGATGCTAAAGATCTCATCTAAATAAATTAAATTAACCTCCTATCTGCTTTTCTCCCTGCCCACCTGCATTATTCACTGCCCCACTAGTTTTCTTACTGCAGTCCATCTTTACGTAATTACATAAAGAAAATGAATTAGTTCATGTTCACTGTTAATTTTGAAAAAATTAACTAACACAGCTCCAAACATAAACTACTTCATGCTTTTGTTTTTTTTTTCTCGCAGTAAATAGGCTTCTATCGTTTTCAATATGACCTCCTTCAACCCATTAATCACTAGCCCAACATCACTGCTACTCCCTAATAAAGGATTAGAGTATTTGGAATTATATATTTAAAACATTACATTACACCAAAAACCAGCACTGAGATTGAGAATGTATTTTAACCTACTTAGCTAGTACCTTAATGTGTTTAAGCAGTTTTATTTCTTATACTGAGGTATGCGGTTCTGTGTGACACAAAAACCCACAAAAATTCTCACATCATCTTGTAAAATACGCCATCAAACCACATAATTACTCAAATTAAAATAACTCGTATGAGTGATTCTTATGTTATTTAAATGTTTTCTATGTCAGAGGGGAAAAAAGAGCTAGCTAGAGTTAAACAGGTTAGCTATAAAGTTTGTCATTTGAGAAAAAAAAGGTTCAATATTATGTATGTAACGTATAGCAGTTTATAGAATAACGTACGTAACATTAACGGTGTTAACTACATTTAGGCGATACCAAAATATTTATGTATCCGAAAATATAAGGTTAAATTGAAATACTTTTAAAATACTGGGCCACTTTCATATGATCCATGTCCGTCTGTGGAAATTCGACTCTGTCTGAAAGGTCAGGTCAGAATTCATGTGATTTTTATGTCACTCCAGCTGCTGAACTACGGTCCAAAGCGTTTCTTTTTTAAAAAAAAAATTGAGGTGTTTAGGAGGTGAAAATGGCCAGGTCAAAGGATTTCTGTTTAGTAAAAAATACTGGGAAACGAAAAACCTGTGAAAATCCTGAAACCAAGTTCCTATCTCTCATTTATGAGAAAATAAAACACGTGGAAATTTGTATAAAGGTGTTTTTTTTTAAATAAAACAAACAAGACCTTTTTTAGTAATTCTATATCAGTTTTATATTGTTCGTGTCGGTATGAAGCTGTATAAATGTGGCTCCTGAAAATATTAAACTCATATCTGTGCTCGTCGTCTACTCTTTTGAGACTCGTGAGTGTTCTTGAAAGACATAGGAAATGGCGCTTAGAGTAAAAGAAAAATCAGTTCACATTTTAATATTCAATTTGATATTCTTTAATTAATACTCTATTTTTAACATAGAGCTCGTTGGGAATAAAGACAATGGAGGTTTTGCTACACAGCGCTGCAGTAAAACACCAGTCCGGTCCCATTAATTAATTTAAAAAACAAAAGTGCTTTGTATGAAACAGATGGCCGTTTCCTTCTTTTCAGCGCCTGAAGCATCGTTCTTTGTGCGTGTCAGTTTAAAAAATCGGATTTGGTCACAAAATCATATTTGGTATAATTTTACCTGTTGTGTGAACGTAGCCTAAGATACTCGAGAGCCCGAGAACCTCAGGAATGGCCAACTGTCAGGAAGAACCCGTTGATGCCTCTGTCTTCCCAATTTCAGTGAACCGCGGTGATGGATCCGCAGATGATTTCTCGGTTTGTTTTATTGGCACCTTATACAGCCATGTCATAGCGCTATTTGTTTAGAAATAGACGTAATGGATATTCTGTTTGTTGGGATTGAAATAAAATATAATGTGATTGCGGTTAGCTCAAATAATCGTAAACTTAAAAGTGTATGTGATGTTTGAAGAAGCCCATTTTAGTTCAGCAGAATTCTGGTAGTGTCACTGTTGAGCTTTCTCAGGCCTCACAGAGCACACAGACCAACTGTCAGAGAGAACCAGCTTCACAACTTCATCATTATTAATTATAATATTTTACTTTAAACATCAATATTCCTTTAATTTATGTAATTCCATATTTAATAATTAAGTCAACGTATTAGTCATTTAGATCCGTCACCACCTTTCCTTCACAACAGACAAGAAGCTGCTCGCTGACTACTTCTTTTGTAGATGAGATTGTATTTTCCAATTCTTGAATTCCTTTCTTGTCAATGTTCTTTTTCTCCCCATCATTTTGAAGGTGTTAGAAATTCGGCACTGACGAGTCAGGAGCCTGGTGATTGGTGTTGAGTGGAGTTTTATTTACACATACACAGGATCATGTATGAGCACAACTGGGTGATTTCATTCTGTCTCAGGATGATCAGAAGTTTTGAAACTGGAGGTTCTGAGGTTTCCTCACGTGCATGCAGAAAAGCACGGGCACAGCTTGGTCATCAGTTTGTCAGTCTATAGCCAGTTCGTTCTGTGCCCAATTCAGTCTGTTCTCAGTCCAGTCTGTGACTGTTGCCAGTCAAGTCTGTTACTGTTGCCAATCTGTTCCCAATCCAGTCTGATACCAAATATTTTAGAAGGGCCTTATATATATTTAATTTATGTAATTCCATATTTAATAATTAAGTCAACGTATTAGTCATTTATATCCATCACCATGGGATTGAGGGGTATAACAAAAGGTCACACAAAGCTACAAAAAGACCATATAGTTTCTCTCAGAGGAATGCCTGCTCTCTTTCTCTGGTGTGGCATCATCTATATCAACAAGGGTGTCAGGAAGAAAGTTCTCTGTACTTTTGATCATTTTACACTATCCCAGGTTTTGTTCATGATTGTAATAGAGGCAAGTCTTCAATGCATGGGTGATGGCTGAAATGTAATTGGCAGGTTTCTACATTAAACACCACTTTGTTTATGACTGGTATCACATCTTGGATAGTCAAAAATATTTGGGTTTGTGTATATGACTTTTTTCAAAACTGATCAATGCATCTCATATGGCTCTCGTGGCACTTTATGCCTACACAATGTAACAGGTTTTTCATGCTCCCTGTACATTACGTACAAATGTGTTGTATGCATCTTTTCACTGTAATTCTGTGTCAAGATTTAGGGAATCATTCATTTAAACAGTCCTAGCGCCTGTAAAACTTTATTCCACACTGTTGTAGTAAAATTTTGGCAATTACTCTGCAGATTAACACACGTCAAATCATATAAATCACAGACCAACTACAGTCTATAACACCATTAACCCCCACCATATACTGCAACACACCCCCACCAAGGAAAGAACCTGTGTGCTCATGTACTACAGTTTAATCAAAACCATACTGTGTCAATGGACAAACAGGTAAAAAATGTAGCAATCTGGGTGGGAAGTTGACACAAAACTTAACCTTATGTGAAACAAACTTACGCTATGTGTTCTTTATTTCACTGTTAAGCCACATGCCGTACTTATGGGGGGAAAAATTCACTGGATAATCTAGTCTATATCAATAATATAGATTATTTTTATTCTGCTATGTCCCCACTGTGTTCATGTACTGTCTTTTTAAAACCACACTAACAAGCTGTAGTCACATGATTCTGCCCCTATCTGTCACATGGAAGTGACCTAAACACAGATCGACCGAGCGACTCGAGTGTCTCAAATCAAAGAAAAAGAGTGTCTGTGGTTTGTACGTGCTGGGTTTGACTATAATTAAGATGACACTGAACAAAAAGTAGTCAAATGTAAACGCTGAGGCGAAAAAAAAAAAGTTTCAGCCAAAGCACAATCACACACCAAATATAAATAGTGCTAAAAAGAAAAGATCAAACTCCCAGCAACATTAGAAAAAATATCCCAGCTTTAATACTGGAGCATATTTACAGCACAAGCCTCGTAACTGAACTATGAGGGTCAAAAATACAACAAGTAATCGTGTTAAATCATGGTAAAATTAAACAATGTTGATTTGTACTCATATCACCCAGCACTAGTTTATACCACTAGTTTTACAGAAGATAAACGTCAGAGAGAGACTGTTACATACGGTTTATTTGTGTTAAATATCAGAGAGAGACTCATGCTGTTTAATATTTTTTTCTAACATTAAAACTCTAATTCTGTCTCTTTCTTTCTCTGGATCTTCAGTTTTTTATTGCAGAGCAGAATGATCCAGGAAAAAAACAGGAGAGTGCTACATATTTCAGTTTTTTTTTTTTATTTATAAAGCACTGTATACAGTTGGTGTTTGCACAAAGAAACTGCACAGAATTCTGGGTATTAGCACCAAGTGGGTGCTGCTGAAACAAAAGTGACAGGAAAAGATTGGTCAGAGCAGAAGAAAGAAACCTTGGGTTGTGGGGAGTCAAACGGCAAAATCCATCCTCTTCTTGCTACGAGAGCAAAATAAACAAAGAGAACTGTTTAGAGAAACAGCATCCTCTAAATAATGTGAATTTTATTATCTCTCCTCCATCCACAATATTCCTTCTGGTCATGGGAATAGAACCTGCCAGCATTCAGTACGTTGAAAACTATGAAAACAGATAGGGATGTTACTCTATTCCTGCACCATTAGGCAACACTGGCTTATTTTTGCTGTTTCAGGTACAGTACTGAAGGTGGAACTGACTACACATTCAGCAGAATATTGGTCGCCAGGGGAGAGTGAATTTAACTAATTTGTCTTTGTGTCTTTGTCTTCCAGGACAGAAGAACATCTCTTTGGATATTTTCTCTGGCTCCTGTTGTCCAGGAGTTCCTGAGTTCCACAGTTCTTCCACTGGTGTATCAAGAATAATTTCCAAGCTGAATACAACACAATGTTGAGATCAGGAGGGATTAAATGTGTGGATATGGAGGACAGAAGCTCCAGTTCTCAGGAAACATGCTTGGTTCCTCCCCACACATCTGACAGAAAAACTCAGACGAGTAAACACAAGCGGAAAACTCATGATTGTGCAGAGTGTGGGAAGAGTTTTACTGTACAGAGTAATCTCCAAACACATCAGCGCATTCACACAGGAGAGAAACCGTATCACTGTTCACAGTGTGGGAAGAGTTTTACTCAACAGAGTTGTCTCCAAACACACCAGCGCATTCACACAGGAGAGAAACCGTATCACTGTTCACAGTGTGGGAAGAGTTTTACTGTACAGAGTAATCTCCAAACACACCAGCGCATTCACACAGGAGAGAAACCGTATCACTGTTCAGAGTGTGGGAAGAGTTTTACTGGACAGGGTAATCTCCAAAGACACCACCGCATTCACACAGGAGAGAAACCGTATCACTGTTCAGAGTGTGGGAAGAGTTTTAATGTACAGAGTAGTCTCCAAACACACCAGCGCATTCACACAGGAGAGAAACCGTATCACTGTTCAGAGTGTGGGAAGAGTTTTACTCAACAGAATAATCTACAAAAACACCAGCGCATTCACACAGGAGAGAAACCGTATCACTGTTCAGAGTGTGGGAAGAGTTTTACTGTACAGAGTAGTCTCCAAAAACACCAGCGCATTCACACAGGAGAGAAACCGTATCACTGTTCAGAGTGTGGGATGTGTTTTACTCAACAGAATAATCTACAAAAACACCAGCGCATTCACACAGGAGAGAAACCGTATCACTGTTCAGAGTGTGGGAAGAGTTTTACTGTACAGAGTAGTCTCCAAAAACACCAGCACATTCACACAGGAGAGAAACCGTATCACTGTTCAGAGTGTGGGAAGTGTTTTACTCAACAGAATAATCTACAAAAACACCAGCGCATTCACACAGGAGAGAAACCGTATCACTGTTCAGAGTGTGGGAAGAGTTTTACTAGACAGGGTAATCTCCAAAGACACCAGCGCATTCACACAGGAGAGAAACCGTATCACTGTTCAGAGTGTGGGAAGAGTTTTACTGAACAGAGTAGTCTCCAAAAGCACCAGCGCATTCACACAGGAGAGAAACCGTATCACTGTTCAGAGTGTGGGAAGAGTTTTACTGTACAGAGTAGTCTCCAAAAACACCAGCGCATTCACACAGGAGAAAAACCGTATCACTGTTCACAGTGTGGGAAGAGTTTTACTGTACAGAGTAGTCTCCAAACACACCAGCGCATTCACACAGGAGAGAAACCGTATCACTGTTCAGAGTGTGGGAAGAGTTTTAATCAACAGAGTAGTCTCCAAAAACACCAGCGCATTCACACAGGAGAGAAACCGTATCACTGTTCAGAGTGTGGGAAGAGTTTTACTCAACAGAGTAGTCTCCAAACACACCAGCGCATTCACACAGGAGAGAAACCGTATCACTGTTCAGAGTGTGGGAAGAGTTTTACTGAACAGAGTAGTCTCCAAAGACACCAGCGCATTCACACAGGAGAGAAACCGTATCACTGTTCAGTGTGTGGGAAGAGTTTTACTCGTCAGAATTCGGTTCGAAAACATCACTGCGTTCACCCAGAACAGAAGCAGTAGCACTGAGTGAGGGATTAATGCGATTGGGTCACATTCAATGTAAAACTATCCTTAAAGCTGAATTTGGAGACGTGTGATTGAACTGTGATACCAGATGCTACTGATTGTTCGTGGAATTGTGTTTATTATTTTCAAGTTGTGGCTTCAGAAATAATTGTTATAGATAATTATTTTCCTCCTCAGTCACTATTGTGTTCTACTGTGCCCCAGTTAAAACGGATGAGGAACATGGGTACAGTGTGGAGTTGACAAACTCATGTTGTCACTGTCAGACCTTGATGCAGATGAGGAGACAGCCGACCAACTCTGAGGAGGTCCTGCAGGGGCTTTGCAATGCTCTGGAGCACAGCCGGGACTCAGAGCAGCTTCTCCTGGAGCTGGGGGAGGAGACAGTTCTGGCCGTCTGCCGTATAATCACTATTTGTCCTTATTTCTGTGGCGGGACTGTATACCCTTGGAAGGTTAAAGATCAGCGTTGGTGGAGCAATTTGTTTCTCAGAGCAGAGAAGACCATGAAGCTGGGCTATCAGGACCTCAGCACACATCAAAACAGACTATATTCTGATTGCCATGAAGGCCAAGCCTGCTTATCACTGCGGCAAGATAAGCGTGCAGTGGAGACACTCCCGACCAACTGTTCATTGTTTATATACAACTGCTGTAGTAAGTGCCTTCTCAGTTTTAGAGGTTGGGGTGTTTTAAGCTTTGCTTTAATGTAAATGATACAAACACCTCAGTTATTAGAACTCAATGTTTAAGCTTAGCATATTATCTTATTATTGTTGTCCCTTTGCTTCTGTATCATTTGTGAATATCTCTGCTGTGGGATTAATAAAGGAATCAATCAATCAATTTTTACACCAGGTAAGACAGAAATGGCAAGCAGTGATGATTTATAATGCGCTCACGATTGATAGCTACTTAAGAATAGCTTGGTGATGCTCTAAACTGCTATATTTTTTTTGCTAGCTTCTAGAGACTTCATCAGAAAGTATTCTTACTTTAATATCCATGCAGATTTCCTCAAAGTGTAGGGTATAAAATACAGTTTAGAAATAGACGTTTGTAAATAATCTACTTAATTCCTTTAGTTAACACGTGTGAAAAGCATTTATTATAACACAAGAGTTCATAGCAGGTTGAATTAACATGATATATATATCATTTATATTTATATTTATATTTCGCTGTGCTTGTCTGACTAACTTGTACCTAAAAAGAGTCAAACGAGTCATCTGTTTAAGAAAAATAATGATTGATTCACTTAGGACAATTATTTCTCTGCACTTGCCCCATTCGTGATATTGAACACACACTTGTGAGCAATTCTTCACAAACACTAGGGGCAGTGAACACACAACCGGAGCAGAAGGCTGTGACCACCTCTGCAGTTTGGGGGCTAGGTGCCTTCCTCAAGGGCAATGCTCAGCCATGGATGAATCTTTCCTTGGCGCTCCCGGGAACTGAACCAGCCTCAAGCTCACTTCTTTAATCTTATGCCCACGGCTGCCCCCCTACAAGTGCTGTGTTGGTTTTACCCAAATGTGAATCTATGTCCTAAATCCACCTAGAATTTATACAAGGATGTTGTTACTAATATAAAATTACCACTAGGTTTGTCTTTCAATTTTTCAGTCCTTCCATCATTCATCTTAATGTTTTTTGAAGATGATAGACAGATTGCCAATTTGGATATTTTTACTGTGTGACATCACATCTGTCACAGTGACTGGTGTTTGGTGCTTCTAGCAAATTAAAAATTAACCCAGAATATGAATGTGATATCTTTATGGTTTGGAACCACAAAAAGGCATAAAATAAAAAACATGGAGAACAAATAAAACAATCATTAATACATTCACTGTCTGTAACCACTGTCCAAACCTACCAGGAATCACCCTGTGTAAGGCGGGAACACATTGGAGGGGATGCCAGTTCTTCACAGGGCGACACTCACACCTGTGGACACTTTTTAGTCTTCAATCCACCTAACAACACTTGTTTTTGGACCAGGTGGCGAAACTGGAGCACCTGGAGAAAACCTATGCGGACATGGGGAGAACACACCAAACTCCTCACAGACAGTCACCCGGACTCGAACTCACAACTTCCAGCTCCCTGGAGCTGTGTGACTGCGACACTACCTGCTGTGCCACCATGCCGCACAATGATAGTTAAAACTCAAGAATGCAAGGACAAGCAAACAGTTTTTTACTATAAACCTCACTGAGGGCCGTAATTCAAATTTCAGTGAGGTCCACACTGCACGAATGCAAACCCACTTCAAGTGCTGACTTTTAATTATGTTAACTGTCAAATCATCTCTGTTTCTACAGGTAATACAGGAGTGATCCACTCTCTCTCCTCCATCATCACATTCATCCTCCTTTCACTCGGACTACTCCTGGGCCTCTGAGGAAACACAGAGCATGAACTCGTTTTGGAAATCAGATATTTTTTAAATCATGGTGCACTGACTAGCAACGTGCAGCATTGCACAATTGAGCATTTCTCGTAATACAGCACAAATAGTATTAAAATATGTAAAGGTCAAAAGAATTAGCCATACGCCTTCATATATAAAGGTTTACATACACACACACAGAGAATAAAGCTTTACACACACACTCAGAAAAAAAGCTTTACACACACACAAACAAACTGAATGATCACAGGATTAGGAACTATATTTTATCCATTGACCATATAGGACTTTGTAGTTCTACAAACTCTGCATACTTTCTCATCCCAATTTCTCAATAATGAAGATATCAGGACAAGTCACATAAGTCATTCTGATGTGTCATTTCAAAATAAAGGCCATTTGTGTTGTCCCATCTCTGTAACTTTAATTCCAAATTTAGATCATTATTTAAAGGAAACCATGACACACCAGAATAACTTGATGTTAAGTGAGTGACATAATCAGGTGTTGTACTATCATTATGAAGTGAAATTGTTCTGTGCAAACTAATGGTTTCCTTTTAATAATTATATACATGTACATAATTATATACACCATTATGTACATAATTATATACACCAAGAGGTGGCGCTATAGCGATGCGAAACGCATTGACGTATGTATCTCCTACCTCGTGTGGCTTAGAGTGGAAATTCTTTTTTTTCCCCCTGATTCCTCAGTTCAGACGCTACAAAAAAGCCTCAACAACCCTATGCTCCGCCTACTTATGCTAATATGCAAAATCGCACAAATTTTTGAGCGCAAACTAGTCCCTGGAAATGCACCCAATATGGACATATGTGGTATCAACAGAATCCTAAGAACCTGAACTTTGATAATTATCAAAAAAAATTTAATTGAAAAGAATTTCATCTCTGCTCAGCTTCCACACACCGCCCAAATACAGGGGTGGAGCTTGCGTTCCAAAAATCAGACAAATACAGCTATAACTCACAAACGCTTTCCCCAAATGCTTGATCCATATAAGGGTTGAAAGACATGAGTACTTGGTTGTGCAACTGCAAGCCTAGGGGGCAGTAATACAATAAAAATCAAATTTCAGCAGCTGTTTAATGACCTTAACAAGGTCCTATCATCATGAGACTTGCATAGTATGTCCATGGCAGCACTTCCTAGGCACATAAAAATTTTCATAACAATAGCTACTAGGGGGCGCAATTCAAATTTTCAACATGGAAATATGGAATATCTCAGCGAAAATTAAACATATTGACAAGTAATTTGCTTTTTTGCATACTCTGCATAGAGTCTTACAACTTTGCAATTACAACTATTGTCAAAAAATGCAGTTTATCCACAATAGTCAGGTATGTGGAAATGGAGCTTCTCGAACTGTCCCTGGAAATTTGTCTTAACAATAAACAACTGGTATTTTTGAAATCTGTATAGACTTTAGGTTAATAATTATAAAATAAAAGTTGGAACTTTTGACACAGTACAATTAGACAGCAACTGGTTGCATATGTTATTAATTGATTACACTGCCACCTAGAGATGCAGTACCAGTAACATGATATATATATATATATTCTGAAGACCATGGGAAAAGAGCTTGTTCATTTTCATAACATATGGCTAAAGCATTTTTCAGTTTCAGCTGTTAGTTACGTGAAGTTTTGAAGATAAGCCATACTGCCTCTTTTTAAGCAGAGGCTGCAATCACACAGTAATGAAAGTTCCACTTTTTTGATAATTATTTAAGTTCAGGTTCTTACGATTCTCACAATACCAAATATGTCCATTTTGGGTTCTTATCCAGAAACAAGTTTATGATCAAATATATGTCCCCTCCGTCTCTTCTGCCTGCAGATTCTCTGTTTTGCAGAATCAGCCCCTCCCTCTGCTCCTCACACTAAGACTGTCAGCTCTCCCCCTCCCCTCCCCTCCCCGCTGCCACTCAGAGAGGGCCAGGACACAGACAACTGAATACAGATCTACACCAATCTACCACAACTTTATGACCACCTCCTATTTCTGCTTTCAGTGTCCATGTTTTCAGCTCCACTGTTCACAGGAGTACTTTTATGCCTATAATTACAGAGAGGGGTCTGCATACTTTCACTGCTCCTTTTCACATGTTCTTCAATGGTCAGGACATACACAGCAGGTATGCTGAAAATGTATGACCTACAGTCTCTGCCTTTATTTCTATAATGTGGACCAACAGAGTAGGTGTGTGTGTGTGTGTAACAGTGTGGACAGTGAGTGGACACAGGTGTTAAAATGATCCAGCAGCACTGCTATGTCTGATTCACTCATAACAGCACAATACACACGGACTTATCACCACAATGTCAGTACCACTACAGTGCTGAGAATGTATGAGCAACTGTGTCTGATTTTATATCTATAAGTTGGACCAATAAAACATGTGTATCTCAGTGTGAACAGTGAGTGGAAAAAGTGAGCTGTGTATTATCCACTCATAAGAGCACAACATACACTGCCATATCACCACAATGTCAGTGTCACTGCAGTTTTAAGAATGATCTACTACTTAAATCATCTATGCTTTGTGGGGCTCCTGAACATTGGGCCAGGGTGAAATTCCAGAGTGAGTTCTGTGCTCTCTGCTGTCTCTGTACCCCAAGTCCAACCCTCACCTGTCTGCAGACCAGAAATTCACCCACTCATTCACTACCACTCCGTCTTAAAACCCTGCTCTTCTGAGACACCAGAACACCAAGGATCACATTTAAAAGCACTACAGTGTCTATCCTAAAGTGTGGCTCCTGTATCAGGGAATGTCATGTGCTAACCTCTTGCTCTGCAACAGATTTCTTGCTTTCTCCCTGGTCTTCAATTGTCTGGACACCCATACAGCAGGTATGACTCAGGTGTTTTAAATCCCTCAGCATCACTGCTGGACTGGGAATAGTCCACAACCAAACACTGCCAGCAGACAGTGTCCTGTGTCCACTGATGACGGACTCCAGTACAAGCTGTGGACAAAACTGTCCTGCGTGTTTGTTGATGCAAATAATTGGAACAGAAGAGGTTAACACAGTTTGAGTGAACAATCAAAACATTTTATTATACAGAATTCTGGGAAGAACAGTACAGCATGCTTCTTCTCCCTTAGCTGGTCTGTTCTCCGCCTAAGTGACCTCTGACTCCCTGTATTATAATAATGGCAGTCCTTCCCCCTAGGTATATGTTTCACCTGATTGGCTCCTTGGTGCCAGAGTCAGTCACTGCTAGGGTTTTGCTAAGGCCTTCCAATGACCTAGTGACCTCTCTGCTAGAAGACCCTGTTGTTTACTGCTGAGTTCAAGCAGTTAATCACACACACCCCTTTTCCTGTTGCCCTGTTGTGCAGATTATAAAGTTAATACTGTTTCTTAAAAATAATAAAAGTATCAAGCTAGCTGAAAAATATAATGATTACTGAATAATTTTTCCCACAATTCCCCCTTTTGACCTGTCCTAATGACAGGTCAACATTACACATATACTGTGTGAATCAGTGGTGATAGCGGGCATTTACACCACCCCCTTTTTAAGCGAGAGGCTACCTCAGTCCTACACACCACTTCTTTTCTAAATGGTTTTATTGCCCTATATGTGTATGTGTAAAGGTGTAAAGTTTTCTGTCTTCTTATGGCAAGCAGGTCTGCGCTGGGAGCAAGGGTAGACTGCCCTTGTTGTGCTCCTGCCTCAGGGGATTATTCTGCCCCTGTGTTGGTTGAGGCTACCTGATCTGCCTCTTCTGAAGTATTATTTTCCTTCAGTGAATATTTAATATTGGGTGCTGGTGCAGCTCTGCACTGTGTGAGGTGGTACCACTGTGAACCTTTACCCTTCAGCCAGACTGCGCAACTGGTTCTCTCCGTCACCTGATAAGGCCCTGTCCAGCGAAACCACTTCGGCTTAATGACCTTCAGGAGCACCCAGAGTGAGATTGCCACTTCTGGATCCTTCTCCTTCTCTCCTTTCCTGCACCTGTATAGAAAAATCTTTACAAACAGCTTTCAGTTCTTCATATAACTGTCGGTACTCTGCTTCAGGTAGTTTCTGGGGGGACGCAAGTACGGTGGAGGGGCCTGGAAAGGGCATGCCCCTCACTAATTCAAAAGGAGTGAACCCTGTATTTCTGTTCACTGAACTACGGACACTAATTAAAGCAATTGGAAGGGCATCAAGCCAATTCATGCCCGTGGCCAGTTTGATTTTTGCTAATTTGGTTTTCAAAGTTTGATTCATCCTCTCCACCTGACCTTGTGAAGCCGGATGGTACACACAACCATAGCTATGTTTCAATCCTAGTGATTGTTCTACCCACTGCAGTGTCTTACTAGTAAAATGAGTTCCATTATCGGAGTGAATCTTTTTAGGAAACCCATGTTGAGGGATCCAGTGGTTGATCAACATTTTGCAGACTGATTTGGCACCCGCCTTAATAGTGGGGATTGCCTCGACCCATACTGAATACCTATCTACTAACACTAGAAAGTACTTATATTTGTGTATAGGATCGATCATATCTGTATAATCAATCTGAATTTCTTCCCCGTGGGTTAATAGCCGTGGAAACCTTCCCTGTGTTAATTTGTATGCCTTTCCTGTGTTATAAATGAGGCAAATGTTATAGTTAGCTAGGAAATCAGACACTAATGCTCGCATAAATGGATGCCACCACTGTTTAAGATTTTCCATAGTTCTACATGAGGATGACTTCTCAGCAGTGAACCACAAAGAGAACTTTTAACTCAGTGTTTCTGCATCTGTTCAGTTGAGTCCTCAGAAACATTTCAAACTCCATTAAGTGGCATCTGACCTGTGTGTAGAAACACTCCATTGTAGTGTATGTTGGGTATACACCGTGATATATATAAATATATATAGTATATATATTTATATATTATATATATAGCGTTGACCTTATTCAAACTCTTATGATTACTGATCTTTGACTAATGATAGTAATTAAAAGTTTATGATTGACTTAGGCAATTAAAATGTTAATAATTAATTTGAGAATGAATGATAGTCAAGCTAAGTGAGATCTTCAGGATTTTCAGACCTTTAATGAAAAGACTCTACACACTGTGATTTCAAATAATGAAAGTATTTATTAACAAAAAGAAGGATATTTACTTAACATAGCATAATCCTGAAACCTCACGGCATCAACGCAGGTGAAGCCGATTCGAGTTGGAAGATAAGCTAGGCGATATGGCTTGTGACTAATGTGTGGCTGACTGAGGTTTAATTAACGTATAAAATTATCAAGGGACTTAATTAGGCACCAGCTTCTGGAGAATGGATGAATTTAGCTTGCTTACTCTGTTGCCGTTTTTCACCGAGCCGTCGGGTCCCACGGGTTTAATCTCCGTGCTCCGGGTTTCGCCTCTCGTCCTCTCAGCGCCGTTGAAGGTAGGCTCATTGAAAAGGGAATTCCTTCCAGGGTGAGTCAGACACTCTTGGCCTTAGGTGTGGCGACGTTGGCCGGGAGTTCCCTTTTCACGGAGGACCGCGGGCCTGGCTGGTCTTTCCCCTACGAAAGGGGAGGCGTCTTCAGAGTAGTTACATCGTCGCTCGATTCTCCAGAAGTAGTTCCCTCAGAAGTCGGCTTATAACGCTAATATATCCACTATCAACTAATCTAAAGGGGTGATATCTTATTCTGGCCACAAATAAGTTTCACCTGCTTTGATCACTCGTGAGATTAAACTTAGATGGGGCGATAAAACAAACACAATTAAAAGAAAGGAAGATATTCAAATCACTCAACGTATTCGTAGATTTCTTTCACACTAGCTAACTCAAGATGTCTCCTGGGAGCTCAGTGAGGTTCTTCAAAAGTCTTTGTTCGTCTGCGTGAGGAGGAGAAAACGTCTCGCTTGGAGAGGTTGGAGTTTAAAGAAATAAAACAAAGAGAACGCGTAAAAGCGTTCAGAAGCAAGAGAAGGGTAAAAATGAAGAGCGAAAACGTAAGAGCAAAAAGAGCAAGAGAGAGAAAATGAGTCGGCACCCTCTTTTCAAAGGTAGCGCGGTCACGCCTTATAGGGAGGTGCCCTTCCTTTGATTGGATCCGGGGTCCGAGGCTCACGTGACTGGTTTCCCGAGAGAGAGGAATAAGATTCACAAAGAATAAGATAGAAAATACGTGTATACCGAAATTTCCTATACATGTTAGTGACATATCACAATGAGTGTCCTGGATTATTAATATCAAACATCTACATAAAATTTTATTCTGGGTAGGTCGTGCTTACGTCCCATTTACAATATTATGTTAGAAGGTATTAATTCGTTTTCTTTAGTTAGGGACAGAAATTTCTTTCATGATTGACAACAGTAATACACATCACTTCATTGGTTGGTAGATGTTCATCTGGAGACAAAAGAGTGACACTCATACATATCGCGTACACATATTAATCAGCATTTGATTAATTTTCGTTATTGTTTAGGCAACCTCGGGCGAGGCGTAGTTTCGCCAATGTCCACTTGGGGTCGTTGTTGGTCCATGCTGTTCGTCCTTTGTGGATGAGTTTCCAGGAGTTCAGGGCGAGTTCATTCAGTTCTACCATCTGGGGCTTTGTTTTAGATTTCACACGAGATAAGTTTCGCCTTTTAGGCGCCACGGCCATAAAACTGGATTATAACTCCCCACTTTGTTTGTTCTTCTTTTTCTTAAAAGCATTATAAAAATGGGTTTGTTATCTGGCCGTAACCAGGCGTCCTTTGATGTAGACTTTAGGTGAGTTTGTGTGTATGTGTGTGTGTGTGTGTTAAAACGGGGTCTGCGCACACACATACACAAAAGAATGTGGGATTCTGTTGCAATTTAGAGTGGAGAGTTCTTCACTCAGAATTCTTCATTTCTCGATCCATACTCCACTACATTCCCCCCTTTTTTCAGTTTTATGGTCCGGCAGGGAGCATGGAGCTGAAAAGAACTTTTGCTGTGGAGGAAGGTGAGATCAGCAAGCATATTCAAACAAATTTCCAGAGCTGATGTCTACCTATCAGTGTATGGGTGCATATGGAGTGTTGATGTTTGCATGCTGAAGGGATTCTAATTAGTTAGGGGTAGGTCTTGTTTAAACGCAACCTCGAGAGCTGGTTCTTCGACATGGCCTTCGGCTTCATATCTAAAACTTGGGGGTTCACCTCTCTGGGCTCTTTTATGTCTAACGAATTTGACCATTTTATTAGACCAAGTTTCTAACCTGCTCTGGAGGGTTCGAGTGCGTTTGAAATAGAACCAAGCTATACCAAAGGTCAAAAGATATCCTAATCCTAGCAGGGTAACTAGTAAGGTGTCTGGGGTGGACCATGCATAGGCGACAGGCTGAACTGGCCATAGGGGTTGAGACGACAGCTCTCTAAGAGTGTTATCTATGGGGGTTAGATCAATGACTTAGGTTCCCTCATATTCTAGGCGAGTTAGTGTTTTAGTATCTAGCTCGATGGTGTGTTTGGAGAAGAACTCTGAAGAGTTTTCTATGTCGCTCTCATATTGGTCAGGGTTTAGGTGATACAGGGCCAGGTCTCCTACATGTAGGATTGCGTTTACGGGGACGTCTACCCAGAAAGTTTTGCTAGGAAGGAGTACCCTTTCTGAGGTGTCATGTTGATCATAGGTTAGTAGGGCCTCTCTAAAGGGGGTGTTAACCAACCAACGGTTTCCAACAATCTCAGCTTGAGTACTAGTTACCAAACGTCGGGGTGTGACGACTACCGGGCATTGAGTATTACTCATCATAGGCTTAAGGCCACAGATCCCATTTGCGCTGTCACGAATAAAAGGTTTGCTAGGGCACAAGTAGTGAATGTCTTTAGTGAGTGTGCACATAAGCAAATTGGGTACCAGATATAGGTCAGGGTTATCGTCTTGGTATGCTACAAGAGATGTTGTCTTTACACGAACATAGGCAGAATCTTGCCAGAAGCCAACGTTGACAACATCTTTCAAATGGTGTCAAGATGTTTTCAGGCGCCATTATGGGAAGGTTAATGATGAATGCTAATTCTCGGTCTTGAGGATTAACATAAATTGGAATGGCGCTACCTAAGGTATAGGCTAGGTGGGCCTGGAGATCAGTAACTACTTCTCGAGTTGCTGTAGACAAAATCTCCTGTACTAAGGATAGAGGCACCAGGTAGGGAGGAATTCTTCCCATGGCTAGGCTATCCACAGAGGAGCTGATTTCTTGTAGCATATCAGACAATAGCATATTCACAAGCTGGATGTGGGCAAGGTCAAGTTGCACTACTGAAAGCATAGAGTTAACCGTTTGGAGCGTTTTGTTCAAAGCGACACTGTGAGCATTGAGCACTACGACGGTGCCACGTAGGGTTTGCCCAATTGTTTGCAGGTGCTGCTGCTGTTTGTCTAATTGGGTTTTAATGTTTGGAATTTCAGCTTGCAATTCCCCTACTTGACATTTGACAGTGGCTACATTGACGGCGTTGACTGTAGACGTTCCAAGACTCAGTAGTGATCCCACAGTTGCAGCTGCCATTAGTAATCCGCCTATGAAGCGTTTAGGTCGTTTGTTAAAACCATTTAGTTCTGATTGCGTCACGGTAAACTTTTGTAGCTGGCGGAGCATGTGAGTTACGTCGGCTTCAGCATGGCTGATAGCTTCCTCAGTCCATCTAACTCCATTCCGGCCAGTCTGCAGAGTGGTTATCGGTAGGTTTTTGCTACACGCTTCGGCGGGATTCAACCGTACGAATACTCTCTGGGTATGGAGGCGGCAATTAGTGATTAGCAGTCGCGGCTGGTCTTTCAGTATTATTCCTGAGTCAGGACCCGGTTCAATCACTTCAGGGAGCACGGCGGTTCCTAGGGAGCCGACGATCAGGAGAATGAGCAGCGGGGCCATCCTACCGGAAGAGATGCTCATGGTTAGTTTTAGGGTATTTACGGCGAGTCGTTTTAGACAAGTTATAAAATTTTTCACTATACCCCCCTTTTGATAAAAATTTCCTAGGGTAAACACTCTATAATAATTGACGATGAGGGACTAGGGTCTTGCACCCTGAGTGTCCTCAGTCTGGTTAGAAGCTTGTTGCCTGCTAAAGAGTGAGAAGAAAAGGGGAAAAGGGATAGAAGAACTAAGGTGTGAGTAGAAGGTTGTAGTTGTCTGTTAACCAACACCCTTCCTGCCTTTGGTTCTGTTGTTTATGACCTAACACAAGCGTTAGTATCCCCTACAAGTCCCATTGGGGTTGTGTGTGGTCTGATCTGGTTGCGGTGGACCCACTTGAGTTCAGTACTGCCCCGAGCTTTGTTTATTTTGATCCTGTAAACAACGGGGGACAGTTTGTCTGTGATCTTATAGGGACCGGACCATCGGGGTAGGAATTTGCGGGCCAGATTCCCCCCTGTTTTTCGCGATCTTCCAACAGTTTGGACAAAGATGTAGTACCATACCTTGTCCCCTGTTTGGAGTTCGTCGTGGGATGCTTTGTGATCATAGTACGCTTTGCGACCTTCTGCACTTTTTTCCAGTTTCTGCTGGGCAAAGGCGAAAGTGGCTTTCAGGTGTTTCTGCAGATCCTCCATATACTGATGAGTGGTGTAGGCTACTGCTATGCTAGCTTCACCTGGCTGATATAACAGATGTAGAGGCAGAGTCATCTGTCTCCCTGTCATCAACTCAAAGGGTGAGACCCCGACCGCATCGTGTGGGGTCGCCCATATGGCCATCAGTACAAGGGGTAGCTTGACATCCCAGTCTCGTTGGTTTGCTGCTACATACTTTTTCAGTATGCTAACAACAGTTCGGTTGGCTTGCTCTACCTGACCTGAGCTTTGAGGATGGTAGCTAATGTGAAGGCTGGCTTTTACTTCTAAGAGTTGCCAGAGCTGCTGCATGACCTCAGCTGTGAAATGTGTCCCTCTGTCGGAGTCGACACGGCTGGGTAGGCCAAACCGTGAGAAGACATGGTTCATCAGTAAGTATGCAGTGGTTAGCGCTGTGTCATTCGGTGCGGGGAGGCATTCTACCCATTTAGTGAATGCACACGTGACTGTGAGGAAGTACTTGTTACCTCTTACTGTTCGAGTGAGTGGTCCAACCCAGTCTATCTGGAGGTTTGACCAAGGGAAAGATAGTCCTATCTTTTGCAAGGGGGCTCTATGAAGAGGATTTGAGGGTTGAAATTGGCAACATACCAGACAGCCTTTAATGTAGTCAGCCACATCTTTTACCATGTGGGGCCAATATGCCACCTGCCGGAGCGCATGGTGTGTTGCTTTGACCCCTTTGTGTCCCGCAGATGGGGAGTCATGGGCGTGCATCAGCATCACCCCCCTGTGGCACTGAGGAACCACGAACGTAGGTGAAGTGTGCGAGTCAGTGGCATGAACAAGCAAGCCTTTGACGACTTGGAGGGACGCTCTGGCGCCGTATAGGTCTTTAAGGCCTGGTATGGTGTCAAGATCTTGGGCTGAAATGGGACATGTAGATGGGTCAGAGACATGGTTAAGCATTTTAGAACTGGATGGGTCTCGAGCTTGGAGAGTAACTAAGTCAGCGTCAGAAAAAGCAGGGTTAATAGAGACAATGGTAGTTTTAGCATTGTCAGGCGATGCCTTCGTTACAGTTCAAGACCGTGTAATAGCTAGGACTTCGATGTCGGGTGGGTTTGGATAAAGGGAGGGATCGAATGTCCACGATGTGCCTTCGCGGGCCCCTTGTTTGGCTAAGCTATCTGCTTGATCATTGAATTCTTTGTCATCTCCCGGGACTCGGGAGTGACCCTTCACTTTTTTCCAGTAGATCTGCAGGTCATGTGTGTCTACCAAGTGTTCACATGCTGCGAAAAGCTCTTTGTGTTTGACGTGGTGTATTTGTTGGTTTTCCACAGTCTCAAGTGGCATGTGAAGCTTAGGCGCGCGTAGTTGGAGTCTGTGCAGATCACCAACGTTTTTACGCTTTTCTGGACCGCAGACTGAATTGTGATGAGAATTCCTGCTATTTCAGCATATTGGGAGGACTGAGCGCCCAATTTGAAACTTAGGGGTTCGTGAGGCCACCCGTTTATTCCGATAATACCCACCCCTGCCATCAGGGTGTGTTCTCGGCGGAACAACCATCTACATATGCAGTGACAAGGTCTTTGCATGTGTTAGGATCGAAATAGTGGTGGTTAGCCACGGTAGGTAAGAGGGTTTCTGGAGCTTGTTGCACATGGGAAGGAATGTCTCCTTCGCATCGCCTGCAGGAAGCAAGGCCTGTGCCTAGGGGGCTCTTGTAGTTTTGTGCGTAACGTACCTCTAAGTCAAAGCTTTGGAGAGCCATTAGCCAGGAGGCTACTCGAGCGTTAGTTACTACACCCTCTCGAATTCGTTGGCTGTTAAGGAAAGTGACTGGCTGATGATGAGTTTCAACAATCACTTTCTGACCACCTAGGTAGTTGGAGAAATGTTTGACTTCCCACACTGTTGCTAGTAGTGCTTTTTCGCAGTCACTGTATTTGTTTTCAGCAGCCAGCATAGTTTTACTAGCGTAGGCTATGACACGTTTTTCTCTGTCATGTAATTGATACAGACCGGAGCTGAGACAGTGGTCCGAGAACCCTACTTCTAGGTAGAATTCTTTGCTACTGTCAGGGTAGGCAAGGCATGGGGCCGTGCACAGTTTCGATTTTAGTGCCTGCATGGCTTGTTCCTGGGTTTCGCCCCAGGTGAATGGAGTATCCTTTTTTAGGAGGTCATAAAGTGGACGAGCTAGGTCCGCACAGTTTTCTATGAACTGGCGTGAGTAGTTGCATACTCCTAAGAAACTGCGGAGTTCCTTAAGATTGGTGGGTGCTGCGAGGTTTGTTACCCCTTGCACTCGACTCACTTGTGGTTCAACACCATCAGTGCTCACGAGCAGACCGACGTAATTCACCTTTGTTCTGCACCACTGACATTTGGAGAGTGATATTTTCGCACCTGCTGTTGTAAGCTGGTCAAGAACATGATCAATCTCGTCAATATGTGCCTGTAGGGAGTGGTTACACATGAGTATGTCGTCCACATATATGAGGGTGCCTCGCTCACGGGCATCAGGGCATGCTTTGTTTAAGAAAATGTTGAACTCCGCGGGCAAGTTGGCATATCCAAAGGGACACCGATTGAAGGTGTACTGTCGGTTTGCAAAGGTGAAAGCGAGCTTGTGTTGGTCTTCTGCTTGCACCGGGATGGTCCAGAAGCCAGAGGCTACATCGATGGTGGAAAAGTATTTAGCGTTTCGGACCGAGGGGAGTTCTTGCTCCAATTGTGTCATCGGCCACCGAGACAAGGGAACTTGTTGATTTAGTTTGCGATAGTCGATGGTCAGGCGCCATTTACCATTGGGTTTTATGACGGGCCATAATGGTGCCGAGTACGTGCTGTTGCAGGGTCGAATTATGCCCTTTTCCAGCAAATCATCAATGATTTCTTGTATCGGTTCATAGGATGCCAACGGAATTTTGTATTGGCGGACAAACGTGGGTGGTGCTCCTGGACGAGTGGGAATGCGCACTGAATGAATGTCAGTGAGACCACAGTCCGTTGAATCTTTGGCAAAAGATTTTTGATATTTAAGAAGCACTTCACAAAGTTTCTCACGTTCTTCTTTGCTTTGGAGGGCGTCGGCCTCCTTTAGAACTTGTTCGACTTGGATACGAAATTCGGAGTCAGATAGTTCTTTCGAATTACGTGAATTTGAAGTGTTTTCTCCCACTTCGGGAAGAAGAGATGGTTCCCAGGAGGATTCCGGGGATGAATCTAAAGAAAGAACCATGACCGTCATTTGATCGTCGTCAGCAAGATCTATTCTGCAGATGGCGTCTTTACCCATGTCCAGAGCTGAGATGAGAGCAACAGCTCGTGTCGGATGAGTATAGAACACCTTTGATTCTGGATGATCAAGAAGCAGGGATTCAGGCATTGGTCCTATAATCGGGATTCCCAACTCGAAGTCATGGAATTTCGTACTGACCAACCAACCCAAAGGAGATGAATGAGGAATTGTCAAGGGTTGAGTGGTTTCGTTTCGTACGAACAGATAGGTGGATCTTGCTCGTGTTTCCACCAAAGGTGTGGCTTCGAGGGTGAGGCCTAGTTCAAAGAATTGAGGTGATAAGAAAGGAATATGTGGTTGAGTGAGGCGCAGGGTGTCAAAGAGGGTTTGGCTTATGGCAGACTTGTCAGTCCACAGAGCCAGAACTACATTGTCCACATGATAGTTCTGCATTATGAGACCATTCACGATGGGAAGGCCGGGAGCGTCTGTTGTGGACGGCTTAGTGAAGGTGCACAGGAATGTGTTCCGTTGTTCTAACATGGCATTAGGGGGCCAGGAAGAGACTGCAGTCTCTGGTGTGGCCGCCATGGGCTCAGTTTCCTCTTCCTCAATGTGAGGGATCTGACTTGGTGGATCTCCTATTGATTCAGGCCGGATTTCGAGGCGGCAACACTGAGCTTCCCGGTGGTGTGGGGTGCAGATGAGCAAAGGCTCACGCACTTGTGCCCAGATTTTTGACCTTTTGAAGTCAATCAGAGGTTCGAAGCGATTAAGGAGATCTTTGCCGATGAGGAAGGGAATTGTTTCGAGAGGAGACACATGAACTGGATGCACTAAACTCATTGGTTCAATGGCTAAGTGTATTAGTGCCATAGATTGGATCGTAAGGCCTGCATGTGAATACGGCTTAATTTTAAGAGAACAGTTTTGGAGCTGTATCTCGCGATTTTCACGCCGCGCAATGGCTCGAACCTGGTGGAACAAGGCGGAAGACATGAGCGTGACATCTGATGCAGTGTCCAGGAGGGCCTCATGTACTAGCCTTCTCTCCACAATGGTGGACAAATAGAATTTGCGTGCAACCCCTTTCTCAGTTAAGTGTCCCATGAATTGTTGGACGGGTTTGTCGCCTTCAATGACTGAAGGGTCGTTTGGCGTTAAACCTTCCTTACCGTCTAACTGAACAACCAAAACAGCACTGGAGGGTGTTTGCGAGTCACCCCCCTGTATCATTGGGTCTTCAGCGTTTGTTTGGGTCACGAGGAGATTGCAGTGTGCTAGAAGACGGAGCTTCGCTTCTCACTTCTCCTACATAACTCTCTAACATTTCTGGGGTGTTAGAGGATGGCTCTGGGTTAGACCGCACAGAGGTGATAGAAAGAACGTCAGGTTTTTTCTTTTTCTCTTTACAAATCATTGCAAGTGTAGTGTAGTAAGGTACACCACAAATACATATACATATATTTTTTTATTTGTTTTATAGCCTTGACCTTATTCAAACTCCTCCAACCTCTGATATTTGACTTAATGAAATTAATTAAGATTTATAATTGGTTTAAGCAATTAAAACATTAATAATTAGTTTGAGAATGAATAATAATCATGCTAAATAAGTCCGTCAGGATTTTCAGGAAATTAATAAACAAATTGTAAACACTGTGATTTCCAAGAATGAGAGTTTTATTAATAAAGAGAAATATTTAATTAACATAGCCCAACCTTGTAATCTCACGGTGTCCGGCAGGGGGAACTGATTCGAGCTTAAAGGTGAGCTAGGCGCTTCTGGCTTGTGACTAAAGTTGCTAACTATGGTTAATAAATGGTAAATTATAAAAAAGGTTTATTTAGACATCAGCTCCTGAAAAGGTGTTAAATACGCTAGCTTACTCGTTCGCCGTTTCACCGAGCCGTTGCGTCCTGCTGTTTAATCTCCGTGTCCTGGGGTGCTCTCGTCGTTCCACGTGGTGAGAAGCAGGCCCGCTTATGGAGGATATCTTTCCAGTCGATTTGAAGACTTTCGATTCCGAGCTGAGCTGCGTCGATCGAGATTTCCCTTCTGTGGACTTTCACAGGCGTGGCTGGTTTTCCACCGTAGTGGAGCGGCTTTTTCAGAGTATTAGCTAGTCTCGTTGTTCAGCTTTCCAGGATTGATGTCTTCAGGAATCAGCTTATAACGTTAATATATCTGTTATCGATTACTCAAACGGTTGATACCTTACTTTGGCCACAAATAAGTTTCACCCGCTTTGATCACTCGTGAGATCACACTTCGATAGGTAATAAACATAAACAAGATTAAAAGAAAAGAAAGATATTCAAATTACTCGACGTATTAGTAAAACTTCATACTCTTAGCTAATTTCGAGACGTCTCTCGTAAGCTTTTTCTGAAGTCTCTGAGGTTTTCTCGGATCTCCTTTTTGTTGTTGTCGTCGGCGTCCTCTCTTTTCCGCTTTCTTTCGTGGTTCGTTACTTCTGTCGAGCTCTCGAGACTGAATTCTCGTAACTCTGTTGAACTTCGAACTGAATGTGAGCAGTCGAGCTGCTGTTTTTCAAAAGTCAGCACGGTCACGCCCTAATGGAAGGCGTCCTCTTTTTGATTGGACGCGAGTTCAGGCTCACGTGACTGACTCCATGAGACAGAAAAGTGGGAAGGCTGGATCAAAGATCTTTTAAACAATAAGTAATAAGATATACATTTCCCGTATCGAAATTTCCTATTCGTATTAGTAACATACAATAATGAGTATACTGGGTTATTAATATCAAACAGTTACATAAGGTTTCATCTTTATGTCCCATTCATGACGATACCCTGGAAAAGTATATTAGTTCGTTTAATCCTATTCAGAGGTAGGATTTCTCTTCATGATAGAAACAGTCCACAATATACACATTTCATTAGGAGGTAGGCATTCATCTGAGGGTACAGAAAGTGACATCAATACATTTGTTTAATACACAAATAATTCAGAGTTCGACTATTTTCCGTCATGGTTTCCGGCGACTCCGAGCGAGGTGTAGTTTCGCCAGTGTCCATTTGGTGTCGCTGTTGGTCCATGCGTTGGTTAACGAGAGGTCAACCCGAGGTCAATCAGTTTGACCATCTGGGCTGTCTGTTTAGTGGTTCGAGATAAGGATTGAGACATTGAGGTGCCACTTTGTCCCAAGCGGGATTATAACCCTTCCTTGTGTTTGAGGTCCCTGTCTCTTAAAAGCATTATAAAAATTGGTTATCTCGACAGTTCCTGTTAGTTAAAAGAGAGAAGGGGGTTGTTGGGGCCATGTGTTACTTTAAAGTGTCCTTCTTCAAGTCCTTTGATGCTTTAGATTGGGTGCGTGTGTGTGTGTGGGGCTGCTATGTTGCAGACGAAAAGTCTTCTTCAGAATGGAAAAATTTTAATTCAAAACTTTTCATTTCTTCATTTCGATCTGTCCAAATCTATCTTCGGTATTCATATTTGGCCCATACTCCACTACACAAGCATTCGGCGGATGTCCTCTAACTCCTTAGAGCTGAATTCCTTGCCTTTAAGCTTGTATTTGGCGTGATTTTCTTTATTTTGATACCAGTATTTCTCTTTCTTTTCTCTATTAGAATCAGAAAGCTGGTTCTGAGCTGTTCGCTCATATCCCTTATGGGGATGTGCTGGTTTTCCACGGCCCGCACCGCGGTTTTCTGCAGGGTAATAGTCACGACCATACCCAGCCCTGTCCCGAAGGTTCCAGAAATCTTTGTCGCGATTTCTGTCTGGCCAGCGAGGAGGGTAGTGCTTGTATTGGTGTGAGGGCGGAGGAGGTTTCGGGCCCTCACTGGCCCACGGAGTGGGGGAAGGGTCCAGGGCGGATCTTGGTGGATCGGCCTGGGTGGCACCCTCCAACTCTAAATGTGGGGAGTTGGAGTCGACATTAAAGACTTGGGGTGTTTCGGACCGTCTGTTGGGAATTTGTTGGGATTTTAGGAAACCTCTGAGTGCTAAATCGCGCAGCTGTCTGCTGGACAGGGTGTGAGGGCAAGCTGAGACTCCCAGCTGATGACTGGTGTGGGGATGGAGGTTTTGGATAAATAGTGATTTGAAATTTAACTCTTCCTCAATTCCGGAGTCATTTCTAGGTCCGAAATACGCCTGTCTGAGTCGGTTATAATATTGTTGAGGGGATTCCTGGCGTTGCTGTTTTATGTTCAAAGCAGCGGCCAGTCCGGTCTGTGAGAGGTGATTGGAGAATTCTTCCTCCAATGCTTGGCACAGCACATCATATCGCGCTTTTACATAGTCTGGCTGACGTTCAATGAAGTTACTGACGTCTCGGTTGGAGGTCAGTTTAATCACATATAGTCTGTCATCTATTGTGATCCCGGGGAACCGTTGGAGGTAGAAATCAATATCTTTTAGGTAAGAAAAGATATCATTAGAACCGTTAGGCTTGGGATCAAAGCGGGTTATATTACCCGTGATTTTGTCTAGTTCCTTGTATGAGGGACCATGAGAGGGTAAAGGTTGAGGGGACCAGACACTGGGTTGCAGTTCTCTGGGTCTAGCAGGGCGTTGTAAGGGACGGCTGACAGGAGACACAGGGGAAGGTGAAATACCCGTTGATACCAGAGGAGGTGCTGCAGCAGCTCTAAAGGTTACGGTCCCTGAGTCTGGTTCCTGATCCTCACTATCTTCCTACTGGTCTTGCCTTTCTGTAGCGGCACTAGGTGGCACATCAGGAGTGACCTGGGGCAGTGTGTTCCCTTCAGCTATTTCGCTTTGAAGTTGACTTAATTCTGCCTCTACCTTTGCCTGCTGTCGCCGTGATACGTCAAGTTCACGTTCACTGGCCCTGAGCTGTACTACAGCGAGGAGGGCTATTTGACCTAATGCCTCAGTTCGGGGGCTTGCCCTTGAGGATGTCGGTTAAGTGATTCTCTATCCACTTAGCCATCATGTGGTCACGATGGGCCTGTGAGGCTTTCTGCACAGTTTCTGCGAGTCCAGGCATCACATCATTGGTGATGCTGGTCAGAACAGAGAATTCCTCATCCCACAAGCCTTCTACATATACTTCCGAGGGATAAGTTCTTCTGCCATGTTAGCTGTGTTTAACTGCGAGGTGTAACTTACTTCTATTTAGTTAGGATTAGTTCCATTAATCCCTTTCTAACTAAACTGAACTAATTTCACCTGTACCGAGTGCTCTAAGAGTACCTGCTAGTCTGTATGGTGTTGGAGTACACTTGTGAATCTCTAAGGGAAGTCTGTTAGTAGGAGAGGGTGGAGTGAAAGTTGCTATACGCAAGTGAGCAAAGGAAGAGAAAAAAAAAATTTTTTTTTTTCAATAATTAAAATTATTAAATATAATAAAAAAAATAAAAAAAATCTTTATTAAAGAATTGTCGAAAAATTTGGATTAAAGAATTTAGAAAAATCTAAAGTAAAATTTATTAAACTAAATATAATTTCCAATTAAAGAATTATGAATGTAAAAGAATTTTCCGAATTAAAGAATTATTAAGAATAGCGAAATTAAAAGACTTTCTCTTTTAACTGCGTTTATGATCTGGTATCAAGTTAAAGTGTCAATCTCTAATTACTGCACACTGTCTGCCTGAGCTGTATCAGCATACTATGCTTCCAAGCCTTCAATCGTGATTATTCAGATGTGCAGAGTTTAGAGACAGCCACTAGAGCTGTAATACCAGGTCTTGTTAATGCGAACTGGTCAACAATTTCAATTGCTATAGTAAGTTTCTCCACTAGAGGGTACTGAAGGTAAATCTGAATGGCAACAGCAAGCTTCAGTATTTAAGTTGAACTTAAATTGTAATACCAGACTGGGGCACCAGAGGGCGACAAGCAAGTTATAATGCAATAGCAGCAATGAACACCAGTCGGCGCTGGTGGAAATCCTAATAAACACGGCACGAGCAGACACAAAATACCACAAATGGGAATTTCCACTGTAGCGGGAAGTTTTAACACTAGAGGGCGTTATCAAACTAAAATCTAAAATGGGATAAAGATTTTAAACGCTTAGATAATTTATACAATTAAAATTAAAAGGGGAACAGAGATTTTACACTAAGGTACTTTAAAAGAATTTCATCTGTAATGACAACTTTTAAGCACCAGAGGGCTGCTAAACACTTAAGGTTGCCTCGGCGGACAACCTCCCAACCACTAGAGGGTGTACGGGAATCAAACGTCAAGGGTAGCACCACACTTGACCACAAGGAGGAGCACGGGAGGACACGCTTCAATAGACGCTAGTTATGAAGTAGTTTCCCTGCAATTACGCACTTAAACCACAAGAGGGAATTAGTCTTCCCTTTTTTGGGAAGCGTTTTGGGGGCGTTTTGAATTTCCCTCCTTAGTTTCAGCTCCGCCCCTTCAAAGGGGTCGTTCCTTTTCTGAATCCGAGTTCAGTCTAACAGGAAGAGCTGATGAGAGCAGACCGCTCTTAACACAAGCCGTATTTTCAGCTGCTTCTTTTTATAACCTCACAATCGCCTAGCGCGCGATCTCGTTATTAACGCTGGTAGCGACCCAGTTTTAAAACGAACAGAGGAATTCGGTTCGGTGGTCCTTCTTCGCCGGAATTCTTCAGATTTTCAGACCTTTAATGAAAAGACTCTACACACTGTGATTTCAAATAATGAAAGTATTTATTAACAAAAAGAAGGATATTTACTTAACATAGCATAATCCTGAAACCTCACGGCATCAACGCAGGTGAAGCCGATTCGAGTTGGAAGATAAGCTAGGCGATATGGCTTGTGACTAATGTGTGGCTGACTGAGGTTTAATTAACGTATAAAATTATCAAGGGACTTAATTAGGCACCAGCTTCTGGAGAATGGATGAATTTAGCTTGCTTACTCTGTTGCCGTTTTTCACCGAGCCGTCGGGTCCCACGGGTTTGATCTCCGTGCTCCGGGTTTCGCCTCTCGTCCTCTCAGCGCCGTTGAAGGTAGGCCCGTTGAAAAGGGAATTCCTTCCAGGGTGAGTCAGACACTCTTGGCCTTAGGCGTGGCGACGTTGGCCGGGAGTTCCCTTTTCATGGAGGACCGCGGGCCTGGCTGGTCTTTCCCCTACGAAAGGGGAGGCGTCTTCAGAGTAGTTACCTCGTCGCTCGATTCTCCAGAAATAGTGCCCTCAGATGTCGGCTTATAACGCTAATATATCCGCTATCAACTAATCTAAAGGGGTGATATCTTATTCTGGCCACGAATAAGTTTCACCTGCTTTGATCACTCGTGAGATTAAACTTAGATGGGGCGATAAAACAAACACAATTAAAAGAAAGGAAGGTATTCAAATCACTCGACGCATTCGTAGATTTCTTTCACACTAGCTAACTCAAGACGTCTCCTGGGAGCTTAGTGAGGTTCTTCAAAAGTCTTTGTTCGTCTGCGTGAGGAGGAGAAAACGTCTCGCTTGGAGAGGTTGGAGCTTAAAGAAATAAAACAAAGAGAACGCGTAAAAGCGTTCAGAAGCAAGAGAAGAGTAAAAATGAAGAGCGGAAACGTAAGAGCAAAAAGTAAGAGAGCAAAAAGAGCAAGAGAGAGAAAATGAGTTGGTACCCTCTTTTCAAAGGTAGCGCGGTCACGCCTTATTGGGAGGTGCCCTTCCTTTGATTGGATCCGGGGTCCGAGGCTCACGTGACTGGTTTCCCGAGAGAGAGGAATCAGATTCACAAAGAATAAGATAGAAAATTCGCGTATACCGAAATTTCCTATACATGTTAGTGACATATCACAATGAGTGTCCTGGATTATTAATATCAAACATCTACATAAAATTTTATTCTGTGTACGTCGTGCTAACGTCCCATTTACAATATTATGTTAGAAGGTATTAATTCGTTTTCTTTAGGTAGGGACAGAAATTTCTTTCATGATTGACAACAGTAATACACATCACTTCATTGGTTGGTAGATGTTCATCTGGAGACAAAAGAGTGACACTCATACATATCGCGTACACATATTAATCAGCATTTGATTAATTTTCGTTATTGTTTAGGCAACCTCGGGCGAGGCGTAGTTTTGCCAATGTCCACTTGGGGTCGTTGTTGGTCCATGCTGTTTGTCCTTTGCGGATGAGTTTCCAGGAGTTCAGGACGAGTTCATTCAGTTCTACCATCTGGGGCTTTGTTTTAGATTTCACACGAGATAAGTTCCGCCTTTTAGGCGCCACGGCCATAAAACTGGATTATAACTCCCCACTTTGTTTGTTCTTCTTTTTCTTAAAAGCATCATAAAAATGGGTTTGTTATCTGGCCGTAACCAGGTGTCCTTTGATGTAGACTTTAGGTGAGTTTGTGTGTATGTGTGTGTGTGTGTTAAAACGGGGTCTGCGCACACACATACACAAAAGAATGTGGGATTCTGTTGCAATTTAGAGTGGAGAGTTCTTCACTCAGAATTCTTCATTTCTCGATCCATACTCCACTACACCATGTTTAATCTCCTACTGAAACACTGTTGATCTTTCAGCATGCACAGCATTTACTCTGTCACCCACACCTCCAATCACTCTTTGTTCTCTGTGCAGTGCACATTGTAGATCCCATTCACCTCTAAACAACATAAAATTCTCAGAGGTCACAACAATAGTGGGCCTCATTTCAGATGGTGATGAAGGAGCCTGCAGGAATGAGGTGGAATGGCTAGGTCCTGGCACTTAACACCTCTAAGACAAAGGAAATCATCGTGGACTTCAGGAGAACAAAGCAGCCAGACCACCCCCACCTCCACATATTTGGAGGAGCAGTGTGGAGAGTGTGAAGTTCCTGTGTTCACATAAACAAACACCTAACCTAGTCTCCTAACCCCACTGACTCCCCCATCTTTCCTGACCACATCACCCCCATAAACTATGACCTTACTGTCAGGTCTCCAGCAGGTAGTTCCCCTCGGCACGAGCATACTAGGTTACTCAGGTTCCTGTTGGCGGTCATATTGTGTGTGTGTGTATATATAAAGCACATGGTGCAGTAGGTTCTTTGCGAAGTCTTGTTCTTGGTTCTGTCCTACAATTCAGAGCGACATCTATATTTTGTGTTCTTTTCTCCTGGTTTTGACATTCTGCTTTGGTTTTTGTTTTATGAGTTTGGGGTTGTGTTTTTTGGATGTCTTGACCTTTGAAATGTTTATTTGGTACTGACCTGGATTGTTTATGACTACGTTTTTAGATTATTAAACCTGCACTTGACTGCCTTTTTTTCTGTGGCAGTGATCATCTGTGAGACTTACACTTTGAATGTGTTCATTCTGTACATTTGCAGTCAGTGAACACTTACTCACATACAGAGAACAACTCTATGCTCTGTCTGTTCTGTAGTGTCTACTTCACAGTAAGTGCAATGTCACTTTAAAGCAGCGATATTTATTACTCATAACTGTTATTAATCTGCTTCTAGCACTGTCTGATGGACATGCAAACTGCTCCTTATTTACACAGTAACACAACCTCTCAACTGTTGGTGAAATATTGTAAATATCTACCTCAAAGATTTATTTATTATATTGCTGCCTATTCTGCCGTCCATGTAAATGTGTAAGCTCTGCTGCTTGGGAAGGCTGTAAACGAGTTTTTGTTATACTCACACATAATAACTCACCTAAACTAACAGTAAAGACTAATTTCTTACCTCTTACTATGCGTGTTCTCCAGTGGAAAAGCTCCTATTGGACTGAGGACACTGTCTTTATGGGGAATGTCCAATCAGAAACCAGCTTTTCTTAAACTGCAGCCAATCGTATCTCAGGGGCGGATGTGAGGCCGGAGCAGTGGTCCCTGCGTCGTCCAATCAGAATCACGATAATTTTGAACTGAGAAAAAAAGGCTTCATAAAGAGCCGGCTCTTTCGGCTCCTAAATGGCTCTGTTTTACCACTTATTTCCACTTTTACAGAACAATATTACCTACATTTTACATGACTATATGGACAAAATATTATTGTTCAATATTAAAAATAGTAAATAGTGTTGCAATGGCCAATTGTTGTCTTGTAATAACTCACTGATTGCACTCACACATTCAATTGTATAAATAACTGGATTTTTATTTAAACACCTTAATAAAAATCACTTGTAAACTCTGATCCCTGAGTTTTGCGAACATTTTTGGCACAAACCTCGTGCATGGGCGGGTTTTCTGAGGGGTGCCTTCCCATTGGCTAATGAGTTTTTGAGTGACAACTCAGTGCACTGACGTTGTTCACGACTCAACTGCAGCAAGTGTGTGTTATTTGGCTTTGGGAATCCGCATGTGCCGAGTATCACTCATATGAACGTTGCTGAATAGCTCTCATAGAATTTCCCCTCTCCTAATATTTAAACATATAGCCCTTTTTTGCTTAAACTGCATACTATTAGGACATTTGACATTTTTTGTCACTTCACCTATTCTTGTTTATTAATATTAATAATACTTATTATTATAATTATTGCTGATAATGATTCATTATTTTTTTTTTTTTATGAATCATTCACATTTCTTCACAAAATGTGAAAATGACAATGGACTTTGCAGAAGTTAAATACAACTTTATTAAATTTGCATTCATTAAAGGAACAGGAGCATCTCTCACACTCCTTATTGTCATTTTTCTCCGACCTCATGTAACACAAAATGCACATATGAAATTTGTTAAAAACAGAGTAACTCTGATCATCAAAATAAAATTTGAGCATTTAAATTATACGTTAGTACACGGGATTCTGAACAGGAGCTCAAGCACTCATATAAAAATATTTTACAAATAAACAGAAATAAATGCTCATTTATTCAGTTTTATCCTGAGTACACACAGACATCACTGTGCATTTACCTTAGATCATACGTATCTACGACCCAGCAAACACACAACGTTGTCATCAATGTTATTATTAAATAACGTTGCAGTGTGGTAAAATGATGACATAGAGAGAGCTACTTTAACACCGTTGACTCCAATGGACAGTATTTTTATTTTATTTTTACGGCGATGGCGGATCATGGAGCCTCTCAATAGTTCCCGCATGTTAGCGGCAGACATCAGCAGCGCCGTAGAGTTACAGCAGAACAGATGCGAGTGTGATGATCGTTTAAAATTTAAGACGTTTAAAGAATTATATTTTATATTATCAGCACATCTATATCAATTAATGAACAAGTGTGTTAAAGACGGAGCGGATTGCCCACTAAATGAGTAGATTTGGGGAACGTTAACAGGTAATTAGGCTACAGGACTCTGAGTGAAGTATAAACAACAATGAACAGCCTGGAAATACCTCCTCATAATTTAATTTTATGATTTATTCTGCTGAGAAATTAGAGAGAAATTATTCTAGCGTGATGCTTGTCTTGGGGTGTATTTGTTAAATGTACATAACTGGGCGATTGATTGTAGAGTTGTGAGTGGAGAAGGTGAAATGAGGATTTATTTTTGCATTAGAATAGTTTTTGTGATTATGTAGAGTAGAATGTAATGCGCAGTTGAGATTTAAAAAAACAAAACAACAAAAAAAAACATTTTATTTGTTGTTGTAGTCTTCAGCAATGTAACGGCACTTCACTCTGCTGAATCAAACCAGCCAATAAATAAAAAAGAAATTTCTGTTAGTGATTTTGTTATTTTAAAGAGATTTATTAACTGTGGTAATAAGTGCATGGTAAAATATTTTTTATGTTTGCAAACATGATTTAATGTCCTGGCTGGATGTGATATATTAATATACCATTTTTTTAATAGGAGATTTCTACACAAAGGCTCCATTTTCTGTCCAATCTGATGTCATGGGTTTTACATCTTAAAGATTAGGTCCAAATAGGATTACTGAAACCACCATCTTAACTGATTTATGAACATCTCTTCACCTCCCTCTAACTTATCAGAAACATTAGTGTATATTTCATACTGACTACAGTACCGTAAGTTTAAAAAGCAGTAGTTATAATAAATTATTTTAACGTAGTCAACAACAGGAATATGTCTGTAACTGAGATATCAGTCTAAACTATACCTAAGAGGCAAGTAACGCCAGATTTTCACACTAATTCAGTTCAGGGTTACGGTGGGTCCGGACCCTATCCAGAATCATTTAGCGCAAGGCAGGAAGACACTTTGGAGGGGGTGCCATTCACACACACACATTCACTCACACCTACGGATACTTTTGAGTCGCCCATCCACCCACCAATGTGTTTTTGGACTGTGGGAGGAAACCGGAGCACCCGAAGGAAACCCACGCAGACACAGGGAGGACACACCACACTCCTCACAGACAGTCACCCGGAGGAAACCCACACAGACACAGAGAGAACACACCACACTCCTCACAGACAGTCACCCGAAGGAAACCCACGCAGACACAGGGAGAACACACCACACTCCTCACAGACAGTCACCCGGAGGAAACCCACACAGACACAGGGAGAACACACCACACTCCTCACAGACAGTCACCCGGAGAAAACCCACACGCAGACACAGGGAGAACACACCACACTCCTCACAGACAGTCACTCGGAGAAAACCCACACAGACACAGAGAGAACACACCACTCTCCTCACAGACAGTCACCCGGAGGAAACCCACACAGACACAGGGAGAACACACCACACTCCTCACAGACAGTCACCCGGAGGAAACCCACACAGACACAGGGAGAACACACCACACTCCTCACAGACAGTCACCCGGAGGAAACCCACACAGACACAGGGAGAACACACCACACTCCTCACAGACAGTCACTCGGAGAAAACCCACACAGACACAGAGAGAACACACCACTCTCCTCACAGACAGTCACCCGGAGGAAACCCACACACACACAGGGAGAACACACCACACTCCTCACAGACAGTCACTCGGAGGAAACCCACACAGACACAGGGAGAACACACCACACTCCTCACAGACAGTCACCCGGAGGAAACCCACACAGACACAGGGAGAACACACCACACTCCTCACAGACAGTCACTCGGAGAAAACCCACACAGACACAGAGAGAACACACCACTCTCCTCACAGACAGTCACCCGGAGGAAACCCACACACACACAGGGAGAACACACCACACTCCTCACAGACAGTCACTCGGAGGAAACCCACACAGACACAGGGAGAACACACCACACTCCTCACAGACAGTCACTCGGAGGAAACCCACACAGACACAGGGAGAACACACCACACTTCTCACAGACAGTCAGCCGGAGAAAACCCACACAGACACAGGTAGAACACACCACACTTCTCACAGACAGTGCCCTTTTATCTCATTTCCAGACTGGGAGTGCAATAATAATTCTCCGGGAAACCTTCGAAGCATACATTACATTGGTACAAAAAGAGCTATATATGGAGAGTGCATCCTTACTGGAGCTTATTTTGCCTCTTTCCGAGAAAGAGCAAACTCTTCTTCATGTTTTATGAAGAAAAAAATGTCCTAATGCAAATTTTGGAAGCAGATGCTGAATTCTACACTTGCATATGGCCATATTAAATTATCTTAAATTAACTGTGGTAACACACCAAAACTCCTCACAGACAGTCATCCTCACTCCCTATCCAGACACTCCTCACCATGACCCCCAAATATTATTATTATTATTATTATAACAATGTTTGTTGAAGTACAAGGCTGGTGTTTCTAATATAATGACCAGTGAGTGGATGTACAGTGTTTAGTGCAGTTTCCAATAAAAAAAATAAAAAAAACACCTGCCACTGGATTGCCCTCCACTCTTCTCAGCCCTGGGTGAGTCTCATTCATCTCCTCTGCAAAGTAATAGAAGAAGTCCAAAGTGCCATCTCCTAGGAGACAGATTACAGATTGTGTCCAGTTAATGCTGATCCCTCATATTCGGGAATGCTCTATTTTAAGACCACCATAAAAAGCAAGAGTTAACTGTTTATTTACTGTTTAATTGCTGATAAGTTTGGGTCATTCCAGCTTATTGCAAATGTATTATATGTAGCTGTTACACCCGCACAGAGACCACGGCCCTCCTCATCAATGGAGTGGAGGTTGAGAGAGTGGAGCACTTCAAGTTCCTGGCAGTACACATCTCTGCTGACCTCACATGGGCCTTCAACACCCAACACCTAGTGTGGAAGGCACAACAGAGACTCTACTTCCTCAGGAAGCTGAAGCACTCCCACCTCCCTCAACACTTGCTGGTGAACTTTTATGGAGCCACCATTGAGAGCATCCTGACATACTGCTGCACAGTCTGGTTTGCCAGTTGCACAGCACAGGACAGGAGAGACCTACAGCGAGTGGTGAGAGGGGTGGAAAAAATCATAGGATCTTCACTACCCACCCTCAGCGACATGTACAACAGCCGACTCCAGAAAAAGGCTACCAGCATTTCAATGGACATCACTCACCCTGGACACACTCTGTTTTCCCCCCTCCCCTCCAATAAGAGTTTCAGACAATTAAAAGCAAAAACAAACAGGTTGAAACACAGCTTCGATCCCCAGGCTGTGAAAGCCATCAACCCATCAGCCATCAAGCCATCAACCCCCCACCTTAACCAACCCATCCTGATTGACAATCATTAGAATAATCAACAGACAACCACCCATTCTAATGGACAAGAAATTGCACACAGCATTTTTAAACTAAGCCTATATTTATATTCTGTGTTAATGCTCTGAACAATCTGCTATTTTGCACATGTATAGATTTTTTATATTTTAACTGCTGTCTGAGAGAGGATGCTAAAACTGTATTTCACACGTTTTTTTAACACTGTTCTGAACATTGTTTTCTCAGCGACAATAAAAGCTATTCTATTCTATTCTACTCCAGAAAACACCATCCCCGAGAACTCCAGAGAACACAGTTCCACTGCACCTTGGCCAAAACCCGAGGGGGTGACCTTAGGCTCTGTTGTAGCTGCTTCTAATAAATGCTCTGATCTTTGTTTACAGAAAAGTGGGCAGGCCTGCTCACCTAAGACATTGAATGTGATTGGTCCATGGGCTGTCATGCTGAGACACCATTGGCCAGGCTCTATTGGAGGCAGCAGACTCACTCTGTACAGGCCTTCAGACAGATCCAGCTCAGCCAGAGGACCCGCCCCACTGAGAAGAGACTGATCAATGCCTTACAGAGAAAGAGACTGTGTTTGCATGCATTAATATATATAACCAAATATGTGTGTGTAAAAATGTGAAATATGAAAGCTGCCTCAATCAGAATTGAGCTTGACCAAGGAAGTGATTAGTCATTACTTTACACTGAATGGCATACGTACACAAAGCTCTTTTGCAAAATACAATACAGGGGTAGCAGAGGTGGCCAGGCCAGGTTCATTTATTCAAGCATGACATTGTCTAGTGTTTCTTGTCCATGGAATAGTTTTATATTTAATATAATGTCATATATAATAAGTAAATGACTTCAGTATGTCAGTGTTCTAAGTTTATGGGACACACTAGAACATGGAAAATGTATTTTTATTCTATGATATATATGTTCTCTTTGATATAATATATTTTGCTGCAGTCAAAATAAATCCTTGTATCTCAAATGGTAACTGTTAGGATGATGGAAGAAAATGGCTTAACCCATGATGGAAGTTAAAGCCATTGTCCACTCAATTTTAAACTTCTAACTGTAACCGTTATGTGCGGCTGAGCTGCACGTATGGAACGCCGTTGGTCTCTAAACGTGTTGGATTCCCTGTGTTAACACGTAGCATATCATTTCGTGTTAACACGCTATCATGATGCTTTACTGCCACCTACAGGTGTATGACGTTATTGCTGAAACAACATAAAGCCTTAACTTACGAAATAATGGAAAATTCCAGTGTTTAATGTTCCAAACAATGTTTTTATGAGATTTTGTATAAATATTATACATATATAAATACGTTTAAAAGCGCACACACACACACACACACACACACATATATATATATATATATATACACACACACACCCCTCACTTCAACCACCACTGAATTTACTGCTGAAAAAAGCCCTTTTTAAATTCAGATTTGTGAGTAAATTAATGTATCTTTAAACATATTATACATGTTTAGAGAAAGAGGAGGATCTGGAAAGTTAATTTCACTATAGGTTTGTATTGACACTGTATTGTTTAGCAGTATGCTATTAAAATAATGCACATAATTCATCAATGTGAATGAAATACGCCTCAGTATGTGTCACACACAGTGTGAGAGAACAGTGATGTTTGTTTGATATAAAATTATGAAAAGCTTTAGAGCATGTTATGAATTAACTTCTATAATAATATGCATGTTTACACATTTTAAGGTATTATACACCAGAGTCTTTTATTGTGAAAAATGAAACTTCCTGTTGCTATGGGGATCAGCTTTACTAGTATTGCTGTCTTCACACTGTTCACAGACGCGTCCGTTCTGCACGAGAGCTGTGTTGGAGAGAAATCAGGACCTGTTTTTACTGAAGGTAAAGGTTTTTACTGTGTACGACCTTTACACGCCGTTTATACCGTGTTTTACTGAAGATAAAGATCAGAGAGAGACTTTTACACGCCGTTTATACCGTGTTTCACTGAAGATAAAGATCAGAGAGAGACTTTTATACGCCGTTTATACCGTGTTTTACTGAAGATAAAGATCAGAGAGACTTTTACACACCGTTTATACCGTGTTTTACTGAAGATAAAGACCAGAGAGAGACTTTTACACACCGTTTATACCGTGTTTTACTGAAGATAAACATCAGAGAGAGACTTTTACACGCCGTTTATACCGTGTTTCACTGAAGATAAAGATCAGAGAGAGACTTTTACACACCGTTTATACCGTGTTTCACTGAAGATAAAGACCAGAGAGAGACTTTTACACGCCGTTTATACCGTGTTTCACTGAAGATAAAGATCAGAGAGAGACTTTTACACACCGTTTATACCGTGTTTCACTGAAGATAAAGACCAGAGAGAGACTTTTACACGCCGTTTATACCGTGTTTTACTGAAGATAAAGATCAGAGAGAGACTTTTACACACCGTTTATACCGTGTTTCACTGAAGATAAAGATCAGAGAGAGACTTTTACACACCGTTTATACCGTGTTTTACTGAAGATAAAGATCAGAGAGAGACTTTTACACGCCGTTTATACCGTGTTTCACTGAAGATAAAGATCAGAGAGAGACTTTTACACACCGTTTATACCGTGTTTCACTGAAGATAAAGACCAGAGAGAGACTTTTACACGCCGTTTATACCGTGTTTCACTGAAGATAAAGATCAGAGAGAGACTTTTACACGCCGTTTATACCGTGTTTTACTGAAGATAAACATCAGAGAGAGACTTTTACACACCGTTTATACCGTGTTTTACTGAAGATAAACATCAGAGAGAGACTTTTACACGCCGTTTATACCGTGTTTCACTGAAGATAAAGATCAGAGAGAGACTTTTACACACCGTTTATACCGTGTTTTACTGAAGATAAAGACCAGAGAGAGACTTTTACACGCCGTTTATACCGTGTTTCACTGAAGATAAAGATCAGAGAGAGACTTTTACACACCGTTTATACCGTGTTTCACTGAAGATAAAGATCAGAGAGAGACTTTTACACGCCGTTTATACCGTGTTTCACTGAAGATAAAGATCAGAGAGAGACTTTTATACGCCGTTTATACCGTGTTTTACTGAAGATAAAGATCAGAGAGACTTTTACACACCGTTTATACCGTGTTTTACTGAAGATAAAGACCAGAGAGAGACTTTTACACACCGTTTATACCGTGTTTTACTGAAGATAAACATCAGAGAGAGACTTTTACACGCCGTTTATACCGTGTTTCACTGAAGATAAAGATCAGAGAGAGACTTTTACACACCGTTTATACCGTGTTTCACTGAAGATAAAGACCAGAGAGAGACTTTTACACACCGTTTATACCGTGTTTCACTGAAGATAAAGATCAGAGAGAGACTTTTACACACCGTTTATACCGTGTTTCACTGAAGATAAAGACCAGAGAGAGACTTTTACACGCCGTTTATACCGTGTTTCACTGAAGATAAAGATCAGAGAGAGACTTTTACACGCCGTTTATACCGTGTTTTACTGAAGATAAAGATCAGAGAGAGACTTTTACACACCGTTTATACCGTGTTTCACTGAAGATAAAGATCAGAGAGAGACTTTTACACACCGTTTATACCGTGTTTTACTGAAGATAAAGATCAGAGAGAGACTTTTACACGCCGTTTATACCGTGTTTCACTGAAGATAAAGATCAGAGAGAGACTTTTACACACCGTTTATACCGTGTTTCACTGAAGATAAAGACCAGAGAGAGACTTTTACACGCCGTTTATACCGTGTTTCACTGAAGATAAAGATCAGAGAGAGACTTTTACACGCCGTTTATACCGTGTTTTACTGAAGATAAACATCAGAGAGAGACTTTTACACACCGTTTATACCGTGTTTTACTGAAGATAAACATCAGAGAGAGACTTTTACACGCCGTTTATACCGTGTTTCACTGAAGATAAAGATCAGAGAGAGACTTTTACACACCGTTTATACCGTGTTTTACTGAAGATAAAGACCAGAGAGAGACTTTTACACGCCGTTTATACCGTGTTTCACTGAAGATAAAGATCAGAGAGAGACTTTTACACGCCGTTTATACCGTGTTTTACTGAAGATAAAGATCAGAGAGAGACTTTTACACACCGTTTATACCGTGTTTTACTGAAGATAAAGATCAGAGAGAGACTTTTACACACCGTTTATACCGTGTTTTACTGAAGATAAAGACCAGAGAGAGACTTTTACACGCCGTTTATACCGTGTTTCACTGAAGATAAAGATCAGAGAGAGACTTTTACACGCCGTTTATACCGTGTTTTACTGAAGATAAAGATCAGAGAGAGACTTTTACACACCGTTTATACCGTGTTTTACTGAAGATAAAGACCAGAGAGAGACTTTTACACGCCGTTTATACCGTGTTTCACTGAAGATAAAGACCAGAGAGAGACTTTTACACGCCGTTTATACCGTGTTTCACTGAAGATAAAGATCAGAGAGAGACTTTTACACGCCGTTTATACCGTGTTTTACTGAAGATAAAGACCAGAGAGAGACTTTTACACGCCGTTTATACCGTGTTTCACTGAAGATAAAGATCAGAGAGAGACTTTTACACACCGTTTATACCGTGTTTTACTGAAGATAAAGATCAGAGAGAGACTTTTACACACCGTTTATACCGTGTTTTACTGAAGATAAAGATCAGAGAGAGAGACTTTTACACACCGTTTATACCGTGTTTTACTGAAGATTAACATCAGAGAGACTTTTACACACCGTTTATACCGTGTTTCACTGAAGATAAACATCAAAGAGACTTTTACACACCGTTTATACCGTGTTTCACTGAAGATAAAGATCAGAGAGAGACTTTTACACGCCGTTTATACCGTGTTTTACTGAAGATAAAGATCAGAGAGAGACTTTTACACACCGTTTATACCGTGTTTTACTGAAGATTAACATCAGAGAGACTTTTACACACCGTTTATACCGTGTTTCACTGAAGATAAACATCAAAGAGACTTTTACACACCGTTTATACCGTGTTTTACTGAAGATAAACATCAAAGAGACTTTTACACACCGTTTATACCGTGTTTTACTGAAGATAAACATCAAAGAGAGACTTTTACACGCCGTTTATACCGTGTTTCACTGAAGATAAAGACCAGAGAGAGACTTTTACACGCCGTTTATACCGTGTTTTACTGAAGATAAAGACCAGAGAGAGACTTTTACGCACCGTTTATACCGTGTTTCACTGAAGATAAACATCAAAGAGACTTTTACACACCGTTTATACCGTGTTTTACTGAAGATAAACATCAAAGAGAGACTTTTACACGCCGTTTATACCGTGTTTCACTGAAGATAAACATCAAAGAGACTTTTACACACCGTTTATACCGTGTTTTACTGAAGATTAACATCAAAGAGACTTTTACACACCGTTTATACCGTGTTTCACTGAAGATAAAGACCAGAGAGAGACTTTTACACGCCGTTTATACCGTGTTTTACTGAAGATAAAGACCAGAGAGAGACTTTTACGCACCGTTTATACCGTGTTTCACTGAAGATAAACATCAAAGAGACTTTTACACACCGTTTATACCGTGTTTTACTATAGATAAACATCAAAGAGAGACTTTTACACGCCGTTTATACCGTGTTTCACTGAAGATAAACATCAAAGAGACTTTTACACACCGTTTATACCGTGTTTTACTGAAGATTAACATCAGAGAGACTTTTACACACCGTTTATACCGTGTTTCACTGAAGATAAAGACCAGAGAGAGACTTTTACACGCCGTTTATACCGTGTTTCACTGAAGATAAACATCAAAGAGACTTTTACACACCGTTTATACCGTGTTTTACTGAAGATTAACATCAGAGAGACTTTTACACACCGTTTATACCGTGTTTCACTGAAGATAAAGATCAGAGAGAGACTTTTACACGCCGTTTATACCGTGTTTTACTGAAGATAAAGATCAGAGAGAGACTTTTACACACCGTTTATACCGTGTTTTACTGAAGATAAAGATCAGAGAGAGACTTTTACACACCGTTTATACCGTGTTTCACTGAAGATAAAGATCAGAAAGAGACTTTTACACGCCGTTTATACCGTGTTTTACTGAAGATAAAGATCAGAGAGAGACTTTTACACACCGTTTATACCGTGTTTCACTGAAGATAAAGACCAGAGAGAGACTTTTACACGCCGTTTATACCGTGTTTTACTGAAGATAAAGACCAGAGAGAGACTTTTACACACCGTTTATACCGTGTTTCACTGAAGATAAAGACCAGAGAGAGACTTTTACACGCCGTTTATACCGTGTTTTACTGAAGATAAAGATCAGAGAGAGACTTTTACACACCGTTTATACCGTGTTTCACTGAAGATAAAGACCAGAGAGAGACTTTTACACGCCGTTTATACCGTGTTTCACTGAAGATAAAGACCAGAGAGAGACTTTTACACACCGTTTATACCGTGTTTCACTGAAGATAAAGATCAGAGAGAGACTTTTACACGCCGTTTATACCGTGTTTTACTGAAGATTAACATCAGAGAGACTTTTACACACCGTTTATACCGTGTTTCACTGAAGATAAAGATCAGAAAGAGACTTTTACACACCGTTTATACCGTGTTTTACTGAAGACAAAGATCAGAGAGACTTTTACACACCGTTTATACCGTGTTTTACTGAAGATTAACATCAGAGAGACTTTTACACACCGTTTATACCGTGTTTCACTGAAGATAAACATCAAAGAGACTTTTACACACCGTTTATACCGTGTTTTACTGAAGATAAACATCAAAGAGAGACTTTTACACGCCGTTTATACCGTGTTTCACTGAAGATAAAGACCAGAGAGAGACTTTTACGCACCGTTTATACCGTGTTTCACTGAAGATAAACATCAAAGAGACTTTTACACACCGTTTATACCGTGTTTTACTGAAGATAAACATCAAAGAGAGACTTTTACACGCCGTTTATACCGTGTTTCACTGAAGATAAACATCAAAGAGACTTTTACACACCGTTTATACCGTGTTTTACTGAAGATTAACATCAGAGAGACTTTTACACACCGTTTATACCGTGTTTCACTGAAGATAAAGACCAGAGAGAGACTTTTACACGCCGTTTATACCGTGTTTTACTGAAGATAAACATCAAAGAGAGACTTTTACACACCGTTTATACCGTGTTTCACTGAAGACAAAGATCAGAAAGAGACTTTTACACACCGTTTATACCGTGTTTCACTGAAGACAAAGATCAGAAAGAGACTTTTACACACCGTTTATACCGTGTTTCACTGAAGATAAAGATCAGAGAGAGACTTTTACACACCGTTTATACCGTGTTTTACTGAAGATAAACATCAAAGAGAGACTTTTACACACCGTTTATACCGTGTTTCACTGAAGATAAAGATCAGAGAGAGACTTTTACACACCGTTTATACCGTGTTTCACTGAAGATAAAGACCAGAGAGAGACTTTTACACACCGTTTATACCGTGTTTTACTGAAGATAAACATCAAAGAGAGACTTTTACACACCGTTTATACCGTGTTTCACTGAAGACAAAGATCAGAAAGAGACTTTTACACACCGTTTATACCGTGTTTCACTGAAGATAAAGATCAGAGAGAGACTTTTACACACCGTTTATACCGTGTTTTACTGAAGATAAACATCAAAGAGAGACTTTTACACACCGTTTATACCGTGTTTCACTGAAGATAAAGATCAGAGAGAGACTTTTACACACCGTTTATACCGTGTTTTACTGAAGATAAAGACCAGAGAGAGACTTTTACACGCCGTTTATACCGTGTTTTACTGAAGATAAAGATCAGAAAGAGACTTTTACACACCGTTTATACCGTGTTTTACTGAAGTTAAACATCAGAGAGACTTTTACACACCGTTTATACCGTGTTTCACTGAAGACAAAGATCAGAGAGAGACTTTTACACGCCGTTTATACCGTGTTTCACTGAAGATAAAGATCAGAAAGAGACTTTTACACACCGTTTATACCGTGTTTTACTGAAGATAAACATCAAAGAGAGACTTTTACACACCGTTTATACCGTGTTTCACTGAAGACAAAGATCAGAGAGAGACTTTTACACACCGTTTATACCGTGTTTCACTGAAGATAAAGATCAGAAAGAGACTTTTACACACCGTTTATACCGTGTTTTACTGAAGATAAACATCAAAGAGAGACTTTTACACACCGTTTATACCGTGTTTCACTGAAGACAAAGATCAGAGAGAGACTTTTACACACCGTTTATACCGTGTTTCACTGAAGATAAAGATCAGAAAGAGACTTTTACACACCGTTTATACCGTGTTTTACTGAAGATAAACATCAAAGAGAGACATTTACACACCGTTTATACCGTGTTTCACTGAAGATAAAGATCAGAAAGAGACTTTTACACACCGTTTATACCGTGTTTCACTGAAGACAAAGATCAGAGAGAGACTTTTACACACCGTTTATACCGTGTTTCACTGAAGATAAAGATCAGAGAGAGACTTTTACACACCGTTTATACCGTGTTTTACTGAAGACAAAGATCAGAAAGAGACTTTTACACACCGTTTATACCGTGTTTCACTGAAGACAAAGATCAGAGAGAGACTTTTACACGCCGTTTATACCGTGTTTCACTGAAGATAAAGATCAGAGAGAGACTTTTACACACCGTTTATACCGTGTTTCACTGAAGATAAAGATCAGAAAGAGACTTTTACACACCGTTTATACCGTGTTTTACTGAAGATAAACATCAGAGAGACTTTTACACACCGTTTATACCGTGTTTCACTGAAGACAAAGATCAGAAAGAGACTTTTACACGCCGTTTATACCGTGTTTCACTGAAGATAAAGATCAGAGAGAGACTTTTACACACCGTTTATACCGTGTTTTACTGAAGATAAAGATCGGAGAGAGACTTTTACACACCGTTTATACCGTGTTTCACTGAAGATAAAGATCAGAAAGAGACTTTTACACACCGTTTATACCGTGTTTTACTGAAGATAAACATCAGAGAGACTTTTACACACCGTTTATACCGTGTTTCACTGAAGACAAAGATCAGAAAGAGACTTTTACACACCGTTTATACCGTGTTTCACTGAAGACAAAGATCAGAGAGAGACTTTTACACGCCGTTTATACCGTGTTTCACTGAAGATAAAGATCAGAGAGAGACTTTTACACACCGTTTATACCGTGTTTTACTGAAGATAAAGATCAGAGAGAGACTTTTACACACCGTTTATACCGTGTTTTACTGAAGATAAAGACCAGAGAGAGACTTTTACACACCGTTTATACCGTGTTTTACTGAAGATAAAGATCAGAGAGAGACTTTTACACACCGTTTATACCGTGTTTTACTGAAGATAAAGATCAGAGAGAGACTTTTACACACCGTTTATACCGTGTTTTACTGAAGATAAAGACCAGAGAGAGACTTTTACACACCGTTTATACCGTGTTTTACTGAAGATAAAGATCAGAGAGAGACTTTTACACACCGTTTATACCGTGTTTTACTGAAGATAAAGATCAGAGAGAGACTTTTACACACCGTTTATACCGTGTTTTACTGAAGATAAAGACCAGAGAGAGACTTTTACACACCGTTTATACCGTGTTTTACTGAAGATAAAGATCAGAGAGAGACTTTTACACACCGTTTATACCGTGTTTCACTGAAGATAAAGATCAGAGAGAGACTTTTACACACCGTTTATACCGTGTTTTACTGAAGACAAAGATCAGAGAGACTTTTACACACCGTTTATACCGTGTTTTACTGAAGATTAACATCAGAGAGACTTTTACACACCGTTTATACCGTGTTTCACTGAAGATAAACATCAAAGAGACTTTTACACACCGTTTATACCGTGTTTCACTGAAGATAAAGACCAGAGAGAGACTTTTACACGCCGTTTATACCGTGTTTTACTGAAGATAAAGACCAGAGAGAGACTTTTACGCACCGTTTATACCGTGTTTCACTGAAGATAAACATCAAAGAGACTTTTACACACCGTTTATACCGTGTTTTACTGAAGATAAACATCAAAGAGAGACTTTTACACGCCGTTTATACCGTGTTTCACTGAAGATAAACATCAAAGAGACTTTTACACACCGTTTATACCGTGTTTTACTGAAGATTAACATCAGAGAGACTTTTACACACCGTTTATACCGTGTTTTACTGAAGATAAAGACCAGAGAGAGACTTTTACACACCGTTTATACCGTGTTTTACTGAAGATAAAGATCAGAGAGAGACTTTTACACACCGTTTATACCGTGTTTCACTGAAGATAAAGATCAGAGAGAGACTTTTACACACCGTTTAAACCGTGTTTCACTGAAGATAAAGATCAGAGAGAGACTTTTACACACCGTTTATACCGTGTTTCACTGAAGATGAAGATCAGAGAGAGACTTTTACACACCGTTTATACCGTGTTTCACTGAAGATAAAGATCAGAGAGAGACTTTTACACACCGTTTATACCGTGTTTCACTGAAGATAAAGATCAGAGAGAGACTTTTACACACCGTTTATACCGTGTTTCACTGAAGATGAAGATCAGAGAGAGACTTTTACACACATTCGGGCCGATGCCGGCACGTGGAGTCGGCATTGTCTCGGTCGTGATGTACGGCCGTAGAGTGGACCGATAGTTCTGACCCGAGTCTAGGAAACTCTCGGCACAGAGTCGGCCGAGTGTTGTGGCTGAGGCACGGCTCAAATGACTCGGCCCTAGTCCAGCAAGCCATAACTAAATCGAGATAACCGGACCACGGCCGAGTTTGAGCCAGAAGCACGCCATTAGTGCCAGACTCTGTCGAGATCTGGCTCATTGTCTGTTGTAATAGTTTATTTGTATACACCGCCCCCAACACACACTCTACCCTCCCTTCAGAAAAGGGTACAATCAGGTTCGTAGTGAAATTACTGCTTTATTAAATAACTTACACACTCAGAAAAAAAAAGAAAAAAGGTACATTATTAGTCAGTAAAAGGTACAAGTGTTTAAAAGTCCAGTTTTGTTCCTTAAAGGTACATTGCATTCTCTTCTGCGGTGGGAGACATACATGTTTGTAGTATTTCATTATAGAAATATATAACAAAAAACAGGGTGTATGAAGTCAACACATTTTAAAATCTACAATTATAATCATGTTCCCTAATTAAATGTACAAATATGTACAATTGAGGGTACCACCACAATGACAACATATCTGACAATGTAGTATCAGTAAGTGTGCTTTTCATACATCCTTGAAACAATGGAAACATACAGCAATTGCAATGTATACAAACAGTACATAAAATCAATAAATAGAAAATACATTGAAATGGCATTGAAATTTGAAATTGGCAGTGTCATGATTTCATAAATCCAATTAACATTCAAATGCTGTTTTTCAAAAAAAAAAAAAACAATTGGTTTTACACCCTAAGAACTGCCATTTAAATTCAGACTTTTCTTTACAAATATACTATGCTAAGGCCATATAACAAATCACTTAAAATTCACCAGTATGTTTGGAAAAGTAAAAAAAAAAAAAAAAAAGGCAGAATGGTTCTTTAAAACAGTTTGAGTTTCCTCAAATGTGTGGAAGTACACATTTGACACTTATTCATGGCACACATCAGTTCAATCAACAGTTTGCAAGGCTCTGCTGTGTTGTCACACTTTGTCAATACCTCACTGCCCTCAACAATGATGGAAATATCAGCCGTATCCTCATCTCTGTCAGCCTGGAAAACAAAGATCTTCAGGATGTGCAGTGTAGTGAAAGAACGCTCAAGTGTAGTCACCTCAGTTGTACTCCTTGTAGAATTCCAGCTCTATAATTAAACATATAAAGATTATGTACATGTTCTGTTCTCTTCAATATATTTTCTTTAAAAATATTTATTGAAAAGCTGTAAACTGCTTATGCATGCAGATTCATTAACTACAGAACTTCAAATGTAAAAAATTATCAGGTTTTAGTACAAACGATGCTAAAGATCTCATCTAAATAACTTAAATTAACCTCCTATCTGCTTTTCTCCCTGCCCACCTGCATTATTCACTGCCCCACTAGTTTTCTTACTGCAGTCCATCTTTACGTAATTACATAAAGAAAATGAATTAGTTCATGTTCATAGTTAATTTTGAAAAAATTAAGTAACACAACTCCAAAAATAAACTACTTCATGCTTTTGTTTATTTTTTTTTCTCGCAGTAAATAGGCTTCTATTGTTTTCAATATGACCTCCTTCAACCCATTAATCACTAGCCCAACATCACTGCTACTCCCTAATAAAGGATTAGAGTATTTGGAATTATATATTTAAAACATTACATTACACCAAAAACCAGCACTGAGATTGAGAATGTATTTTAACCTACTTAGCTAGTACCTTAATGTGTTTAAGCAGTTTTATTTCTTATTTTATTTCTTATACTGAGGTATGCGGTTCTGTGTGACACAAAAACCCACAAAAATGCTCACATCATCTTGTAAAATACGCCATCAAACCACATAATTACTCAAAATAACTCATGTATGAGCGATTCTTATGTTATTTAAATGTTTTCTATGTCAGAGGGGAAAAAAGAGCTAGCTAGAGTTAAACAGGTTAGCTATAAAGCTTGTCATTTGAGAAAAAAAAGGTTCAATATTATGTATGTAACGTATAGCAGTTTATAGAATAACGTACGTAACATTAACGGTGTTAACTACATTTAGGTGATACCAAAATACTTATGTATCCGAAAATATAAGGTTAAATTGAAATACTTTTAAAATACTGGGCCACTTTCATATGATCCCTGTCCGTCTTTGGAAATTCAACTCTGTCTGAAAGGTCAGGTCAGAATTCATGTGATTTTTATGTCACTCCGGCTGCTGGACTGCGGTCCAAAGCATTTCTTTTTTTAAAAAAAAATTGAGGTGTTTAGGAGGTGAAAATGGCCAGGTCAAAGGATTTCTGTTTTGTAAAAAATACTGGGAAACGAAAAACCTGTGAAAATCCTGAAACCAAGTTCCTATCTCTCATTTATGAGAAAATAAAACACGTGGAAATTTGTATAAAGGTGGGTTTTTTTTAAATAAAACAAACAAGACCTTTTTTAGTAATTCTATATCAGTTTTATATTGTTCGTGTCGGTATGAAGCTGTATAAGTGTGGCTCCTGAAAACATTAAACTCATTATATCTGTGCTCGTCGTCTACTCTTTTGAGACTCGTGAGTGTTCTTGAAAGACATGGGAAATTGCGCTTAGAGTAAAAGAAAAATCAGTTCACATTTTAATATTCAATTTGATATTCTTTAATTAATACTCTATTTTTAACATAGAGCTCGTTGGGAATAAAGACAATGGAGGTTTTGCTACACAGCGCTGCAGTAAAACACCAGTCCGGTCCCATTAATTAATTTAAAAAACAAAAGTGCTTTGTATGAAACAGACGGCCGTTTCCTTCTTTTCAGCGCCTGAAGCATCGTTCTTTGTGTGTGTCAGTTTAAAAAATCGGATTTGGTCACGAAATCATATTTGGTATAATTTTACCTGTTGTGTGAACGTAGCCTAAGATACTCGAGAGGCCGAGAACCTCAGGAATGGCCAACTGTCAGGAAGAACCAATTTCAGTGAACCACGGTGATGGATCCGCAGATGATTTCTCGGTTTGTTTTATTGGCACCTTATACAGCCGTGTCATAGCGCTATTTGTTTAGAAATAGACGTAATGGATATTCTGCTTGTTGGGTTTGAAATAAAATATAATGTGATCGCGGTTAGCTCAAATAATCGTGATCATAATAATTGCGACAGGTCTAGTATATGCCTTATTAAAAATCATTATTTCTATAAAAAATTAATAACTAAAAAATTTCAGACACAAGCTTCAGATTTAAAAGAGAACAGGTTCATTACTTTATTTAAACAGGTTAAAGTAAAATCACACCAACCCGGTAAGTGTGAAAAGAGATAGCAAAAAGCATTCATAAAACAGGTTAACTCTTCAGACATGGTTTACTATTAGGTTTAAAAGAAAGTTTGTGTGCTTCTTAGAAAAGGTTCTTATCTATACTCAAGGCCATTTTACTCTTTCCCATACTCCTTTTTCTCCCTATTCATTATGTTTCTGTTTTTTCACATCCTCCTATCTAGCTTCTCCCTGTCCTCCCAAATACATCACAACCCTTTATTATTATTCTTAAACTACACGAATTTTTAGGTTGCTGTATAGACAATGCTTTAATTGTTTTCCAAACAAATTTTACCAAATAACAACCTCTGGCTTCAGGTCTCAGGCCTTGAGTTGGTCCTTTCTCACAGTTGCTAAATTGATAATAAAAGTTTAAAACTATCACTGTCTCAGACCCCTGCATTTGGATCCGGCAGGTGTTTTGATATTAAGACTTGGTTTTTATTTAGATCCGTCACCACCTTTCCTTCACAACAGACAAGAAGCTGCTCGCTGACTACTTCTTTTGTAAACGAGATTGTATTTTCCAATTCTTGAATTCCTTTCTTGTCAATGTTCTTTTTCTCCCCATCATTTTGGAGGTGTTAGAAATTCGGCATTGACGAGTCAGGAGCCTGGTGATTGGTGTTGAGTGGAGTTTATTTACACATACACAGGATCATGTATGAGCACAACTGGGTGATTTCATTCTATCTCAGGATGATCAGAAGTTTGGAAACTGGAGGTTCTGGGGTTTCCTCACGTGCATGCAGAAAAGCACGGGCACAGCTTGGTCATCAGTTTGTCAGTCTATAGCCAGTTCGTTCTGTGCCCTATTCAGTCTGTTCTCAGTCCAGTCTGTGACTGTTGTCAGTCAAATCTGTTACTGTTGCCAATCTGTTCCCAATCCAGTCTGATACCAAATATTTTAGAAGGGCCTTATATATATTTAATTTATGTAATTCCATATTTAATAATTAAGTCAACGTATTAGTCATTTAGATCCATCACCATGGGATTGAGGGGTATAACAAAAGGTCACACAAAGCTACAAAAAGACCATATAGTTTCTCTCAGAGGAATGCCTGCTCTCTTTCTCTGGTGTGGCTTCATCTATATCAACAAGGATGTCAGGAAGAAAGTTCTCTGTACGTTTGATCATTTTACACTATCCCAGGTTTTGTTCATGATTGTGAGAGAGGCAAGTCTTCAATGCATGGGTGATGGCTGAAATGTAGTTGGCAGGTTTCTGCATTAAACATCACTGTTTATGACTGGTATCACATCTTGGATAGTCAAAAATATTTGGGTTTGTGTATATGACTTTTTTCAAAACTGATCAATGCATCTCATATGGCTCTCATGGCACTTTATGCCTACACAATGTAACAGGTTTTTCATGCTCCCTGTACATTACGTATAAATGTGTTGTATGCACCTTTTCACTGTAATTCTGTGTCAAGATTTAGGGAATCATTCATTTAAACAGTCCTAGCGCCTGTAAAACTGTTCCACACTGTTGTAGTAAAATTTTGGCAGTTACTCTGCAGATTAACACACGTCAAATCATATGAATCACAGACCAACTACAGTCTATAACACCATTAACCCCCACCATATACTGCAACACACCCCCACCAAGAAAAGAACCTGTGTGCTCATGTACTACAGTTTAATGAAAACCATACTGTGTCAATGGACAAACAGGTAAAAAATGTAGCAATCTGGGTGGGAAGTTGACACAAAACTTAACCTACGCTATGTGTTCTTTATTTCACTGTTAAGCCACATGCCGTACTGATGGGGGGAAACAATCCACTGGATAATCTAGTCTATATCAATAATATAGATTATTTTTATTCTGTTATGTCCCCACTGTGTTCATGTACTGTCCCTTTAAAACCACACTAACAAGCTATAGTCACATGATTCTGCCCCTATCTGTCACATGGAAGTGACCTAAACACAGAGATCGACCGAGCGACTCGAGTGTCTCACATCAAAGAAAAACAGAGTGTCTGTGGTTTGTACGTGCTGGGTTTGACTATAATTAAGACGACACTGAACAAAAAGAAGTCAAATGTAAACACTGAGGCGAAAAAAAAAAGTTTCAGCCAAAGCACAATCACACACCAAATATAAATAGTGCTAAAAAAAAAAAAGATCAAGCGCCCAGCAACATTAGAAAAAATATCCCAGCTTTAATACTGGAGCATATTTACAGCACAAGCCTCGTCACTGAACTATGAGGGTCAAAAATACAACAAGTAATCGTGTTAAATCATGGTAAAATTAAACAATGTTGATTTGTACTCATATCACCCAGCACTAATTTATAACACTAGTTTTACAGAAGATAAACGTCAGAGAGAGACTGTTACATACTGTTTATACCACGTTTTCCTGAAAGGAAATGTGTGTTAAATATCAGAGAGAGACTCATGGTGTTTAATATTTTTTTCTAACATTAAAACTCTAATTCTGTCTCTTTCTTTCTCTGGATCTTCAGTTTTTTATTGCAGAGCAGAATGATCCAGGAAAAAAACAGGGGAGTGCTACATATTTCAGAGTTTTTTTCACAAAGAAACTGCACAGAATTCTGGGTATTAGCACCAAGTGGGTGCTGCTGAAACAAAAGTGACAGGAAAAGATTGGTCAGAGCAGAAGTAAGAAACCTTGGGTTGTGGGGTGTCAAACGGCAAAATCCATCCTCTTCTTGCTACGAGAGCAAAATAAACAAAGAGAACTGTTTAGAGAAACAGCATCCTCTAAATAATGTGAATTTTATTATCTCTCCTCCATCCACAATATTCCTTCTGGTCATGGGAATAGAACCTGCCAGCATTCAGAACGTTGAAAGGTATGAAAACAGATAGGGATGTTGCTCTATTCCTGCACCATTAGGCAACACTGGCTTATTTTTGCTGTTTCAGGTACAGTACTGAAGGTGGAACTGACTACACATTCGGCAGAATATTGGTCGCCAGGGGAGAGTGAATTTAACTAATTTATCTTTGTGTCTTCTTTTTCTTCCAGGACAGAAGAACATCTCTTTGGATATTTTCTCTGGCTCCTGTTGTCCAGGAGTTCCTGAGTTCCACAGTTCTTCCACTAGTGTATCAAGAATAATTTCCAAGCGGAATACAACACAACGTTGACATCAGGAGGGATTAAATGTGTGGATATGGAGGACAGAAGCTCCAGTTCTCAGGAAACATGCTTGGTTCCTCCCCACACATCTGACAGAAAAACTCAGATGAGTAAACACAAGCGGAAAACTCATGATTGTGCAGAGTGTGGGAAGAGTTTTACTGTACAGAGTAGTCTCCAAACACATCAGCGCATTCACACAGGAGAGAAACCGTATCACTGTTCACAGTGTGGGAAGAGTTTTACTCAACAGAGTAATCTCCAAACACACCAGCGCATTCACACAGGAGAGAAACCGTATCACTGTTCAGAGTGTGGGAAGAGTTTTACTGTACAGAGTAGTCTCCAAAGACATCAGCGCATTCACACAGGAGAGAAACCGTATCACTGTTCAGAGTGTGGGAAGAGTTTTACTGTACAGAGTAGTCTCCAAACACACCAGCGCATTCACACAGGAGAGAAACCGTATCACTGTTCAGAGTGTGGGAGGAGTTTTACTCAACAGAGTAGTCTCCAAAAACACCAGCACATTCACACAGGAGAGAAACCGTATCACTGTTCAGAGTGTGGGAAGAGTTTTACTGGACAGAGTAGTCTCCAAACACACCAGCGCATTCACACAGGAGAGAAACTTTATCACTGTTCAGAGTGTGGGAAGAGTTTTACTGTACAGAGTAGTCTCCAAAAACACCAGCGCATTCACACAGGAGAGAAACCGTATCACTGTTCAGAGTGTGGGAAGAGTTTTACTGTACAGAGTAATCTCCAAAAACACCAGCGCATTCACACAGGAGAGAAACCGTATCACTGTTCAGAGTGTGGGAAGAGTTTTACTCAACAGAGTAGTCTCCAAACACACCAGCGCATTCACACAGGAGAGAAGCTGTATCACTGTTCAGAGTGTGGGAAGAGTTTTACTGTACAGAGTAATCTCCAAAAACACCAGCGCATTCACACAGGAGAGAAACCGTATCACTGTTCAGAGTGTGGGAAGAGTTTTACTCGACAGAGTAATCTCCAAAAACACCAGCACATTCACACAGGAGAGAAACCGTATCACTGTTCAGAGTGTGGGAAGAGTTTTACTGTACAGAGTACTCTCCAAACACACCAGCGCATTCACACAGGAGAGAAACCGTATCACTGTTCAGAGTGTGGGAAGAGTTTTACTCAACAGAGTAGTCTCCAAAAACACAAGCGCATTCACACAGGAGAGAAACCGTATCACTGTTCAGAGTGTGGGAAGAGTTTTACTGACCAAGGTAGTCTCCAAAAACACAAGCGCATTCACACAGGAGAGAAACCGTATCACTGTTCAGAGTGTGGGAAGAGTTTTACTCAACATAGTAATCTCCAAAAACACCAGCACATTCACACAGGAGAGAAACCGTATCACTGTTCACAGTGTGGGAAGAGTTTTACTCGTCAGAGTTCTGTCCAAAAACATCACTGCGTTCATCCAGAACAGAAGCAGTAGAACTGAATGAGGGATTAATGTGATTGGGTCACATTCAATTTAAAACTATCCTTAAAGCTGAATTGTGTAATTGTTGGGGATTTGGAGACGTGTGATTGAACTGTGATACCAGATGCCACTGATTGTTCATGGAATTTTGTTTATTATTTTCAAGTTGTGGCTTCAGAATTAATTGTTACAGATCATTATTTTCCTCCTCAGTCACTATTGTGTTCTACTGTGCCCCAGTTAAAGATTGACTCTGTATTGATCTTCCACTGTTTTCCAAAAGTTTGAACTTTGTCTTCAGTCGTTAAACAAAATAAGATGAGATTGTTTCACTTTAACCAGTCACATGATATTCAGCAGACATAGCTTTTAGTAGCAACGAAATTATCAGTAAATCACAGAGAAAAAGGACGTTGAAAGTCGGGGCGGTTCCCTCCTTATTTCAGTGGAACAACTACACTAAACCACAGGCACGGTCTGGGGTTCAGCAGCACCACACACAGCCCAGCACACCACCCATCCAGTCTGACCCAGAGGAGCCTGTAGGGATCATCCAGCAAACGGATGAAGGACATGGGTACAGTGTGGAGTTGACAAACTCTCATGTTGTCACCGTCAGACCTTGTTGCAGGTGAGGAGACAGCCGACCAACTCTGAGGATGTCCTTCAGGGGCTTTGCAATGCTCTGGAGCACAGCCGGGACTCAGAGCAGCTTCTCCTGGAGCTGGGGGAGGAGATGTTTCTGGCCGTCTGCCATATCATCACTATGTCCTTACTTCTTTGGCGGGACTGTATACCCTTGGAAGATTAAAGATCAGCGTTGGTGGAGCAATTTGTTTCTCAGAGCCGAGAAGACATGAAGCTGGGCTATCAGGACCTCAGCACACATTAAAACAGACTATATTCTGATTGCCGTGAAGGCCAAGCCTGCTTATCGCTGCGGCAAGATAAGCATGCAGTGGAGACACTCCCGACCAACTGTTCATTGTTTATATACAACTGCTGTAGTAAGTGCCTTCTCAGTGTTAGAGGTTGGGGTGTTTTAAGCCTTGCTTTAATGGAAATAATACAAACACCTCAGTTATTAGAACTCAATGTTTAAGCTTAGCATATTATCTTATTATTGCTGTCCCTTTGCTTCTGTATCGTTTGTGAATATCTCTGCTTTGGGATTAATAAAGGAATGAATCAATCAATTTTTACACCAGCTAAGACAGAAATGGCAAGCAGTGATGATTTATAATGCACTCATGATTGATAGCTACTTAAGAATAGTTTGGTGATGCTCTAAACTGCTATTTTATTTTGCTAGCTTCTAGAGACTTCATCAGAAAGTATTCTTACTTTAATATCCATGCAGATTTCATCTAAGTGTAGTGTGTAAAATACAGTTTAGAAATAGACATTTGTAAGTAATCTATTAATTCCTTTAGTTAACACGTGTCAAAAGCATTTATTATAACATAAAAGTTCAGAGCAGGATGAATTAACATGATATAAAATATATAAATTATATATATAATGTATGTATATATAAATGCACATCATTAACACTAATCGCTGTGCTTGTCTGACTAACTTGTACCTAAAAAGAGTCAAACGAGTCATCTGTTTAAGAAAATAGGGATTGATTCACTTAGGACAATTATCTCTCTGCACTTGACCCATGTGTGATATTGAACACACACTTGTGAGCAATTCTTCACAAACACTAGGGGCAGTGAAAACACAACCGGAGCAGAAGGCTGTGACCACCTCGGCAGTTTGGGGGCTAGGTGCCTTCCTCAAGGGCAATTCTCAGCCATGGATGAATCTTTCCTTGGCGCTCCCGGGAACTGAACCAGCCTCAAGCTCACTTCTTTAATCTTATGCCCACGGCTGCCCCCCTACAAGTGCTGTGTTGGTTTTACCCAAATGTGAATCTATGTCCTAAATCCACCTAGAATTTATACAAGGATGTTGTTACTAATATAAAATTATCACTAGGTTTGTCTTTCAATTATTCAGTCCTTCCATCATTCATCTTAATGTTTTTTGAAGATGATAGACAGATTGCCAATTTGGATATTTTTACTGTGTGATATCACATCGGTCACAGTGACTGGTGTTTGGTGCTTCTAGTTTTAAAAATTAAACAAACTAAAAATTATCTCCAGAATATGAATGTGATATCTTTATGGTTTGGAACCTCAAAAAGGCATAAAATAAAAAACATGGAGAACAAATAAAACAATCATTAATACATTAATTGTCTGTAACCACTGTCCAGAGCCTACCTGGAGTCACCCTGTGCAAGGAGGGAACACACACTGGAGGGGGTGTCAGTTCTTCACACACAGTCACTCACACCTGTGGACACTTTTTAGTCGTCAATCCACCCATTAACACTTGTTTTTGGGCCATGGGACGAAACTGGAGCTCTCTGAGAAAACCAGCAGGGGAACACACCAAACTCCTCACAGACAGTCACCCGGACTCGAACTCACAACTTCCAGGTCCCTGGAGCTGTGTGACTGCGACACTACCTGCTGCGCCACAGAGCCACACAATGATAGTTAAAACTCAAGAATGCAAGGACAAGGAAATGTACAGGAAGTTCCATGTTTTTTTTTTTTTGTTTTTTTTTACTATAAGCCTCGCTCACGACCGTAATTTAAATTTTAGTGAGGTCCACACTGCACGAATGCAAACCCACTTCAAGTGCTGACTTTATGTTAACTGCACTTATGTTATATTATGTTAACTGTCAATTCTCCCATAAATTTCTTTGACGAGGTATAGATTAAGGAAAGCCACAGGTAGCCAAGATAACATTAGTTCTATCTAAAGCAGAGCTGTAGTTCCCAGTGTTTCAGCTCTGACCTGCTGCTCTCAGCGCCCCCTGTAGGAGGGACTGTGACTCCATTGGCTGCAGCACTGAATGATGCAAGTACATATATCTGCAGGCCAGAGGCCCACAAGTGGGGGATCTAGTTGTTTTGTGGGAAGGCGAATGTAGGAAATGCAGCCTTTGTGATGTGAAAAAAGGGCATAGTTTATCTCCAACAGAACTAGGTACCCTTCACTAGTTGTAGTTTAAAATATTACATTTCAGTGAAAACGAAATACATAGCACTTCTGATATTTTAATGATATGTTTTTGGTAATCTGATTTCGGGGTGAACTGCAAACTTATGAAATCCATTAGGTCTCTCGTGTCTACAATCATTATTTTAATTTGATTACAGAATTATAGGACTGTATTATTTGTTTTGTACTCAGCACAGTATTGGATTATAATCAGTTTAAATGTGTAAATCCTTAAGTAACACTTATGGCCCACTATTCAAATAAATATTTAAATCAGCTCCTTTCCATTATTGGACATGGGAGAAATGATGCTAATAATTTGCAAATAATCATTCAGCAAACCTACCACGAGAAGTCAGTCATAGTGGGTGTATATGACAATAGAGTCAGTGCCTGTAGCTACAAGTGAGGTGAACGTAATAAGATGGAAGTTCACTGTAATTTAGTTATTGTTTAATGAATTCCAAGATAGTGGTGCAATCTTTCAGGAAATTTGGCTCAATTAAGAATATAAACAGACATTCAGAGAAGTTCACTGTACTTCATTTAGTTCCTTTGCATTGTTTTAAATGATTCTTTATAGAAGTATGTCCTTGTTGTAGAGTATTATGTAATACTCTTTACGTTCAGATGATCACATACACTTTGATTTGACATCAGAACCAGGCCCTGGAACATCCTACTCACAAAATTAGTTGAATCAAGTTTGTTTGAACAGGTAGAATAGGATCAGAGTTGGATAACACTAGCTTAGACTGTCAGAAAGACTCCCTTTATTATTAACTGGATTGTGCATGTGAATTTGTAGAAGGACTATCATTCATTCATTCATTGTCTGAAACTGCTTATCTAAGTCAACTCCTCACAGACCATCACATGGAGTGTGGCTCAGACCCACAACCTGGAGCTGTGTGAATGCATCACTACCTGCCGCAATACCGTGCCGGCCGAAGGGCTATCAATTTATTTTAATATAGTGAAGATAAACAATGTTGCCTTGGACCGTTCTCAAAGTATTTCAAAATTTACCAACTCATGAGAAAATAACAAAAAGGTCCAAAAATACACTCTCCCTCTTCGGGGAAGGCGTGTCCGTCACGAGAGAGTCGCAGACACCAGTCGAGTGAAGTTCAAAGCAAATCAAAGTATTTATTTTACAAAGTATTGGATCCAAGAGAATTAACACATTGAGAACAGTGTGATACCCCTCCCAAGTGAAAATTCTGACCTCCCATCCTCTGACTCCGAAAGTTATACCCATGATGACGTATAGCCTGGTAGTAAGGCGTTTCTGGCTGATTAGCGTATATTAATATGCATAATTTCACGTGTTAGTACTCAGCTCTTCACGTGCAATATTCAGGTGCCTGTTGTGACCTTGAAGACATTCATTATCCGGCCAGGCTGACAATGGGCCTCTCTTCCCAGCACTTTTTCCCTAGAGACTAAAATTTAGGGAGTTAGAAATACACTTCAAGGCCACAAGAAGAAGCTACAGATCAGCGCCTCCATGCCCAACACTATGATGTCAGTGTGTTACAATCCTGGAGTGCACATCCGTTCAAGGTTAGACGTTAAGAATTAAAACTGTGTGTCAATATCAAGTTATCATGCCATATAGTGAAGTTAGCTTATAATATGTCTTTAAGAGTAATTATCATATGAGTTAGTAGTGCAGAATCAAGCAAAAATGTTTAACTACATGTGTAAGTAATTAATAATGTAAATACTGGTTAGTCATTCATATACATGCATATAGGGTACAGGATTTCACACAATGAGTATGTAGTTATAAATGCTAATTTAACTAATCATCATTTAAGGATATTTGTCAACAAACACAAAGTAATAAAATTGTTTTCTACAACAATTCCCCCTTATGACGTGTCCCCAAGACACGTCATCACACTCTAAATCCTCCAACATGTTTTTGACATGTGTTTAACCTGTGAGAGCGAAAACCTGTCGGGCAGCCAACCAACCAATTTTTGACAGGAAAAATTCTCTCACGACCCCACAGCCCCCTGGCGGCCAAAATTTTATTTTTTATTTTTTTTCCATGTCAACAGGAGGAAATGACATTATTTCCCTGTTTGTTATCTCCCAGACTAATTGTTTTACAACAGTAGTTCCTCCTGCTCTTCCTCACACTCCAGTATAGGTAACATATATGGTGGTGGAGGATCTTTGCCCTCCATCATGCGTGTTATTGTTCTTTCTATCAGGGACCTAATACAGGGCACACAGCAGCATCCGCACGTGACTAGAATAGCGGCGAATACCGCTACGGCTGAAGCCATAGATATGAACACGCCTTTCCACTGCCCGAAAGTTTTCTCTAGCCACTTAGTGATTGGATTGTCTACTCCCGTGTTTTCTGCCATCTCTTTAGACAGGGATTTTAGGGCCATTAAGGCTTTAGTCACCTTTCCATCTGGGGCCGTATTATTTGGAATGACAGTACAGCATACATCTCCGAACATATGACAAACGCCACCCTGATTAGCGAGTACCATATCTAAAGCTATACGATTTTGTATGGTCATTAGTGAAGTTGCAGCTAGTTGCTCTGATAAACCAGTTACTGCTGCTCCAGTGATGTTAGCCAGTCTCATTACTTGGTAATTTACGTAATTAATTCTATCAACGTTCTTGTTTGGTGTGATCCAAATGAAAATACTTTCCCATCCTGCCGCTATCTGATCTACCAATTTATGTTCGTCTGGCACTCCGCGAGGAATTCCTATTGCGTCTATATAAGTGGGCGTGTTCTTAGTTAAGTCGAAGTCATAGTCACCTGATCGTCTAAGCCTATTGTGATTAAGAGTGGGTTTGTGCGCGCCATACATAGTGAGTGGGGAAATTAGTCTGACCATAGCACAGAGGCCGTGACTATCCGTGGGTAGTCTGAGCAATAAAGTTAACCCTCCGCAATAATAATACAGTCCTGCTCTCGCCCATGGCCCTATAGAGTTACCGGAGTCATGATTAAATATAGTGTGGCACCATTTATGATTTATGTTACCTAAGTGTTTTGCACTCCATGTCTCGTCGCCTGCTGTATGGTTAAAGCAAGTGAAGTTACCTGATTCAGGAATCTTGAATGGCCCTGAACCGGTGTTGTTTGCTATGACTGGAAAAATGTTCATCAAGGCAGTACAATTAGCGGGATTGGCCATACGTGTTAAGTTAATCATGCACTTAAACCCTATTGGGTCTTCCCTCGGAAATAATGGGGCTGGACCTAAAAACAATGTTGGTCTGGCTGCCGCACATGCTATGCACCCGTCCATGTTAGCTTCTCTGGCTTGCGCATTTATCCATTTGATCCATAAGTTACTCCCTTCAAACCCTGTGCTTAATTTTACTATTTGTTCGGTTGTCCATGTAGAATAATCTGTTCCCAATATAGACTGATTCCCCCCACTGCTGTCTGTCATGTTTTTTGTGTCCTCAACGGTGTCGGCTGTTGGTCTATTTTTAATTCCGACCTTAATCCATCCCACAGGGTCATTACCACTTACATCTATCCCGACCCCTATGAAAAATGCTGAAGACTTTTCCCCATTAGGGTCGGCTTGCCACTCCAATGCAATAGTTATCAAATTGGAAATTGGACCATTATCCCTCTGTATGTTAAGTTTTTCCCATTTCTCCCGTTCACGAGTCGCCCAACGTGTAGTCGGATTCCAATTAACATGTGTTGACCTCATCACATCTTCCCACCTGTTACAGGGTCTAGCCTTATAAGCTGCTTGGTCGGTATTCTGATTACATTTAATATTGTCGTCCCGAGACCAACACAAATACACCGGCTTCCCCTTATACCCCAGCTGATTTGTACCACATTTAACCACTTCACATAAGTTCACTGTCCATGCGGTTGTCTCACCCCAATAATAGTCTAATTCGATACCTCCCCAGCGTCTGATGCATTTTGATTTAGGCTGAGAGATGGTTGATCGTTTGTTTCTGTTTAGCTGTGATGTCGGGTCTTTAATTGTCGCGTTTGCCGGGCGTACGATCGCTGAAGTATTGACAACTGTCATTATACCCAATAGGATAATGGTTATGGTTACCTGGAGCCATATCGGAATATCAGGAGGAAGTACTGGTTGGTAATGGTATCTGTATTTTGACCTGTCCCACCCCCTTTTACCATACCAAGCCATCATTAAACAATCAATGTGTTTCCCCACTAAGTTTCCTTCTACTTAGTAAAATATTATCTAAACCCTTATATGTGTAAGTGTCAAAGTTACAGGGTGCGTTTTTTTTTTTTTTTTTTTACAAATTCTTTTAGAAAGTTCAACCTGCAAGGAAAGAAGGAGAAAGGGAAAGGAAAAAAAAAAATTAAGAGTCCAAGCAACCTGTAAAGAATAATAGTCCACTAACACAAAGTAATAAAATTATTTTTCACAACACAGGTCAATACATTTAGATAAATGGTAAGCAATTAATGTTAGATTGGTCTGCCTAGGTCACCCCCGGGTTGGCGAGTGACTTAGGTAGAGCGTGATGGCAGATTGTGGTGGTAGCGGGCAATTACACCGCTCCTGTTGGGAGTGGACACCTCTGTCCTACCACTCACTCTCTGGACTAAGAGATTACAATGAGCCCTATATGTGTATGTGTTAAAAATTACAATGTGTGGTTTTTTTTTTTTACAATTTTACGCAGTCCAAGGCAACCTGTAAGAAAAAATGTTTTATTGTTCTAAATCTTCAAGAGCTTCAGACCGCTCTCCGGTGACGCCTGTCGTTCGCAGAGTGTCCAGCTGGCACTTGTGACTAATTAGATGCTTGCTTCTGCGTCTGGTGCTCCTCTGGTGGCAGTGCTGGCTTGCACTGAGACAGGTGGTACCATGAACTACCTTTACCCTGGAGTCGTACCGCGTGGCTGGTTCTCTCTGTCACCCGGAATGGGCCTGTCCAGCGAGGCTCTGACCACTTTCGCTTAATGGCTCTCAGATACACCCATGGGGCCACGGCCACCTCGGGAGGTATCTCATGCTCCTCGTCTCCTCCTCTGTATCTCCGTACCTGCACAGATAGTTCCTCACACACTGATTTTAGTTTCAAAAACAGTTGACGATACTCATCTGTGTTTGTCCCAGGAGAGCCCACGTCTGGACTCAGTCTTGTTTTTGGGCCTGGGAATGCTACGCCTCTGACCAGTTCAAATGGGGAGAAGCCTGTGCTTCTATTAATCGAGCTTCGAATACTGATCAGGGCAATTGGTAGGGCATCAAGCCAATTCATGCCCGTGGTCAGTGCAATCTTAGCTAATTTTGATTTCAAATTTTGATTCATCCTCTCCACCTGACCTTGTGAGGCAGGATGATACACACAACCATAGCTATGGCGCAGCCCCAACGACTGCTCCACCCACTGCAGTGTTTTGCTCGTGAAATGACTCCCGTTATCTGAGAAAAGTTTCCTAGGAAACCCGTGGTTCGGAATCCAACAATTAATCAGAAACTTACAGACTGATTTTGCATCTTCCCTCAAAGTAGGGACTGCCTCTACCCACCCCGAGAATCTTTCTACAACGACCAGGAGATATCTATATCTCCTAATGGGGTCAATCATATCTGTGTAATCCATTTGAATCTCATGTCCATGAGAATCTGGCAATGGAAACCTTCCTGGAGCTAGTTTAAATGCTTTTGCTACGTTCTGTGTGTTACAAATCTGACATTTAGTGATGTAATCAACCACTAATGCTGACATGTATGGGTGCCACCATTGTTTTAGATTCTCCAGTGTCTGTTTTCTTCCTACGTGTGCCACTGAGTGTGCTTCTTCTAGGACCGCTTCTGCTAGTGACATTGGTAAAACTACTTGTCCTTCTTGTGACGTCCACACCTGACTGTTTGGGCTAGCCCCCTTTGCTAGCCATACTGACTTTTCTTCTGGACTTGCCTGATCCTGCATGTGTCTAAGCTCTTGTCCTGTGGGAATCGGTTCCCAGGGTACACTGGAGTCCAACACAAGCATGTTGTTGGGTTCCGTGTATCCTGCTACTCTTTTTGCTGCCCCATCTGCAGCTTCATTCCCCCTGTTTATTATTGTGTCTCCCTATTGATGTCCTTTACACTTCACAATTGCTACCTTGTTTGGTTTGTGAATAGCTACTTCTAATCGCATCAGTTCTGTCTTGTGTTTGACTGGTTTCCCTGTGCTTGTGACATATCCAGCCTGCCTCCAGTGTGGAATGTCTACGTGCGCAGCTGTGACTACGTACGCTGAGTCACTATAAATAGTAACGTCCCTTCCTTCTGCCACTTCTAATGCTGAAATTACTGCTAGCAGTTCTGCCTTCTGTGCTGATGGATTTTGTTTCACTTCCTCTGCTATGACTGTCTGAAACTCATGTATTTCCCCCTTTGCTTCCTGAACTACTGCGTATCCTGCTCTGACTTCACCTGTATCTGTCCTGTACCCACACCCATCTGTCCATAAATTCCATGACCCTGGAATGGGTGTGGCTTGTAAGTCTGGTCTTACTTTTCCTTGCCTTTCCACCTGTTCCTCACACTCATGTGGTGGACCTTCCAACATCCCATCTGCCATATTAACTCCTTCATGTGTGTAAGTGATGTTGGGTGCAGTCAATGCTTTGTGAATGCGTCTCTGTCGCAATGGAGTGAGTGTGAACATCTGTGAGTTTATGTACGCTACGACTCCGTGTGTGGTTAGAATGCGCAATGGGTATCCTGCTACCAGATGTGCTGTTTTCTGGACTAATTTGGTCAGTCCTGCTACATGTCTTGTGCACTGTGGTTGTCTCCTCTCTATAAGGTCCAATGGGACACTTAAGTACATTAGTACTGCTCTACCTTCCCCCTTTTTCTGAAACAGTACACCATTAATCACAGTGTCTGTTTCAGAAACATCCATGTAAAAAGGTAATGAATAGTCAGGTCTGGCTAAGTCAACTGCAACGGATAAGGCTTGTTTAACATCTATAAACGCCTGTTCTGACTCCACCGTCCAAGTGAGCTTACCAGACAAATTTCTCATCCCTAGAGATTTCACCATGTCTCTAAGAGGTTGTGTACGTCCGACAAAGTCAGGAATGTATTGTCTGCTGTAGCCAGTCAGTCCGAAAAATGCTAACATGTCTTTCACAGTTTCTGGTCTTGTGTGCGACAGTATAGCGGACCGGTGTGTAGCGGACATGCCCGTAGAACCCTGTGTTATTACCCTCCCCAGGAAAGTAACCCTAGATCTGCAGCACTGTAATTTCTGTTTGGACACTTTGTACCCAGCGTCTGCTAAGCATTGAAGAACCACCTTGGTTGCTTCAAGGCAGATTTCCGGTGTTTTAGCCGCCAAAGCAAGATCATCAACATATTGTGTCAATATGGAGCCTTCTGGCAGTTGGCATGAGTCCAGACTCCGCCTCAAGGCCTGATTGAACAATCCTGGAGACAGAGCAAAACCCTGAGGTAATCTAGTGTATCTATATTGTATGCCTTTGTGTGTGAATGCACATATATCTCTGCAGTGTTCTGCCAGTGGAATACAGAAAAATGCGTTAGCCAAATCAATGCAAGTGAACCATTTCATGTCTGGACCCAGTTCCGACAGGGCGGTGTATGGATTAGGAACCGGAACAGTGGCAGTAGCCAAGGCTGCATTCATGGCTCTTAGATCATGGGCCATCCGATATTGGCCTGGTTCCTTTTTCGGAACCGGCAGAATCGGTGTGTTCCATTCTGATTGGCACGGTTCCAGGACTCCGGCCTCCACCAAAGCCTGGACCGTTTTATCCAAGGATTCAACAGCATCTGGCTTGTGTTTGTATTGGGGAATCCAAATTGGTTGTGTAATGTTCATACAAAAAGAGACAGGTGTCTGATTAGTGTATCCTACATCATCTGGTCCTGTGGACCACAATGTGTCAGGTAGTGATGCTAATAATGCCTCCGTCTGTGGATGATCACAGTCCTCACAACCATGATGTCTAGGCAGCAATTGATGGTGCAATGTGACTTGGATGGGTGAGTTATCAGTGATGTGGTATGTCTGTGTTGACTGTGAAAACATGACACCGGGCAGCTGGGTCCGGACCCAATCCGTGGCCTCATTTGCTCTTTTTACCATAGGGCCCAACTGCTTGGCCTCATGCTTCGGATGGAGAGCTAATGAAATGTGTGGTGCCGCCGTGTCAGACAGTTTGTACCAATTGTGTTGTTGTGGTGTTAGTGAAACAGGAGATGCCACCCCTTCACGACCCACATAAATCCCTGTGGTATCAACCGACCACACTGTGTCCTCTAATTCTGTTTGAAAAGATTCATAATAAGTTAAATCTCCCCCTACATCATAAAACAGGGTGACATGGAATGGGTCGGGCAGAGGAACGTAGGGTGCCATGGCTGTAATCCAAGGCGACCACTGGTGGAACAAAGCAATTAGTGGTGGTGACGGGTCCGTCTGTCCCGTCACTAAACCCCAATAAATGTCTACTGACTCATCCTGCTGAGGTCTCATCAGATACATACCATCAGTGTACCCCACCACTGCCACAGTTTTGTGTCCGTCCAACCACGTAAGTGTGATCCCATCTGGTTGGCATAAAATAGTAACTCCCATTTTCATCAACAAGTCTCTACCACAAATGTTCAAGGGTGCTTGTGGTGCAATTAAAAATGAATGTGACACAGTCTGTGTACCAGTACTGACTGGCAAATGTCTTGTTTTTGGCAGTGATGTAGATGTCCCCGAGAAGCCCCTTACTTGCACAGTGTGTTCGCTCATCAGATGTGCAGGTAATACTGTATTGATGGCTGACCATGTGGCTCCCGTGTCTACCAGAAAAATGATTTCGGAGGCCCCCACAGTTAATGACAGCATGGGTTCTGCCCTGGCCCTGCTGTCCTGGTGCTCCTCTGGGCCCCGTCAATGTCCACCCCACGGTTCCATGCTGTATTGGCCAGCAGGAAGATGTGATGGCTCCGGTTTTGGTGCCGCCTGTGGGTGTGGTGCCTGGTGTGGATAGCTGGTGTCAGTAGAGAGTGGTGCCCTACATTGTGCTGCCCAGTGGTCCAAAGCTCCACATCTTAGACATGCCGCTGTCCGACGGCGGGCCCTGCCCCTCCACCTACCACTACCACGCCCCCTGCCCCATGAGTAGGGCTGATATGAGAAATATGGACTTGGTCCATAATTATATGGTGGGTTTTGTGGTGGCCCTGATTGAGTAGGCATATATGTGTCTGTGTTCATAAATGTTCGTGGTGACTGCATATTAGGTGGTGGTGCAGTCATAGGCATCATGGTATCAGACTTTGTTTGCTTTTTATTATCATTTATAGATTTCCTGGCTTCTGTTAGTTGAACACTCAATAGGTCTCTTTGTAACTTAAGTGTCTCCTTGTCTTTGTTATCTAATTTTTCCTTATATTTGTTCATATGGAACAAAACGTGTCTAACCCACAAGTCATGTGGTGCATCAGGGCCCATATTAGGATCGTCCTCAATTTTATCCTTTATGAGGGCTGGCAAGCCTTTCACAACTGCAGTCCTAAACCAAACCACCTGCTGCCCCCTAGCAGGGTGAACCCCTGTAGTGTTAGTCCAATCCTCAACTGCTTTACCCATATATTCCCCTGGGCTAAGCTTTTCATCCCAGGCATATAATGGGATTGTGGACGCTGCTCTGGTTGGCCACATCTCTCTCATAACGTCAGTAAGGCGCTGTGAGTGAATGTGGAAAAGATCATAATTAGGTTGAGTAGATGTCTGCGCCTGTCTCTCTATTTCTGCTGCTTCCATGGAAGTAGTCGATCTTTTAATAATGTTTCTAAAATCCCTAAGTGCTAGAGTCATGCCACCTGTCAGACTGTCCAGCTTTCTAATCCAAGCAGCCGCTCCACTACATAAAGGCGGAAGCTGATCGACCAAAGTCTGTGCATCAGTTAGTGATAATGGTACATATTTATATGTTCCAGTACTAGTGGCCACTAATGGAAGCATAGTATCAACGTTAGTGTCAGACATATATCTGTCAGGCGGGTGTCGGGGTCTGGTGCTTCGTCTCAAAATGTCCGTTTTGTCTGAGGTGTGCATGTCGCCTTCTAAAGTCTGTTTTTTTAAGTCCAATTGTCTCTGTTCTTCTAATATTAGTTTTTCCATGGCACGCAATGTTTTGTTCAAATCAGAAATCCGTCTACCACCACGACGTTCATTCGCACTGTCCTCATCATCTGCTATAAGTCCCTCATCTTGGTCAGAGTCATCCGTTGTGACATGGCCCTCTAAATCAGCTTTAATCCTAATTTTTTGTTTATTTTTACGTGGCATCGGGTTCTTAAATGGTGTTGTTAATGTTTGTTTATCGACAAGGCGCGGATTATCCTGTTCTACATGCTTTCCCTTGTCATCTATAATGTCATAACAGTCGGTGTTAATATCCGTTTGTGTATTTAAAATTGACTCATGTGGCTTTCGCAATTGGAATGGGTCGTCTGTGTGTGCGTTTGTTTGTTTGTCACTTTGAACTGGCTGCTCACAAGCAAAATCCCGGCCTCTTGTGTCTGTCTGTACGCTCACTTTGCCGGAATCAACACTTAAAACAGGGAGGATATTATCAACTGATGTGACGTGACCTATGTTATATGGGGGAGGCGGAGCTGTAGGAGCAATAGGCTCCTCCCCCTTGTGTTTCGTATAGGCAATGTCCACTTCCGGCTTCACGGCAGTGAGTGATACAGCGCTCGAAGGTGGCGGACCTGGTGTTTTCAAAACCACAAGCTGCGGAAGGAGACTGAGGAACGCCATTTTAAAATTTAGAAGCTCCGCAATGTCCGTTTTGGCTATTTTTAAACTTGTGTTTGCCTTAGGTCTTTGGAAAAGGCTAGCCTTACTAACCTCTGCTTCAGCCTGACATAACATTTCCTCCAACTCTCTTTTTAACTGATTAATACAGGTGATCAAAGAAGTTTTCTCCCCTGTGTGTAATTTAGCCCACATTTCAAATCTCTGTAGCACACTTTTGTGTACAATATCCCGTTTTTTCAAATGTATTTCTCCCAGTTTTAATCCCTCAGTAATAATTTCAATTTGTTGTACAAACGGTTTCCATTCCCAGTTCCCCACGCCGTAAATGGCGTTTAATTCGTTATGTAAGTCTCTAGTAGTAGCCATAATGTCTGTAAGAAGCTGATTAAAAAATTTGACCTTACCTGAAATGGTCTTCGTTCTAGTTCACCCTTTAATTGCAAATCAATTATCACCGCTAGGTTTCATCACAATTCAGAGTGAACCAAAACAGTTTCCCAACACCCACGCAAATCGCCCACGCAGCCGCCGCTGCTCTCAGCACAGTCCGCCTTAGTTTATATAAAAGAAAAAGTCCAAAGTTTTACAGTCAAGTTTACAAACTCAGCCAATAAAAGCAGAACCTCCTCAACCCTGTGAAGAATTTCACAGGTGGATAGAAAACATAAGTTTGTCTTCAAACACAGTATTGAATATAAAAGCAAGTCAAGCCTAATTTACATTAATTATGAAACCGACCCACGGACCGAAAAAGCTTATTAGGCAGAAGCAAATACCACGCCAATATACGAAATACAATTTATAGTAAATAGAAAAAGCAAGAAAAGCAGGACTAGTATCACACAACACAGAATTAAACCAACGACTATATTTTAAAAACGAAAACAAAGTTCCAGCCACACTCAACAGTCCACAGGCCACAGTGAAATCACAAGATATATTATAACAAGTGAAAGCAAAATATTATGAACTAGACAAATAGCAAGCAAGTTACAAAATATGTTATGATGAACGAAAAATTCAAACCGTGGCAGAAAATAAATTTTTAGACAAACTACCATAGTTAAAAAAAAAAAAAATACTAACTAAACGGGAAAAATAAGATTCTTAGGACAATAAGCAGTAAACAAAATACCAAATATATTTTATCTACCACAAATCTAAATTAACAATATCAAAGACACCAAATTCAAAATTAGAGCAAGTGTTCAATTAACAATTTTCCCTTTAATTCCCATATTTAAACCTTACAGTTTCCCCAATGTACCCTATTAATTCCTCAGCTTTACACCTTGCTCACCTTTCTCCTATTCTCAACCTCTAAAAACGTCTTTCTGGAGCTCATTGTCTATATTTTCTTAATGTATAGTCTCCAAGAAAGCTCATTTAATTTACTTTATATATTTTACTTTAAAACGTCTTCCGTTCAGGTTCATTGTCATAAATAAACAAACCCCTCATTTTATTGAGGTTCATATTCTTTAAATAACTGTCCTTGAACGAAGCTCATAATTTATACCATTACAAATATCTTTCCCTATTAATTTCTAAATCACTCTTTATGACATTTTCCGTTCTCATTAAACACACTCTCTCTCTGACACTCTAAAAACAGAGATGTCCTTTCCCCCCTTTTTCTCTAAACACACTCACGTAAAATTTATGGCTCTTTACAGCCCATGGAGAGTTCTCCACACACCCACACTCAAAAGCAACCGCAGAAGAAAAAGGGGGTTGATCAGTCCCCCACTTTCTCCATTTTCACCCAAAAAAAAAAAAAAAATGTTTCAGCTGACACACACACATACACATACACAGCAAGACACTCCTCTATCGCCCTCTAGCGAGCAAAAACATACACGACAGTCACATAACAGCCTGTAAGAATAACAGGCAATTCCAAACAGACATAAAACATGAATACACAATCAAATTTCATTAAAATATACAACAAATTGTGGCGGGAACAACTTCCGCTCTTTTTTTTAATTAATTAATACGCGGGGACAACTTCCGCTGTTTTTTTTTTTTTTTTTAATTAATTAATACGCGGGGACAACTTCCGCTCGCGGGTACAACATCCGCTAATATTAATATACTTCTGAGGAGACGAACTCTCACGGCCTACCCTTAGACCAGGCAATTAACACGAAACCTCGTCAGGTTCCGAGCTGAGGACGCCACCACTCTGTCTCAGATGGGTACAACGTCCATCTATACCATTACAAATTAAATTTAAAATACCATGATGGGCACAACATCCATCTATTGCATAACCAAGCAACCCCAAATGTATAAACCAATAAAAAATTATAAAAACATATTCAAAATAAATTGATTTGCTCAATACCCCACTCCGGACCACCTTCGGGGCTCCACACCACTCCAATTTAAAAAATCCAATATGCAGAATTTGAATAAACAGGGTCTGCACACCCACCTTAGTATGTTGCGGCCGCTAGTGGAAAGGAGTCCCAAGGTGTCTGGTCTGGACCTCCCGCACGTCGGGGTCACCAATTGAAGATAAACAATGTTGCCTTGGACCGTTCTCAAAGTATTTCAAAATTTACCAACTCATGAGAAAATAACAAAAAGGTCCAAAAATACACTCTCCCTCTTCGGGGAAGGCGTGTCCGTCACGAGAGAGTCGCAGACACCAGTCGAGTGAAGTTCAAAGCAAATCAAAGTATTTATTTTACAAAGTATTGGATCCAAGAGAATTAACACATTGAGAACAGTGTGATACCCCTCCCAAGTGAAAATTCTGACCTCCCATCCTCTGACTCCGAAAGTTATACCCATGATGACGTATATCCTGGTGGTGAGGCGTTTCTGGCTGATTAGCGTATATTAATATGCATAATTTCACGTGTTAGTACTCAGCTCTTCACGTGCAATATTCAGGTGCCTGTTGTGACCTTGAAGACATTCATTATCCGGCCAGGCTGACAATGGGCCTCTCTTCCCAGCACTTTTTCCCTAGAGACTAAAATTTAGGGAGTTAGAAATACACTTCAAGGCCACAAGAAGAAGCTACAGATCAGCGCCTCCATGCCCAACACTATGATGTCAGTGTGTTACAATCCTGGAGTGCACATCCGTTCAAGGTTAGACGTTAAGAATTAAAACTGTGTGTCAATATCAAGTTATCATGCCATATAGTGAAGTTAGCTTATAATATGTCTTTAAGAGTAATTATCATATGAGTTAGTAGTGCAGAATCAAGCAAAAATGTTTAACTACATGTGTAAGTAATTCATAATGTAAATACTGGTTAGTCATTCATATACATGCATATAGGGTACAGGATTTCACACAATGAGTATGCTAATTTAACTAATCATCATTTAAGGATATTTGTCAACAAACACAAAGTAATAAAATTGTTTTCTACAACAATAGTTCATTTATTCAGTTTAATTTATTTCAGAAACACACCATATGTACAAATATTTGAGGACAAAGTTGTAATGAATATTGTTCTACATTAAGTTGCCACTTGTTACTAACACAGATGTGCACACACTGCCTCTCTAATCCCTCTAGAGAAATACTGACATTAGAACTTGATTCTTTGGAGTAGAGAAACATGAACCTAATGCCAGGCGAAGAATATATAGCACCCCAGCACTGAGCTGTGCTGATGAACCCATATTTACTGTCATGTCTCTTGTCAGGAAGTGAGAAGTAGCCTATATGTAAGTAAACATTATCATTCTCAGTGTGGTCTCAGTTAAATGGTTATTCTTTTTATTTATTGCAAGAATTTCACATATTAAGCCAAACACAAACAAGTCTGTAAATCACATAATTCTGAAAATGTACTCCATATAATGTACTCAATGTTTACAAGGTACAATATTAACACTGAAAACAAAACAGTTATTACATAGTCACCAGGCATAGAGCTTTACTACAAAATACACAATAATCTAACACAATATCCCAAAGAACTCACTGACATTCTCTTAAACTTCCAAACACTGCTCAAACAGAGCAATCTGAGCTGCATTAGTTATGGAAATTTGTTAGAAGAAAGAAAATAACTAGGATACCTATTTTGTGCAGTGCATTTTACACAAAGCAGGACGTCACAGTGAACCAGACAGCCTAGGTTTCCAAAAGTATCAGACTATACACACTGTCTGAACTGTTGTGTATAAGGGGCCCTGCAGTCTAGTATCTGTGCCTTAAGAATTGAGGTGAGGGGCCTACAGTCCAGTTTACATGCCTTAAAAATTCTGGGGTGAGGGGCATGGCGTAACCACAAACATCGCATTGACCCTGAGACCCTGCTCATCAACACAAGCTTTTAGAAACAGCTGCATATCAGCCCTGTTTTCAAAAACAAATAAAAAAGGTTCTTTAGCCTCTGGGTCGTCTCCAGAGCCTTTACGACAACTACATATCTCGAAGCCAGCGACGTGCTTAAGTCGTGCTTAAAATGTTCTTCTGCGCCCACTTGGAACTGTACCTCTCACTTGGAGCTGCCTCCGGCCTGCAGAGATACCCTTCTCGAATGATGGGCAGATAACTCTGACTGCTGATTGGATAAATAAAGGTGACACCCAATGAAAAGCGTGTTCTCCGTTGAGCCGTGGAGAATCTGCCCCTCGTTCTGGCTGAGGGAGAGTTGCGTGTTTCTGTCTCAAACATAAAAGTGTGACCTCAAAAACACATAACAAAACGCGTCTCATATCGGTTCAAAATGGTGTCAGAAAACGGAATGGTTGACAACACTATGTGTGCGTATTCTGTCAAGAAAGCAATACAGACGAATAGCCAACGGCTAACTGGAGACAGAACCGTTGTTGAAAATGAAAGAATTACAGGTCTAACGATGTTCACGTGTCTTACCTTTGTATTTTGGAAGTTAATCCAGTAAATACACACTGGGTAGCACGATCTAACATGGTATCATAACTTACCAGGTATTAAGTTTGCTCAACCTTAATGCATCTACAGAACAGGTTTTGAATAGCAGTGCTACACATTTCTGACTAAACCCTCACGTGAATGTCATAGCAGCAGTGTCGTATGCTAGTCTATGAAATATGCATAACATGCCTCCGAACAAGCACTTAAAGACAGTTAGTAAATGTCTTATGAGAGCAGGTTGGCAATTCTACCAGCAAACCGAGAGCAGGGTTGCCAGGTCCAGCAAAAATCAAGTCTGTCTAAAACCTATGGAGTCAAGAAAGGGTCAAAAAGATTTTGAGTTTCTAAAACAATACTCACAAATGTAATGGACTTTGAGCAACTACATACACGTAAAACTAAAATCTACAAGTATTGGAATGTACAAATTTAAAACAACAACAACAACAATAATAATAATTTAAATTCACAAATGTGAATAAAATAGATTTGCATTTGTAAATCAAATGTTGTGAATGTGTGCATCAGTACCTTCTCAAACGGCTTAAAATGTTCCAGAGCAAACCTTTTTAAGGTTCCAAATGTGACAGTGGGAGTTTTTGAATGAGGTGGAAAAAATCCACACATTTCTGCTGTGTGTGAATCTCTTTTTGCAGTTGTGGATATTTGACCCTGTTTTTGATGGACAATTGATGGACCAATAGGAAAGCTTTAGCTGGACCAATCAGATTGCGAGGTTTGTTTAACCAATCGGAACACTGATTTGTTGCTGTCAACCATGGTGCTTTTCCACCAAAAGAACTTTGGTTCTTGAACAGGTTCTGTTCCTGATTCTTGGAACTTTGGTTCTTTGGTGAACCGCAGTGTATATCGAAATTGGACAAATAATAAATGACAAATATCTGGAGCATTAAACCTGTACCGTAATGACTAGAAAAGTTATAAAAATTATAATAAACACTCAATTAAAAATGAAATAGCTCTCAGTAGTTTATCAGTTACAGGTCCAGGTCCGGACAGTGTGTTTGGTGTGTGTTTGAACTGTGTTAGGAAACCGGAGCACCTGGAGGAAACCCACACACACACAGAGAACTCACCACACTCCACACAAGCAGTGGAGCAGGGCTCAAACCCAGGACCCTGGAGCTGTGTGAGAGTGAACAGCTGATTAGTCTCATACAACTGATTCTGTGTGGGTAACATTTACACTTGTCCACCACACGAAGGCGACAGTGGCTCAAACAGCGATGCACACCTCAGGGCGACAAGCTCGCTCTTTGGAATTCACCTACAAACACACAGTGATAATAAACACCCAAACATACACAGTTTTTCTCCTCTCTAGAGTCAGTGAGTGTTAAAGTTGATAGAGTGCTGCAGTGATGTGGTGGAGGTGGAACTGGCTCTGCTTTGGATGGAGAGAAAACAGAAGGAGTGGGAGGAGATGGTGAGGCAAAATCGAATGAGAGCTGCTCATTTACAATGTCATTTTAGGAGGCAGACATTTCCAGACATTAATCCACAGATATACATCTGAACTTCACCTATAACCTAGAGCATATTTTTATGTTGATGTAGGAATTTTCCATTAAAAGAAAAGTGGAAATAACAGTTTCTGTCCAGAAAATACGCAAAGACAATCGGAATTCAGAATAAGCTGAATACATTTCAATCAGTGCATCTCTGCTGAACGTAAAAAATATTTAGTGTGTGAATGCCCAGATATTTTTGAGTAGAGAGTTTACATCGGTGGCCATCTTCGCTGTTTATGTACCCCCACAGGCTAATGCTAAACTAGCCATGGAAAAACTATACCTCTCCATTAGCAAACACCTAGCAGTACAACCAGAAAGCACTGTCATCGTAGCAGGGGACTTCAATCATGCCAACTTGAAGTCTGTCCTGCCTAATTTCCACAGATATGTAAACTTTCCCACAAGAGAGAGGAACATTTTAGATCAGGTCTACTGCAACATTCCTCATGCCTACAGAGCCAGACCCTCACCACATCTGGGTCTCTCTGATCATCTGTCCCTGTCTCGAACACCAGCATATAAACCACTCATCTGTAGACAAAAAACAGCCACAAAGACAGTCAGAGTATGGACTGAAGAATCCACCTCAGCCCTACAGAACTGCTTTGAGAACACAGACTGGCAAGTTTTTGCAGAGGGGACAGACCATAATGGACACACAACAGCTGTACTGGACTACATCAACTTCTGTGTGGACTGTGTGACCAAGACTACTACTGTGAAAGTGCTGCCCAATCAGAAACCATGGTTCAACAAAGAACTGAGGACCCTGCTCAGAACACTGCTTTCATACTCGGGGACCAGCTGGCCTACAAAAGAGCGAGGACTGACCTGAGACGGAGCATCATAAAAGCCAAGCCCAAATACCAACTGTGCATCCAGGAGTATTTCCAAAAGAGTAACTCCAAAGGTATGTGGCAAGGAATAAAATCACTCAGTGGATACGGTGCCACATCCACAACTGCCACAGACAGAACCAACCCAGACACACTGAATCATTTCTTTGCTCGCTACGACAATAAGAATAACAGCAAACCGGATGCCATCAGCCAGCCTAGACGTGCAGTCGAGGACACCCCCATTCAGCTTCATCCAAATCAGGTCTGATCTGCTCTGCGCAGGATAGACACTAGAAAACTCCTGGACCAGATGGTGTTTCTGGACATATTCTCAAGGTCTGCGCAGACCAGCTGGCAGGAGTGTTCACCACAATTTTCAACCTCTCCCTGCAACAATCTGCAGTTCCCACCTGCTTCAAATCAGCCACCATCATCCCAGTGGCAAAGAAAAACACAGTGTGCTGCCTAAATGACTTCTGCCCGGTCGCCCTATTCCCATCATCTCTAAATGCTTTGAGAAACTTATTATCCCTCATATCAGATCTGCCATCCCAGCTGACCTTGACCAACATCAGTTTGCCTACAGAACCAACAGGTTGACAGAGGATGCTGTGATCACAGCTCTCCGCTCAGCCCTCACAGAAAAATTCATATGTAAGGATGTTGTTCGTGGACTTTAGTTCAGCCATTAATAGTTATTCCACAAAACCTGGTCAATAAACTGGACGATCTGGGCCTAGGCAGTTCAATATGCTTATGGATATTGGACTTCCTGAGCAACAGACCCCAATACGTCAGGATGGGAGACCGCACATCCTCAACTCTCATCTTGAACACAGGCAACCCACAGGGATGTGTCCTCAGCCCCCCTCCTTTACTCACTCTTCACATATGACTGCTCCCCCATTCAAACCTCCAATAAAATCATCAAGTTTGCTGATGACACCACCATTGTAGGACTGACTACGCACCCCCACGCACACACACACACACACACGCACACACACACAAATTCACACACACACCTATATCTGATAGCCAGAATGCTAAGCAGAAAACTTTTCAGTGACCCCCAGGATGACACTTAGTGGTCCTCTTCAAACTTTATGATGACCAGATGACTAATAAACCCAAAAAAGCACTCACCAGAGCCTTGGGAACGGGAAAATAAACTCACTCAGGGGGAAGACCCCAGAACCCCCCCAAGCATTTTTATCACCCTTAGCATCTGACAGTCGAACCTTATCTTATCCAAGATCGGCAGATGGCCCCAGGACTGCCTAATGGTGACCTCTCTCGACCCGAGTTCAAACCAGACAAACAGCATGGACCAACAGTGCCCCCAAGTGGTGTGATTCTCAGGTGACTGTCTACTAACTAATCGACTGATGTGAATTAATGTTTTAAGCACGAAGAAAAATTCCTGTCTCAATTTAGAAAAATGAATTAATCTCTAAAATGTTGTATAGTTGATAATATACTCGATTTTATATATATATATATATATATATATATATATATTTGATAAAAATACCCCAGTATACTCATTATGATATATTAAAGTATGTATGAAGCATTTTTATTCATTGAGGTTATATATTCGCCCAGAAAAAGTGATCTTTTTCTTTCTCTGGAACTTGAGACGGTGACGTGGACTCCCCAAACACAGGAAGCAATCAGAGGACGGAGACCTCCCAAGTGGGCGTGACCGTGCCACCTATGAAAAAGGGAGTCACTCTCCCTTAATGGCTCTTACTCTCTCATTTTTTTCACTCTCTTTACGCGCTTACACCCTTGTTTTCTTGACGCTCTCGTCTCTTGTTCTTTTTGTTTCTCTCTACACTGACAGAGCTGACTGTTCCAAAAGACTCTTAAAAGAAGATCTTCATGCGAACTAACAGGGGACGCCTTGTGTCAGTTAGCATTGCAGTACAGAATTAAAAGAGTAACAAGGTTGATTAATCGTCAGTAGTTTTGAACTTTGAACTTTTTAATTTGTGTTCGTTGTTTGTAGCCCAATCCAAGTTTAATTTTATGACTGATCAAAGCAGGTGAAACATATTTTGGCCAGAATAAGAGCCACCGCTGAAATTAGTTGAAAATTTTGAAATTAGTATTAGTACTTCGGAGTACATCGCTTCTGAGGATCGGAGGAAAACAGCGTGCTTCCTTGCAACGTTCTCCCTCACTCCGGGAAAAGCCAGCCAGGCCAGCAGTTCTCTGTGAAGGGAATCTCCCAACTGACGTCACACCGTCTAAGGACACAGAGGGTGGCTGACTCATCCTGGAGGGAATCTCCTCACTAACAGGCCTACCTTCAGCTGTGACAAGTCAAGCAATGGAAGAACGGAGATTGAAAATCTGCTGGACCAATCGGTTTGGTCATAATAACGACAAGAGTAAACAAGCAAGTAAATTCCTCATTCTCAGAAGCTGATGCCGAAATTATACACTAATTAAATCATTTAGCATCATATTGTTCACAAGTCATATAGCATAGCCAATTATTAAATTCCTCTTAATAAAGTATTTCCATTATTTGAAATAATACAGTGTGTGGAGTTTGTTCCTTACCGTCTGAAAATCCTGAGACATTCCTTCCCAAGTGCCACAGACTCTGGAAACCCTCGTACCTACCGTGGCTAACCACCACTCTTTCGACCCTAACACATGCAAAGACCTTGTCACGGCATACGTAGATGGTTGTTCGTTCAACCGAGAACACACCCTGATGGCAGGTGTGGGTATCGTCTGAATAAACGGGTGGCCTCACAAACTCCTAATGTTCAAATTGGGTGCTCAGTCTTCCTAATATGCTGAAATAGCAGGAATTCTCATCACAATTCAGTCTGCGGTCTAGAAAAGCGTAAAAACATTGGTGATCTGCACAGACTCCAACTATGCACGTCTAAGTTTCACATGCCACTTGAAACTGTGGAAACCAACAACTACACCACATCAAACAAAAAGCCAGTCAAACACAGAGCTTTTCACAGCATGTGAACACTTGGTAGACACACATGACCTGCAGATCTACTGGAAGAAAGTGAGGGGCCATGCCCGAATCCCGGGAGATGACAAAGAATTCAATGACCAGGCAGATAGCTTAGCCAAACAAGGGGCCCGCGAAGGCACATCATGGACATTCGATCCCTCCCTTAATCCAAACCCACCCAACATCGATGTCCTAGCTATTACGCGGTCTCAAACTGTAGCGACAGCGTCACCTGACAATGCTAAAAGTACCATCGTCTCCATTAATCCTGCTTTTTCTGACGCCGACTTAATTATTCTCCAAGCTCTGGACCCGTCCATTTCTAAAATGCTTATGCATGTCTCTGACCCATCTACATGTCCCATCTCTGCTCAAGATCTTGACACCATACCAGGCCTTAAAGACTTATATAGCGCCAGAGCATCCCTCCAAGTTGTCAAAGGCTTGCTTGTTCATGCCACCGACTCACACACTTCACCTGCGTTCATGGTTCCTCAGTGCCACAAGGGGTGATGCTGATACACGCTCATGACTCCCCATCTGCGGGACACACAGGGGTCAAAGCAACACACCATGCGCTCTGGCAGGTGGCATATTGGGCCCACATGGTAAAAGATGTGGCTGATTACATTAAAGGCTGTCTGGTATGTTGCCAATTTAAACCCTCAAATCCTCTTCATAGAGCCCCCTTGCAAAAGAAAGGGTTATCGTTCCCTTGGTCAAACCTCCAGATAGACTGGGTTGGACCACTCACCCGAACAGTAAGAGGTAACAAGTAATTCCTCACAGTCACGTGTGCATTCACTAAATGGGTAGAATGCCTCCCCGCACCGAATGACACAGCACTAACCATGACCTACTTACTAATAAACCATGTCTTTTCATTGTTTGGCCTACCCAGCCATTTAACAGCAGAGGTCATGCAGCAGCTCTGGCAACTCTTAGGAGTAAAAGCCAGCCGTCAAATTAGCTACCATCCTCAAAGCTCAGGTCAGGTAGAGCGAGCCAACCGAACTGTTGTTAGCATACTGGAAAAGTACATAGCAGCAAACCAGCGAGACTGGGATGTCAAGCTACCCCTTGTACTGATGGCCATACGTGCGACATCACATGATGCGGTCGGGGTCTCACCCTTTGAGTTGATGACAGGGAGACAGATGACTCTGTCTCTACATCTGTTATATCAGCCAGGTGAAGCTAGCATAGCAGTAGCCTACACCACTCATCAGTATATGGAGGATCTGCAGAAACACCTCAAAGCCACTTTCGCATTTGCCCAGCAGAAACTAGAAAAAAGTGCAGAAGGTCGCAAAGCGTACTATGATCACAAGGCCTCCCATGACGAACTCCAAATAGGGGACAAGGTGTGGTACTACATCTTTGTCCAACCTGTTGGAAGGTCACGAAAAACGGGGGAATCTGGCCCGCAAATTCCTACCCCGATGGTCTGGTCCCTATGAGATCACTGACAAACTGTCCCCGTTGTGTACCAGATCAAAATCAACAAAGGTCAGGGCAGTGCTGAGCTCAAGTGGGTCCACCGCAACCAAATCAGGCCACACAAAACCCCCATGGGACTTGTAGGGAACACTATTGTTTGTGTTAGGTCATAAACAATAGAACCAAAGGCAAGAAGGGTGTTGCTTAACAAACAACTACAGCCTTCTACTCACACCTTAGTTCTTCTATCTCTTTTCCCCTCTTCCTCTCACTCTTCAGCAGGCAACAAGCTTCTAACCAGACTGAGGACACTTAGGGTGCAAGATGCTAGTCCCTCATCGTCTATTATTGTAAAGTGTTTATCCTAGACGTTAAACTTTTATCAAAAGGGGGGTATAGTGGTAAAATTTTTCTAAAAAATGCGACTCGCCATAAGTACCCTAAATCTAACCATGAGCATCTCTTCCGGTAGGATGGCCCCGCTGCTCATTCTCCTGATCGTCGGCTCCCTAGGAACCGCCGTGCTCCCTGAAGTGATTTAACCAGGTCCTGACTCAGGAATAATACTGAAAGACCAGCCGGGACTGCTAATCACTAATTGCCGCCTCCATACCCAGAGAGTATTTGTACGGTTGAATCCCGCCGAAGCATGTAGCAAAAACCTACCGATAACCACGCTGCAGACTGGCCGGAATGGAGTTAGATGGACTGAGGAAGCTATCAGCCATGCTGAAGCCGACGTAACTCACATGCTCCGCCAGCTACAAAAGTTTACCGTAACGCAATCAGAACTAAATGGTTTTAATAAACGACCTAAACGCTTCATAGGCGGATTACTAATGGCAGCTGCAACTGTGGGATCACTACTGAGTCTCGGAACGTCCGCCGTCAATGCCGTCAATGTAGCCACTGTTAAACGTCAAGTAGGGGAATTGCAAGCGGAAATTCCGAACATTAAAACCCAATTAGACAAACAGCAGCAGCACCTGCAAACCATTGGGCAAACCCTACGTGGCACCGTCGTAGTGCTCAACACTCACAGTGTCGCTTTGAACAAAACGCTCCAGACGGTTAACTCTATGCTTTCAGTAGTACAACTTGACCTTGCCCACATCCAGCTTGTGAATATGTTATTGTCTGATATGCTACAAGAAATCAGCTCCTCTGTAGATAGCCTAGCCATGGGGAGAATTCCTCCCTACCTGGTGCCTCTATCCTTAGTACAGGAGATTTTATCCACAGCGACTCGAGAAGTAGTCACTGACCTCCAGGCCCACCTAGCCTATACCTTAGGTAGCGCCATCCCAATTTATGTTAATCCTCAAGACCGAGAATTAGCATTCATTGTTAACCTTCCCATAATGGCGCCTGAAAACATATACCGTTTGAAAGATGTTGTCAACGTTGGTTTCTGGCAAGATTCTGCCTACGTTCGTGTAAAAACAACATCTCTTGTAGCATACCAAGACGATAACCCTGACCTATATCTGGTACCCAATTTGCTTATGTGCACACTCACTAAAGACATTCACTACTTGTGCCCTAGCAAACCTTTCATTCGTGACAGCGCAAATGGGATCTGCGGCCTTAAGCCTATGATGAGTAACACTCAATGCCCGGTAGTCGTCACACCCCGACGTTTGGTAACCAGTACTCAAGCTGAAATTGTTGGAAATCGTTGGTTGGTTAACACCCCCTTTAGAGAGGCCCTACTAACCTATGATCAACATGACACCTCAGAAAGGGTACTCCTTCCTAGCCAAACCTTCTGGGTAGACGTCCCCGTAAACGCAATCTTACATGTAGGAGACCTGGCCCTGTATCACCTAAACCCTGACCAATATGAGAGCGACATAGAAATCTCAGAGTTCTTCTCTAAACACACCATCGAGCTAGATACTAAAACACTAACTCGCCTAGAATATGAGGGAACCCAAGTCATTGACCTAACCCCCATAGATAACACTCTTAGAGAACTATCGTCTCAACCCCTATGGCCAGTTCAGCCTGTCACCTATGCATGGTCCACCCCGGACACCTTACTAGTTACCCTGGTAGGATTAGGATATCTTTTGACCTTTGGTATAGCTTGGTTCTATTTCAAACGCACTCAAGCCCTCCAGAGCAGGTTAGAAACTTGGTCTAATAAAATGGTCAAATTCGTTAGGCATAAAAGAGCCCAGAGAGGTGAACCCCCAAGTTTTAGATATGAAGCCGAAGGCCATGTCGAAGAATCAGCTCTCGAGGTTGCGTTTGAACAAGACCTACCCCTAAATAATTAGGATCCCTTCAGCATGCAAACATACACATTCCATATACACCCATACACTAATAGGAATACATCAGCTCTGGAAATGTGTTTGAATATGCTTGCTGACCTCACCTTCCTCCACAGCAAAAGTTCTTTTCAGCTCCATGATCCCTGACGAACCATAAAACTGAAAAGAAAGGGGGGAATGTAGTGGAGTATGAGCCAAATATGAATATCGGACAATCAAGAAATGAAAAGTTTTGAATTAAAACTTTTCCAGTCTGCAGAAGACTTTTCGTCTGCAACATAGCAGCCCCCACACACACACCCAATCTAAGACATCAAAAGAACCCTTTTAAGTAACACATGGCCCCAACACCCCCCTTCTCTCTTTTAACTAACAGGAACTGTCGAGATAACTAACTTTTATGATGCTTTTAAAGAGACAGGAACCTCAAACAAAGAAGAGAGCTTTTACGGCCCGTTTTTATGACAATGGCACCTAAATGTCTAATCCTTATCTTTCACGGAGATCAACAAATGTTCAAACCAAAGTGACCTCGAGTGAACTCCCGTGAATCACCAGCCGAAGCACGGATCAACAGCGACACTAAATGGACACTGGCGGAACTACACCTCGCTCGGAGTCGCTGTAAAACAATAGCGGAAAATAATCAAACTCTGATTATTTGTGTATTAAACCTATGTATTGATGTCACTTTCTGTACCCTCAGATGAATGCCTACCTCCTAATGAAATGTGTATATTGTGGACTGTTTTCTATCATGAAGAGAAATCCTACCTCTGAATAGGATTAAACGAACTAATATACTTTCCCAGCATAGCATCATAAATGGGACGTAAAGATGAAACCTTATGTAACTGTCTGATGTTAATAGTACAATGTACTCATTGTTATATGTTGATAGCGGGTATAAGAATTTTGATATGAGAAATTCATATTCTTTATGTGAGAATCAATGATTCAAACTCCCTTCGACTCTCTCCCCCTAGCGAGAGTCACGTGAGACTGAACTCGCGTCCAATCAGAAAGAGGACGCCTCCCATTAGGGCGTGACCGCGCCAGCCTTGAAAATAGCAGCTCGACTGCTCACATCCAGTTCGAAGTTTTGAAGAGTCGCGAGGACTCTACAGAAGTAACGGACCACTGAAAAAGAGAGGACGCCGACGAGAAAACTTTGAACAACAAACACTGTCTCTTCCACGCCGACAACAAACAAAGGAAAAACTCAGAGACTTCATTTAAAGCTTACGAGAGACGTCTCGAAATTAGCTAAGAGTATGAAGTTTTACTAATACGTCGAGTAATTTGAATATCTTTCTTTTCTTTTAATCTTGTTTATGTTTATTACTTATCTAAGTTTAATCTCACGACTGATCGAAGCAGGTGAACTTATTCGTGGCCAGAGTAAGGAAACACTGCCGAGGTACCATAGAGTCTTAGAATAAGTAAGTTTATTGAAGCGGTTTTTCAGTTCTGGAGCTGCCATAACTAGCGAACCGCTCGTCCAAAACGTCCATATTTTGGACTCTCCCACTCCGGACCGAAGGCCGAAGAGAGGATCCTGCCGCCTGCGTCATCACACTCCGGGTACGCCCGAGACAACTCAATCAACGAAGAAAAACCTCCACGCTAAACCAGCCTGGATACTTCGGCGGTAAGAACCGCGAGACTAAGTGAGACGCCTCCATTCCTAGGACTTCAAAGAGCCTCTGCATCCAAACGGGTGGTGAAAATCGACGAAAAAGTAAGCTAAACTTATGCATTTCCAGAGCTGAAACCGAATTAAGTTCTTGATAAATTTTGTATTAATTAAACCTTAGCTAGTAACTTCAGTCCCAAATTAGAAAAGCCTAGCTCACCTTTAAGCTTGAATCAGTTCCCCCTGCCGGACACAGTGAGATTACAAGGTTGTGCTATGTTAATTAAATACTTCTCTTTATTAATAAAACTCTCATTATTTGAAATCACAGTGTGTGCAGTTTGTTCATTAGAATTTCTGAAAATCCGGAAGAACTCATTTAGCATGATTATTATTCATTCTCAAACTAATTATTAATGTTCTAATTGCTTAAACCAATTATAAATCTTAATTAATTTCATTAAGTCAAATATCAGAGGTTGAAGGAGTTTGAATAAAGTCAAGGCTATAAAACAAATTATAAAATTATATGTATATGTATTTGTGGTGTACCTTACTACGCTACAATGTCCAATTGTGCTGGTTTTGATGGCCCTGAATCTTCTGCTAGAGGGAAGTGTTTGAAAGAGGTGATGTCCAGGATGAGAGGGGTCAGCTATAATTTTGCTGACACGCTTCATCACCCTGCTGCTGTATATGTCCTGAAGCGTTGGCAGATTGTCCTCTCCGCTGTCCTGATTATGCACTGGAGTATGGCTCATTCTTGTGAGGTGGAGGAACCAGGCCAGATGGTTATGAACGCAGTGAGGAAGGACTTGACATTCACTGTGTAGAACTGGATTGTGTCTTCTGCGGCCACATGTTTTGGACACTCGAGTAAAGAGATTGCCTGAGCTGTCAACTGATCACCTGGTGGTAAGTTGGATCTGATGGTGGGGACAGCTGCTGGACAGACCTGGTAAGTCCAAGGCTGGCAGAAGACTGCCCGGAAAGATTTCAGCTCTCACTTTCGAGAGAAATTCTCACATGTCCTGGAGTGGGAAGGGGGCATGGAGTCTGAATGGACCCAGTTCCGGACTTCCATTGTGGAAGTGGCTGCATATAGCTGTGGTCAAAAGCTTGTTGGTGCCTGTTATGGTCGGAACCCAAGAACCCGTTGGTGGACACCGTGGTGAGGGAGGGTTTTCAGATTCTGCCGATGGGTACCGTCAGGTGAAAAAGGCTGCAGCTGTTGCTGTTGCTGAAGTAAAATCCAAAGCATGGAAGGAGTTTGGAGAGGCTGTGGAGAATGACTTCAGGGCGGCTCCAGGGCAGTGGTTCTGGAAAAAACTCTGACGGCTCAGGGAGGGGAGGGGGGACACTGTCCAAGCTGTGCTCAGTAAGGGTGGTGAAACACTGAACTTGACTGTGCGTATTGTTGGGAGTTGGAAGGAGTACTTTGAGGAACTCCTAAACTTGAGAGACATGCCTCCTGTGCAGGAGGTAGGGCCAGAAGTGTCTCGGTACTGTGGGGCTGTCTTGGATGACACGTCTCTACAATATTGCATGAACTTAGGGAACAGTGCCTTTGGATTGGCAAACAGGGGTGGTGTTTTGTTTTCTGGCAGGGAGCATGGAGCTGAAAAGAACTTTTGCTGTGGAGGGAGGTGAGATCAGCAAGCCTATTCAAACACATTTTCAGAGCTGATGTCTTCCTATTAGTGTATGGGTGCATACTGAGTATTGATGTTTGCATGCTGAAGGAATTTTAATTACTCATGGGTAGGTCTTGTTCAAACGCCGCCTCGAGAGCTGGTTCTTCGACATTGCCTTTGGCTTCATATCTAAAACTTGGGGGTTCACCTCTCTGGGCTCTCTTATGTCTAACAAACTTAACAATGTTATTAGACCAAGTTTCTAACCTAATCTATAGGGCTTGAGTGCATTTGAAATAGAACCAACTATACCAAAAGTCAAAAGATATCCTAATCCTACCAGTGTAACTAGTAAGGTGTCTGGAGTGGACCATGCATATGTGACAGTCTGTACTGGCCAGAGGGGTTGAGATGACAGTTCTTTAAGAGTGTTATCAATAGAGGTTAGGTCAATGACTTGGGTTCCCTCATACTCTAGGCGAGTTAGTGTTTTAGTATCTAGCTCGATAGTGTGCTTGGAGAAGGAATCTGAAATTTCTATGTCGCTCTCATATTGGTCAGGGTTCAGGTGATACAGGGCCAGGTCTCCTACATGTAGGATTGCGTTTACGGGGACGTCTACCCAGAAAGTCTGGCTAGGAAGGGGTACCCTTTCTGAGGTGTCATGTTGATCATAGGTTAGTAGGGCCTCTCTAAAGGGGGTGTTAACCAACCAATGGTTTCCAACAATCTCAGCTTGGGTACTGGTTACCAAACGTTGGGGTGTGATGACCACCGGGCACTGAGTATTACTCATCATAGGCTTAAGGCCACAAATCCCATTTGCACTGTCACAAATAAAAGGTTTGCTAGGGCACAAGTAGTGGATGTCTTTGGTGAGTGTGCACAAAAGCAAGTTAGGCACCAAGTATAGACCAGGGTTATCATCTTGGCATGCTACAAGAGGTGTTGTCTTTACACGAACATAGGCAGAATCTTGCCAGAAACCAACGTTAACGACATCTTTCAAACGGTAGATGTTTTCAGGCACCATTATGGGAAGGTTAATGATGAATGCTAATTCTCTGTCTTGAGGATTGACATAAATTGGGATGGCGCTACGTAAGGTATAGGCTAGGTGGGCCTGGAGATCAGTGACTACTTCTCGAGTTGCTGTAGACAGAATCTCCTTTACTAAGGATAGAGGCACCAGATAGGGAGGAATCCTTCCCATGGCTAGGCTATCCACAGAGGAGCTGATTTCTTGTAGCATATCAGACAATAGCATATTCACAAGCTGGATGTGGGAAAGGTCAAGTTGTACTACTGAAAGCAAAGAGTTAACCATCTGGAGCGTTTTGTTCAAAGCGACACTGTGAGCATTGAGTACTACGACGGTGCCGTGTAGGGTTTGCCCGATTGTTTGCAGGTGTTGTTGCTGCTTGTTTAATTGGGTTTTAATGTTTGGAATTTCTGCCTGCAATTCCCCTACTTGACATTTGACAGTGGCTATGTTGACGGCATTGACGGCGGACGTTCTGAGGCTCAGTAGTGATCCCACAGTGGCAGCTGCCATTAGCAATCCCCCTATGAAACATTTAGATCGTTTGTTAAAACCACTTAATTCTGATTGCGTGACGGTAAACTTTTGTAGCTGGTGGAGCATATGAGTTACGTTAGCTTCGGCATGTCTGATAGCTTCCTCAGTCCATCTAGCTCCATTCCTGCCTGTTTGCAAGGTGGTTATCAGTAGGTTTTTCCTACATGCTTCGGCGGGATTCAACCGTACCAATACTCTCTGGGTATGGAGGCGACAATTAGTGATTAGCAGTCCTGGCTGGTCTTTCAGTATTATCCCAGAGTCAGGACCCGGTTCAATCACTTCAGGGAACACGATGGTTCCTAGGGAGACAACGATCAGGAGAATGAGCAGCGGGGCCATCCTACCAGGAGAAATTCTCATGATTAGATTTAGGGTATTTACGGCGAGTCGTTTAGATAAATTATAAAAAATTTTCACGATACCCCCCTTTTTGATAAAAATTTCCTAGGGTAAGCACTCTACAATAATTGACGATGAGGGACTAGGGTCTTGCACCCTGAGTGTCCTCAGTCTGGTTAGAAGCTCGTTGCCTGCTAAAGAGTGAGAGAAAAAGGGAAAAGGGATAGGAGAACTAAGGTGTGAGTAGAAGGTTATAGTTGTTTGTTAACTAACACCCTTCCTGCCTTTGGTTCTGTCGTTTATGATCTAACACAAGCGTTAGTATCCCCTACAAGTCCCATGGGGGTTGTGTGTGGTCGGATTTGGTTGCGGTGGACCCATTTGAATTCGGTACTGCCCCGAGCTTTGTTTATTTTGATCCTGTACACAACGGGGGACAGTTTGTCTGTTATCTTATAGGGACCGGACCATCGGGGTAGGAATTTGCGGGCCAAATTCCCCCCTGTTTTTCGCGACCTTCCAACAGGTTGGACAAAGATGTAGTACCATACTTTGTCCCCTATTTGGAGTTCATCGTGGGATGCTTTGTGATCGTAGTACGCTTTGCGACCTTCTGCACTTTTTTCCAGTTTATGCTGGGCAAAGGCAAAGGTGGCTTTGAGGTGTTTCTGCAGATCCTCCATATACTGATGAGTGGTGTAGGCTACGGCTATGCTAGCTTCACCTGGCTGATATAACAGATGTAGAGGCAGAGTCATTTGTCTCCCTGTCATCAACTCAAAGGGTGAGACCCCGACCGCGTCGTGTGGGGTCGCCCGTATGGCCATCAGTACGAGGGGGAGTTTGACATCCCAGTCTCGTTGGTTTGCTGCTACGTACTTTTTCAGTATGCTAACAACAGTTCGGTTGGCTCGTTCTACCTGACCTGAGCTTTGAGGATGGTAGCTAATGTGAAGGCTGGCTTTTACTCCTAAGAGTTGCCAGAGCTGCTGCATGACCTCAGCTGTGAAATGTGTCCCTCTGTCAGAGTCGACACGGCTGGGTAGGCCAAACCGTGAGAAGACATGGTTCATCAGTAAGTATGCAATGGTTAGTGCTGTGTCATTCGGTGCGGGGAGGCATTCTACCCATTTAGTGAATGCACACGTGACTGTGAGGAAGTACTTGTTACCTCTTACTGTTCGAGTGAGTGGTCCAACCCAGTCTATCTGGAGGTTTGACCAAGGGAAGGATACTCCTTTCTTTTGCAGAGGAGCTCTATGAAGAGGATTCGAGGGTTGAAATTGGCAACATACCAGACAGCCTTTAATGTAGTCAGCCACATCTTTTACCATGTGGGGCCAATATGCCACCTGCCTGAGCGCATGGTGTGTTGCTTTGACCCCTTTGTGTCCCGCAGATGGGGAGTCATGGGCGTGCATCAGCATCACCCCCCTGTGGCACTGAGGAACCACGAACGTAGGTGAAGTGTGCGAGTCAGTGGCATGAACTAGCAAGCCTTTGACGACTTGGAGGGACGCTTTGGCGCCGTATAGGTCTTTAAGGCCTGGTATGGTGTCAAGATCTTGTGCTGCAATGGGATTAGTAGATGGGTCAGAGACATGGCTAAGCATTTTCGAAATGGATGGGTCTCGAGCTTGGAGAGTAACTAAGTCAGCGTCCGAAAAAGCGGGGTTAATAGAGACAATGGTAGTTTTGGCATTGTCAGGCGACGCCTTTGTTACAGTTCGAGACCGTGTGACAGCTAGGACTTCGATGTCGGGTGGGTTTGGAAAAAGGGAGGGATCGAATGTCCACAATGTGCCTTCGCGGGCCCCTTGCTTGGCTAAGCTATCTGCTTGATCATTGAATTCTTTGTCATTTCCCGGGACTCGGGAGTGACCTTTCACTTTCTTCCAGTAGATCTGCAGGTCATGCGTGTCTACCAAGTGTTCGCATGCCGCGAAAAGCTCTTTGTGTTTAACTGGCTTTTTGTTTGACGTGGTGTAGTTGTTGGTTTTCCACAGTCTCAAGTGGCATGTGAAGCTTAGGCGTGCGTAGTTGGAGTCTGTGCAGATCACCAACGTTTTTACGCTTTTCTGGACCGCAGACTGGATTGTGATGAGAATTCCTGCTATTTCAGCATATTGGGAGGACTGAGCACCCAATTTGAAACTTAGGGGTTCGTGAGGCCATCCGTTTATTCCGATAATACCCACCCCTGCCATCAGGGTGTGTTCTCGGCGGAACGAACAACCATCTACATACGCAGTGACAAGGTCTTTGCATGTGTTAGGATCGAAATAGTGGTGGTTAGCCACGGTAGGTAAGAGGGTTTCTGGAGTTTGTGGCACTTGGGAAGGAATGTTTCCTTCGCATCGCCTGCAGGAAGCAAGGCCTGTGCCTAGGGGGCTCTTGTAGTTTTGCGCGTAACGCACCTCTAAGTCAAAGCTTTGGAGAGCCATTAGCCATGATGCTACTCGAGCGTTAGTTACTACACCCTCTCGAATTCGTTGGCTGTTTAGGAAAGTGACTGGTTGATGATGAGTTTCAACAATCACCTTCTGACCACCTAGGTAGTTGGAGAAATGTTTGACTGCCCACACTGTTGCTAGTAGTGCTTTTTCGCAGTCACTGTATTTGTTTTCGGCAGCCAGCATAGTTTTACTAGCATAGGCTATGACACGTTTGTCTCTGTCGTGTAATTGATACAGACCGGAGCTGAGACAGTGGTTCGAGAACCCTACTTCTAGGTAGAATTCTTTGCTACTGTCAGGATAGGCAAGGCATGGAGCCGTGCACAGTTTCGATTTTAGTGCCTGCATGGCGTGTTCCTGGGCTTCGCCCCAGGTGAACGGAGTGTCCTTTTTCAGGAGGTCATAAAGTGGACGAGCTAGGTCCGCGTAGTTCTCTATGAATTGTCGTGAGTAGTTGCATACTCCTAAGAAACTGCGGAGTTCCTTAAGATTGGTGGGTGCTGCGAGGTTTGTTACCCCTTGCACTCGACTCACTTGTGGTTCAACACCATCAGTGCTTACGAGCAGACCGACGTAATTCACTTTTGTTCTGCACCACTGACATTTGGAGAGTGATATTTTCGCACCTGCTGTTGTAAGCTGGTCAAGAACATGATCAATCTCGTCAATGTGTGCCTGTAGGGAGTGGTTACGCATGAGTATGTCGTCCACATATATGAGGGTGCCTCGCTCGCGGGCATCAGGGCATGCTTTGTTTAAGAAAATATTAAACTCCGCGGGTGAGTTGGCATATCCAAAAGGGCACCGAGTGAATGTGTACTGTCGGTTTGCGAAAGTGAAAGCGAGCTTGTGTTGGTCTTCTGCTTGCACCGGGATGGTCCAGAAGCCAGAGGCTACATCGATGGTGGAAAAGTATTTAGCGTTTCGGACCGAGGGAAGTTCTTGCTCCAATTGTGTCATCGGCCATCGAGACAAGGGAACTTGTTGATTTAGTTTCCGATAGTCGATGGTTAAGCGCCATTTACCATTTGGTTTTATGACGGGCCATAATGGTGCCGAGTACGTGCTGTTACAGGGTCGAATTATGCCCTTTTCCAGCAAGTCATCGATGATTTCTTGTACCGCTTCATAGGATGCCAACGGAATTTTGTATTGGCGGACAAATGTGGGTGGTGCTCCTGGACGAGTGGGAATACGTACTGAATGAATGTCAGTGAGACCACAGTCCGTTGAATCTTTGGAAAAAGATTTTTGATATTTAAGGAGCACTTCACAGAGTTTCTCACGTTCTTCTTTGCTTTGGAGGGCGTCGGCCTCCTTTAGAACTTGTTCGACTTGGATACGAAATTCGGAGTCAGATAGTTCTTTCGAAGTACGTGGATTTGAAGTTTTTTCTCCTGCTTCGGGAAGAAGAGATGGTTCCCGGGAGGATTCCGGGGATGAATCTATGGAAAGAACCGTGATCGTCATTTGATTGTCGTCAGCGAGATCTATCCTGCAAATGGCGTCGTTACTCATGTCCAGAGCTGAGAAGAGAGCAACAGCTCGTGTTGGATGAGTGTAGAACACCTTTGATTCTGCCTGGTCAAGAAGCAGGGATTCAGGCATTGGCCCTATGATCGGAATTCGCAACTCGAAGTCATGGAATTTCGTACTGACTAACCAACCCAGAGGGGATGAGTGAGGGATCGTCAAGGGTTGAGTGGTTTCGTTCCGTACGAATAGATAGGTGGATCTTGCTCGCGTCTCCACCAAAGGTGTGGCTTCGAGGGTGAGGCCTAGTTCGAAGAACTGAGGTGACGGTTGGAAAAGTGCATGCGTGTGGCTTAAGTGTTGGCCAGGTCGCATGACTAAGTGGATGGGTACATTGGCTGCGTTCGCAGGTACCACAAGTGAACCTTGGTTAGTGACCTGACATACCTCGGGAATAGTTTGTCCTGAGCCTAGGTTGCTGAGATCGGAGGACCAGGTTTCCGTTGAAACATCAGTCAAAGACCACAGTACACTATTGAGGGTGTCTACGTGGACGTCGAGGCGCACCAAGAAGTCACTTCCAATGTAAACGTCGTGCGGCAAGTTAGGGACGACTAAGAAATAATGGGTGATTACCCTTTTGTTCCACTGGACGGTTAAAGCGCAAATTCCATCAGTGGGTGACATTGCTTTTGATGTCAGGTTAAGAGGAAAGCGACAAGGACTGCTCACCAAAGGAATATTTGGTTGAGTGAGGCGCAGAGTGTTAAAGAGGGTTTGGCTTATGGCGGACTGGTCGGTCCATAGAGCCAGAACTGCATTGTCTACATGATAGTCCTGCATTGTGAGACCATTCACGATGGGAAGGCCTGGAGCGTCTGTTGTGGACGGCTGTGTGAAAGTGCATAGGAATGTGTTCCGTTGTTCTAACATGGCACTAGGGGGCCAGGGAGAGACTGCTGTCTCTGGTGTGGCCGCCATGGGCTCAGTTTCCTCTTCCTCGAAGTGAGGGATCTGACTTGGTGGATCTCCTATTGATTCAGGCCGGATTTCGAGGCGGCAACACTGAGCTTCCCGGTGGTGTGGGGTGCAGATGGGTAAAGGCTCACGCACTTGTGCCCAGATCTTTGACCTTTTGAAGTCAATCAGTGGTTCGAAGCGATTAAGGAGATCTTTGCCGATGAGGAAGGGAATTGTTTCGAGAGGAGACACATGGACTGGATGCACTAAAGTCATTGGTCCAATGGCTAAGTGTATTAGTGCCATAGATTGGATAGTGAGGCCTGCATGTGAATACGGCTGAATTTTAAGAGAACAGTTTTGGAGCTGTATCTCGCGATTTTCACGCCGCGCAATGGCTCGAACCTGGTGGAACAAGGCGGAAGACATGAGCGTGACATCTGATGCAGTGTCCAACAGGGCCTCATGTACTAGCCTTCTCTCCACAATGGTGGACAAGTAGAATTTGCGTGCAACCCCTTTTTCCGTTAGGTGTCCCATGAATTGTCGGACGGGTGTGTCGCCTTCAATGACTGAAGGGTCATTTGGCGTTAAACCTTCTTTACCGTCTAACTGAACAACTAAAACAGCACTGGAGGGTGGTTGCGAGTCACCCCCCTGTATCATCGGGTTTTCAGTGTTTGTTTGGGTCACGAGGAGATTGCACGGTGCGCTAGAAGACGGAGCTTCGCTTGTCACTTCTCCTACATAACTTTCTAACATTTCTGGGGTGTTAGAGGATGGCTTTGGGTTAGACCGCGAAGAGGTGATAGAAAGAACGTCAGGTTTTTTCTTTTTCTCTTTGCAAATCATTACAAGCATTCGGCGGATGTCCTCTAACTCCTTAGAGCTGAGTTCCTTGTCTTTAAGCTTGTCTTTAGCGTGATTTTCTTTATTTTGATACCAGTATTTTTCTTTCTTTTCTCTATAGGAATTAGAAAGCTGGTTCGGAGCTGTTCGCTCATATCCCTTATGGGGATGTGATGGTTTTCCACGGCCCGCACCGCGGTTTTCTACAGGGTAATAGTCACGACCATACCCAGCCCTGTCCCGAGGGTTCCAGAAATCTTTGTCGTGATTTCTGCCTGGCCTGCGAGGAGGGTAGCGCTTGTATTGGTGTGAGGGCGGATGAGGTTTCGGGCCCTCACCGGTCCACGGAGTGGAGGAAGGGTCCAGGGTGGATCTTTGTGGATCGCTTGGGTGGCACCTTCTAACTCTAAATGTGAGGAGTGGGAGTCGACATTAAAGACTTGGGGTGTTTCGGACCGCCTGTTGGGAATTTGTTGGGATTTTAGGAAACCTCTGAGTGCTAAATCGCGCAGCTGTCTGCTAGACAGGGTGCGAGGGCAAGCTGAGACTCCCAACTGATGACTGGTGTGGGGATGGAGGTTTTGGATAAATAGTGATTTGAAATTTAACTCTTCCTCCATTCCGGAGTCATTTCTAGGTCCGAAGTACGCCTGTCTGAGTCGGTTATAATATTGCTGAGGGGATTCCTGGCGTTGCTGTTTTATATTCAAAGCAGCGGCCAGTCCGGTCTGTGACAGGTGATTGGAGAATTCTTCCTCCAAGGCTTGGCACAGCACATCATATCGCGCTTTTACATAGTCTGGCTGACGTTCAATGAAATTGCTGACGTCTCGGTTGGAGGTCAGTTTAATCACATATAGTCTGTCATCTATGGTGATCCCGGGGAACCTTTGGAGGTAGAAGTCAATATCTTTTAGGTAGGAAAAGATATCATTAGAACCGTCAGGTTTGGGATCAAAGCGGGTTATATTACGCGCGATTTTATCTAGGTCCTTGTATGAGGGACCGTGAGAGGGTAAAGGTTGAGGGGACCAGACACTGGGTTGCAGTGCTCTGGGTCTAGCAGGGCGTTGTAAGGGACGACTGACAGGAGACACAGGGGAAGGGGAAATACCCGTTGATACCAGAGGAGGTGCTGCAGCAGCTCTAAAGGTTACGGTCCCTGAGTCTGGTTCCTGATCCTCACTATCTTCCTGCTGGCCTTGTCTTTCTGTAGCGGCACTAGGTGGCACATCAGGTGTGACCTGGGGCAGTGTGTTCCCTTCAGCTATTTCACTTTGAAGTCGACTTAACTCTGCCTCTACCTTTGCCTGCTGTCGCCGTGATACGTCAAGCTCACGTTCGCTGGCTCTGAGCTGTACTACAGCGAGGAGGGCTATTTGACCTAATGCCTCAGTTAGGGGCTTGCCCTTGAGGATGTCGGTTAAGTGGTTCTCTACCCACTTAGCCACCATGTGGTCACGATGGGCCTGTGAGGTTTTCTGCACAGTTTCTGCGAGTCCAGGCATCACATCACTGGTGATGCTGGTCAGAACAGAGAATGCCTCATCCCACAAACCTTCTACATATATTTCCGAAGAAAAAGTCCCTTCTGCCATGTTAGCTGTGTTTTTAACTGCGAGGTGTAACTTACTTCTATTTAGTTAGGATTAATTCCGTTAATCCCTTTTCTAACTAAATCTGAACTAAATTCACTGGTACCGAGTGCTCTAAGAGTAACTGCTAGTATGAGAGAGTGGAGGGAAAGTTGCTATGCGCGAGTGAATAAAAGAAGAGAGAAAATAAAAAAATTTCAATAATTAAGATTATTAAAAATTTTGAATTAAAGAATTGTCGAAAAATTTGGATGAAGGAATTTTAATATTAAGTGAGGTTTATTATTAGATATAATTTCCAATTAAGGAATTATGAAAGTAAAAGAATTTTCCGAATTAAAGAATTGTTAAGAATAGCAAGATTAAAAGACTCTCTCTTTTAACTGCGTTTGTGATCTGGTATCAGTTAAAGTGTCAATCTCTAATTACTGCACACTGTCTGCTGTAGTTGTATCAACTTATTATGCTTCCAAGCCTTTACTTGTAATTATTCAGATGTGCAGAGTTTAGAGACAGCCACTAGAGCTGTGATACCAGGTCTTATCAGTGTGAACTGGTCGACAATTTCAATTGCGATAGCAAGTTTTCTCCACCAGAGGGTACTGAAGGTAAGTCTGAATGGCAACAGCGAGCTTCAGTATTTAAGTTGAACTTAAATTGTAATACCAGACTAGGACACCAGAGGGCGACAAGCAAGTTACAATGCAATAGCAGCAATGGACACCAGTCGGCGCTGGTGGGAATCCCAATCGACACAGTACGGGCAGACACAATATAACACAAGTGGGAATTTCCACTGTAGCGGGAAGTTTCAACACTAGAGGGCGTTATCAGATTAAAATCTAAAATGGGATAAAGATTTTAAACGCTCAGATACTCTATCAAAAATAAAAATAACAATTTAAAAGGGGAACAGAGATTTTACACTAAGGTATTTTAAAAGAATTTCATCTGTAATGACAACTTTTAAACACCAGAGGGCTGCTAAACACTTATGTTGTCTCGGTATAACCACCCAACCACTAGAGGGTGTACGGGAATCAAACGTCAAGGGTAGCACCACTTGACCACAAGGAGGAGCACGGGAGGACACGCTTCAATAGACGCTAGTTATGAAGTATTTTTCCCTGCAATTACGCACTTATACCACAAGAGGGAATTTGTCTTCCTCTGTTTTGGGGGCGTTTTGAATTTCCCTCCTTAGTTTCAGCTCCGCCCCTTCAAAGGGGTTCGCTCCTTTCTGAATACGAGTTCAGTTTAACAGGAACAGCTGACAAGAGCAGACCGCTCTTCATACAAGCCGTATTTTCGGCTGTTTAATAACCTCCCAATCGCCTAGCGCGCGATCTCGTTATTAACGCTGGTAGCGACCCAGTTTAAAACGAACGGGGGTGTTCGGTTCGGTGGTCTCACTTCGCCGGAGTTTCGCGGCGGGAGGTCGAATCCGACGGCAAAGTCTTACAGCGGAATTTCGCGCAGTTCAGACGTGCCCAGGCCTCAATTTAATGCATGCAAAATGGCGCAGAGCCGCGCTCTTTCAAAAACAACCAAGCTTATTTTCTAACCGGTATATATATCACAGAACAGTTTTTCAGCAGTAACAAACACAACACGAAATTACCCACATCAAGCTTTGACTCTCAATCGTTATTCAGTAACACAACAGCGTAAAGTATTTCATAAACCCAAGCTGATATTGTTTCAGTGTTTAGTTTGTTCATTAAAAAGCCTTTTTCCGGCCCCACGTTGGGCGCCAAAAATTTATAAAGTTCTGTATATGTAGCGTAGTAAGGTACACCACAAATACATATACATATAATTTTATAATTTGTTTTATAGCCTTGACTTTATTCAAACTCCTTCAACCTCTGATATTTGACTTAATGAAATTAATTAAGATTTATAATTGGTTTAAGCAATTAGAACATTAATAATTAGTTTGAGAATGAATAATAATCATGCTAAATGAGTTCTTCCGGATTTTCAGAAATTCTAATGAACAAACTGCACACACTGTGATTTCAAATAATGAGAGTTTTATTAATAAAGAGAAGTATTTAATTAACATAGCACAACCTTGTAATCTCACTGTGTCCGGCAGGGGGAACTGATTCAAGCTTAAAGGTGAGCTAGGCTTTTCTAATTTGGGACTGAAGTTACTAGCTAAGGTTTAATTAATACAAAATTTATCAAGAACTTAATTCGGTTTCAGCTCTGGAAATGCATAAGTTTAGCTTACTTTTTCGTCGATTTTCACCACCCGTTTGGATGCAGAGGCTCTTTGAAGTCCTAGGAATGGAGGCGTCTCACTTAGTCTCGCGGTTCTTACCGCCGAAGTATCCAGGCTGGTTTAGCGTGGAGGTTTTTCTTCGTTGATTGAGTTGTCTCGGGCGTACCCGGAGTGTGATGACGCAGGCGGCAGGATCCTCTCTTCGGCCTTCGGTCCGGAGTGGGAGAGTCCAAAATATGGACGTTTTGGACGAGCGGTTCGCTAGTTATGGCAGCTCCAGAACTGAAAAACCGCTTCAATAAACTTACTTATTCTAAGACTCTATGGTACCTCGGCAGTGTTTCCTTACTCTGGCCACGAATAAGTTCACCTGCTTCGATCAGTCGTGAGATTAAACTTAGATAAGTAATAAACATAAACAAGATTAAAAGAAAAGAAAGATATTCAAATTACTCGACGTATTAGTAAAACTTCATACTCTTAGCTAATTTCGAGACGTCTCTCGTAAGCTTTAAATGAAGTCTCTGAGTTTTTCCTTTGTTTGTTGTCGGCGTGGAAGAGACAGTGTTTGTTGTTCAAAGTTTTCTCGTCGGCGTCCTCTCTTTTTCAGTGGTCCGTTACTTCTGTAGAGTCCTCGCGACTCTTCAAAACTTCGAACTGGATGTGAGCAGTCGAGCTGCTATTTTCAAGGCTGGCGCGGTCACGCCCTAATGGGAGGCGTCCTCTTTCTGATTGGACGCGAGTTCAGTCTCACGTGACTCTCGCTAGGGGGAGAGAGTCGAAGGGAGTTTGAATCATTGATTCTCACATAAAGAATATGAATTTCTCATATCAAAATTCTTATACCCGCTATCAACATATAACAATGAGTACATTGTACTATTAACATCAGACAGTTACATAAGGTTTCATCTTTACGTCCCATTTATGATGCTATGCTGGGAAAGTATATTAGTTCGTTTAATCCTATTCAGAGGTAGGATTTCTCTTCATGATAGAAAACAGTCCACAATATACACATTTCATTAGGAGGTAGGCATTCATCTGAGGGTACAGAAAGTGACATCAATACATAGGTTTAATACACAAATAATCAGAGTTTGATTATTTTCCGCTATTGTTTTACAGCGACTCCGAGCGAGGTGTAGTTCCGCCAGTGTCCATTTAGTGTCGCTGTTGATCCGTGCTTCGGCTGGTGATTCACGGGAGTTCACTCGAGGTCACTTTGGTTTGAACATTTGTTGATCTCCGTGAAAGATAAGGATTAGACATTTAGGTGCCATTGTCATAAAAACGGGCCGTAAAAGCTCTCTTCTTTGTTTGAGGTTCCTGTCTCTTTAAAAGCATCATAAAAGTTAGTTATCTCGACAGTTCCTGTTAGTTAAAAGAGAGAAGGGGGGTGTTGGGGCCATGTGTTACTTAAAAGGGTTCTTTTGATGTCTTAGATTGGGTGTGTGTGTGGGGGCTGCTATGTTGCAGACGAAAAGTCTTCTGCAGACTGGAAAAGTTTTAATTCAAAACTTTTCATTTCTTGATTGTCCGATATTCATATTTGGCTCATACTCCACTACAACATGCTAACAGCTTCTCCCTAGAGCCGTAACACTCATCAACCACAGTGGACACTTTGCACTTTAAATTTACACTGAAACACCAAACTCCCCTACTGTATTACAGTGACTCTTCTGGAATGTAATGCTATTTTCACAGTGGTACAGATGTTTAAATTCTTCCGTATTCATATTATTCTGTAGTACTCTGCATACAGTAGTTTTCTACTATAATAATATATTTCTAATATAATAATACTATAGATATTCTCACCAGCTCACACTTCTCCTAAGGTCCTGTCCAGGGCTCTGCATTATTATTACTCTGTATATTTTGCCTATAATACTTGTTTAATACTTGTTAATAGTCTGTGCTTGTCCGGTCTGTCCGGTGCTCTCACCAAAATAAGTTCCTTGTGTGTGTAACATACTTGGCAAATAAAGGGATTCTCATTCTGATTCATAAAAAAATAGATTGCTATTGAGTCACCCTGACAGATACTATAAAGAGAGACCAGCTTTATCATGACTCTCATGCAGTTCTCTACAGTTTTCACTCTTCAGTCTTAAGATATGTTATTTTAGGTGCAGGAGTTCCAGAATAAAGTATTGTGAAGTTTACTGAAGTTGTACTGAACAGATCGCTAGCTGCTCTCTCTACAGGGCTCTGGTTGCTCCAGGTATCTGTACAGGGCTGTGACCAAAATTAATCAGTGCCCTATTTACTATATAGTTTACAGTGGGACAAGCCTTCCTGGAACTCACTGAGAATGAACTGAAGGCTCTGCAGCTCGAAAAAATAACCTTAACATGAGAGTTTATGAGAGGAGTCTGGGGCAAGAGAGAGAGAGAGGGACTTTACTGAGCAAAACCTAGCCATGAGTGGACTGTGATACATAGAGGTGGGACATACTGTGTGGCAGAGCTTGGTTAATACAGAGCCATGGGTTTTTATTGTAGTAGAATGCAAGAAAAAAAAAAGTCCTCCCTTTCCCCTTTGGAGGTGTGTCGCCCCACTGCCCTAATCAACAAACTGACCCCGTGTTTCCTCATTGTGTTTTAACCTCGACACTCTGCAGAAGCTTTTCCTCTGTGGACAGAGGTACTATGTACTCGAAACAGGACCGTTATTAATGGGTTAACTAGAACATCTCTGTTAAAGCTGTGTTTTTTGCTGTGTAATCTTCAGTTTTTTGTATTTGAAGGTGTTTCCTGTCCTGCTCTGTGGAGGACAGGAAATTGTAAACGGTGATTTTCTTTTTTTAAAACACACCCTGAAATGTTCTGTAATATAAACTGTGTTCAGACCTTGTTTGTGTTTTGACTTGTTCATTTGGTTTTCGAGGGCTTACAAGCCCCAACTGTGACAAGAGGCACTGGATTAGTATTGATTCTTAAGCGTAGGAAACAAGGGCAGTAGATTGTGGACTGTGAAAACACCACAAGGTTCAAACCCCACAGCAGCGTTCTCTCCCTGTCTAACAGCTCTGTTCAGATAGACTGCTTTCAGCACCTGTTCTTTAAATGATAATGAGCCGCTTGCTGTTCACCCTGACCCCAAGCTTGAGGAGCGGAAGCTCTGGTTTTTACTCAGTTCTCTTATTCCTCCGCACTACTTATGTCTGGTTTACCATCGTATTTGTGCATGCATATAAACACAGGTCAACTCCCCAGATTGGACATACTCAGTCAAGAAAACATTGACAGTCTGTGTGGATATGTAGTGATTTCAAATAAATCATTTAATAAAGATAACATTCAAATAAAAATACCAAGTTTTTGGGCCACTTTTCCCTGCTCATGAATGTAGCCTGAGTATTAGCTGCACTTAAAATAGTGGTCTAATGTCCTGTCCTATGCTGATCAAACACCACCTCCCTTTCTCTCCCCAACTAAGCCTTTTCACAGTGGTTGTGGATAATGGAGAGACCACACAGATTTTATTAAACTATCTCTCAGCATACTCTACTTCATTTACGAATAGGTCCACTGACTGCAGATAGATCAGTTATGGGAACATTCAATGACACATAGAATAGTTGATGATGTATTTCCAGTGGCCACAGATGGGGAAGTTGCCTTTAAATAGCACTTTGTAAAACTCAAAATATTTTTACATAGAAAGGAACACAAGAGACAGAAAGATGATGAAACTTAGGACTGTGGAGTGGAGAAGAACTGAGAGAAGAAGTAGGGTTTTAGCTGAGATATAGAGGAAGAAAAGGAAGAGGTGAGGATGTCGTAATAAAGAGTTCCAGAGCTTGGGTGCCACAACACTGAATGCTCTACCCTCAGCAGATCCTGCAGGACATGAAGAGTGTAAAAGTTCAGAAAGGTGGACTGGTGCCAGACCACCCACAGATGTCTATGAGATATGAGCTGAGTTTTTAGAACAAGAGAAAACTCTGAACACACCGAAGGCAGTGTATGGTTTTGTTAGGAAGGGCAATGAATAAACAGGATCAGATGAACTCATGAACTGAGTATTAGGGCTCAGTCTGACAATATCATGAAAAGTGACTTTTATATAAGGGCCTTTATAGATGCAGTTATGGGTACGTCAAGTGTTGCACACTGCAGACGTGGTGGTTACAGGTGTGTCAAGTGTTGCAGACCACGGACGGGGCAGTTATGGGTACATCAAAAGGTGTTCAATTAGGGATATGTCCTGTTAGCCGCACAGTGTGTGAAAAACAAATTATACAGAGCACTTCCTGACACATTCTTACGAGTGTTTGACAATAAAGTGCAAAGTCAGAACATGCTAGATAGATCTGTGGTCACACTAAAAATGGAAACAGAAGTCAGGCAGGAAGCATGTGAGTCTGCAGGAGCTGGAGAACAAAGTGAAGAGAAATGTGTGATCTGACTTTTTTCATTAGTGTCCACTCCTACAATTGAAAGATTTTAAAGGAAGGTTGTAATGTAGTCAGTTTTGAAGAATATTAAGAATGTGAATGTTGTATTGGGAAATCACTCTTGGTTCTTGCAGCATTCAAGTATGTGTTACGTACACTGGTACTATATAAACTGGTGTTCAGTGAAGAACCAGAGGGATTCGAATGTTTGAATGTCACATGAGGCAAGATTACAAGTCTACCAAAGATTATGAGAAATAAGACGTCTTACAAGAATTCATCAAATAAACAGAAGACATCTGTCTCAATCAGTTTAACTGCCTCATGAACAGCTGTGTTACAGGTGTGTAAAATAAATACACATTTTTCACCAAGATTATATTGTTCGTTGTCACATGCCTTTCAAACCGTTGTGAGCAGCGTTGGGGTATTCACTGTTTCTGGATTATACTGAGCTTCTTCTACAAACATATTACTGCATGGTGTTTTGGGGTCACATCTTTATCACATCATCTTCAGCATTGCTGTGGAAAAGCAAAGGAGGGTCTGGCAGAGCCTAATGATACTTGTTTATTTTCTGTAAACTGCATACATCAGTTTACAACAGTTCAGTATGTGCAATACAATTAGGGCCAAAATCAAAACACCATGTTTCTTACACCTTGTTCACACCAGCAAATGATAAGTGGCTTAGTTTTTCTCTTGTGGGTGTGTTTGAGGCACTAGTGTTGTCATGGTTACCAAGTGTCACGGTTCACTAGAGACACAAAACAGTATCTGCTACTTTATTCCATGCTGCATTTTCTCTTTAATATACCCCTGTATATGTGCAAAGATGCATCGTATAAAACAGGAAACAGTGGTTACGAGCTTCAGTTTCCAAGTGTAAAACCACTCTGTTAAGGATAGGAACAAAAGTTGAGTGAGGGAACATCAGGCCTCTGTGTCTGGGATTGAGCAGAGGACTTTGCTGGAGCTAATTTGGTTAAAAATGTCACTTCACCTCATCATAACTCATTTGCACAAACAGAGAACATATAAGCTTCATTTGTCACTTGTTGCTTCTGGCTACAAATCACATTCTCCCAGAGAAGATGAATGTGAGGAAATAATAATCAGCTCAAGCGGTTTCAGACAATGAAGAAAGTAAATAAGAATCAGTTCCTTACTGTTCACTGCGCACTGTACATCATTTGCCCTCTTATGAGGATGTATTATTTCCTCTTTATCATCACACACATGCGAGACAGAGAGCGAGCGTGAGAGAGAGAGAGAGAGAGAGAGAGAGAGAGAAAGATAGAGAGAAACAGAGTAGAAACACAGAAACAAAGGGAAAGTAAAGCAACATGGTTATCTAATATGGATATGTAAGAAACAATGGAGAAGTCAGAATCATTGTAAAGGGAAAACCCAGACTGAGAAAACATCTGAAGAAAAAAACCCTAACAAGCTGGCGCTCACTGACAATAACATATAAGGCTCTCACACGGCAGATTCAAAGCTTTAGGAGATGAAACCTCAGCAGAACATCAGAGATGGAGGTAAGCCACAGCTATTACACAATAAAACCATAAACACACAAAACGTACAAACTACACCTGAGAGCAGCAAGGAATGGATTCATGATGTTATTTTTACTTTATTAACTCTTTTTAAGTGTGCTTTTAAGATTCAGTTTAAAAGAGAATGCTTTATATTCTGTACTAGTTTATTCTCTAAGTGTAGTTCATTGGTGAAGTCAGAGCTGGTCCCTTATTCTGTTCATTTCATTCACATTCTATATACATCTGTATGCTCTGTATTGATCATCTGTTACCCTCTAAAACTAAGTCTGGGTAAAGCCTATGTGAGCTCATGAATGGTGATTAAATCCTCACCGACATGAGGGTTCCACTTATTGAATCATTTATTTGTCTGAAAATTGACGCATTTGTCTGCACTGTATGAAGGAGCATTTTTAAAATGGGAGAGTCTAGTTAGTGGTTTTGTGTCCACACTGTGAAACTGAGTCAAGCAACAAAACATGACATCATCTTTTTGTCATTTACTTTAAAGGAGCAGTCTGTAATACTGCCACCAAGCGTTCAAAAGTGAAAGTATATTACAGTTTCAAAACAGTGGACAGAGCAGTCTGCCTCCTCTTCCTCCTCCCCATTATTGCCGTTATTCACCAGCTTCTTGAATTCTCTGTTCCACATTAAGAACAGAAGCTAGTGCTGTAGCTTTTTTGAAGCAACTGTTATTCCACTGTATCAATCTAAAACACAAACCTAGTTAGCGCTAGGATTTATGAACAAAACTCGTTTTGAAACCCTTATTTCCCACTTTATCCATTTAAAACCCACGACCAGGTGAACATTATGTCACTAAAACATCTACCTACTAAAGAAATGCTTATATTTGCTGTGTACTACCAAGCTTGATTTTGCAATTCCACCTTAAATAGGTGAATACACGAGGCTTTTCAAACACAATTTTCACTCCTTAATTTATTTAAAACAAACACAACATGGAAAAACACACATGAATCTGCCTCAGTTTCTTTAAAACAAACAAACCATGGTATTTACACTTTTCAATCGTGTTGTTATTCACCTTCTTCGTATAAAACACACAAAACACGGCCCTAACACCTTTCAAACCTCACTATGCCTCACTTTCTTTATTTAAAACACACAACATATGGCCTTTACTCCTTTTAATCTCTACATAGGAGTCTGTTTCAGAAATAATTAGCTGTAACCTGTTCAGGAGAATATTATCCAGCTCTGGCTCTGTTCTGTAGTTTTTCTGCTTCTAAACTGCCTCCATTTTCAAACACAGGGCCAATATTTCCTCTCATTTTACTCCATCTCTGGTCAGTGGGGCTTTTTGGGTCCGGTAAAATATAACTTTAACTCTGTTCACAGTGGTGGGTGTGGACTGTAATGTGATTGGACAGAGGGCGTGATCTGAGGCTGGAGCTCACCTCCTGACTGGGCACTTCTCAAAGAGAACATATTGCTCCAGCTAGTGCTTCAATCTAGCCGGTTTCCTTAATCCACAGTCACACAACATGCATATTTTATGACCAAGTACAGCAAATATATTACAGATAGCTCCTTTAAAACCGAATTTTTACTCCTTTAAAAAAGTTTTTTTAATTACTCCAATGAAGAGTGAAATGAACTTGAAGCTGTGAGTTATGGCTGTGGGCGGTGCTTTGGTACGCACAGGAAGAGCTCCCAGCATGCACTCACTTTTTTGGGGTTTTATTTTCATTGTTGTGTGCTGTGAGTGTGGGAGTAATATATAGGATGCTTTTAGGTTGTTTATTGGTGTTTGGACTCTTTCATTGTGGTGAAAACAATTTTTTCAGAGCCCTCACCCTCAGAGTGAAACACTAAAACTTTGAATAGGTTCCAGCTGAGTCTCTCTACAAGCCACTCCCACATGCTGCCTGACACTTGTTCTTATTCTCTAATGTTTTTAAAGAAATTTTTAATAAAGAGCATTAAAGGCAGATATGAAGCCGGATAGTTCTTCTTAACACAGTTTGTCACATTAATAAAAAAAGCTGAATTTAACACCTCTATTTGTTTTCAGGTAATCAGCAAATTTTCATCAAGATTATGAGTCTTGTTTTTTCATGCTGTTTGGTTCATAGAGTCGGCAGAAATTCACAACACCTTAGAGACCACAGATATACAACACTGTATACAGAATACACTGTGGAATAGCAGCAGCTTCCAATCTACACAACCATCAGGAACAGAGCTCTAGCAACCACCTGGGACACACTAGCAACTGCTGAGCAAAACTTTAGCAAAAAACAGTTGAGGCCAAAAAGGGTTCCACACACCTGCTTTATAGATTTTCAAATGCCACATGGTTCATGTCACTTTTTATTTATCTTCATGTCAGAGCTACTTTATAAAACGACTGATTAGAGACACATTTGTTGTTGCTTTAATTCACAGATTTTCAGAGGTCATACCATTTACTTTCACCAAGCTGCACCATCTCTTAAAAAGTTGTAGGTATTTCAAAAATTGATGGTAATTGTTTGAAGCTTCTGATTGGTCACTTGCCACATCAGGAGCACATTGTTGTACATGTGACTGTATTTAAGGGTCTGTTTTTAAAGCCAGTGTTTTTCTGCTATTGATACAAAGGGGAAATCCTTACTGTGGACTGAACTGCGTTAAGGTGTAAGTCTCTATTCCAAGTGTTTTTTAAAAAATTGGCCTCTTTAGGAACTGCACTTTCTGGTTAATCTACATAACGTTTTATTTAAATGTCCATAAATATTTAAATATATATTGACCATTTTAAATGCTGTTTATTTTCTGTATTACCCAGGCTCTCAATTTTCACAACCTCAAATCAACATCACGATCAGAACAGGCTCCTCAGGCATCTTTCCCTGCAACTTGAAGAATAACATCAGCACACAGTCGTTTAGTGAAAGTCCTCACGTGGAATGGTACACTGTTTCTGGGACAGTGTTTGAGCGGAGTGATGAGGGGCTCTATCAGGCTGAGGCGTATAAAGACCGTGTAGACGTTCCCAAGGATAAACTGCTGATTGGAGACTGTTCTCTGGTGATAAAGAGTGTTAGAGCTGAAGATGCAGGAGTCTATGAGAGCTACCTGGTGGTGAAACAAATGGAGAGTTCTCTCCAGTTTAAACGTGTCTTCCTCCAGAAAGTGGTGTTGTCTGTTGATGGTGAGGAGCTCAGTCCTGAGGTCTAGAGTTATACAGAGAATGAGTCCTGATTTCATGGAGTTTGATTTAACGGATTCAACATGTTATATAAGGGAACTGTTATAACGGCTCATTACTTTATTCTTCTTACTCCCAAAGATCCACCGGAGCGTGAACTGAGGCCTGAGGATGAAAGAGAAGCAAGTAAGACATTTCATGTCATTTTTATTTTAATTTTTCAAAAACGTTATTTAAATTTTAGTTTTAAAGAATACTTTCTTTTTTTGTTATCCACAAAGATCCACTGGACCATGGCAAAGAAACAACAGCCTCATCAAGTAAGTCAATAACTTCTCGTTCATTATGAGGGGACTTGAATTTGAATGTCTTTTATTGTCACTATTCACATGTACAATCATATTTAAAGCATATCCTGTCAAAAGAGGAGGGCGCAAAAACAACAGGTGGAAAATATAAACCTGCAAGTTTGAACATTTCACGTGTTTAAATAGCCCTCTCTCGAGCACAGATTTGAAACGCACAGGCACAGAGAGAGGCACGGTGTGTGCACTGATCATAATTACAAACGTTTAAACTTGTTTCCTAACACTGCAGCTTTTATAAATGATACACCAGTTTCCAGCGCACAAACAGAATGGAGAGAAGCAAACGATGAGGAAACACCTGAATTTTATATAAAAATTACCTTTCAGGATACTCAGGAACAGCTGCAGGGGACAAAAAGGGTAAAACAGCAAAAATAAAGCAGTGAGGATTAAAAGAAAACTATGAAATTAAACATAAAGACATAAGAGTACAGTAAGAAAATAGAGGACTACTACAACTATAACAAACCAAAAGGCAGTGAGACAGTAAAACTACACATTAGGAAAAGCAGTCTGAATAAAAGTATTTTAAATGCTTCTTAAAGGTGGAAAGTGACGGGCAGAGACGAAGATGCAGGGGGATAGAGTTCCATAACTTTGGGCCTGCGACACTAAAAGCTCTGTCCCCATACCTGTGTAGTTTGGCAGGAGGAACAGAGAGCAAATGAGCATCAGTTGACTGGAGTGAGTGGGAAGGACTGTGTCTAGACAACAGAGCACAGAGGTAGATTTAAAAACGAGGAATAGGAATTATATTGTATTCAATAATCAACTGGGAGTCAGTGAAGGTTTTTTAATCTGGGCGTTAAAGGGACGTTCCCTTTAAAAAGGCTCTATTCTTAAACAGTGCCACATTCAATTATACTGTACCACCTTAAGAGCCTTAACTCTGCAGATGTCTCCCTCATTGTAAAGAGAGACAGAGCTGTAGTGTGAACTGAATGTGTTCAGTGTTCTCCTACATCTGTATCTAGGGTGACAATGGTTGAGATGGTGAAAAAGAGGACACATGAGCTCTCGCCCCTCGCTGCCGTTGTATGTTTAGCTGAACCCATGTGTGCTTTTAGATCCTTTACATCTTTATTTGCTACACAAAACATGGGAACTTCCTTTTTAATTCATCTGAGAAGTTATATTTATGTTTCGTCATAGCTGCTCGAGATGAGGATGGGTACATGAGCTTTGTCTGACGTAAACAAGGATTACTGACGTTCAGACTGACCAATTAAATGTTTACAGAGAAGGTTATCGACCAATAACGGTAGCTCTACAATCAGACCGTCCAATCAGAAGATTTTAGGCTACTTCACCACGCCCCCTTAAAAAGTTTTGAAAAATTGAGGAAACTGGTTCCAGGCAGTGGTGAATAGTTAGAAATTACATGTTAGAGAGAGATAAATTATATCACCATAGTTCTAGATAACAAAGTGTTATCTATGTATGTCCAGGCGGAATTTCACAAAAGTCCGATATTTTGTTTTTCTAGAGCTTACATAGAACTTCGAGAAGTGTTTTGTTCACAAACTAGTCCCGCCCTCCCCTACTCCGATTGGTTCGCTTGAGTGAGAAGGGGGCGTGGTGAAGTAGCCTAAAATCTTCTGATTGGACGGTCTGACTGTAGAGCTACCGTTATTTAAACATTTAATTGGTCAGTCTGCACATCAGTAGTCTTCTACTGATGTGTAGTTTTACTCGCTACATTGCTCTGGGTGTGGACAGAAACAAACTAGAGAAGGAATGGCCAGAGAGGAGATATTCTTACATTAGTGTCTTAATAAATTCACAACCTTGGTTACAGTGGATGGTAACTAGTGATTAAATGTTTTTCAGAGAATCATCCAGTGCTGGACACGAAGAACATCCTTCAGGCTCTCATCTCTGTGTTAGCCACCTGCATGTTGTGAGTCAGCGCTTTTCTCTTCATAAGTTAACAGCTGTGGCCTGGTGGTTAAGGAACTGGCTGTGTAACCAGACAGTTGTCAGTTCGATCCCCAGAGCTGGAAGGTCATGAATGAAGTGCCCCTAAGCAAGGCACCTAACCCTAACCTGTGCTGTGCTAGGGCTAGGGCTGCCCACTGCCCACTCACTAGTGTTTGTGTAAATGTGTGTTATCCTGCACGGATTGGGTTAAATGCAGAAAATAAATTCCTGTGTGCAACCATCATGGCCACTAAAGTGATTCTAATTTTAAATGAAGAGATAAAGCAGTAGCTTGTATCAGCATTTTCAGTTAATTTCAGATTACTCACAAATCACAGCGAGAAACCACAATAATGTGTGTGTGTAAGTAACACTCAAATTAAGAAACGCAGTTTAATATTATCCTAGGAATAAGAGCCTGTTTAAATTGACCAACCAAATGCCTGCTAAGCCACCCTCAGCCACCAGAGGGAGACACAGAACCACTAATCTTTAATTCGAGGCAATCAGCACCACCTGCGCCTCCCCTATTTAAGGGAAACCAGCCTCCACCTCAGCGCTCAGACTGGGGTTCTCTTTTCAGAGTGACACACACAAGCCTGGCCAGTAATTTCGTAAAGACTCTCGGGTTTTCTCTTGGGTCTCTCTGCTCTCCAGTTTATTTTCTCGACCAGACTTTTCCCTTCAGAGTTTCTCTGGCTTTGCTCTGTTCTTTTCCCCTTTCCCGCTTTTTTATGATTAAAGAGAAGCAACTTTGTGAAGTAAATAGACATCAGTGATGTATATCGAAGCTTTCCTCCTAACTGTGTTCTTGACACTGTACATTAGTGCCAACCTCAATGCTTCCTTTGACTGGGGAAGATCTGTTTCACAGCTTTTTAAACGGTTGGAGTGCATTACAACCATGGTATCTGCTGTTTAAATAAAACTAAATTGTTGTGTGCATCTCTCATTGCTGACTTGGGTTACACACATCCAGGGCTTGAGCAGGGCTCTTGGTAACACATTTATCACAGTGCTAGTCTAATGACTGTATTGTTTTTTTCACAGGCCAGGCTCCTGTGGGCTTGCTTTGAGGTATTTAACGTGGCAGAGTTGTGTGCCTGGATGTGTTGGTGCTTGAGAACAGAAACAGTGAAAGTACTTTTATTGTGGGCAGTGATTATTTCATTCAATGGCCGTGATTATGGATTTATACCTGTGTCATTCAGTTTTTGTTTTTCCACTGTGCTGGGGCTCAGCTGGTTTCTTTTGTTTACAACTTCTCCAGCTTTTGAAAGTATCCCCTCACGTGAGACTGAAGAGGCTGGTGTACATGACTCCAGTGCCAGCTGATAAAGCTGAGGGTAAACATCCTTCTGTGACGCCAAGAACCGCAAAGGTTCCTCAGACTATGGAATTACCTGGTCACTGAGGGACCTCTGGACCTCAACAGTGGCATCTGCTGTAGCATTTCCCACTCCCATGGTTTCTACCACATGGCTGTCCAAGTCCCACAGACCTTCAGCTGACGGAGATAAGAAACAATGTTTAAAAATGTATTAAAGCGCCCTGCAAATATATAGCCACTTCCAATGACAAAGCTGTCAGCAGTAACAACAGTCTCATTTAAAAATAAAAGTAGTACCTTAAAAAGATACTGGATGAAGTTCCTGCCGCTCCTGACTGATGGCAGTTGAAGTAGATAAGGGATGTCTTGTCGTTTGTTCATGCTGCTCATTCTGCTGTGAGTAATTTCACAGCAGCTTGTGCATTTGATTGGCTACAGCAGCCCACAGTTTAATATCGTGGCTCTTTTATATGGTGTCCCACAAGGTTCAGTCCTTGGCCCACTGATTGATTTTCGTTACACTAATTGGCAGTTTTCAATGTTAAAGATATAAAATAATGCTAATATTTCAGTGTGTACTGGAGTTGATTTATTTAACAAACACTCCTCCTGAGCGCCAAAAAAAAAAAAACACTAAACAAACTTAAAGCAAATGACAGTAATTTATCAATCTAATAATAATTATCTAGAAGAAGACGGTCCTGCAACAGGCATCAGTTTAATTGTAAAAATCTCTTTGTACATTAGCTCTAGCTCTATATTTTTATCGACCTGTTCCTTACTCAATTCAAGAACATCCTTTGAACTAAATCAGAATTAGTAACTTGTTCTTTACGCAGTGCTTCAATGCATTCATCTTGCTTCTGAATGACATTGTCACGCCTGTGGTTTAAAGCGGCCTGTCCTCCTTTACTGTAAAACTGTTCTCATTCCATGTCTTCATTAACTCATCAGATCATCCAGTAACGCTCGGGATCAGCACCATCCTCATACACCGACAGGTCATAGTTGTCCATATCTGTGAACAGATTTCAGTTATTAAACTTGTTTACCTTCATCCGCTGTGTTATAAATATCACAAACGGTATTTAGTTTGTATTTCTCTTTTTGTTTTGTGGGTGTTTTCCAACTGAAGACATTTTCCGCCACTCGAGTGCGAGCTTGAGCACCACCAGGTCCAAAACTTCCATGCTTTCCTTGTAGAACAGACTAACTGATGACCCTTGGGGTGCTTCCACTCTGCAGTGAAACCCCTGGACTGCTTGTTAAACACGGTGTAAATGTTGTTGGCCTGTGGCCGTTTGTTGACAGTCAGTGTCCTGTGGTTCACCAGCTGTAGAGGCATCGGGAACAACTTTGAATCCTGGCAGTGTTAAGAGATTTGTTGCTTCAACTAAACGTGTCAGTCCAAACCCTGGGAACAAATCGGTTACACACTAATGTGCCACACAATAAGAATTATAACATGGCCGTGAGTTATAAGACGACTCTAACAACTCAGATTCAACTCCCCTGTGTTCACAGTTCTGAGGAAATGTACGAAATCTGAATAACAACTAAACATCAGAAGATACAATAAGAAGCAGAGCCATACCTCCACAAAGTTGTGATAATCCTTCAGTGCTTCTAATGGGATGGATGGTTTCTAGGTCAGATGAACCTAGACGAGAAGGGGAAAATAATCCTGTTAAGTAAGAAAAGATTATAACACTGAACTTGTTTAAAAAAAAATGGGGTAGAGGTCTGTAGCGTCCATTGCTGCCTCCAATGTGTGTCTGAATGGGGTTTGTCACACGGGCTGTAAGTCAGCTGTGTTTACCTGGGTGGAGGGGTTTTGGGAGGACATTTCCGGCTCGGGTCTTGAACAGGCTCCAGTATGTTCCAGTATGTGCAGAACTCAGCTGCAAGGGTTCTGACTCATGCTGGATCCTGGGAGCATATCAGTCCAACCCTGAAACATCTTCATTGGCTCCCTCCAGCCTCTCCCTGTTGAGCTACGTGCTTGTTTGTCCATGGCTATGTTCAAAGCTAGTCATAAAACTCATCTTTTCCCACTGACTGTTGGCTGAGTCTGAGATTGTGTTTTTATTTCTGTGCATTTCATTGTTAGCATATTTATTGTTTATCTTCTTAATAGGTTTTTTAGACCCAAGAGTATTTACAACCAGAGAAGCATCTTGATAAAGAATAAAGTGTAAAGACATAGTTTAGATCAAACATCTTGTTTTTAATGATAGTGCCACATCCCTGAGCACACATTCTGATATGACGTTAGTGTTTTGAAGGCCTGGGACTCTGGCTTAGCCACCAAATTGGACCAAGGTTCACCCATTCACCCCGAGCTAATTCCCCACGTGTGAGTGAGTGTGTGCTCCGACACTCTCCTGTCTGACTCTTCCACACACACCCACATTCCTGTGAGTTGGATTCAGGGGGTTGTTTTGTGGCGAGAGCAGCAGGTCAGAGCTGAAACAGTGGGAACTAAAGCTCTGCTTTTAGACAGAACTAATGTTAGCACCGCGTCCTGGAGAATCTACAGGTCATTCTCCCTCAACACATCGGTGATCACAATAAAGCTGAATGACTTAGAATCAAATTAATTCATAATCATGTTTAAAATACATTTGCTGCTGTTGTTACTGTTAAGTCCTGTATTTAATACATAGACTAGTTTGTGCTATTGGAGATACAGGATTATGAACTGTGTGCTGATAATACGCTGATGATGGTGCCTCTCCTCTTGAGGACTGTGTTCACAGACAATGATTTCTGGATGTGTTCTTGATGCTGTGACTTCCAGAACAGAATCAGGCCTGTGTTTAAAGCAGTTATAAGGACCAGAGAATTGAGGGTTCAGTATTTTCAGCCCATCAGCTTTACACACAGGGATTTCTGCTGGTACTGTGTTCTGTAGATGGAGAGATACCCAATGTCTTCACAATTTTACTTTTGAGGGACTTTTTTTTCTGAAATAAATCCAGTTGGGTTTTTTTTGGACTGGAGAACCTCTGCTCCTCTTTGCTTCTGAGACCCTGTCTCTCTGAACTGCTTTTTTAAATATGTGCTCATCCACCTGTTTTATTAGTGCCCCTTAGATTTCCAGACGTTTGTTGCCAAATGTCTGAACTGTTTTTGAGATGCGTTACTGCCATTAATTTCTAAATGAGTTAATACTGTAGCAGTGATTGGAGTGACGTTTCTTAGCCAATCAGAACGCAGCACCCTGTTCGTATAGAGTCTTCATCCTGAGGGTGTGGAATGTGTGTAACTCACTGTATAGCCCTAGCATTGAGCTCAGTATTTAGTTCAGGTGCTGGAGCCAGGTCGGTCCAATACGCTGTAGCTGCTTACTACGTCCTAACTACAAGTCTAAATGAATTCTGCTTTGTCGTGTGCTCTCATTCCTCACCTTCACCTACGGCATCTCCACAGTAGAGGTGGGCGGATCGATCCAAATATCGATAATATCGATACCTACACTGGTATTGGTATTGACCAATACTCGTGGAAAAAGAGCGATACTCAAGCTTTTTTTCTCTCCTGCTAAAGTCTGTTGGTGTAAGTCGTTATTTTTGTGCCACCATTCTGTACGCGGGGATTCTGGATATTTTGCGACCGCGCGTGGATATTTTTAAGCGAGCAAGGAGGTTTCTTGAACGCACACTACAACCTGCACATCTTGCTCACCGCCAAGTGGGAAGGACATACAGGCCGGAGACCAGTAAATAACTTTCTAAGGGAAGCTTAATACTGCAGTTCAAAAACTGTTCATGTAGAGAGCGGAAGGCAGGTTTAAATCAACCCTCCTGAGATTTACACACACACACACACACACACACACACAAAAACTCAGAGGTCAGAGACATCGCATGCACAGAAATCTTCTTGCTTGCCCAAAAATATCCGGGCACACGCAGAAATCTTATTGCTCACTTGAAATATACGTGCGTGTGTTGAATTGTGGCACAAAAATAACGCCATATGAGTGAGTCAGTGCAGAGCAGGCGCGCTGCGCCTGTCTTTTGCTTCGGCACCTGCACGTGGTGAAGACTAGCGGTATTCGTATCAATATCGCCCTGTATTTACTTGGTATTGGATCGATACCAAAACTCCCGGTATCGCCCACCTCTACTCCACAGCTTCTCGGGCGGAAGAACAGTCCGCACAGAGGCTAGGTGAGCCGCTGCCCCCGATAGCAAGTGGCTAATGCTAACCGCAAGGTGTAGAAGATAATAAAAGTAAAAACACGACGATATTTTGTTATGAAAATATAAAATGTCTTACTTTCAGCACCATGATGTCTTCTGTGTTCTACTGTGAATATAATATGGGTCTAATGAGACTTACAAATTCATTTTTTATTTACATTTATGCGCATTTTACACACTTAGCTTCATTGGAAATCTAATGTAGTGAATGCAGCATGAAATAAACGAGTCGATAATCATCTCATTTTGAAATAACATGCAGTACAAACCCTAAACTAAACTACGGTGGTGACCTGAAAGGTGTAGAGTAAGACTTTACTCAGCGTGTCCCCAACTCTACATTGGATAGCACAGCAACCTCAGGGGAGCTGCTCACTGTCCTCACTTTCCTTCAGGAACTGAACATTGGTGTTAATGTACATTTTATATTTGTGTATAAATATTTTTAAATGTTGTATGTTTTTATGTATTACCCAGGCTCTCTATCTGCGCAACTTCAAATCAAAATCAATGCCAGAGTGGGCTCCTCAGCTGTTCTTCCTTGTGATATAACCGGCTCACACTCGTTCAGTCAGACTCCTGAGGTGGAGTGGCGCACTTTGTCTGGGACGGTGTTTGAGAGGAGTGAGGAGAGACTGTACCAGGGCGAGGGGTATGAAGGTCGTGTGGACGTTCCTGAAGATCAACTGCTGAAGGGGAACTGTTCTCTGGTGTTGAAGGATGTTAGAGCTGAGAATGCAGGAGTCTATGAAGGCTTCCTGCTGGTGAAACGAACAGAGACTTCTCTCCAGTTCTTACAAAGGGTGGAACTGTCTGTTGATGGTGAGGAGATCAGGCTGGTGCCTGGAGTTATACAGTGAATTTTAATTTAGCAGTGTTTATTTTAATTAAGGGTCCGGTGTTGTGTGTGTGTGTGTGTGTGTGTGTGTTTTTTTTTTTTTTACAGCAGGTTTCTGTTACCCCCAAAGTCCATCTGAGAATAGCCAAGATCCAGCCAGGGTCACGGTCGGGCCGGAGCCTACCCGGAATCTCTGGGCGCAAGGCGGGAACACCCCCTGGAGGAGCACCAGTTCTTCACAGGGCCAAACACACATTCGTTCACACACAGCTATGGATACTTTTGAGTCTCCAATCCACTTACCAACGTGTGTTTTTGGACTGTGGGAGGAAACCGGAGCACCCGGAGGAAACCCACGCAGACACAGGGAGAACACACCACACTCCTCACAGTCACCCGGAGGAAACCCACGCAGACACAGGGAGAGCACACCACACTCCTCACAGACAGTCACCCGGAGCAGGACTTGAACCCACAACCCCCAGGACCCTGTAGCTGTGTGACTGTGACACTACCTAGTTTTTTGATTTTCCAGGACATATAGGTGTGTAAATGTACCTACATATTTACCATGAGAGAACTCATATTAATTTTTGGGTCATTAAAAAATAATAATCCAGCAATTACAGTGAAAACTTAAACGCAGTACTCACACTGGCCGGTAGATTCAATAAACCATTCAATGTTATCGCCCCCTCCAAACAGTTTTTCAGTGATCTTTATTGCTACCTTCCTGAATATGGTGAGAGTGATCGGGAAACATTTCGATTTCACTCGGCTACAAGGTGTGTTCCACAAAGCACAATACATCCTTTAACTATGTCTCTTATGAGTATATAAAGAGAGGAGCAGCACATTTTTATTGGAGGACAAGAATGCTTCAGGCTTACGTCACCCAACTACCTCCTGCTTTCTTACGCCCTCCAGGTGTAAACATATGGAACGTCGTTGGTCTCTAAACGTGTTGGATTCTCCGTGTTAACACGTAGCATATAATTTCATGTTAACACGCTAAGGTATTATAGAACGGCATTGGGCTCTAAACGTGTGAACACAGAGAATCCAACACGTCTATATAAACACACCCAAGATGCATTGAGTTGTGACGTGATCACACACATTCTGAGACCGTCAGAGATGGACTTGACCACAGAGACAGTCTTTTCCATCCACTTATGACACAAGCAGAGAGGCAAATGTGAAATATAGCACTGGACTGAGCCTGTTTTTAAAACTCATTCACAGACACCAGGGCTTTGTAAACACATCAGACTGGTTCTGAGTGCAAAATGACTGCAGAGCAGCAAATGTTAAGGAAACACCTTCTGACAACCCGGTCTCCCCTGAGACAGAATTTTAGACAAATACCACATTTTAGCACTTTTCCATTCACAGTCCAATTTACATTTTTTTCCTTCATTAGGTTCTTTTTGTTATTCTTTATAAATAAGATTAGTAAATAACTTTAATCCAGCACAGTGTCAACATTTTCATCATAATCATTTTATATCAGGCTTATACTCATTATTATACCTCTCACAATTGGTAATATTTGTATTAGTTTGTTTTCCAGAATAAAAGTCTCTGTGAATGTAAACTCTGTTTGAGGAGATTATAAATGAGTTATATCCTGTACAGGACAGTAATCAGTAATCTGAGTGGTCCGATGGTGGACCAGCAGTGGCTGTCGCTGTCTGGGACACACTCACTCGTGATATAGTCACATATATAGGAGACTGCAATTCGTGACATAGTCGCATATTTTTGACATTTTATGCGACAATATCACAATCATAAGTGAATGGGTAATTACCATAGAAACATTATACGACAGTAACACGAAAACTCTTCCTCATTACAGGCGTCATTACCTATAACATAGAAAAAGGCATAATGTGAATTACATAACATCCATCCATTATCTGTAACCCTTATCCAATTTAGGGTCGCGGGGGGTCCAGAGCCTACCTGGAATCATCGGGCGCAAGGCGGGAATTCACCCTGGAGGGGACGCCAGTCCTTCACAGGGCAACACAGACACACACACATTCACTCACACCTACGGACACTTTCGAGTCGCCAATCCACCTGCAACGTGTGTTTTTGGACTGTGGGAGGAAACCGGAGCACCCGGAGGAAACCCACGCGGACACGGGGAGAACACACCACAGTCCTCACAGACAGTCACCCGGAGCGGGAATCGAACCCACAACCTCCATGCCCCTGGAGCTGTGTGACTCCTTTAGTGTCCTCCTTTAGCTTTAACTTGAACAAGAACATTTCTTTCACTTAACGTTATTTTGACTAATTTTCAAAAGGTTAAAACTGAAAAGGCCATTATTTGCTTCGATATTTTAGTAAATAATGAACTAGTAACGTTATATTTTCCGTAAATAAAAATAAGACCGTGGAATTAATGGATGGAAATGACGACTTAATGAGGAAGTGTTGTCGTGTTACTGTCGCATAACACGGCGCACGGATATGACGGTTTCTATGGTAATTATGCATACACTTATAATTGTGATATTGTTGCATAAAATGTTGAAAATATGTGACTATGTCATGAATTGCAGTCTCCTATATTTGTGACTATATCACGAGTGTGAGACCGGGTTGTTTTTATTATAATTGTGAACGTCATCTTTAAGCGAGGGGATGCCTCACACTCTCAAGAACTTGAATGCTCTTGGATCTGAAGAGACAGATTTAAACTTGCCAGAAGTGGTATCTGAACTGGGTTTGCTCAGGTGGGAGTGGCCACACTGGGCTCTGTAGGATGTGAGGATTGCCCCCTCACTTAAGGGCATGGCTGTGTATAAAGTTGTCTCTCTCCAAGGGTGTCCCATTTTTCAGAGAGTCCAGGGCGGCTGAATCTGGGGATCACTCTGGACGTGTGTCTCTCTCTCTCTCACTCACTCACTCACACACACACACACACACATGTCAATGCCAGGTGGAAGCACTCCCAGTGATATGATCAGAGTCTAAGCTTGGCCTGATGGAAGTGGGTTATCTTGTGCCCAATCTCCTCAGAATGACCTCCTAACCGATAAACATCTTGTACTTAACGGCTAATTTGAGAGTAAAAGTACCAGGCTAAATGTGGATGTGTGTCCTGAGCCTCGTTTCTGGACTGTGGAGGGAGGGCAGAAACGTGCTGAAACAGCCACAGGAAGTGAAGGCCTGAGAAATGAAGGGTGACCAGCGGTGGAGGGGGTTTGTTTTTTCTTCTGGAGATTGTTTCTTGGTTGGCGTGGGATTGTTGACCAGTCATTCTGAGATCAGATCTGAGCTCTACATTCAGAACATTTTCTGAACAGAGGACCACAGAGAACTGGCTGCTTTTGTACAAAACAAAACCAGGTTTTATTTTGAAGACAGTTTGTTCGTTTCATTGTGAAATTGCTGACCGTGTGTAACCACAAACTCCAGAAATACAGGGCATCAACTGTTTTCACTAACAATGTAAAAATATATTTCTTCTCCAAGGTTTTGGGAGTGGACATCCACTACTTTTTCAAACCTTCCCCTTCAGTTGACATTTCAGCTGCGGTAATGGAAAACAAACCAGGGACCAAATAGCAAGTAGTTGATTAGAGTTGGTACCAGGACTCTTCACAATGGTAGTGAATGGAATGCGACCTCTCAAGAGTCTAATGTCTCAACAGATTTCCGACTAAAACCTACACAAGTTAAAGTTGCTTGGGTATGTCAGGATGTTCTGAGATAATATAGTCACCAAATGAAATATCATTTGATCTAAGACTGTGTTGCCATCAATACTATTCCATAAGAAACTCAGGAGACACTCCAGTTCACTGGTGTCTAAAATGCTGTGTTTGGGCTGAAGACGAAGAGATGTCTGGTGCCATTTAATACCACTGTAAAGAAATCTGGGTCTGTTACAGGGGACAAATTACTATAAACAAATCTCATGTTCAGTGCATGTTCAAATTAATGTGTGGATCTGGAGCCCACCAACCCACACATTGTGAAACATGACCACTCTGTCCATTTTCTCTGGGCTGTCCCAGCCAAAACATGGTAACACCTTTCTGATTAATTTCTGCTGAAAACGGCTAAACCTGACCTGACAAACCTGTGGATGGAAAAGGGAACAATGTCCTCAGACTCAGGTTCAGGGTTCGGTCTTCGCTTTAATTCATAGTGATGGAGACGTGACAGTCGTTTGTGACATAAATAATCACATACAACATCTCAATTATTTTAATTATGGGAATTAGGTTTATTTAAAATAATCATAGAAATATGTGCTACATCCCCATGCAGTAGATGGCAGTTGTTTCAACCTTGTACCAAACAACCTACAGCCCTGGGATTGGGAACCTCTTGGGCAGGGGCACAACACATCAATAATGATGCTTTTCCACTGTTTGGTTCCTACTTGGTTTGACTGTACTCTTTTTTTTTTTCATTTCTTTAGGTGAATTTGGTATCTGGAACCAGGTTCTTGTTTAGTGGCTGTTCTCTTCTGGTTCAGGGCGAGTCGAGTAGGGACTAAACCGTGGCGTGTAAACCTTGCAGAGCGCTGATTGTCCAGAGAGAGCCGTCACTCTACGCCATGCAACGCAGACATCCAGCACTAACTCTCCATCTGTAAAATCTCTAGCTGCAGCAGAGATCACGTTTGTTTTTATCCGAATCACGACGGCAGCTCGTAAAATTACGCTGTGGTCTTTTGAAGAGGTTCAAACGCTCCTTGGATCGGTGGCCGACAAAAGAATCCATCGAGAGCTGGATGCTGCAACAAGGAAGGAACAAACTCTACTGACCTGTCTGAACTGATGACGGAGCTGTGTTCAGTCCCAAACACCAACAACACGCCAATACACCATGAGTAAACAACACTTAACATTACCACCGCTGTTGGTGTGGTTTCCAAAGCCTGCTGTTCCTGTTAGAGACTGGGTTTAGAGATGACACCACTTAGGGGAGATGTGGTACTGGAAAACCAAACAGAGCAGAGGAGAGTAGGTACCATTCACTGGAAAAGCACCATACGTGTCCCTGGGCAAGATTCCTAACAATGATTTCACCTTCATGGAACAGGATTAAACCTAGAAGCTGCTCTGGATCAAAGCCTTTGACAAAGTTCTCTGAGCGTAAATGAAATCCTCTGGAAAAAAATAACCATGATTGCCCTCCCTCTCCTTATCAGTCACCGCAATGCTAATCAGAGCAGACATCTAACACATCAGAACTGTTAATCAGAACAGTTAATGTTCTCCTGCAAGCATGTTGAGGTCAAATGACGATGTGTAAACAGCAGTATGGGGGTGGATGTTAGCTATCAGTACAGATTAGAGCAGTTAGTGTTCTCCTGCAAGCGTATTGAGCCCCAGTGACCTTGTGTAAAGTGAATATTAGCTGGCATAACAAATCTGGCCAGTTTAGTGTTCTCCTGCAAGCGTGTTGAGTTTCAATGATTTTGTACAAACTGCAGCAGGGGCGTATGTTAGCTGGGCTAACAGATCTAGGCAATTAGTGTTCTCCTCCAAGCGTGTTGAACTCCAGGGGTAGCAGTTGTGGTAGCAGAAGTTTGACGAGTTGTGATGGAGTTTACTGTCTGCCCTCACCCTCACAGCTTTGTTGTTGCTCTATGTTTAGAGGAGTCTTAACTAAAGGGTGGATTTGGCAAGACTGAACTGGATAAAACAAAGAGCTGCTAGCGGTAGTGGACTCGTCCCAGTGTCCCTGTGCCAGTGACCAGTATGTCCGGCTGCCCGTTCCTCCAGATTTCCCTGATGATGCGCTCTCTCTCCTCCAGCCTACGCGCCCTCTCCAGTTCCTCGGCTGAGCTGAACACACTCTCGCTCCTCAGCGTCCCGTTCCTCTGACTCTGCTCACTCACGGTCATGACTGTATCCTTCGGCATTGCCCCTTCATCATCGTCATCCACTTCCCTGCCGTCTATCTCCTCCTCTTCTGCCTCATCTGCCGGAGGATGATATGACAATACTGTTATAACAATATAAATAGATTTTCCATTTCCATGAAAAACACTGGAAACATGGGCAAAATTTGAGTGGACACCTATTACCCCCCTCCAGCTGTTGTGTCTGTAGGCTCATGTGCAGGTCCAGAGCCCAGGGAACTTTGAAACTTAAAGGGGGAGAACCTCAGGTGAGAAGAAACTACAACCTGATGACAATGGGAGGCCTTTCCCTTAAGTGTGGGAATGACTTGCAGCCTTATCACGTCTCGAGACAATCCTCAAATCACCAGAGATGGGATATGAACTGAATTTGCTTGGTGTCATGAGTTGATGATACATTCAGTGGTGTTTTGAGATGTCTTATGTGGGTCCAACATTGTAAGGTATTCCCTCGCTTAAGGACAAGGCCTTGCTGTTCCTCAAGGTTGTAGGTTCCCTCACCAGAGGACTTTCCTGTTGAGTTTCCAAGTCTTAGGTTCTAGTGTAGTAAGCGGGCCATTTGTATCATCTTTTTCCCATATCCTTTGACCTTACCCTGGTCCTGGTCCTGATCTCTGGGCTCTCTGGGCTTTTTGCGGCCAGTTGCAGATTTCTTCTTCGCCGGACGTGGTTTGCAGGTGATTCCCAGGATGAGGAGCATCAGAGCGAGTAGCAGCCCGAAACACACTCCCAGCATGAAGTACAGAGCAAAGCTCTCCATGTTGTCTGTCACACACAACAAGGGTCGGGTCACACAGGGTCATTGTGTGTGTTCATATGGTAACACACTCATCTCAAAGCCTCACTTTATGGTGTGGTTGTCCCATCTTTGCTGCAGCAACGGATTCTACTCTTTTGGCTTTGAGATCACTTTTAGGTTACCCACTGCTTATTTCAATTATTAATTTTTTTAAATCACAAATGCCGTGTTCTCCCCGTGTCAGTGTGGGTTTCCTCCGGGTGCTCTGGTTCCTCCCACGCTTCAAAAACACGTTGATAGGTGGATAGGTGACTCAGAAGTGTCCCTAGGTGTGTGTGTGTGAGAGAGAGTGAATATGTGTGGGTCGCCCTGTGAAGGACTGGCGCCCCCTTCAGGGTGTGTTCCCACCTTGCGCCCAGTGATTCCGGGTAGGCTCCGGACCCACCGCGACGCTGAACTGGATAAGGGTTACAGACAATGAATGAATGAATCGAGGCGGGAACACACCCTGGAGGGGGCGCCAATTCTTCTCAGGGCAACACACACTCATACATTCACTCACACCTACAGACACTTTTGAGTCTCCAATCCACCTACCAACGTGTGTTTTTGGAGCATGGGAGGAAACTGGAGCACCCGGAGGAAACCCACACAGACACAGGGAGAATGAGAGTTAATGTACTTAGGCCCCACTCCTCTCCGGTTTACAGGTGACAGTATGTATAATGTAAATAAAGACAGACATCCAATATCTTCACCTTTAATGTGAACATACGTTGCCATGCTGTTACTCAGCAGCTCCATGTCCTTCTTCACGGGATTCATCCTCCTTCCTTTATTATGTAATCTCCTGATCACCACAATTTAGCTTGCATTATTCACTTCATCCCTTCATCCCTCGACTCCACACCTACCCTGTGAGAGAGAGTGAGAGAGAGTGGTTTTTTGTATGAAAGGGACAGGAGACAGAGGAAGAGAAAGAGAAAAACATAGGAGGAGGAGAACAACACAGAGACAGCCTGTTGATGTAAGATATACCAGATGTTGGGGTTTGTACAGCAGCTGTAAGGGTTAATAAGGGAGTGAAGCGGTCAGTGCTCTGCTCTCTGCCCTCAGCGCTCCGACCATTTTTCCCACAGCTCCATCTCTGGGAAAATGCTCCAATCCCGGAGTATATCCCTCTCTTCTCAGAGGAGAACAGGATGTGAACATGTTTGTGTTTGTTTTGAAAAGTATTTGTCTTTTAAGTGTTTTCAAAATATTATTTACATCCACCAGCCGTAACATTACAACCACATCTTTGTTTCTACACACACTGTCCATTCTCTCAGCTCCACTGACCACACAGGAGCACTTTGTAGTTCTACAGTTACAGACTGCAGTCCATATGTTGCTCTGCATACTTTGATAGCCCCATTTCCCCCTGTTCTTCATCACTCAGGACCTCCACAGAGCAGGTGTGATGTGGTGGTGGATCATTCTCAGTGCTGCAGTGACACTGACGTGGTGGTGGTGTGTTAGTGTGTGTTGTGCTGGTGTAGAGTGGATCAGACACAGCAGTGCTGCTGGAGTTTTTAAACCCCTCAGTGTCTGCACTGAGAACAGTCCACCGACCAAAAACACCCAGCCGACAGCGTCCTGTGTCACTGATGAAGGACTAGAGGACAAGCGACACACACTGTGCAGCGACAGATAAGCTACTGTCTCTCACCTTACATCTACAAGGTGGACCAATGAGGGAGGAGTGAGTTAGTGGATACAGGGTTTAAAAAGCCACAGTTGACTTGGATATTTCATTCTTCCATATGATATTTCAATCATTCGCTCATTAATTAATTCATTCATTCATTGTCTGTAACTGCTTATCCAGTTCAGGGTTGCGGTTGGTCTCCTCCAGGGTGCATTCCCGCCTTGTGCCCAGTGATTCTTGGTAGGCACCAGTCCTTCACAGGGCAACACACACACTAACTCACACGCACACACCTAGGGACACTTTTGAGTCACCCATCCACCAACCAACATGTGTTTTTGGACTGTGGGAGGAAACCGGAGCACCAGGAGGAAACCCACACAGACAAAGGGAGAACACACCACACTCCTCACAGACAGTCACCCAGAATAAACACACGCAGACACAGGGAGAACACACTACACTCCTCACCTGGAGCGGGACTCGAACCCACAACCTCCAGGTCCCTGGAGCTGTGTGACTGCAACACTACCTGCTGCGCCACCGTGCCACGTGTAATATCATGAATGAATAATATTTCCACTTCTACAGCAGGTTTCTAGACCCCAGTGTGCTTTAGGTTCTTTGGGACATTCTGGACGTACGCCCGAGGGTGACAGTGTCTATAAATATGTTTTTGTTTGGATAATGAGGAAGGGAATGATTAACAGGAACACAGGAAGTAACATTAAAACACCAGCCCCTTTTGTGGACCCCGAGTGAAGCTGTAATTACGGAGCGCTGCGTCACTGAGTGGGTGAACTCTCTCAGGCAGGACATAAATAAACACCACAACTCTGTTCAGTGAGTGACCCATAAATGATTATCTCCAAAGGGAAAGGGGGGATGGAGGGTGGTGTTATTCTGTATTTACCCACTTCCTGTCTGATGGTCAGCAATTAACTTTGTCTGTAATACACCCTGATGACTATCTGCACCAGTGTACACACACACACACACACACAATGCACTCACACAGTACACTCACAATAAAATGACAATACACACTCAAAATATACTCACTATACACTCACAATAAACTCACTATACACTCACAATAAAATGACAATACACACTCAAAATATACTCACTATATGCTCACAATAAAATGACAATACACACTCAAAATATACTCACTATACGCTCAGAATAAACTCATTATATGCTCACAATAAACTCACTATATGCTCACAATAAACTCACTATACACTCACAATAAAATGAAAATACACACTCAAAATATACTCATTATACGCTCAGAATAAACTCACTATATGCTCACAATAAACTCACTATATGTTCACAATAAACTCAATATACACTCACAATAAATTGACAATATACACTCAAAATTAACTCACTATACACTCACAATAAACTCACTGCATGCTCACAATAAAATGACAATACACACTCAAAATAAACTCACAATAAACTCACTATACACCCACAATAAAATGACAATACACACTCAGAATAAACTCACTATACACTCACAATAAACTCACTATACGCTCACAATAAACTCACTATACACTCAGAATAAACTCACTATACACTCACAAAAAAATGACAATGCACACTCAGAATAAACTCACTATACACTCATAATAAACTCACTATACGCTCACAATAAACTCACTATACACTCAAAATAAACTCACTATACACCCAGAATGAACTCACTATACACTCACAATAAAATGACAATACACACTCAGAATAAACTCACTATACACTCATAATAAACTCACTATACGCTCACAATAAACTCACTATACACCCAGAATGAACTCACTATACACTCAGAATAAACTAACTATACACTCACAATAAAATGACAATGCACACTCAGAATAAACTCACTATACACTCATAATAAACTCACTATACGCTCACAATAAACTCACTATACACCCAGAATAAACTCACTATATGCTCACAATAAGCTCCCTATACACCCAGAATGAACTCACTATACACTCACAATAAAATGACAATACACACTCAAAATAAACTCACTATACACTCACAATAAACTCACTATACACCCACAATAAAATGACAATACACACTCAGAATAAACTCACTATACACTCACAATAAACTCACTATACACTCAGAATAAACTAACTATACACTCACAATAAAATGACAATGCACACTCAGAATAAACTCACTATACACTCATAATAAACTCACTATACGCTCACAATAAACTCACTATACACCCAGAATAAACTCACTATACACTCACAATAAAATGACAATACACACTCAGAATAAGCTCACTATACACTCACAATAAACTCACTATACGCTCACAATAAACTCACTATACGCTCAAAATAAACTCACTATACACCCAGAATTAACTCACTATACACTCACAATAAAATGACAATACACACTCAGAATAAACTCACTATACACTCATAATAAACTCACTATACGCTCACAATAAACTCACTATACACCCAGAATGAACTCACTATACACTCACAATAAAATGACAATACACACTCAAAATAAACTCACTATACACCCACAATAAAATGACAATACACACTCAGAATAAACTCACTATACACTCACAATAAAATGACAATGCACACTCAGAATAAACTCACTATACACTCATAATAAACTCACTATACGCTCACAATAAACTCACGATATGCTCAAAATAAACTCACTATACACCCAGAATGAACTCACTATACACTCACAATAAACTCACTATATACCCAGAATGAACTCACTATACACTCACAATAAAATGACAATACACACTCAGAATAAACTCACTATACACTCATAATAAACTCACTATACGCTCACAATAAACTCACTATATACCCAGAATGAACTCACTATACACTCACAATAAAATGACAATACACACTCAGAATAAACTCACTATACACTCACAATAAACTCACTATATACCCAGAATGAACTCACTATACACTCACAATAAAATGACAATACACACTCAGAATAAACTCACTATACACTCATAATAAACTCACTATACGCTCACAATAAACTCACTATACACCCAGAATAAACTCACTATACACTCATAATAAACTCACTATACACCCAGAATAAACTCACTATACACTCACAATAAACCCACTATACGCTCACAATAAACTCACTATACGCTCACAATAAAATGACAATACACACTCAGAATAAACTCACTATACACTCATAATAAACTCACTATACGCTCACAATAAACTCACTATACACTCACAATAAAATGACAATACACACTCAGAATAAACTCACTATATGCTCACAATAAGCTCACTATACGCTCACAATAAACTCACTATATGCTCACAATAAACTCACTATACACTCACAATAAAATGACAATACACACTCAGAATAAACTCACTATACACTCATAATAAACTCACTATATGCTCACAATAAACTCACTATACACTCACAATAAAATGACAATACACACTCAAAATAAACTCACTATACGCTCATAATAAACTCACTATATGCTCAAAATAAACTCACTATACACTCACAATAAAATGACAATACACACTCAAAATAAACTCACTATACACTCATAATAAACTCACTATATGCTCAAAATAAACTCACTATACGCTCACAATAAACTCACTATACACTCAGAATGAACTCACTATACACTCAGAATGAACTCACTATACGCTCACAATAAACTCACTATACGCTCAGAACACACTGAGTATACACCCATGTTTCTCAAAGTGTGGGGCACAAGGAATCATAAGAAATGAGCATTGTATGTCTTTATTAATGCCTTTCTGTTTTTCAAATAAAGTTTTTAAAGATCACAATGGATTCATTAATAGCCCTTAAACAGACTAAAAGAACATTAGAGAGGACCCCAGATAAACGTAGCTTCCCTGGACCCAAAATATGCTTTTATTCTCTAACTTTTATTTTGAAAATGCGCCGTGTTTTGGCAGTGAGTCGGACACAGGGTGGTCTTCTTTCAGCCTTCGTTAAGGCCCCTGTTCAAATCTAAACCTGCTTCAATCACCAGCTCCACCTCTGCTTCACCGTCAGAGTGTGGTTTATAACGTTAGTGTTCACCAGCTCTGGGCTCGAGGTCAGTGACGAGAGCACGACAGATAACAGTGAGGGATCACTACAGTTCTGAAAGAGGCCTGTATTTAACCGTCAGTGAAACAGAGGAGGAGCTGAGAGTCAGTGAACGTTAACATCGGCAGTGTTCAGGTCGTGAGGAAGCGCTCTCTCTGACCGTGTCCCAAACCGCACACTGCTGCACTGAACAGTGGGGAAATATACACACACCACCCTCAGCAGTGTCTCTGTAGTGTGTGAGGGTCCACAGCCTCACTCTCTAACGTTAGTGTGAATCTAACACTGTTCCACATCGTTATAAATGCAGTACTTTACTGCCTCCTCTACATAGGAATCAGCTTAGAGCTAATACTGTGTGTACGGGGTGGGCTTTGACTCAGTGAATATGTCCCCCTCCAAATATCAAACTCACTCCTGCGCCCTGCACCTGCCTTTGCTCAGTGTTTCAGACTGAAAAGTGAGGAACTGGAGCCCAGGTTAAATATGAGGCCAGTTCTCTGTGTGTGTGAACACTGATGTTAATGTTGTATTAATATAATGCTAAGCTACTGATGTAGAGAGAGAAGGTGGTGTTGCTTCAGTAAATTAAATCATTGTAAACCTACACGTGTATTTTATTATCATTGTTTGGGGGCGATGTGGTGCAGGTGGGGCTCGGAAATTCCCCTTCGTCTGAGGTGGGGAATGATAGAAACAGTTTGAGAACCACTGGTATACGCTCATAATACACTGACAATACAATCACTATACACTCACAATCAACGCACAATGCACTCTCTATACACTCGCAGTGCACTTTATTAATTCACAATAGACTCCCAACACACTCACTATACACTCACAGGAGGTGGAAAGTAAGAAAATACATTGACTCATGTTACTGTAACTGAGTACTATTTTTGTCTACCTATACTTTTTAAAATCTTTCACTTAAGTACATTCCTTCAATTGGAATATGATGTTAAATGTAGCATAGACATGAACCTGACTATTACAATAGTTGAAGTTATATCTTTAGGCCTTTCCATGAGCCCCCCAAACACACACACACACTATAAAAAAGTAACTTTTACTCTGAGTAAATTTCAAATGTACTATTTTTTACTTTAGCTTGAATACATTTTTATATTCATTATACACTCAGTGCACTCTATATAAACATACACTATACACTGACACTCCGTCACAGTACACTCCTTATACACTCACAAGACAAAGGATACACATTTACAATACACAGTGAACACACTCACTCAGAGTACACTCATAGGTCAAGTCATATTCATTTATAAAGCACATTTAAAAGACAGTGAATGTCAGTCAAACATTGAAAATCAACTAACAAACAAAACCAGATAAAATTATAAAATATACATATAAAAGACATAAACAAGTAAAAGAATCTAACAATAAAATGTTGTGGAGAAAATACTGATGGCAAGACAGCATTTAACATTAAGGCAGAAGGAACGGCTGAAATAATTTAAAAAGACTCAAACGCCAGTGAAAATAAATAGGTTTTCAAATTGGACTTAAATGTCACTATTGTAGGGGATTGCTTTGTGAAGAGTGGACTGTTCCAAAGTCTTGGGGCGGCTACAGTAAGTCTACAGTAAACGCCCGGTTTCCTTTGAACCTCAACCAAGAACGAGGGGTGTCTAAAAGTAATTGGTTAGAGGAACGTAGGGCACGTGGGGTAGATCAAAGACAAAGAAGATCTGAAATATATTTCAGAACCAGGCCATGGAGAACTTTAAAGACGAACAGTAACACTTTAAATTCAACTGTGTACTCATTCATTACAAATTCACTCACAATACACCCGCTATACTCTCACTGTACACTTACAATACACATCTGTGTGTGTGTGTAATTGTTTTACAGTGTGGTTAAACTAAAGGACAAACACCTGTAAACGCTCAGTTACTGTAGAGGCTTCTTCACACAAACACACACACACACAAAATAAAAGGTCCACACACAAAAACATATAGTGGGGATTTAATAACAGTGTTATAACAGTAATAATAATAGGACCCAGGAAGTGCTCATAAAAGTGAGGGAGCGAGAGCTGTAATTTGGTTTGGGGTTTGTATAGAAAGGTGAAACAACCACTGAAAACCTGAGCAATGCACACACACACACAGAGAGAGACATGACTCCTTGTTTACAGCGCAGTGAATCACCAACACACAGACAAACAGCTTTTACACAAACCGCGTTCCCCGGCCGCAGAAATGACCAGCAGGGAATGACCAGAATGTTCTGGAGTTTTCTACTAAAATGAAGGAGTGTGTTTCCTCTTTACTGCAGTAACAGTGTGTGCTCTGGTTTAGACTGTGTATTAGAACATTGCTGTGAGGAATTAATAGCAGATACGAGAACATTACTGAGGTCAGGTTGGAGCAGGATGGACCTGCACTTACTGGAATCTTATTACTCCACTTCCCAAAGCGTTACTCCACTCTTATATCATTTTCTTCTTCTTCTTCTTCTTCTTCTTATTATTATTATTATTAATAATTTAATGTAGTAACAGTCAATAAAAAAGCACAGGTTTTTCACTCACCTTCGCTGCTGATGAGGCTCCATTCTCTGATGGTTCTGCCCTGAAGAAGAGGAGAAGATCGGAGCTGAACAAGTGAAAGGAAAGTGAGAGAGGGAGAGAGAGGAGGCTGAGGGTCTGGGGAGTTACGAGAGTCAAACACGCCTTTCTTTCCACAGAAGTGACCGGCACAAAAAGGCACACTCCCTCTCTCTCCCTCTCACACACACTCTCTCTCTCTCACACACACATACACACACAGAGTAAGGGACAGTAGGAGGCTGTTCTGTCAGTGAAGGAAATATAGTAAGAACATGGAGAAGGAGGAGTGGTGAAAGAGTAACGGTGTGACTCTTTGGATCCACCCACAAAGTATCAGGAGTCAGACTGGATCACACCTCCTTCACTCACCGTCACCTCCTTTAGTGTCTGTGGTTTATTCAGTGGTCCACACCTTCTTCAATGAGCTCTCTCTCTCTCTCTCTCCATCTCTCTCTCTCTCTCTCTCTCTCTCTCTCTCTCTCTCTCACACTCACACACCTGCAAAAAAAACCAAAAAACATGTATTTCCAAAATGGGTTAAAAACCTTATTATCTACCAATGGAAGTCAATGTAATTTTGGAGCATTTCTATTGGTCGATTCGTCATGAAATAATCACACAGTGTGAAGGACAGCTGCTGTGTTAATGATGTCGTCAACTGAACCTCCACAAACACAGTAGGGGTTTGACTGGTGTTGATAGGGGTTTGTGTGTGTGTGTGTGTGTGTGCAGTCAGGGGTCAGTGTGCTCACTCGACCAGTCTGTGAGTGTGGGGTCTCCTGTATTGAATGTAGATGTTATTTCTGTCTGTACACATACACAGCTCTAGCTGGACGCCTCCGGTCAGTCATTAAGCACCCGAGGGCAGCCACTGTGCTCTCCACTGTGGGTGGCAATGCCTTCTACGATGAATTCAGGGTACACACGTGACACTGTGGATCATAGAAAGTTCAACGCCTGCACACTTTCAGAAACAGAACGTCAAATCCATCTGGCACCCACTGTCACCCCTGGCTCAAACTCTGATAATTCACATCGCACAGCCATGAGCGCGCTGTTCAGTGTTAACCCTCACTCATGAAAGAACACCTCACAGCTTCCCCAGGTGTGGGACTTCACCACCAAACTCCATAATCCGTTTACACACTGCTGTCCCATGACACAATATGGAAAGAAGTACTGGGACAAACCACCTGATCATTCGAGTGTGGTACTGTAGTCCAATACATCAGTCAGTGAAATATCTTCTCTCTTAGATGTTCCATGATAACCTGTGAGTGGTGTCGTTAAAAAATGGAAGCGTTTAGGAACCACAGCAACTCGGCCATCAATTTACAGAACGGTGGAAGAACCAAGACTGAGGTCATGTTAAAGACATGCATTTGACATTGATGGAGCCTGGTGGGATGGCAAGAGTTCTAGATACTTTTGGTGTACTAAAGAACCAAGTATTTACATGTTTTTTTACAATCCTGGCAAGTGGTTGAAATATCCCTCTTGATAATTCCCCATAGGGGGCAGCCTTGTACAATCAAGCTTCTGCAGGATCATATGCAACCTGGTCCCTGACTGAAACCATTTACACTCCACAGAGAGGGTCCCCCATATTTAAATAAGTTTAGTGCAGAACGTTTGAAAAAGCCAGACCACCAGGGGTCAGTGTAGCGAATAATGAGGATAAACTCCACTGTTAGTTTAAATCTTTAAAACTAAACCTTCATTCTAAAGGAACCAGAACTTTTCTCAAAGATGTATTTGTGGCTTTTGATGGAATGTTAGAGAGGGAGAGAGAGAGAGAGAGAGAGAGAGAGAGAGAAATGAATCTGGAGCCAGGAGTTGGAAGGTGGAGCAGGAAATAGTGGAGGAGGGCATGAATTTCACTCCACAGTTAGAAAGAGCTCTTTGTGTTCAGGTTTGTTTCAGGACCAACCCCTGGAGTGTACTCATTTTTTCATACCCCTGTGTGTGTTCTCAGGCTGCAGTCGATGTCTTCAGAACCCATGCTTTCTGAGGAGCATCTGTAGATAATAAACACAAGATAGTAAAGTGTCCTCAGGACCACCTTCACTCCACCTCTCCTCATGTTTGCTGCTGTAGGGTTGTGGTGGGGGACTGTACGGGAACAGTGCTTGTCACTGAAGGAACAGAACGCGTTAATGGACCCTCGAAGTTACAGCTACAATCCTAGAGACCTGGTGTGTTCCTTAAAGCGTTTCCCTACATCCCTTTTCCAGAAGCCAATGACTCAGATCCCATTCAGATCAGACCTATATGTATATATTAGAGGTGAATTATTCACCTGGAGATCCAATATTCCTGTTTGAATATTGTAGTAGTTCTCGTCAGATTGTCCCCAGTGGAAAGGTGTGGTCACTGACTGACAATAAGCCCCTCGTCTCTAAAATGGTAGCTTTCAGAAGGTAAAAAAGACATTCCTTTTGTTGAATGTTTATTTAAAAGTATTTTATCCAGAGCAGTGTTGGACTGGGAGTGTGGTGTGTTCTCCCTGTGTCTGTGTGGGTTTCCTCCCATAGTCCGAACACACACAGTGGTAGGTTGACTGGCTGTGTGAAACTGCCTACATGGGTGAGTGTGTGAAACAGTCCACAGGTGTGTGTGTGAGTGACTGAGTGAGTGTGTGAAACTGTCCAAAGGTGTGTCTGGGTGAGCATGTGAAACTGTCCACAGGTGTGTGTGTGTGTGTGTGTGACTGGGTGAGTGTGTGAAACTGTCCACAGGTGTGAGTGTGTTAGTGACTGGGTGAGTGTGTGAAACTGTCCACAGGTGTGAGTGTGTGAGTGACTGGGTGAGTGTGTGAAACTGTCCACAGGTGTGAGTGTATGAAACTGTCCACAGGTGTGTGTGTGCATGTGTGTTGGAGGGTGATGGGGTGAGTGTGTTACTTGGAGAGTGTGTGATATTATCCACAGCTGTGAGTGACAGGGTGAATCTATCCACAGGTGTGTATATGAATGACTGAGTGAGTGTGTGAAACTTTCCACAGGTGTGAGTGTGCATGTGTGTTGGAGAGTGATGGGGTGAGTGTGTTACTGGTCAAAGGTAAGAGTGTGTGTTGGTGTGTGCCTGGGTGAGTGTGTGTTAAATAATCCACACATCTGTGTGAGTGACTGAGTGAGGGTGTGAAATCATCTACAGAGGTGAGTGAGTGAACGACTGAGTGAATGTTGAACCCATGAAACTGTCCACAGTTGTACTGAGGCACGACTGAAAAAGGCACTACATTCAAACACACATCCCAAACAACACTTAAAGAAAAAGGAACGCCTAAATCCTGGGGTACGCTGCAGGAGAGTGTGTTTTGTGAAGCCCAGAATAGCTGTGTTTTGATTGGGCTGAGTGTGAATGAGGTTCAGAGGCTGTGATTATGTGGTGAGCGTCCATCCAACCAGCTCCTGCTCCCCACGACAGCGGGACCAGAAATATTCACTTAAAAATAACACAGAAGAAACAGAAAAGCCCACACAGACCACAGGCCGAGACAATCACTCAGACACAAACAGGGCCTGATACAAACATCCCTCGGCTCGTCATCATCAGGACAGTACAGACAGTAGAGCACACAGCACAGGGCTAGACTCAATGCCTTTTCTACCGCCTTCTAGAGACCAGCTTTATTTCCCACTGACTCCCATTTATAGGATGTACATTCTCCACGTTCTCCACAGTGGAACACAGTTCTGGGTCTTTAATGAAATGAACAAGGATCAAACCCCACAGCAGCACTCTTCCCCCTGTCTAAACAGCTCTGTTCAGTGCAGATGCCTTCAGCAATGATAATGAGCCACTCACAGTTCACCCCAACCCCAAGCTCACAGCAGAAGCTCTGGTTTTTAAGCTGTTCTCCTTTTCTCAGTTTTTACTCTGTGCTCTTATTTCTCAGCGCTGGTTGTGTGTGGTTTGCTGCGTTTATCCTCGTCTTTGCGCTCTCATATAAACAAAGGTCGAACGCTGTGATTGGACAGACTCGGATTGGGGGGAGGAGCAGAATCAGTACGGTTCGTTATTATACCGTGCTTTCAGACTTGGACAAAACTAACTGGGTGTGCTTGTTTCACAGTCTGTGGGTCGGTGGGCTCTATTTACTGAACGAGTTCATTATATATGTCCCACTTACAGTTTAGGAAGCAATACAATAAAATAACTAAAAAAAAATCAGATATAAAATTCAGTTATTTCAATAACTGTATGAATTCTGATGATTCGGTCATTAATTAATGGTATGACTCATGAGATTTATGACACAACATTTAGATTCATTGCATTTATCACCATCCCCTTGTAATTTTGTGAACACTTTGGGAGAACTTGATTCTAGTTCGATTCTGAATAATTATGATTTATGGCTCAGAGCTTTCTGCTTCTCCAGCTCCAGGACTGATGACTTTTTCAATTAAAATGTTGTCATACATTTACAAGTCTAAAGACCAGAGTACACAGGAGAAATCAATACAAACCACAATGAGCAAACGGAAAACACACCCAAACACAGACGATAAAATACACACAAACAAACACAGAGAAACAGATGAACACAAACACTGACAATCAAACGCTAACAGACAAAAACCCAACACAAAACCAAATGTAATGTAGACAAACACACACACAACAGCTGTGATCATGGACAAATGCACACAAACCGGCATCTGATTGGTGTGGTTCCAGTGTCTGATTGCTATGATTTAGAACATTGTCTGCTGTTGCTCCAGTTTCTTTTGTTTCGTCTGCTGTTTTTCTCGATCTCTGTGGGTTCACCGCCCTCAGAAGGTTTGCGCTGCTGGTGTTTGTCCAGTTGCTGTTCTCTTGCTTCAAGTGAAACTTTGCCTGATCTAACAGCAGGCTTTGGGATGAAGATAAGGTGGTTTCCTTTCAGTTTTCCATCCTTAGCTTCTCCTGAAAAAGATCAGAACATTGGCTGATAACATTGATATCAAACTCCCTTCAAAGTCCTCAGCTTCACACAGACACACACAGACACGTGTATACATGCGCTGTGGAGACTTTACATTGAATTACGTTTATTATGTGGAGACTTATACAGCCCTTAAACGTCTACTAGTCTAAACCTAACCCCAATTCTAACCCAGACTCTAAATGTAACCTTTCATTTTAACTCAAACCCTAACCCCATAAAATGTAATGGTTTACACTGTGGGGACGAGCCTGCGGTGCCCACAGTGTAAGTATGTAAACAGATTTTAGTCACCACCACGAGAGAAACGTGGAATACACACAGACACTGCATAAGCAAATACTTCAGATTCTTTACTCAGATAACCACTAACTAAAGCAGTGATCATACGAACATCAAAAATGTAAACCTTATATCTCCATTTCTCAGTGACACCAATGTATGGGATCCTCGAACATCGCTGACCTGTGGTCAGCAAAACGGCTCCAAACCTTGTGCACTTCATCCTAGAAAACAGTGCTCAGAATATCCCCAGGTTGTCTGAGCTGGAACGTCACTTACAGGAGCAAACATGGATTTAAATCTTTTAAGTATTGTTTGATATGTTCTGGTTGTAAATTAAAAAACAACAACAACAAAAACACATTGCTGCTGTGGTCTGTTTCCATCTCTAGCACCAGGTAAACAATCAGTTTGATTATTTCAAGGAAAATATAACCTCTTTAACTGGAGAAGCTGCTACTCTCTGGAAAAAAAAGTGCTTCCAGGGAATTAGTATTTCATCTCATTTTATTGCAAATTGGTCATTCATCCAGTTGGTGGTGCTCAGTTTAGACATTTATTGCTGGAATAAAACAAAAGTAGAAATGCTAAACAAAACATTTCTTTATAGTGTTCATAAATTCACGAGGGCAACAAAAATGAGAGTATTCCACAAAACCTACAAAAAACAATGAAAACATAGCACAAGAAAAAAAAATGAACAAAGTTCACCAATGGAATCAGTGTCTGATGTTTCATTCCTTCGTTTCTTTTTTCTTCTTGGCGAACTCCTTCCTCCCTCCCCTCTCGGCGAAGTTGCGGACGTGGTGGATCTTGTCCAGCTGCGTCTGGATGGTGTCTGTGATGTCCATGTGGTCGGGAATGTGAACGTAGCGGACGTTTCGTCCGTTGATGAACAGGTCGGCCAATTCAGAGACGCGTCCTCGCCTGTCCCTGTACAGGACATCCTCCAGACGCACGTTCATGAAGGCGTCCACGTTAAGCACGCGCCCCCGTGCTGAGCTTTCATCCCTGAGCTCCACCGTGGTTACCTCGCCATGAAGACCCTGCAGCAGGATCACAAGACTGTTCTCCGCGATGGTGCGCTCTCGGACCGACTGAGACGCCATTTCTCTTCTTTCCTTCCTCACCTGCAGATGAAGAATACTACGTTTAACAACTTACAGAACAAACATTCTCAGTGCTGCAGTGACACTGACCCAATGCTGGTGCGAGTGGATCAGACACAGCAGTGCTGCTGGAGTTTTTAAGCCCCTCAGTGTCACTGCTGGACTGTGAATAGTCCACCGACCAAAAACATCCAGCCGACAACATTTGCAACTGTCCTTCATAAAGTTAGGGGTCATGTGGACACACGGTTTTAAAAAAAACTCCAACAGCACTGCTGTGTCTGATCCACTCTACACCAGCACAACACACACTAACACACCACCACCACGTCAGTGTCACTGCAGCGCTGAGAATGATCCACCACCACATCACACCTGCTCTGTGGGGGTCCTGAGCGCTGAGGAACAGGGGGAAAGCGGATTAAATAAAGTATACAGAGCAATAAATGGACTACAGTCTGCAACTGAAGAACTACAGTGACGTGTATATATACAAACGGAGTGTAGAAACATGGAGGGCATGTTAATGTTTTGGCTGATCGTTGTACTTTAGAAACTAAAATGATTCTGACTCTGACTTTTATAATCACTGACCACATGTTTATAAACCAATCAGGCCCTATTTAGTACACAGTGCACTTCAAGATTTCTCAGACATTTATCACACACCAAGAATGCCACATCAGACGCTGTGGGTGATACCATCAATTCCTCAGAAACAACACTGCCTTCGCAGGAAGAAATTCCCAGCCTCAGTGGAAGTGAAAAAGTATTTCCCTGAAACCAAAAAGCCACAGAACATCCACAGACAGAACAGAAGAGCTAGAAATCCAGAATTACCACAGTCTACGGGTCACGTTCATTTTCCTGCTCTGCCGGGCTGGTAAGACACCACTCCCATTTCAGGGGTTTCTGCATAATGAGATTCACACAGATTGTAAACTACACTTTGATACTGTACCTAGGGTGCATACACTACATTGGCAAAAGGATTCACTCATCCATCCAAATCTTTGAATTCTGGTCTTCCACTCGCTTCCATGGACACAGCTGTATAAATCCAAGCCCCTAGGCATGCAGACTGTTTCTACCAACATTTGTGAAAGAATGGGTTACTCTCAGGAGCTCAGTGAATTCCAGCATGGTACCATAATAGGATGACATCTGTGCAACAAGTCCATTCATAAACTTACCTCACTACTACATGTTCCAGAGTCAACTGTCAGTTGTATTATAACAAATTGCATTGCAAAGCGTCAGATGCAGTGGTGTAAACCACACTGTCACTGGACTCTAGAGCACTGGAGACGTGTAATCTGAAGTGACAAATCACACTTCATTCATTCATTCATTATCTGTAACCCTTATCCAGTTCAGGAATCATTGGGCAAAGGCGGGAATACACCCTGGAGGGGGCGCCAGTCCTTCACAGGGCAACACAGACACACACACACTCACTCACACCTACGGACACTTTTGAGTCACCAATCCACCTACCAACATGTGATTTTTGACTGTGGGAGGAAACCGGAGCACCCGGAGGAAACCCACGCAGACACAGGGAGAACACACCAACTCCTCACAGACAGTCACCCGGAGCGGGAATCGAACCCACAACCTCCAGGCCCCTGGAGCTGTGTGACTGCGACACTACCTGCTGCGTCACTGTGCCGCCTACAAATCACACTTCCCCATCTGAAAATCGGATGAACGTGTCTGGGTATGGTGGTTGCCAGGAGAACAAGACTAGTGCCATTGTGCCAAGTGTGAGTCTGGTGAAGGGGAGAATATGGTGGGGTTATTTTTCAGGAGTTGGGCTTGGCGCCTTAGTTCCAGTGAAATAAAATCTTAATGCTTTAGCTTACCAAGAGATATTGGACAATTTCATGCTCCCAATTTTGTGGGAACAGTTTGGGGACGGCCCCTTCGTGTTCCAACATGACTGTGCACCAGTGCACAAAGCAAGGTCCATAAGGACAAGGATGAGTGGGTTTGGTGTGGAAGAACTTCACTGGGCCTGCAGAGCACTGACCTTAACCTGATAGAACAATTTTAAGATGAAAATAAGTACAAAGACAGCGAGCCAGTAGCTGTTATAGCTGCAAAGGGTCAACATCATATTAAACCCTATGGATTAAGAATGGGATGTCACTCAAGTTCATATGTGTGCGAAGGCAGACAAGCAAATACTTTTTGGCAACATAGTGTACTTCACTATAGTTACCCTGGGAGAAAATTTCATTGCGAACAAATCAATAGAAATTTTTTCCAGAATTCAACTTTCTCCAGGATTTACTAATTTAAACTCTCTGTACGGTATATAAGTCCCCTTTTTAGTCATCAATTAAACTCTTCTCTGTCCAAAGTCAGAAAATAAATAAATAAAATTCCCTAATATCTTAAACAAGTCTTAGATGCATACCTCCACCCTGGTACTTGAAAGCTTTACATACAATGATGGGATTGGTTCTTTAGGTGTGAGACATAAAACCCTGGCTCTCTAAATGTGTGTTTGAGACATATTTGTAAGAGTGCAATTTCAAAGCAGAAGTGCCCAGAAACAGTACTGAAGGATTCACTCAGGATCTAGCAAATAAACAACACAACTAATTCATGATACCAACGGTAAACACTTTATTTTCAACGTAAAAAGCAAACGTTCTACATTTTACTGATGGTTTGTGGTTTACAAGTGAAAAAGTCTAAAGATAATATGCGCCGTATAAATAACTTTAATGATGGTAAATAGACTGTAAATAAACACATTATCTCAGTAAAACCGCTCTTTGGACTGATTTCGGTTTATGTTTTTGAAATAAATACATTCCACTGCTGCCATTTAGGAGCTGGGTGTTTAAACAGGAGTGTTATTAAATAAACAGAGTGTAAACTTAGTAGGCTAATGTTTTCATCTCACAAAACTTTTAATGTGCTTTATAGTTTGTAGTTTCAATCGTGCGACATTTCAATGCGTATAGTCTCGAGCAGGCGGGACAAAAACTACAACTCCCATGACGGAAACGAACTACCAGGCGACACGCAAGTTTAAAATTAAGAGTCCTACAAAACACTTCAACTACACAATATTAAATAGAATAACTAGATCAGCTTAAACTTTAACATTGTGTACCGAATCATGTTTACATCATGTTATTAAATATATATTGGTTCGGTTCGCTCAAATCACTTTGATTGTAAATATTGTACTGCATTAAAATATCACACAGAGGTATGTCCGAAACCCTGAGCATTAGTTCCAGATGATGAGCACAGCGTTAAAGCTGGAAGTTGAAAAGATGTTACCTTCTTAGCTTCTGCATCTTGAATAAAACGAGGCTCTTTCCTCTAGCGTTGTAACGTAATAAAGAATCAACTCTTAAAGAATCGATTCCTTTTTCATAGATGTCCGTGACTCGGTGTCGAGTTCTTGCCCGAGATTCTGCGTGTCTACGTAGTATATTTACGTGCATGTTGGATTCTGATTACAGCAGTACTATTGCGTCCTCTTTGTGTATTGTCTACAGTCAAAGGTTACAGTTAAGTAAAAGGTAAAAATGTAAATGAATGAGGAGTCGTCAGAATCGAATCCAGAAAGCTCGGACAGCACTACTGACACGTGGTCGGTGCGCCATCTGCTGGTGACCCTTAGGAGTTTCAACACGAATTGTCCAATGTAGTGAATGCCTGCTCATCCAGCATTGCTTCTCGTCTGATAAGGGTTCATAGTAGATTTTGGAAACCTGACTGTGATGATTTCATCTGACTTTAGTGAGGTCTGATATCGATGTAGGATGATTGGTTCTGGATCACAAACACCACTCCAACTTGTCCCAAAAGTATTAGGTAGCTCTTGTGACCCTGGACCTGGGAAGCAGTGACACCACCTCTTGCTCCAGCACGCTGCTTAGTTTCCTTATTATTGTTTTCATACATTACCCACTATGTGTGTTTTTAAGGCGGCATTCTTGGTGTTTCTTCACCATTTTCTGTTCTCTTGTCAGTTTGTGTTGGAAAGTGGTCTAATGTGTTTATGAAGTCCCAGTGTCAGTAAGTGAATAAAAAAAACACACACACAAAAAAAAAAAACAATGTGTCTCACTCCGGTATGCAAGGCTTCCTCTCTCTCAGAAAACACAGGAAAGAGCCCTCCAAACGTTGAAAATCATGGAAAGAGATGAGGATATTCCTGCTCCATAAGTGAGTAATATTGACTCATGTCTGCTTTTTCAGGATATTTAGGTAGGAACCCACTCTAAAATTGGGGAGAGCACTAACAGTATGAAAGTAAACGCAGACTGAATGTGCTACAAAACTGAACAACTCGAGTTACAAATGAGTTTCTGTGGTGATTCAAAGAGTGAATAAAAACGTACCGCCGTTTTTGTCCTCAAACTCACCCTTCCACCCTAAAAGATGTAGAGCTTCTGAATGTAAACAAACCAGAGAGAACTGCTAAATTACGTATGATTTATGTATTTAATTTTTATTTAGTTAGTTATTTATTCAGAAGTTGTTTTATCTTTTCCTGTTCTTTGTTTGGTATTCTATGTAGACTTCTATGTAGCATGTCATTTGTTTTAAGATTTGTTAGAAATAATTATGTTATAAAATCCAATAAATAAATGAAAAAAAAAGAACTGCAGTTTCCCACAATCATGCCCACAGTTCAGTTATCTTCCCAAGGCTCACTTACCAAGAAGGAGACGTATTAGATGGGGTTTAGAGTGCATCTGTCCAGAACATCGCTTTTATTTTATGTTGCATACGCACCACTGCAATTCTGTGTCCACTTAAAGAAGCTGCATCCACTAACTGTGATAGGTGTCCACAAATATGTGGACATGCAGAGTGGTCTCTCTCTGTCGTCACACTGGAACACGGGTCTGTGTTAGAGGTCGTCCATCATCGCCAGCAGGTCGTCTCCTTTGTTCCTGGGTTCCTCAGGCTCCTGCTGCTCCGTGAACTCAGCCACGATCCGAGTCAACTCCGTGTTCACCTGGCCGTCCTGGCGAAGACATCAGACACTTTATTAGACACCCCACTTCTACTGACACTCACTGGCCACTTTATTAGAAACACCCCCCCTTCTACTGACGCTCACTGGCCACTTTATTAGAAACACCCCACCCTTCTACTGACGCTCACTGGCCACTTTATTAGAAACACCCCACTTCTACTGACACTCACTGGCCTCTTTATTAGAAACACCCCCCTTCTACTGACACTCACTGACCACTTTATTAGAAACACCCCCTTCTACTGACACTCACTGGCCACTTTATTAGACACCCCACTTCTACTGACACTCACTGGCCACTTTATTAGAAACACCCCACCCTTCTACTGACGCTCACTGGCCACTTTATTAGAAACACCCCACCCTTCTACTGACGCTCACTGGCCACTTTATTAGAAACACCCCACTTCTACTGACACTCACTGGCCTCTTTATTAGAAACACCCCCCTTCTACTGACACTCACTGACCACTTTATTAGAAACACCCCCCCTTCTACTGACACTCACTGGCCACTTTATTAGAAACACCCCCCTTCTACTGACACTCACTGGCCACTTTATTAGAAACACCCCCCTTCTACTGACGCTCACTGGCCACTTTATTAGAAACACCCCCCTTCTACTGACACTCACTGGCCACTTTATTAGAAACACCCCCCTTCTACTGACACTCACTGGCCACTTTATTAGAAACACCCCCCCCTTCTACTGACACTCACTGGCCACTTTATTAGAAACACCCCCCTTCTACTGACACTCACTGGTCACTTTATTAGAAACACCCCCTTCTACTGACACTCACTGGCCACTTTATTAGAAACACCCCCCTTCTACTGACACTCACTGGTCACTTTATTAGAAACACCCCCTTCTACTGACACTCACTGACCACTTTATTAGAAACACCCCACTTCTACTGACACTCACTGGTCACTTTATTAGAAACACCCCCCTTCTACTGACACTCACTGGCCACTTTATTAGAAACACCCCCCCTTCTACTGACACTCACTGGCCACTTTATTAGAAACACCCCCCCTTCTACTGACACTCACTGGCCACTTTATTAGAAACACCCCCCCTTCTACTGACACTCACTGGCCACTTTATTAGAAACACCCCCCCTTCTACTGACACTCACTGGTCACTTTATTAGAAACACCCCCCCCTTCTACTGACACTCACTGGCCACTTTATTAGAAACACCCCCCCCTTCTACTGACACTCACTGGCCACTTTATTAGAAACACCCCCCTTCTACTGACACTCACTGACCACTTTATTAGAAACACCCCCCTTCTACTGACGCTCACTGGCCACTTTATTAGAAACACCCCCCTTCTACTGACACTCACTGGCCACTTTATTAGAAACACCCCACCCTTCTACTGACGCTCACTGGCCACTTTATTAGAAACACCCCACTTCTACTGACACTCACTGGCCACTTTATTAGAAACACCCCCCTTCTACTGACACTCACTGGCCACTTTATTAGAAACACCCCCCTTCTACTGACACTCACTGACCACTTTATTAGAAACACCCCCTTCTACTGACACTCACTGGCCACTTTATTAGAAACATCCCCCTTCTACTGACACTCACTGGCCACTTTATTAGAAACACCCCACTTCTACTGACACTCACTGGTCACTTTATTAGAAACACCCCCTTCTACTGACACTCACTGGCCACTTTATTAGAAACACCCCCCCTTCTACTGACACTCACTGGCCACTTTATTAGAAACACCCCACTTCTACTGACACTCACTGGTCACTTTATTAGAAACACCCCCTTCTACTGACACTCACTGGCCACTTTATTAGAAACACCCCCCTTCTACTGACACTCACTGGTCACTTTATTAGAAACACCCCCTTCTACTGACGCTCACTGGTCACTTTATTAGAAACACCCCCCCTTCTACTGACACTCACTGGCCACTTTATTAGAAACACCCCCCCTTCTACTGACACTCACTGGCCACTTTATTAGAAACACCCCCCCTTCTACTGACACTCACTGGCCACTTTATTAGAAACACCCCCCCTTCTACTGACACTCACTGGCCACTTTATTAGAAACACCCCCCCTTCTACTGACACTCACTGGTCACTTTATTAGAAACACCCCCCCTTCTACTGACACTCACTGGCCACTTTATTAGAAACACCCCACTTCTACTGACACTCACTGGTCACTTTATTAGAAACACCCCCTTCTACTGACACTCACTGGCCACTTTATTAGAAACACCCCACTTCTACTGACACTCACTGGTCACTTTATTAGAAACACCCCCTTCTACTGACACTCACTGGCCACTTTATTAGAAACATCCCCCTTCTACTGACACTCACTGGCCACTTTATTAGAAACACCCCCCTTCTACTGACACTCACTGGCCACTTTATTAGAAACACCCCCTTCTACTGACACTCACTGGCCACTTTATTAGAAATACCCACCCCTTCTACTGACACTCACTGGCCACTTTATTAGAAACACCCCACCCTTCTACTGACGCTCACTGGCCACTTTATTAGAAACACCCCACCCTTCTACTGACGCTCACTGGCCACTTTATTAGAAACACCCCACCACTGACGCTCACTGGCCACTTTATTAGAAACACCCCACCCTTCTACTGACGCTCACTGGTCACTTTATTAGAAACACCCCCTTTTACTGACACTCACTGGCCACTTTATTAGAAACACCCCACCCTTCTACTGACGCTCACTGGCCACTTTATTAGAAACACCCCACCACTGACGCTCACTGGCCACTTTATTAGAAACACCCCACCCTTCTACTGACGCTCACTGGCCACTTTATTAGAAACACCCCACCACTGACGCTCACTGGCCACTTTATTAGAAACACCCCACCCTTCTACTGACGCTCACTGGTCACTTTATTAGAAACACCCCCTTTTACTGACACTCACTGGCCACTTTATTAGAAACACCCCCCTTCTACTGACACTCACTGGCCACTTTATTAGAAACACCCCACCCTTCTACTGACGCTCACTGGCCACTTTATTAGAAACACCCCCTTCTACTGACACTCACTGGCCACTTTATTAGAAACACCCCCCTTCTACTGACGCTCACTGGCCACTTTATTAGAAACACCCCCCTTCTACTGACACTCACTGGCCACTTTATTAGAAACACCCCCCCCTTCTACTGACACTCACTGGCCACTTTATTAGAAACACCCCACCCTTCTACTGACGCTCACTGGTCACTTTATTAGAAACACCCCCTTTTACTGACACTCACTGGCCACTTTATTAGAAACACCCCCCTTCTACTGACACTCACTGGCCACTTTATTAGAAACACCCCACCCTTCTACTGACGCTCACTGGCCACTTTATTAGAAACACCCCACCACTGACGCTGACTGGCCACTTTATTAGAAACACCCCCCTTCTACTGACACTCACTGGCCACTTTATTAGAAACACCCCCCCTTCTACTGACGTTCACTGGCCACTTTATTAGAACAAACCATCCTTATCTTTCACTGTCAATTAATGTAATGCATTTTTTTTCATAGTAATTTTGAAGCATTTCTATTGGTTGGTTCTGTATGAAATTAAAATATCATGGTAAACATCACACAGAAAACTTAAAATAAGTATAAATAAAAATTTAGACAGCAGCACAAATAAAATGATGTTAGTCTGAGCTGGGTTAGTAAGTCTGGACACTTTATGAATATGTTTATGGTCAGCAGCAGATGCCAGTGAGTATCTGCCCACCCCCTGCAGGAACACACACTCAGAGGGTAAACGTGCAAAATTAGGTTGAGTTTAGGAACCTTACCTTTGTTGCCTGAATATTTATGACCCCAAAAGCTGTCTCGTCAGCCCCCACCAACAGCCCCCTGTGAAGATCCACAACAGAAGGGTCAGATCCCTTTAAGCCCCTTTCAGTGAGAATCTGTACATTAAAGGTGCAGCCTGTCATTTGAACCAATTTATGCTTCATAAAACATGTTTAGTACCCAGTCTCTCATACAAAAATGTGTGCTAATATTCAGGGTCAGCGGTTTGGACTGATTTGGTGGGAGTTTTCAGACCCCTGAGACGTCTTCTCAGAGGTGTTGCCTGAGTATTGTTAGTGAGTGCGAGGCCCACAGTGCTGATCTGTGCCAGACTGAAAACTGGGTAGAGGCGTCGCTGAATACGGAGCGATATGAGCTCATGAGGCATGGAGCTCACAGGGAGCACAGTGAGTGAAAGTGGGTTTATTTCATTAAAACGTCTCAAGTTTAGTTTTAGATATCAACGTTTCAGTTTCAGAACCTCTGAGTTCTGATCAAATTCTCATTGAACAATCCCTCATTCATCACTTCTGCTTTATGCGCGAGAATTGTGGAGGACCTACAAATCATTAAAGACACATCCCACCCAGGTCATCATCTGTTCCAACTGTTACTGGCAACACGCACTCATACACTCACACCTACGGACACTCTTAAGTAACCAATCCACCTACCAACGTGTGTTTTTGGACTGTGGGAGGAAACCAGAGCACCCGGAGGAAATCCACACAGACACAGGGAGAACACATCACACTCCTCACAGACAGTCACCCGGAGGAAACCCACGCAGACACAGGGAGAACACACCACACTCCTCACAGACAGTCACCCGGAGGAAACCCACGCAGACACAGGGAGAACACACCACACTCCTCACAGACAGTCACCCGGAGGAAACCCACACAGACACAGGGAGAACACACCACACTCCTCACAGACAATCACCCAGAGGAAACCCACGCAGATACAGAGAGAACACACCACACTCCTCACAGACAGTCACCCGGAGGAAACCCACACAGTCACAGGGAGAACACACCACACTCCTCACAGACAGTCACCCGGAGGAAACCCCACAGACACAGGGAGAACACACACCACACTCCTCACAGACAGTCACCCGGAGGAAACCCACGTAGACACAGGGAGAACACACCACACTCCTCACAGACAGTCACCCGGAGGAAACCCACGTCGACACAGGGAGAACACACCACACTCCTAACAGACAGTCACCCGGAGGAAACCCACACAGACACAGGGAGAACACACCACACTCCTAACAGACAGTCACCCGGAGGAAACCCACGTAGACACAGGGAGAACACACCACACCAAATTTAAATGTTTTTATTATTTTTAGTTTAATAACTTATTTACAGAATTGCACCTGAATGTTGTTGTATAAGTTACAATAACAATAAAGAATTCTATATGTTCAAAAGTTTGGACACCATTTTAATTCATTAATTCAAGTGACTGTAAGGTTCCTCTTTGTGGCTACAGACACTCTCCCAAAATCCCGAAACTACATGAGACCAGACTGTAGGCTGTAACCCCCTCTCAGTGCTGGGCTTTTGAGCAGTGGAACTGTATTGTCTGAGGTAATGAAAATCCCTCCAAAAACATAAGGGATGTGTTGAAATGGTGTTGGTGCCAATGTTTTCAAGCCTCGTTCAGCACTTGCCAGGCCACTACTGTAAATAAGAATTAATTCTTAAAGACCTGCCTGCATAAATTAACAGCTAAATAAAATAAAAAAAAATGTTGTGTGAAATTTGTCTGACCTTGCAACAGTTGCTATGAAGGAAACGTCTAATGGTTTATTCGATATGTGTCATACCCCTCGTCCTCGTCCTGTTCAGAGAGGAACAGATTCATTCGAACCCCTCCGTCACCGCTCGCCATGTTCCACACCTCCATTCCCCCCATCAGCTTCGCCAGCAGATTCAGCTCCTCCTTCGCCAGAGGGTTGGGCTCCACACTCTGATACAACACACGCACATACTTACACATAGGCACTAAGGCCAGAAGTATGTGGACACATGTTCAACTACAATCTCTACTGAAGTGAAGTCATTCATTGGGAGTGTGTTCTTTAGAGCAGTGACAGCCTCGTCCTGAAGTCTTTACATTAGATCAGGGGTTCCCTATCTTTTTCTGAGGTAACCCACTCACTCCAATACACACACACACACACACACACACACACACACACACACACACGTCTTCAGCTTCCAGACCTCACTGTAGTTTATATTAACCATTTAAATTCATTAAAAGCTGCAATTTCTTAGTGAACACAGCAAAATAAAGTCACAAATGACCTTACAGATCACGGGGAACAGTGGAAGTGTGATCTCTGAAATGAATGCGCTCCATTCAGAACATTATGTAGTTTGGGTTCCGACACCAGTACCTGACCTCACTAATGTTTAAATGGCAGGATGCAATCATATACCCACAGCAGCTGCCAAAATCTAGTGTAAAGCCACAGAAGACTGTTTAGATCCTGGGATTTACCTGTTTGACTTTAGGGGTTCTGGAGGCGTTTGAGGTGCGGGTGTCTTCAGGTGACGACGCATTGTACCTGCACAGATTCACAGAGTTCACAGAGATTCACCACTCAACAGTTTGGATTTGCTCAGTGATTTTAAGGTTATTATTCAAGCAAGCTGCACGTGTCTGCTACATCCAAAATGGCACCAGTGGAAAAACAACAACTACAGCAACTCCATTGTGACCCTCTATCTTCAAAATGGCCTGCAGACAAATCTGATTGTGAAACGAGTGCACACAGCTTTCCCCAACCCTTCTGATCTTCATCAGTTTCCTCTTTGGAAAATCTCTACAATCAAACCCCTGTCTGGTTTCAGTAGGTGTAAATCTGAGCGTGACGGTTTAACAGCCTAAAACAACCACTGATCTGCAGTAAATAATTGGCCCGATACTCTGGCTCGAAACTGGGTGGAGTTATTTATACAATAGCATTGATGTAAACACTACTACACTGTGCTTTTATTTAAATACAACTGACACCACCCAACAACCCCTCCCCCAAACACAGCAGGTGCAGGAACAGTCTCGAATGCACTGCAGCAACACACCGTGTTAAATCAGTCTACTACTGAAATCTACTGAACCGAACCATGTCCATGTTTACATGTTTGTGCCGAGGCGTGTCACTCGTTCTCCAGAGATGTCAAATGATCCCTCTTTCACAGGGCTGCAGTAACATCCTTCATTTGGAAACTCCCTCCTCCTCACCTCCCTCCCTCTACTGTTAAACCACCTGGAGAAGAGAGAGAGAGAGAGAGAGAGAGAGAGAGAGAGAGAGAGAGAGAGAGAGAGAATCATCTTTGTCAAGTAAGATTACAGATGAAATGGGACACTGCACATGAACCAAAGGGCATCACACCCAGTGCCAGCAATCAGCCAGAAGGGTATAAAGCACCCCCAGCTGTGTTCTCTGGGCAGAAACTCCCTCCAGTATTTTGGGGATCACTAGATCCTCATAACCATGTTCCAAAATGTAGGGTAAAGTGTTTTCAGAGGAGGCAGAACAAGCTCTGCGTTACCTCCCTTGTTTCAGAAGAAATGTTGTGGGAGCTGGTGTCCACAGACGTAGGGTTCAGTAGCCAGAGTTTACCTGATTAACCCAGGGACTTCAGAGCCGTGGGGAACAGGGCCAGAAGTGGACAACACAAAGCGCCCATCTGGATTCTGAATTTTCTCTTTCATAAAGATGGAGACCTGCAGAGAGAGAGAGAGAGAAAGAAGGAAATGGAGAAAAGCAGAGAAAAAGAAAAATGGAGATGAATTGAAAAACGGAATGAATTGTAATCAATTATCATTAAAGCTGCCCTCTGTGGGTTTGGCAGGTTTGAGGAATTGGTGACCTCTCTGGTGGACAGGAAAAGAGCGGAGGACTTTTCAAACAGCTCCTTACTCCCTCTATAGTGAAGTACATCAGTCATAAACTACACTGTACACACACAGACAGCACTAGGTTTCAGATTCCCACACGTGAATAAATAAAAATGATGTTGTATTAGAAATATATAATGCACTGTTTAGATCTAGAGTCAGTCATGTTATGACCAGTGTAGTGCACTACAGAGGGAGCATGGAGCTAGTGGACTGGCATAGATAATGCAGTCATTTTCATATTTGTCTGGATGGGGATGTTGTCAAATATGAAGAGTGGAACATCTCAGTTTTTAAAAGTAAACGTATCCGTGTGGATGAGGCCTAAGGGTCTCTTCAAACTACAGATGAAAACAATACTATTGATTGACAAATTGATGGTATTACTCTAACTGAGAGTAAATGCTCACACTTAGGGTTTAATCAGCAAAACCTTAATGAACACATGGAACAGCTCATGAACAATATTCCAAACATTTCCCATGTACTGAAATCTCACCTTAATGTGCATGTCCTGAAGGAGAGTGAGCAGCGTTTGCCTTATGAGCTGAAACTCCCCGTCAGATAAAGGAGTAAACATCTGAAAGAAACCAAAGAAAAAGTTAGAAAGTGAATAAGCCAGAACAGTTATAATCTTAAAACTGAAAGGGGACATATGTCTTTCCCCATAAGGGAACTCAGTTACAGTTGTGGAGTCTCGATGAAACGTTTGTGACATGCTTTGCTTTTAGAAATCATGGTATCAGCACCTGTTCCTTTAAATGAAAACGAGCCGCTCGCTGTTCACTCCGACCCCGAGTGCATAGCAGTGAGGAGCTAGGAGCAGAAGCTGTGTTCTCTTTCTTTTCCGTTCTCATTTTCTCTGTTTTCACTCTGTGTCTGTTTTGCTGCGTTTAAACTCATTTTTGTGCTCTCACATAAACACAGGCCCAGTGCTGTGATTGGACAGACTCAGATGAGGGGGTGGGGCGATTCTAAAGTCTCTGCCCTTGAAATCAAAAGCCGAGCAGAATCAGAACGATTCATTATATTACATGTTTTCAGACTTAGACAATGCACACAAAATGGATTGCGTGCTTTTGTTTCACAGTGTGTGGGTTGGTGGGCTGCAGATTATAAAATTTAATGAGCACACACACTGAACAAGTTTTTTTTTCCCCCCCCAGAATATATCCCCTCAGAGCCAGTGGCCACAGAGGTGTCCTCCCGGTGGTAACATCTTAGAGGATGGATTTGAGTGACTCATTCAATGAATCAATCAATAAACGAATCAGTCGTTTAATCAGTCTGCTGACAGACTATATTTAGGATGAATCAGCCACAGTGAATGAATCAATGTTTCAATCAATCTGTTGATTTGTCTTTAACAAATTGATTGGCTGATATTATGATTGATCCTCATTCATGGGTTTAGAGGGAAATCTAAAGAGGAAAACTGTGTAAATTATGTGCACAACTATTTAATGAAATAATAAATAAATCCATTAACAGCTGGACTCAACCAACAGATGGATAAATCAGTGATGTGGTGTTTGGAGTGAGTGGAGCTCATGTAGGTGTGTGTTTTGAAGAGCTGGACCTCTATGATCTGCCGCTGCGCCTCATTGATCTGGTGGATGAGGCAGGGGCTGGATCTGACTATCTCTCTGATGGCGTCCACGTGGTTAAAGGTGATGAGTAGCAGATCTCTCGGACGCGGACACAGCAGGACCTGGTGCTTGAATGCCATCACTATCAGGTCATACAGCTGAGAATGGACAACATGCACACTTAAATAAGCAGCAAATCCCAGAGGACTATCCCTGTGCCACCCCCCACACTCACCAATCATAGTGCAGAGATCCTCACAGACCCCATGATCTCAGTTTGGGCTAAAACACACACCTTAGTGATGCAATTTATTATTTTTTTGTACATGAAATTCACCACATGGACCTGGCTTGTAACTCACTCACTCACCTTTAGCAGTAAACAGTTCACCACAAGGGGGCGACATTCTCTCTACTGAACTGACCATGCTGTTCAAACTCTCATGCCACTCTCTCTTTCTGTCTCTAGTGAACTCACAAACTGTCCTCACTCTTGTCTCTCTCTCGTCTCTCTCTCTCTCTCTCTCTCTCTTCTCTCTCTAGTGAATACCCCACACGTACTGAGAGGACGTTTCTCACAGAGTATTGTGTTTGATTGCTGTTCTCAGAGTGCCCACACTACATGACCCGTCCTGATTGAACACACCACACACTTTCAAATTTCTCACACCAAACAGACAGCTCAGGAGTTTCTCTCTTCATCGCGAGAGCAGGCAGGAGTTTCTCACAAACTAAATGTAAAAAACACAGCAGACAGCCGTTAAACCATAACCCAGCTCTGCCCTCATTGGTTTACGGTCTTTCAGGCATGACGTTAACGTCACGTTTCACACCTGAGGGTTTGTGTCCGTTCCTGGAGGACAGGTTCGACACTAGATAAGCTCAGGAGACCTTGACACTGTACACTTTTTATTACACACAAACATCAGGGATTTTTTTTCTTTTTTTTTCTTGATTTCTGTTGTATAAATCAAACAGATCACTGACTGATTCATTATGTAGAGCAACCATTGATGGATTAAGTATTGTCTTCCTGCTCTTACCCGGTCCATGCTGGTTGGGTTGAGTCTCATGATGGAGGTGTGAGCTAGGCGTGTTATCACACAGCGCAAAGCTCTGAGAGAGTAGAGATCCTGAGGCTTCAGCAGCTCCTCCATAAAGGCCTTACTGAACATAGAGCCCACTATATCACTCAGAACTACAGAGATAGAGAGAGAGAAAAAATAATATACCAGAGCCAACATAAGAACCAAAGCTGCTGCTTGTGTAATCTCTACTACAATGCATATTTCCATTAAAATGGGTCACTCAGGAGCAGACAACTACGAATGAGTCCAATGCCAACAGTCAGCTTGAGGGGTATATATCCTCCAGCTTTGCTCTTTGGGCCAGAGCTGCTGTGTTCACTTAGGTGATGGAGCTCATATCCAGAATTAATCCTCCAGCACCAGCACCTGTCCCCTGGGAAGCTTCTGGGAAAGACTTGCACTAGATGAAAGAACATTTCAGGGTGGAGTTGACTGCATTCGGCCATTACAAGTCTCTACAGAAACCCTAACCCTGAAAACTCCTTATTACAAGGAGTGTCTACAAACTATTGGACATACAAGAGTGTCTGTACATGACTGAAGAGGAAAGATACATTAATGATCAGTGGACAGTTACCCATTCTCTGGTGGATCTAAGGGCATGAAACTAAGAGTGGAGCTCAGGGATGGAGAGAGGGAGGATAAATGAGTGTACCTCTCTTTCTGTCATCTTCTGACCACAAACCTGCAAGCAGAAAGAAAAGAGTAGAGTAAATCCAAGCTGAAGTAAAAGTGTTGTCATGAATGGGGAAATAGTTACTCAAATAGAATCTTCCCTTAAAATGTATTATTTATTTTCAAAAAGTCCTAATGGTCAGTTTCAATTACAAGCAAAATGATGAGGCAGGTTTCTACCTTTATAAAACACCAATCTTAAAGATGCGCCTGGGGGTAAACATTTACCCCAGTGTTTTATTCAGTATGTATTTATACACTGAAGAGGTTTAATAGTTTTTTAAAGCTGAGGACGAATCAAACAGTGGCATCATCGTTCTCAGTGCCGCCTTTGAGCACATTCCCCACACAACATACTGATAGAGGACCATTTCTGCCAGTGTAATATATAAAATAACTAAGTCACTGTGAGTTAAGTCATAATTCTAAATGATAATGACTTAGTGGGCGTCACGGTGGTGCAGCAGGTAGCTCCAGGGACCTGGAGGTTGTGGGTTCAAGTCCCGCTCCGGGTGACTGTCTGTGAGGAGTGTGGTGTGTTCTCCCTGCGTCTGCGTGGGTTTCCTCCGGGTGACTGTCTGTGAGGAGTGTGGTGTGTTCTCCCTGTGTCTGCGCGGGTTTCCTCCGGGTGACTGTCTGTGAGGAGTGTGGTGTGTTCTCCCTGTGTCTGCGAGGGTTTCCTCCGGGTGACTGTCTGCGAGGAGTGTGGTGTGTTCTCCCTGTGTCTGTGTGGGTTTCCTCCGGGTGACTGTCTGCGAGGAGTGTGGTGTGTTCTCCCTGTGTCTGTGTGGGTTTCCTCTGGGTGACTGTCTGTGAGGAGTGTGGTGTGTTCTCCCTGTGTCTGTGTGGGTTTCCTCCGGGTGACTGTCTGTGAGGAGTGTGGTGTGTTCTCTTTGTGTCTGGATTGGCGACTCAAAAGTGTCCGTAGATGTGAGTGAATGTGTGAGTGTGTGTTCTCCCTGTGAAAGTCTGGCGCACCCTTCAGGATGTGTTCCCGCCTTGTGCCCAATGATTCCAGGTAGGCTCTGGACCCACCGCGACCCTGAACTGGATAAGGGTTACAGATAATGAATGAATGAATAATTAGGACTATCTCAATATTAAGTAGAATTATGACCTGGTATCTTAAAATTATGACTAATTATCTCATAATTATGAATCAGTACCTCTGAATTATGATTAAGTACTATGACACATGAATTATGAGTTGGTATCTCAGCATTTTGATTCTGTATTTCAGAAGTGAGTCAGTGGTTTGGGTTCAGCTGGTTGTGGTCGAATCATAAAGTGCCACAGTACTTATAGATTATAATTGATTCAGCCGAACATAGCCTTTAACCAGTGTTTTCCTGAGGTTCATGTTATTTATCCGGAATGGTCAGCTACTGCTGAATCAACAGTGTACACAGAGTCGGATTAATATAAACCCTCTTTATCCGAACTCAGAAGGAGCGATGAAGAGTCGATTCATTTGTGAGTCGGGTAAATGCTTCTTGGAGTCGATTCAGTCACTGTTTATGAGTTTGTACTTCATCACCTGTACCTGTTCTAGAAAGTGGGTTAGTCATGTTAAAAGTGGAGAGGATTCTGTTATTTAAACTTCGTTTACAATGAAGTGGATTAGTCGATTCTGTCTCCTGCTGAAGAATCGACTCTAAAACACACGGAGTCGAACAGCACTGCTAAGGCGAACTGTAGAGGGACGACGCTACCGACAGATGGCGCTGCTGTCAGAAAACTAAATTATTTATTTACATTGACGTGGAAACTGCAATGTTGATTAATGTGCATTTGAATAAATAAAAAAAATGAATGATTAATAGATAAACATACAAATAATTGGCTAAAAAGCATGATTTTACAGTTAGCCGGATAATTTAAGCACAGAAATAAATTTTCCAAAAGGAATGTCTGTTTTCCTTTTGAAAAAAAAAATAGATCTGATTCATCAGTTTTACTGAGAAAGCCGCCTTTGTGTAAAAAGAAAAAAAAATAATTGTAAATTTATTGCAAATGTATTCACAATCAGAAAACGCAGTCAATTAATAACTTTACTTTTTCTGTCAAAGCCCAAATTAGCACTACCACCTCCAGGCACCAGAGGGAAGCAGGGACAGGCACGGACAGCTAATTAGCACTCACTGCCTTCACCTGTCAGGCAGAGTGTTTAAATAAGACCTTGCTGTTGTAGCGATCTGACCGCTGTCTCAGAGAACTGGTGCTGAGAGATGGAGGAGAAACCCAGATGAAACTAAAGAGAAAATGTGTGTGTGTGTGTGGAGTTCTCAAACTCATCTTGAGAATTCAGACAGCACTTAGTCACACCACAAATGATTATATTTAATTATATCCAGAGAGAACACCAGTGTTGTCTTTAATGTAAATTACAAATAACAGTGCTTTTAATTGTCTTTGTATATGATTTTCTGCTTCAGTAAGAATCCTACAAAGAGGGGTACAGATTAGTGAACATACTTACAGAATTACATAGTTTTATATCTACTTATCTTACTGTTCACTGAGGACCTGAATCGTTCTACAGACGCATTAAAAATGCAATTTGACTTCAGAGCCAACAACCTGAGCTTTGAGAGTAAGCTTATTAATACATGGCCCAGAGACTGAGGAGCACATGGCAGTGGGAAGAGTGAGTGAAGACTCAGGGCTAGTGGAAAGGGACAGTCCTTCCCTAAACTCACAAACAGACACCTGGTAGAAACTGTAGCAGCACCCTTCTTGTACTCCACATTTGGTGAAATCACTGACTGCAGAGGAATCCACAGGAACACGTACAGCACGGGACACTCTTTCATCTGAATAAATAAGGCGTGTTCCAGCGGAGGACTTAACGAAAATGTTGCCCGATGTGAAAACCAAGGTATTCAATGAAACCTAGACGGAGGTTAAAGGTTCAGGAAAGCTTGTAAATACATGAACTCATAAGAGCCCAGACTCAGTTCACCATAAAGCACAATTATGGTACAAATAAAACAGACCAAAGAAACATGGAACACCCTTTTTTCTCCACATTTCTTGCTCTATTTTGTCATTTGGGGGTACGGACCACGCCCGTAGACGCTGAAACAGAGAGGTGAACTCAGAAGTCTTTGGGGAGGAGTTCAGGGTGGCTAATGAATGCTTATGAAGCCGGACCCCCCCCCCCCCCCCCCTTATATAAAGGGTGGAGGAGTTTGGGCGTGGTCCTACTTGCAAAATGATGTTATTACATAACTTCAATTATCGTTGAGCTAAAAACCCAATGTAACAGACATCACAACAACCATTTTGTAACTTGTATTCCAACATTTTGTTCTTGAAATGGGGTCAGAATGGGTCGAAAGCATTTGAATGGTTTAAAAAGGTAGGAACAAAAAAATATGATTTAAAATGAACATTCCTATGGTCTCTGTGCTCACCAAGCACACCATCATTCTGTAAATAAAGTCACACTAACTGTCATCTGACTGCATCCAGGATATGGAAATGTCACTTAGCGACATCATGATTTAAAACGAAGAATAAAAATGTGACTAATGCCTGGGTTTTAAAAATTCTGACCGATCCTGACAACGTGAGACACAGAACACCACACAGTGTCAGATTGCACACACCGACATACGGCTTTGCTGTGAATTCATTCATGAGAGAAGACGGAAGTTTCTCACTTTCGTCACTGCTTTTGTCTGAAACAAAGCAGCAGACACCTTGCACTCTTACTTGAAATGAAGATGTTTGTAACGGAGTCACGTTAGAGACAGGCTTTAAAAGCAGCAATATTTCAACACATTGTTAGGGCGCCTGTGCACTGATGCTCCCTCACAAAGGAGTGTTTGAACCTCTTCAAAAGACCATGGCACAAATGTGATCTCTGCAGCACGGTGGCTTAGTGGTGAGCACATTCACCTCTCAGCGCTGGGATCTTGGGTTCAAGTCCCATCTGGGTGGAGTTTCCATGTTCTCCCTGTGTCTGCGTGGGTTTCCTCTGGGGGCTCTGGTTTCCTCCCACAGTCCAAAAACGTGGAGGCTTCTGTCTAATAAATGTCCTGGTGAATGAGTGTGAATGAATGTCTGTATGTGTGAGTGAATGTGTGTGTGCCCAGATATGGATTGGCACTCTGTCCTGGGTGAAATCCTAGTGCCCGATGCATTCCTCCAGGTGGATGGTCGTTCCTGGTCGAGAGTACGCTGTTCGCATTTGGCTGCCACTTCTCACCAGTGTGGATTGAGTGTTCTGAGCAGTGTGGATTGTAAAGCGTCCTTGGGTGTCTAGAAAGGTGCTATATAAGTGAATAGATAGATAGATAGATCTCTGCTGTAGATGGAGATTTTACAGATGGAGAGTTTGTGCTGGATGTCTGCAGTCCAGTCAGAGATCTGCCTAGTTTTACACAAATAAAAACATTTCTTCGTGATGATTTTTCCTTCTCTGGCTGCTGCACATGAACTGGAAGCTCAAAAAATTAATCAATCAACCAATATTTTACTTAACACACATTAAATATATTAAAGTAACAAATGAATCCTTTAAGTGTATGAACAGGGCTTTGGTTAGTGATGTCCACATCTGAATTTTCAGGTCTCAATATCTCCCCTCCAGCACAGTCACTGTGCAGCAGACCACCACAGTACTGACACTTGGCCCAATTGACTGACTGAACTTCTGGATACATCCGTCTGCTAATACGGATAACACCACAGGTTTCACTTTACATGTTTTAGATATTATAACTGTTTATGCGTTTTTTAAAACAGTCTCCTACCCTTTGGTAAACACAGGCGAATACGTCCTGCACAACACAGCAGTGGTGTATAGACTTTCTCTACTCTTCCCTCTGTACTGGTGGTGAAATTTGCTGCTAACAATCACCTGATGTCAAGGAACATTTGTAGCGTCAGGTTTGTATGTATTTCTCAGCACACCAATGCGCTCTAAACTGATTCAGACGCACTAAGACCCTGACGATGTACATGAGCTCGTTCTGGTTGAAAGTATGTTGAACTGTGGTGCCATACCTGAGTTTAACAATCACAAAATAAAAACACACAGGGCACCAAAATGCCACTGCTGCCATCTGGGACAACACCTTTTAATGAATCAACATATTTTTACACCCAGCACATATTAAGGAATAAATAAATGTGTGTTAAATTTCATAGTGTGAGGTGGCTGTGCTGGTGGAGGAGCTACATCTGAAGTCGGGTTCGTTGTGATTCGTTGCTATGGCATTCTTCCTGTTGGTTCATAACAACTAAGTGCCAAATTTAGTGATGAAGCAACAACACATCAGCACTGTATTTCTTTGACGCGTGACGCCTGTGTTATGTGCTGCTCTTGTGTGTCTTAGATCTAAAGAACCCCCTGTAGCAAAGCTACACGCGTGGTCCTCCATTAATGAAGGGTCCCATGCTGATAAAGACGAGTGTAAACCGAGGGCTGAAGGACGGTGAATTTACCTCACACTGGATTTCCATGAGTCAACACTGTGTCTAGAGACAGATTATATCAATGCAAAATGTCACAACTCCATTTCAGAGATACACACACACACACACACACACGGGTGTAGAATGTTTCATGACAAAGAAGAGAAAAAGCAAAGACCAGACACTTCTTCTAAGGTGAGAACTAATTATGAATCGTTTATGTGTATTTTGGTCACAGACATTAGGTCAAGGTCATGGACACCTTACACACTTTGACTAGAAGAGAAAGTCCTGCAGTAGGTCGCTGGTCACTCAATTACACTCAAATAACTAAAGACAATCATGTAATTAAAAAGAGGAAAACGAAATCAAGCGTCTTATGATTAATCATTTTTGCAGCTAAAACACAGAGTATAGACAGCACTGAGAGACAGACTCAGTGTTGGAGACCGTCAGAGTGACATTTAACATTGGTTGTTATGGTTTTCAGGATGTTTGACAGGCAGTACCTAATTATAAACTTGATATAAACACTTATAAAAGAGCCAGGCTTATTATAAAATTGTACATAATTCACTGAAATCTGAAGGTTTCAGTGAATTGCATCTGAAAGTGCGGCACGTTGCTCAACTCATGAGAAGTAACTTGAAATGTCTTTAACATTTATATAAAAGGGATTTTATGTGTACAGTAATGAACAAATTAAAGTTATGGTTTTGGTTTTCTACAGAAACAAGATGATTCTCAGACACAATGTAAACAGTGCATTTGGTTTATTGCAGATGTGTTACCACTACATCTACTTTTCTAATTCCTTTGCTCACACACACCTGATTCAACTCATCTGTTAATTGACAGGTTTAAGGGCTGTGTTTTAGCAGAGGAATCACCAAACTTTGCTGGACACAGGTCCTCGAGGACTGGAGTTGTGCACCCCTGCCTTATTTGAATCCTTCATCAAAACAAACTTTTTTTAATGAAAGTGAATGCAACTTAATTGTTTCATAAATTTGTAGCATTTCTATTGGTCCATTCCTCAGGAAAGGAAAGAGTAACTGGAATATTTAAACAACACAAAAATAAATTAATGTATAGACGAATGAATGAGTGACAAGAACAGACCTCTGTGAAAATCAGTCTCTCAAATGTTTTTGGCGAGTTCCAACAGAGGAACGGCTCCAGTTCTCTTTAGAGTCGTGTTTGTAAATGAGACGTGTGAGGGTTGAAAAATTTGATCAATGCGGGGATACTTTACACTTTAAAAACTCTCCTGACCCTTCAGTCTCATCCTTCATTTTCTGTGAATCCTTCCACATGGAACTAAATGTAGTGTTTGGTGGCAAAAAAAAAGTCACTTAAATTTCTAAGAATTGAGGTGGTACTCTGTTGAATGTCACACACTGTAAAAAGAAAATAGTTGATCCAACTTAATTGAATTGCTTCAATTGGTAACAAGTAATTCAATTAAGTTTATCCAACTTAATTTTTTAAGGTTAACCTTAAAAAACTTACAAAATTAAGATGGATAAACTTAATTGAATTACTTGTTACCAATTGAAGCAATTTTCTTTTTACAGTGCACCGTGGTGGTCAGTAAAGGTTGTATCTGAGGTGTTCTTGAGTTCAGGTGTTGCTCAGATTAAGGGACATTTAGTGTAGGAGTTACTCTAAATATCAGAGTGTGTTTCACAAAAGAGAAATTAAAACTCCAAAACGAAGATTCTGGGAGGATACTATTAAAAGATCTACTCGGGGTTTCATTAAGAACAGACAGAGAGACTTTATAATAAATGAGATGAGGGTGAAACATCTTTTGAAAATTTTTAATAATCTTCCCAGTTCCTAGTTTGTGTTGGTGACTTTTTTAAAAGTGCCTTAAAAACAAAATTTTCATGTTCTGAAATGTTCATGATTCATGTTTCTTTTATATAATAATAATAATACTGTGAGAGCCTCTTATAGCACCTTTAAAAAAAAGACTTTATTAAATCCAGATTGTGTTGGTGTTTTTAATTATATTTATTTTTAGAAAGATTTATATTTTAAAATCATAAATATCCAGAGTAAAACAAACAGGAATTTTTTTTCCTTATTTAGGAAATAATCTTCAAGACCTAGCTAATTAAAAAATATATTTAAAATCTACCCACAAACCAACTCCAGGGACCATTAATGAATCAGCCGTAGTTAACTGTCTAATCAGTAAACCACATCAGTACCGCATGTGTGAAGAGTCACTGGTCCGTAATAATGTAAAGCAAGAGCACACACACGCATTCAAATTGGCCAATGAGAACACAGTGCATTTCAGCTGCCCAGAGAAGTTTGTGAAGTAAGAAAGAGGAAAATGTTGAGCAGAGAGGTGTAGTACACCGATATTTATTTTTTTTTGTGTGTCTACACTTTTTACTTCACTAATTAACACTCCTTTTACTTCTGTATTTAGACACAAAACCACCACGGAAAGAAAACATTCCAAATGCTTACCACCTTATTTTTTTTATTTTTTTTAAACTTGCCAAGTAATTTTTGCTCATCCAAGGTTTGCATGCAAATAAAACTCTTATAGCTGGAGATATTTTTTCTCAGAATGTAGATTTATTTTCATGCAACACTTTGATGTAAATAGATGTTTAAAAAAAAGTCCATTCCCCCACGTAAGAATATGGCGCTCGGCCTTGAGTTTTAACTGAAGGGACGTGTGTGTGTGTCCAACCTTCCGTGGCTTATTCGTGTCTGAACTACACTCCACGCTCCAATGCAGTAATTGTGACATTCACACCGTTCAAAGGCTGATGTGCCCAGTGCAGATTCAAGGGCTCATAGCCCAAGCTCACAGGCACTGACTGCATCGTTGACCGTTGAAGTGGTTGTGTAGAACTGTTTCCCCTAGATGGGACATACTCTTAGCCACAACCCGCCGGTCTTCGGCCTTTAAGCACTTCTTCGCTTGTGGGAGCAGTAAAAAAGCACGGTATGAGTACAGTGAGACGGTTCCCATTTTCCAGAGAAAGGTTTTTGTAGAGGGACTAGTACACCCCTCATGTACTTGACTGAGAGATGCCGTTTTGGACCTCTTCAGTAAAAGATGCGAGGGTGGGTACATTCCACTTTGCTTTCCTCATGTTCCTCAACACTGCAGCTGACATTATCTCATTATCCACTTTCCCTGGAGGATGTCTTGAAGCTCACTGGCGTTCTTCACCAGTTTACTTTAAGCAGGACTTTCCCAAGTTCCTTGGCTAATGCTGGAGTGAAGCCTGGTGTGTCACCCTGACAGCTCAGACTGTCTCCATGTCCTTCCTTGGGTTTGAGATCTTCCATCTTTTAAAGGTGCTAACTCTTCTGGGTTTGTAAATCAATCAATTCCAGTTTCTGGCCTCTTCTCTCGTACACACTGTAGACTATGGGCTGATACCCCACCTTTAACATGTGCTTCCCAACATCAGTAAGGATTTGGTCAGGATTCATGGCACATATTATTCCCACACGTTGACTCATGTACACAATCTCAGGCTCTGAATCAGCTCAGAGTTTACAACTACACAAATTATGTTGCCACAGGTCCTTGTAAAAATTCTTCGACAGTTCAGGCGCAGTGCATGAAGTCTTTTCCCCGAGCTTCTGTGATTGGTCGCTGAAAAAAGACATTTTTCTACATTTCCTGAATTTGCAGAATGTTTAAAAAAAATAATCCAGATATTTCTCAGTGGATATCATGAATACTACTTCTCTTTTCCATCTTTAGGAAATACAGTGTTTCCTTTCAGTGCTATGCAGATTGTTTAAGCTTAAATAAAAATAAATTGTTTAAGCTTTAATAAAAATAATGCTGTTGATATTTGGGCACTCTGGTCTCTCTAATGCCTCCTGTTGGGACTTGGTGTCTTAGGATCCACAAGTGAGCTCTTCTGTAAAGAATCTAGGATGGTGATGGGTAGTGATTAAATTGGATAAACAGATAGAATCAGCCATTTCATCTAGTCTGGTCCCCCACAGTGTCAGTTCTTAAATCTCGCCCTAAATATTATTTTTATTCTTTGGCTTTTGATTCTGTAAGAGAGAGAGAGAGAAATATTTCTGTGTTTTTATTTTGTATTGTATTTTGCATGTTTTATCAGTTATCTATATCTTATGTTTTGCTTTTACTAGATATTGCTGGACGTCTTGTTTTTAAATGTGCTTTATAAATATATTTACTTAAACTGCTACAATTAAAAACGATCACTCCAAGTTCACGTTCTGCCCAGTGCTTCTTACTTCAGTTTTGTTTGCTGACACCAGTGCATTTTTATAACATCCATTTAGTGTCTGTCAAATTCCCGAGGGCCTGGGATGAGACAAACACACTCCATTTAGTGTCACAGGTTTGTTTAAACACCCACACACTGTGGATGGCTTTTTCATCACCTGACAGCGTCACTTTACAATCAACAATATTTGTAATATTCCTGAGGTTGTGTCTTACCTGCAGCACCAAAGATGATGTATGTAGCTGAGGTGTGTAGCCATTTTGAAGATCACCCACTGAGAACACACTTCCATTCTTCATAAAAAAAGAAAAAGAATTAAAAGATATAGGATTCTCTGAGGCATGTGTGTGCAATTCCCACTGCCATAGAGGCTTTTACTGTAAAAACGTTCAGTAAGCTGATTTACATAAACAGTTGGTCACAGATGTGTAATAAGGAAAATAGCCAACCGCTTCACTCTGATCTCAGTTTTAATGAACCTGGAGCGCCCCCTGCTGCAGCCAATCAGAACTCTCGCAGAGTCAGCTCCTGTTCAAGCAGGAATTCCCAGTCCCAGTCTTAACACCACACTCTGCACATGTTCTTATCTATAGCATACCTTACAACTCTTTCGACCAGTATGGGGGGAGGCTCAGTCCCTGGGTCACCATGTGTAGTGTAAAGTGCTGGGTATGGGTGGGGTTGCAGTCTGGAGTCACTGAGATTCATCCAGTGCCTTTAGGGACATTTTCAAATAAGAAACATTCTCATGGCTGAACACAAATTCACAGAAAAATGTTACATAAAGAAAAATGTGTTTTAAAAATAATTTTACAGGTTTCTAACTCAATGATATTGTATATTTTACTGTTGTAGGCTAAATTCATGCACATTCATTCATTTATTGTAAGCACTTATCCAGTTCAAGGTCACGATGGGTCCGGAGCCTACCTGGAATCATTTAATGCAAGGCAGGAACAAACACTGGAGGGGGCGCCAGTCCTTCACAGGGCAACTCACATTCACTCACACCTACGGACACTTTTGAGTCACCAATGAGTCGCCAATCCACCTACCAACGTGTAGGTACCACGTTTTGGAACGTGGAAGGACACCGGGAGAACACACCACACTCCTCACAGACAGTCACCCAGAGGAAACCCACGCAGACACAGGGAGAACACACCACACTCCTCACAGACAGTCACCCGGAGTGGGACTCAAACCCACAACCTCCATGTCCCTGGAGCTGTGTGACTGAGACACTACCTGCTGCACTACCGTCATAACCCTACACTCAGACCTGCTTCAGGCCCCAATCCTGAAAGTCCACTCAGACTCCAACTACCTATCAGGTCCCTCCTCTTAGACACTCAGAGGGCCCTTCAAGTCCCTAGTTTAAATGTTTTGTCTGTAACTTGTGTTAAGGTTTTTGTCACTGTTTTCTTGCAGGTGCTGTGGCTGCTGAGTCAGTAAAGGACCATGGGGCCCATCTGGTGTTTCTCTGTGCTGGTGCTGTAAGTCCTGTGACTGGCTACTTTCAAAACATCTGGAAATGAGTTACACTTCAGATCCAAAATTTATAGATGGAATGTTCATTCATTATTCATTCACTTTCTATAACTGGGTCACGGTGGGTCTGGAGCCTACCCGGAATCACTGGGCTCAAGGCAGGACAGAAACACCCTGGACAGGTCTCCAGTCCCTCACACACACACACACATATACATATATGGACCCTTTTTGCATGGCCAAACAACCCAGAAATGTGTGTTTGGGCTGTGGGAGTAAACCCACACAGACACATGGAGAACACACCGCGCTCCAGAGAGCGACATCAGGTTAGCCTCGAATCCACACCAGGACCCTGGAGCTACTTGAAAATGAAAATATAAACAAATCTAAAAGAGGGCCGTAATTAGTAAGTTATAATGATGTAATAGTTTCACCAGTAATTAAACCAGAAGCTCTGATTTTTTTTCTTTTGCTTATTCTGTTGGTTTTCTGTTTTTACTCAGTGCTCTTATTTATCTTATTGTGTCGGTGTTGCTGTGTTTAACCCCGTGTTTGCGCTCTCATATTAACGCAGGTCCAGCGCTGTGATTGAAGAGACTCGGACTAGGGGACGAGGCGATTCTAAACTCACTATACTCCAACGTCAGAAGCAGAACAGAATCAGAAACGCTTGTTTTATTTCATGTCTTCAGACCTGGGCAACCCACAGAACACTGACTGGGTGGTCTTGTTTCACAGTGTTTGAGTTGGTGGGCTCCAGATCCACACATTTCTGTTCACATACACTGAGCAAGTGATGCTTTCATAATACATCCCCATTACTATTTTGCTATGTTGTGCTTCGCTCATTATTCTCTGATAAGGCAAAACATTATATAAACGTATACTGCTTTTGTTTTAAACACAGGTATCCCTTGAGTGTTTTGTAGTCTTTAAGTTCCCAAACTATTGGTCTAAAATAGACAGGAAGCAGAGATACAATTGTTTATCGTCTCCAATGTAACTTTTTTCCCTGACAGGCTCGCAGTTTACCAAAGGTGCACAGGTGACGATTATTTCAACGAAAACAAACAATTGGACCCCTCTGACACTAACAAGGACTGGATGAAGTGTGTTCCAGACGATAAACTCCTCTCCTCTGTGACCATCCCAGGAACACACCAAAGCCTAAAGAGAGAAGGACTGAATTTTTACAGAAATTTTCAAGTATGGGAAATTCCAACACAGCTGTACGCAGGGGTGCGATTCTTAGACATGACTCTTTGGGTATTTTTTGGTAAACTGTATGCGGAAAACAACGCTGCTTATTACTATGAGGATTTCAGTAACGCCCTGAACCAGTTACATCTATTTCTCAAAGATAAAACATCTGAGGTAGTGCTGCTGAGGATTAGTGGGACTAGAGATGCAATCAGCATGGTTAAAGAAAAATTAAAACACGCCACGACTGATGTCTGGACTAAAAAAACGATCCCAAAAATGGGAGAGGTGAGGGGTAAAATCGTCCTGATTCAGAGCTCAGACTTTGACTGGGGGCTTCCAGTCAATGCCATGGTGCTGAGTACAGAAGAAAAGGAGCTCCATTTGAAGGAGAATATCAAAAAGGCTTCTGAGTACTGTACGCGTGAGATGATGCTCACGGACACTGGTGCCAAAGGTCAAACGGAGAATCCACAGAAAGTTGCACAAACATTAAACAAACAGCTTGGAGATCACCTCCTGAGTCTTTATAACACCGAGAATCGGCGACCATGTCTAGGGGTATTTGCCATTGATTTTCCAAGTCCGAAACTTATTCAACAATTAATCAAATTCAGCTGCAGCTCTGGAAGTGGTCCATCACCAAAACAGGAAATTAATACTGCACCTCCACCCGACACCACCACACCTCCCCCCGACACCACCACTCCTCCACCCGACACCACCACTCCTCCACCCGACACAACCACTCCTCCACCCGACACCACCACACCTCCACCCGACACCACCACACCTCCACCCGACACAACCACTCCTCCACCCGACACCACCACACCTCCACCCGACACCACCACACCTCCACCCGACACCACCACTCCTCCACCCGACACCACCACACCTCCACCCGACACCACCACTCCTCCACCCGACACCACCACACCTCCCCCCGACACCACCACTCCTCCACCCGACACCACCACACCTCCCCCTGACACCACCACTCCTCCACCCGACACCACCACACCTCCACCCGACACCACCACACCTCCACCCGACACCACCACACCTCCACCCGACACCACCACTCCTCCACCCGACACCACCACACCTCCCCCCGACACCACCACTCCTCCACCCGACACCACCACACCTCCCCCTGACACCACCACTCCTCCACCCGACACCACCACACCTCCACCCGACACCACCACTCCTCCACCCGACACCACCACACCTCCCCCTGACACCACCACACCTCCACCCGACACCACAACGCCCACACCTCCCTCTGACACCACCACACCTCCACCCGACACCACCACACCTCCACCTGACACCACCACACCCACACCTCCCCCTGACACCACCACACCTCCACCTGACACCACCACACCTCCCCCTGACACCACCACACCTCCACCCGACACCACCACACCTCCACCCGACACCACAACACCCACACCTCCCCCTGACACCACCACATCTCCACCCGACACTACTACACCTCCACTTGACACCACCATGCCACCTCCATCCATCCCCCAGACTAGTTCTCCACCAACAAAACCCCACAGAAAGTTGCATAGGGTATGTCACCGCGTTCAAAGGCGTAAACCATCTCCTTTAGTTTCCTAATGTAATGTCTTGTTTACTGTAATTATTCACACTGCTTATTACAAGTTCACATACAGTGAAAAATTTTTTCTGAACACTTTTAAATCACAGTTAAACTCTTACAAATGTTGGTATGTTAGCCTTAAGCAAAATTAAACATTTTTGATTAAATTTCACTTAGTGAAAACCCAGCACAAATGCCATAGAGAGTCCATTTGGAGATCCATTTGGCAAGTTTGGGCATTACATTAAAACTGGAAGGTTGTATCGTCTTTACTTGTGTTTTTCACTGAACTTTCACAATTCCTGATTACTGACTTGGTCTATGTAGTCCTACCAGGTTCCTCTAAGATTCCTTTCTTGTCAAACCCTGTGGAATTGTTAACATCTTCTTAGTTGAGACTTGTGTACAAACAAATTGTTCAAATATATAGTGCAGAGATGACTACAAAAAACTAATTTACCAGTTTTCATCCTAAAAAAAATAGTGTCATTCTTCATGGCCGTCATGTACCTAGTCACCCAACTTTTTTCAACAGTGTTTTTCAACAGTTTTCTCTCAAAAATGAGCTAAATCAAATAATATAATTTATGGATCAAATCTACTGGTTTCCTATTGACTGCCTTGCGTCAGTTTGACTTATTCCTTTGGCTGAAAAAGTAAGAAAATATATCTGGGGATATTTTTGTTTTGTGTGTGTGTGTGTGTGTTTTGAATAAAGGTAGAACTGTTGTCTGCGTCATTATTTTTGCTCCACAGCTGAGGTAAATGTTATGCTAATGCTAGTGCGGTTGTATGTAGCACCGACCACCATCCTAGGGAGGGGCTTGGTCCTTCCAGAGACTCGGGGGTGGCTCCTTGCGGCTCCTCCTGCAATTTTGGGCTCGGTTGTTTGATTGTTTCTGTGTTGAATACATTTTGGGTTGTGTGTTTGTGTGCTTTTCATTGGGCGTCACCTTTATTTATCCAATCAGCAGTCAGAATTATATGTCCATCATTCAGTTCTGCAGCCTGTGGAGTCACAGTCCTTCCTACAGGGGGCACTAAAAGCAGCAGGTCAGAGCTGAAACACTGGGAACTACAGCTCTGCTTCCTGACAGATCTAATGTTAGCACCGTGTCCTGGAGAAACTACAGTTCACTCTCCCTCAACACACCACAGGTGAATTTTTAAATCAAAGTTATTCTTTATACATAAAGACACATTAAATAATTGAACACAGATTAACACTTACATTAATAAACTCTTCTTAGGGTGAAAGACAAATACTAGGCCCAAATAAGCAATTAATTTTAAGACATTTTGATTGGAAATTAAAGTTAAATATAATAATGTAATGAGGATGAGACTTTAGACTTTTAGACTCTCATGGACACATCTCGTACATCATACAGCATGAATACATGGACAGATTCTCCTATGACATTGTTCATAAAGTTCACTGACAGGCACTGACAGTCCTGATGGCAGTTGGTTTAATAAATATCTGACAACAGAAATGTTTTATATGATTAACTACAGCACTAATTACATCATGACATTATTGGGATATATTACAAGTGCCAAGTCTCATAACAATTCTGGATGTTATTACATTTACCGGGGAATTCTTACGATATTGCTTAATACACAATTCTCTACTACTACTGGAACTGAACTGAACTGAAGCCACAGCTGAAGGAGTTGATGTGTCTTGGAGGAGGCCGTGAGGATTCCTGCAGGTGGATTTCCATGTATCAACAATATGACTCACCAACATTTTCCTAAACTATCGATGTGTGGAGATATCCATGGTATCAATGCAAAGACATACAACTGCACCTCATGATGGACACACACACACACTGTAGTATGGTAGCAACTGAAGCGTAAGGAAAAAGAGGAAAGCAAAAACAAGGAGCTTCTTTTTCAAGGTGAGATAGAATATCAATTATTTGCATCAGTCAATTATCAATCAGATGATTGTTTTTGTGAAAGAATGACTTCTTTTCCCTAAAACCTATATCTAAAGAAAAATAATTTCAATCACTATTAGGTACATGTTATCTAATGGCTTTACACAATGGATGCGTTATGTAGATGAATGTCATACTTCTAAACCAGTGAGTAAAGCTTTGTATATGCATTGCTGCTGCTAACCTGTCCACAGGACATAGTTAGCTTTGCTTTAGGCTTCAGACAAAGGAACATACGGCAGTGACAGCACTCTGTGTCGCTGTTTATAATCATGAATGCTGTGTTTACAAATCCTGTATGGAACCTATTTTCTTAGTTGTGAAGGAAAACAGTTGATGTGCAATTCTTGTGTGTGTTTGTAGGTTAAAACAAGAATTATTTATTCCAAGAATTTTTGGACCATGTATAAATTCAGCTAATGTTTTCCAATTCTGTCAAAAATGAAAAAAATATAAAATAAATAAACTGTCAGATTTTGTACTGAAAGAAAAAGGAAAATAAATAACACAATGACACAGTCCTCACAGTTATATATTGTACTATGCACAGGGGATGCATGTGTCATCGTCTGATGCGTCAATCTTTCCATTTTTATCAAATTAATGGGTGTCCTGTTCCAAACCAACAAACACCAAGGAAGAAAAGGTTTATTCAAATAGTTCCCAGCATAAAGTTCAAAATCCTGGGTTTATCAACGGGACCTGGGTTCAAATGTAAAAAGTTGTAAATATGCATATGTATTTTGCAGCCACACGTGCTTCCATCTAGACAATGTCTTTTTTAGTGATTAAAAGATTTTGACATCAATATACCGTGATTTTTTCATCATCTTGTGCGTCATGGCGGTGTAATCAGAGACTGTTGGCAGTCAATTTTCCTGCCTGATGACTCACAGAAAAGTATAGCATCTCCAGGTTTGAAACTGCAGCAGTGAGACAGTACAGAGTGTGTCGGGTCAGACAACCAGATCAGTGGTGCTTTTAGTCAGAGACATCAATTTCCATATCAAAGCTCACCAGAGTTTACTCAAAACTTCCTGTGAAGCAGTGTGCATTAAATTTGCGCATTTAAGGGGAACCTCAGAAATGTATGGTATTTTGTATGCAGAAATTTGCAGACATAAACCCAGTGTGGCCATTTTAGTCACCAGGGAGGCCAGTGTGGAGTGACATAAAAGTATACTCATAAAAATAAAGCTGCTACAAAAGGTTCTTTGTGCAATGCCATAGAAGAACAACTTCTGGTTCCATAAAGAACCATTTTTTCTGGTAAGTTCATATAGGTAAAGAACCTTAAGATGGAGTGATGGATTTTTAAACCTTAATAAGTTTCTTCGCACTCACACATCCCTTGAACAAACTAAATTCTTTATGAAACCAAAAGTGGTTCTTCTTATGGCATCACCCAAAGAACACTTAGTAGCACTTTTCTATTTAAGAGTGAATGGTAGGTCTGTAAATTGAGCTTGGAGGTGTGGGTGGGTCTGTAACACCAGACCTCACTATTCTTCAGAGCCTTCTGGAGGTATCTTGGGCTTAAATCTGTGAAACACTGATGAGTAGAGGTGCCTACCTGGTAGTCTTGCATTGCCAGAATATCTAAGGAGCCTTAAAGGGTTGGTGTGGTACAGTGGGAACACCATTGACTCCCATGTGAGAGACATGGGTTCGATTCCAGGTCTGGGCAACAGTCTGTGCTACACCAATAAAGAGTCCTTGGGCAAGTCTCCTAACACTGCGTTGGCCATCCATCCATCTGAAACCGCTTCCATCCATCCATTATCTGAAACCGCTTATCCAATTCAGGGTCAAGGTGGGTCCTACCTGAAATCATTGGGCGCAAGGCAGGAATACACCCTGGATGGGGTGCCAGTCCTTCACAGGGCAACACACACACTCAAACATTCACTCACACACTCACACCTAGGGTCACTTTCTGAGTGACCAATGTCTGTTTTTCCACCTGGAGGAAACCCACACAGACACGGGGAGAACACACCAACTCCTCAGACAGTCACCCGGTGCGGGAATCAAACCCACAACCTGGAGCTGTGTAACTGCGACACTACCTGCTGAGCCACCGTGTCACCCCCACTGCGTTGGCCTACCTGTAATTCCAGTAACCTTGTGAGTCACTCTGTATAAGATGCCAAAATGCCATAAATGTAAAAGTGGACGAGGACTGCCTGCTACTGCAGGAAAGTTAATTTGACTGACACAAAAAAGGGCCAATCACAAGCCTGCTATTTAGAGAATCAATCAGAAAGCACCTGGCAGAATCTTGACAGTCAGGCCAGTTTAACGCAATGAAAGTATCAGACTCTTTGAAAACTTGTGGGTGCAGCATCAGGGGCTGAGACTACCTACCTGATGACCCCTGTGAAAAGCCAGAGACTGACTGGGTGTTTTGAGTACAGATGAGGGGGAAAGGGCTGGGCTCAATGAGTAGCCTTGGTTGTTAAAAGTAGCTGGTTGCTGATCGGGTCATAAATGACCACAGAAACCTTAGTGGTTAGGTGTAGAATACTATTTCTTTTAAATATTCAAAGATAGTTGATAGAAGAAATGATGTGGTTGCAGGTGGGAAGAGAGTCGAGTGGGCCCTAATTCAATGTCTAATGAACTGGTATATTATATTTTACATCTTACCCTGTGTATAATTACAGTTAATGGTTTTGACACTGGCTTCTTGCAGCTCGTGTGGCCACTGAGGGAGTGAAGGATCATGGGAGTCACCTGGTATTTCTCACTGCTGGTGCTGTAAGTCTTACCACTGATTACCAAGTGTTTTTAAGAGGTGTTTCAATAAATTTAGTTATTATGTTGTCTCTGGTTTGAGAGGGAGTGCCCTTCATCCTTTTCCTCCTTCCTGACAGCGTCATTGTGTCTCACTGTCAAGATGAGGGTGATTTCAGCAAGTACAAAAGCCTGCATCCCAACTTTGTCAGCGTGGACTGGATGACGAAATGTGTTCCAGACGATAGGCCCCTCTCTTCTGTGACCATTCCAGGAACACACAGAAGCATGAAGAGCAGAGGCATTAATAAGTATTCTAGATTCCAGGCATGGAAACTTACAAATCAGTTTTACGCCGGAGTGCGTTTTTTTGACGTCTCTCTTTGGACACTCTTTGGCAAACTGTACGTTGGAAACAATGAGCTTAAAAGGAAAGGTTTTGAACATGTGTTGAACAAGTTTCAGATCCTTCTGGTAGGTCATAAGTCTGAAGCAGTGCTGTTGAGGCTTACTGGGGAAGAAAATGCAATTAGCATAGCCAAGGAAATGTTGACAAAAAAGGCCGTTCTTCCAGTTTGGAAGGAGAGCACCATTCCTACAATGGGTGAAGCACGAGGTAAGATCATCCTAATTCAGAGCTCAGATTTTGATTGGGGTCTTCCAGTCCACGCCATGGTGTTGGGTAAGCAAGGTAAGGAAAAGGAGATGAAGGCACATGTGAAAAAAGCTTCTGAGCACTGCACACGTGAGATGATGCTCACTGACACAGGTGCCAAAGGCGAGATCCCAGAAAATGTGGCCAAAATACTAAACAAACAGCTTGACGATCACCTCCTGACCCTTTATACATCCAAGGAGAAGCCCTCTTGTGTAGGGATGTTTGCCCTAGATTTTCCAGGTCCAAAGCTCATTCAGCAGATTATCAGCTTCAACTGCCCATCGGGGAGTGGCTCCAGCCAGGGTCCAGATACAGGCAAGGATGGAGTTGTGGCCCAAGTTGAAACTGAGGAGGAAAAACCTGAACCCACACCAGAACCAGCACCTGCACCGACACCTGAACCTGCACCAGAACCAGAACCCGCACCAGAACCCGCACCCGAACCAGCACCCGAACCCACACCAGAACCTGCACCTGAATCAGAACCAGCCCCTGAACCGGAACCTGCACCAGAACCTGCACCTGAACCAGAACCAGCCCCTGAACCAGAACCAGCACCTGAACCAGAACCAGCACAAGAACCTGCACCTGAACCAGAACCAGCCCCAGAACCAGCACCGGAACCAGCACCAGAACCTGCACCTGAACCAGAACCAGCACCGGAACCTGCACCTGAACCAGCACCAGAACCTGCACCTGAACCAGAACCAGCCCCAGAACCAGCACCGGAACCAGCACCAGAACCTGCACCTGAACCAGAACCAGCCCCTGAACCAGAACCAGCACCGGAACCAGCACCAGAACCTGCACCTGAACCAGAACCAGCCCCTGAACCAGAACCAGCACCGGAACCAGCACCAGAACCAGCACCTGAACCAGAACCAGAACCAGAACCTGCACCTGAACCAGCACCAGAACCTGCACCTGAACCAGAACCAGCCCCAGAACCAGCACCGGAACCAGCTCCTGAACCAGCACCAGCACCTGAACCAGAACCAGCACCAGAACCTGCACCTGAACCAGAACCAGCCCCTGAACCGGAACCTGCACCTGAACCAGAACCAGCACCTGAACCAGAACCAGCACCAGAACCTGCACCTGAACCAGCACCCGAACCAGAACCAGCACCTGAACCCGCACCAGAACCTGTACCTGAACTAGAACCAGCACCTGAAACAGAACCAGCCCCAGAACCTGCACCTGAACCAGAACCAGCACCTGAACCTGAACCAGCTCCTGAACCAGAACCTGCACCTGAACCAGCTCCTGAACCAGAACCAGCACCGGAACCTGCACCTGAACCAGAACCAGCACCTGAACCTGAACCAGCTCCTGAACCTGAACCAGAACCAGAACCTGCACCTGAACCAGCTCCTGAACCTGAACCAGCTCCTGAACCAGAACCAGCACCGGAACCTGCACCTGAACCAGAACCAGCACCGGAACCAGCACCAGAACCTGCACCTGAACCAGAACCAGCCCCTGAACCAGCACCAGAACCTGCACCTGAACCAGAACCAGAACCAGCACCTGAACCTGCACCAGAACCTGCACCTGAACCAGAACCGGCCCCTGAACCAGAACCAGCACCGGAACCCGCACCAGAACCTGCACCTGAACCAGAACCAGCCCCTGAACCAGAACCAGCACCTGAACCAGAACCTGCACCTGAACCAGCACCAGAACCTGCACCTGAACCAGAACCAGCCCCAGAACCAGCACCGGAACCAGCACCAGAACCTGAACCAGAACCAGCTCCTGAACCAGAACCTGCACCAGCACCAGAACCTGCACCAGAACCGGAACCAGCACCAGAACCTGAACCTGAACCAGAAACTGAACCAGAACCAGAACCAGCCCCAGAACCAGCACCAGCACCAGAACCTGAACCTGAACCAGCTCCTGAACCAGAACCTGCACCAGAACCTGCACCTGAACCAGCACCAGAACCAGCCCCAGAACCAGCACCGGAACCAGCACCAGAACCTGAACCAGAACCTGCACCTGAACCAGCACCAGCACCAGAACCAGCACCGGAACCAGCACCAGAACCAGAACCTGCACCAGAACCTGCACCTGAACCAGCACCAGAACCTGCACCTGAACCAGAACCAGCACCGGAACCAGCACCAGAACCTGAACCTACACCAGAAGCAAAACCTGCACCAAAGCGTAAAATAATTATCAAAAAGATCTGTCATGTTGTTCACAGACATAAAAAGGCCTCTCCTCTACCTTCATAAATGTTTATTAATCAGTTTGTTTGCAGCACATTGAAAACTACATTTAGAGCCTATCAAATCTCACACAAGAACCAGCATCTGAACCAGAACACAAACCAGAGCCAGAATCAGAACCATGTAGAATCAGAGACCAAATCCCTTTGGATACTTAAGGGGACCTCTAGTGCAGCTGAGTGTGACTGGTCAGAGTTCACACTGTGGGGGAAAGTTTGAAATAAATGTGCTGCTGGATAAAATACTGTCAAATGTCATGTTTGATTGTTTGGTAATCATTCATTCATTCATAAATTTGTTAATTAATTAATTCATTCATTCAACCATCCATCCATTCGTTGTTTGTAACATCCAGATCAGGAGGATGGCAGTAGGTCTTACCCAAAGTCAACAACCGTTAATGTTTACTACACAAGATTGGTGTCATGCATTGTGGACACAATTTAGTGATTAACACTCAGTGTAAAACTTCAGAATTAACACTGGCCTAACGCTGACCCTAAGATTTACACTAACAGTAACCTCGAACATGTCTTCACCTTCTGAATTATTGATTTACCTTATGGACCGTACAATGAAGTAAAGCACCCACGGTGTGAGTGTGTAAATATGGTTTCCTCCCTACAATATGAAGAATTACACAGAGAGAGAGAGACAAACAACCAATCACAGTGCGGAGGGCGGGGCTTGTGACAACGACCGTAAAAGAGCGACGAAGGTGAGGGTCAGAACTCACACACAGAGAGAGAGAGAGAGAGAGAGAGATTTGGGTCCAGGTTGCTGTAAACTCAGGGATAGTGTTGGGGTCCAGTCTGAATTTTCCCGCAGGAGAGTTAGACTCGTGTTAACAGAAGGTGAGTCTAATATTTTATTCTGCACAGCTTCCTTTCCTTCCTTGCTCCTTTATTTCAAGCAAACTTCTCTTAGTTGGGAACTTAAAGTAGAAGTGTGCGTTAAAATCTCCAAGAGGACCTTGTTTTCTTGAGTACATCATCTAAATTAGTCTAAACCTCATCTCTGACGTGTGATAACGTCTGTAGCTAGTTCCTTTTGGTCCGAGTTGAGTTCCTGTGAAGTGACAGCTCTGAGGACCTGTCTCATTTTATACATAAAAAACTCATTCATTTCATTCTTTCCCTCCTGTGAAGGTTTAACCTCCTAGTTTTCATTATTCTCACATTTAAAGGTCGAAATAACAAAGTATCATTGGTTTATACCCGTGTTTAATCCAGAAACTTCATCTAAACAACGAATAGTTCTTCTTTAAATTGAACTAAACCTAAAAAACGAGTCTAAACCCTTATGCTCAGGTATAAATCATTACTTTGTCTTATCTTAACTGATCTAACATCAGTGTTTTAGCACATACAGAGTTGAAGAGCACACAGTCCTATCTAAACTGGATTGAGCAATATATAATCGTGTATAAACAAGTCTAAACAGTAGGTTATCTTATCTAACCAGGTCTAAACTGTAAATAATCTTATATACACATTACACATTCTTATCAAAACAGGCTTCAAACTCAAATAAATTCATATTACACTTTCTACACACCTCAAACAGACAACAACAGACTTTAAACTACTTTATTCAAATGATTTTCAGAGTGTTTTTGGCCTGATTCACTTTGGTCTGATTTTAGTTTTTCTTCTTTTAATTATTATTATTTATTTAATCTGTCTCTTTAATGCCACACTAAAGCCGTGGGTGCTTTATACTCATGATAATGTGGGGAATTCAGTGTTGGCTGATCTGTCTGAACTTGCCCCAGTGATGTGTGAGATTTATGTCAGAGGAAAAGGGCCCTCTTTGAAACAAAGACAAACTCTTTCTGTTTCGGTAAAAATCAAGGGGAATGTGATTTATTAATTTGTCTTTAATTGTGTAGCCGATGTTTAGAATCTGAAACTATTGAAAGCAGGGTGTAAGTACAAGAACACAGCCTTGTTCCTATGTACACATTATTCTTTCATTAAAATGTTCATTTATGAGAAGATGAAACATTAAAAAGTCCTTGTATCTCCATTTCTTTTGTTTTCTGTATTTTTGCCATACTTTGAACTCACCAGTTACTGTTTAAACTGCCAAAGCTTTATGAAGAATGGACCAATAGAAATGTGCTCAAACACAACCCTGTCACATAGTTTTTCTGGAAGCACAGAGGGTTTAATCCTTAATTTTATTTATTTATTATTATTGTTTTGAGAGACAGGGTTCGACAGTGATGAAACATTCAGGTAATTGTCTAGTTTACATCATGTGGAAAGTCCAGGTTGTTTGTGTTGTTGTTTGTTGTGGAGACTGGACGTTTCTTGGCTTGACTTTTATTTCATTCTCTAAACTAATGAGAGACAAAATATTTCACTGCATGAAAAAACAAAAAACAAAACAAACAATCAAAACTAACATCTAATAATACATCAACAGAACAGGAACCTGTGTTTTTAAACTTTTTTAAAATTGTTATTAAAATGTAATTAAAATGATAAGATGTGAAGTTAAATAACGTGGGGTTTGTTTTTGTTTGTCCTAATGTCAGAGCAAGTCATTTTAAAACCAAAATATTATAAACATTAATGATGCAAGTAATTTAGCATCCTTTTATTTATTCATTCTTCATCTTTTACATTTAAAACTCCTTTTAAATGAATAATCATATTCATTTGTAGTCCCTGACTGAATCTTTTTGAATAGAGCGGATCTCCCGGAACAGGATGACCATGTTTCAAGTACAATTAGGCCACTAGGTTTAAGTATGACAGTGGTTTCTAAACGTAAATAAGAATCTCTGGGGAAAAAAATGACTGAATGCCTCTTTGATTAGTTTTTGGAAACAGATTCAAGTTTACGACAAACAATTAATTGCTTTACTCATCACTTGGCAAGAAGGTGGCAGATGGCAATCATTGCTCCGATTGATTTGAATGTGTTTCCTTTTAAAAGCAGATCAGGGGATTTTATTTTCATCTACAGTGGGTTCTGAAACTAGATTCCCCCAGAGTGTTTTAAAGGGCCCACATCAAAGGAAGCCCACTGTGTTCTGTATTTGATGAAATGTATAGTACATTTAATTAAGGAATATTGGGGAAATATTCTTATGAAAATGAATTATTATAGACTTTCAAAAATAGATTAGGCCTCATGTGGAATGATAAACTATGCAAAACAATCAAAACAATATGGGGCCCATGACACGTATTATATTATGTCATATCACATCTCCGTCATCGCTTTGTGATGGTTGGCTTCACAGATGAGTCAGCGCTCTCCATTCTCCTCTCTCGTGTTTGTAAAAGACAAATGCAGTGCCCCTTCTTACAGTTTTATTGTATTCCCCAAATAATAAGAAATGACACAGTACAAATATTTCATATTTTCACATTTTTGGTAAAGTTTGGTAAGTTGGATTTTGGAATTTCATTCAGTCCGTTTATTCTATATTTATGGTGATATTAATCTAATTGACAGAGTAGACAGTGAAATATAAGAGTGTGGAGAAAAGGTTCCAGATGTAAGTTGGTAGCAGTAACTCTCAGTAATCTCTGAACCATGTCGTTGGGTTTTATATGTGTGTAGATTCATCTGTCTCATGTTCTAGAGCCTGGACTGAATGATGATTATTTTACTGATCTGTATCTGCTTTATTGAGCTTGTTGTCAAGATCTTAATGTAAAATATTACACAGTGCTCCTTTAAGTGATTACTGATGATTATTAAAAACTTGAATGTTTTTCCAGGTGAATGCAATTAGAAGGAGATGAGTAAAAGCACTGACCCCATCTGTGATCTGCCCTACGGATGGGATCAATACGCCTGGTTTGATTCTCTCAGAGGCCACTGGCTACCCTCCACTCACTCAGTCACACCTGCATGTGTGTCTGCGTCCTCTCTGTCTGTTTCGTCTGGTTCCCGTGGCAGTGAAATGGATGAGTCCAGGCCCAACTCTGGCCCTGAGGAGCCGGCCGAGCTGAGCCCCGACCTCCAGACCCAGCTGGAGCTCTTCATGAAGCTGGGCTTTACTGAGACACAAGTCAGGAGCGTGCTACTGAAACTGGGCCTCAACTCGGACACCAACAGAGTCCTGGGCGAACTCATCAAGGCAGCGTCCGAGACAGAGGACTCAGACTACAGCCTACAGGTCAGAAATCAGATTTAATGACAAAATGTACCCCAATGACATTTGTGTTAATTAAAATGCCAGGCCTGTCACAATCGTTATTACTGTATTTACAGTGAACAGTTTATTAGCACAGTGTGTGAATCTGTCCACAGGTGTGAGTGTGTGAATCTGTCCACAGGTGTGAGTGTGTGAATCTGTCCACAGGTGTGAGTGTGTGAGTGACTGGGTGAGCGTGTGAAACCAGTGGCGGATGCTGGTCTTTCAAGGAGGGGAAGCTCAATTTCGGCCTACATCATTAAATGTGTCAGTTTATTTATACGTAAATTCTACCCTCCGTTCCTTTTCAAGAAAATGATCTGTGCCCCTGTCGTACCAACAAGGCATCTTTTCCAGGGACTTGACTAGTGTCCTCTCAATGGCCAGCAGAGCTAGGCTACTTAAACGGCCTTGGCCCGGCCGTGTGTCTGCCTGTGCTCCCACGGATCTTTACACCAAAGGATCGCTGATTCGCTCATTTCGCTGCCAATCAAAAAGGGATTCAGCCTCAGACAGATCATCCAATCATCATGCAGAAGCTGAGCGTCCGGTCCAGCCGAGGCCAGCCCACTGCCCCATAGACCCCCAGAGACGCTGAGCGTCCAATGGGCGGGACAAAGCCCAGCATTTATCCAATGACTCGTCTCGTTTCCCTGCACTTCGCTGCTTCACTATTGAACTCTGTGGACGCTTAGTGTCCACACTGTTTAAAGCACTGTGAAGCTGCAGGAATGATGGAGAAGAAAGCCACGTCTTTACCAGTGATAAGAAGCTGATTCTGAACAAAAGTTGAGCGCGTTGTAGTGCATATTTATTCAATTACATGTACACCCAACAGTATATATTTGATCACTTATTTTTTGACATTTTAGGGGACGCTGAGCTTCCCTTGCAGTCTTAGAGCAATCGCCACTGGTGTGAAACTGTCTACAGGTGTGAGTGTGTTAGTGACTGGGCGAGGGTTTGAAACTGTCCACAGGTGTGAGTGTGTGAGTGACTGGGTGAGTGTGTGAAACTGTCCACAGGTGTGAGTGTGTGAGTGACTGGGTGAATGTGTGAAACTGTCCACAGGTGTGAGTGTGTGAGTGACTGGGTGAATGTGTGAAACTGTCCACAGGTGTGAGTGTGTGAGTGACTGGGTGAGTGTGTGAAACTGTCCACAGGTGTGAGTGACTGGGTGAGTGTGTGAAACTGTCCACAGGTGTGAGTGTGTGAGGGACTGGGTGAGTGTGTGAAACTGTCCACAGGTGTGAGTGTGAGAGTGACTGGGAGAATGTGTGAAACTGTCCACAGGTGTGAGTGTGTGAGTGACTGGGTGAGTGTGTGAAACTGTCCACAGGTGTGAGTGTGTGAGTGACTGGGTGAGTGTGTGAGTGCCTGGGTGAGTGTGTGAAACTGTCCACAGGTGTGAGTGTGTGAGTGACTGGGTGAGTTTGTGAAACTGTCCACAGGTGTGAGTGTGTGAGAGTGACTGGGTGAGTGTGTGATACTGTCCACAGGTGTGAGTGTGTGAGAGTGACTGGGTGAGTGTGTGATACTGTCCACAGGTGTGAGTGTGTGAGTGCCTGGGTGAGTGTGTGAAACTGTCCACAGGTGTGAGTGTGTGAGTGACTGGGTGAGTGTGTGAAACTGTCCACAGGTGTGAGTGTGTGAGGGACTGGGTGAGTGTGTGAAACTGTCCACAGGTGTGAGTGTGTGAGTGACTGGGTGAGTGTGTGAAACTGTCCACAGGTGTGAGTGTGTGAGTGACTGGGTGAATGTGTGAAACTGTCCACAGGTGTGAGTGTGTGAGTGACTGGGTGAGTGTGTGAAACTGTCCACAGGTGTGAGTGACAGGGTGAGTGTGTGAAACTGTCCACAGGTGTGAGTGTGTGAGGGACTGGGTGAGTGTGTGAAACTGTCCACAGGTGTGAGTGTGTGAGTGACTGGGTGAGTGTGTGAAACTGTCCACAGGTGTGAGTGTGAGAGTGACTGGGTGAATGTGTGAAACTGTCCACAGGTGTGAGTGTGTGAGTGACTGGGTGAGTGTGTGAAACTGTCCACAGGTGTGAGTGTGTGAGGGACTGGGTGAGTGTGTGAAACTGTCCACAGGTGTGAGTGTGTGAGTGACTGGGTGAGTGTGTGAAACTGTCCACAGGTGTGAGTGACTGGGTGAGTGTGTGAAACTGTCCACAGGTGTGAGTGTGTGAGGGACTGGGTGAGTGTGTGAAACTGTCCACAGGTGTGAGTGTGTGAGGGACTGGGTGAGTGTGTGAAACTGTCCACAGGTGTGAGTGTGTGAGGGACTGGGTGAGTGTGTGAAACTGTCCACAGGTGTGAGTGTGTGAGTGACTGGGTGAGTGTGTGAAACTGTCCACAGCTGTGAGTGTGTAAGTGACTGGGTGAGTGTGTGAAACTGTCCACAGGTGTGAGTGTGAGAGTGACTGGGAGAATGTGTGAAACTGTCCACAGAATCTCAGAATCCTGAACTTTAGCCTGATGTAAGATTTCCATATCAATAATTGTGATGAACAGATATTCACACACATTTGGTCCCTCTGAAAACCCTCTGATGAAATACTTCAGAAAAGAAGGATTAAATAGAGAACACTTAATCAAACCCTTTTTTAAGGTCCGTTTTTGACGTCAGTTTTGAAGTGTGGCTCTAATAGTGCTGTGTATGAGATGTGAATGTATATTTTAAGCATGGTTATTTAATACTCACTGCCCACCCCCAACACAGGAGCCCTCTGTAGGTCCAGTGCTGGCTTCCCGTGGAGACGGCAGCAGTCAGAGCCTGAGCTCTTTGTCTTTAGCCTTGGAGCAGGATGAAGCTGCAGAAGATGATGCACTGAGGCCTGTGGTCATTGATGGGAGCAATGTAGCTATGAGGTGAGTTTCTCTTTTCCTACATTCCTCATTTACAGTGGCTCCTGTTAAGATGGAGAGGGTGGGGGCATAAATTAGGCAGTGGGCAGAAGATATGGTCAGGGTCCCAGACATCTCAGAGATCTAATGGGGTCTTCCGGGATAGTATCGGCCAAAATGCGATGTGTGAAGAGTCTGAACTCATCTGAGCTACTAGCACCCGCTGCTGAAAGGGTTAAATCTGGGGGTCAGAAAATGGGGCGGTGTAGCTGCAGTCAGGTCAGAGCGCCTATGATTGCCTTTGTCCATCCACAATAAGCCCTGCCCTGGACACAGTGGAGCAGTGGGAGAGAGAGGCCTGGTTACATTTCATTTCATCATGTGGATGGGCGGAAGTCTGTGGAGCGCTGACCTGGGGAAGAGACGGCACCAACGTGAGTGTGCGCAGTGGGAAGAAGATCTGTTGCGAAACAATGGTTGCATGAAACACCTTAAGTGTTAAATGTGTAGCAGAACAAATGCCTTAATTTCTTAAAGAAATCATTATAAACCCTTATATGTTTCCTTAAGTCCTTTAAGTATTCCCTTAAAATGGCTTAACTGTTGCTTAAAGCTCCTTAACCGTCAGTTCCCTTAGAAAGCTGATACAGCTCTTAAAGCAACAATAGATACTATTTCTACCTCAAATATACAGCTTCAAAATCATCATATTGCTCCACTGAGCTGTAATTGGGAAAATTGAGCCTCTGTCGTTGTTTCTCTGAGCTCAATGCTGCAAAAACTGTACCATGTAATTGTTGGAGGAGGGTAGGAAACCACCCTGCCTGTTTCCCCCTTCTCCTTGATTTCAGGAAAGTGCTGTAAACATGAATTACACTCTGCAAATGTAGGGGGAGCCCAAAATACCAAACCCTACCTAGTGTTCCTTTAGTTTAGGGTTAGGGTTAAGTGTTTTAAAAGACCACTTGGGTAAGAATTTGGGTTTTTGCTCTTAGGCTCACGCTACAGTTGCAGAGTGTAATTCATTGTTCCATCTCTGTCCTGAAATGAGGGGGGGGGGGGGCACATTGGGTGGGGTCCTACCGTCCTTTAAAAGTTACTTAGAGGAGTTTCTGCAGTGCTGAGTCCAGAATAGCAACAACAGAGGCTCTGTTCTCCTTGACACAGCTCAGAGGAGCATCACAATGATTCTGAAGCTGTCATTTTAAGAGAAAAATACTATGTTGCCTGTGAAGGACTGACGCCCCCTCCAGGGTGTATTCCCGCCTTGAGCCCAATGATTCCAGGTAGGCTCCAGACCCACCGCGACCCTGAACTGGATAAGTGCTTACAGACTACGTAGCACTTCTTTAAACAGCGGTGTTTAGTGAATTCTTTTCTTTCTAAGGTGTCATTGTTATGGAAAAAGTCGACCATTACAGCCAGAAAACCTTAGTCACTGCAGTAAACCCCTTACAGTTTTCCCTTGGTTAAGTGAAACGTCTGAGGGATTTTATGCATCCCACTTATGTAATTCTGTTAGGGAAATCTTCCCTTAAGGCTTCGGCGGGCAGCAAGTGTTCATTTGGATGTTACTTGGACACATAGCACTTCCCTAAACATTGCAGCAGATTCCACCCCTTGATGACAGAGGTATCCCCTAACAGCTGTAGGACCCCACAGGAACGGCATATTCCACAGTGAAAGTGTGCGGTAATAACCCGTATGGTATTTCTGTGCAGACACACTTGAGCCTAAGGTTAAAACGCCCAGTGCCGCATGTGCTCCACGTCCATCAGAGCAGTGGAAACGTTCTCTGAAGTGGTGGAGCACTATCCAATGCATGTATAAGATGAGTTGGATTAGTGTTTGAGATCCATAATGGATCTTTGGTATGTGGCTGAATGCAATTAAACATCCACACAACAATGTTCCAGTTTGATGGTGTTCATGTGAATCTCTCGCTGATCTCCAGCGCTCATTTAGTTCCTTATGTTTGTGCATATGAGCTGCGTCTCGTGGCCTTTGTTCCTGTTTTCTCAAGCTGGCATTCCGCTTTTGTCACGCAGTCACAGATTTCTGACCTAGTTCCTCTTCCGTCGAGTCACAATCAAATGGATTTCCCAAGCTCTCAGAGACACTGCATGTCCACAAGTTCTTACACACCTCGTACAATGAGTAGCATTGAACTGTTTTATGGTGCACCCACTATGCACCCAGAGGTTCATGTGTTCACACAGAGTTGGTACACACTCAGAATAACAGTCACTGTGGTGGTACCCTCATAGATACATATACAGTATTTTTAATTAGGGAACATAGCTGTACCTTATTCTGTTATATTTGTAGATTTTAAATTGTGTTGATTTCACACGCTCCATTTAATCTCCAGGACTGTTATTCATTGATTCATTCATTATCTGTAACTCTTATCCAGTTCAGGGTCGCGGTGGGTCCAGAGCCTACCCGGAATCACTAGGCGCAAGACAGGAATACACCCTGGAGGGGGCGCCAGTCCTTCACAGGGCAACACACACAGTCACACATTTACTCACACACTCACACCTACGGACACTTTTGAGTTGCCTATCCACCTACCAACGTGTGTTTTTGGACTGTGGGAGGAAACCGGAGCACCCAGAGGAAACCCACGCAGACACAGGGAGAACACAGCCCCCCTGGTTTACAGCCCCCCTGCTTCAGGCTGTGGAGCAACAAACTGGCATTATCTGGATCCAGAACTAAAAACCAACATCAGTACTAAAGCTCACAATTTTTTCGTGGTTGTTTGCCATCAGATTTTCACAGCAATGTTCCAGTGCTCTCTCAGATGAGCTAAGGTAGTTACTACAGCAAAATAGGAAGAAGATACTGATTAATAGCCTTGAATTACGAGGACATTTTGGAGGAACAGGTTTTGACACACCTTTGGGTCATAAAAATGATAAAGTATGGCATATTTTATATTTTATTCATGAAACTGGGGACTGAAAATTTACATTTTAAATTTTATTCTTGGTTTGAAGTTGTGTACATTTATTCTCTTAGAGAACTGACCTACCTTTTGAATGCTGTGTGTTCCTCTGTGGATGAATCATGATAGTTAAACTGCTGTCTTGAGAATGATTTGCAGAGGCCCATAGGCGTTTGATCCACTTGTCCTGGCGAACTCCTCCATGTCTGATCTCCGCTGTATGCAAATCCTCTTCTATGCAAATCAGAACTCCACCCTTCCCTAGAGAACTGGACCGACTGCATAGTCTAGTGGGGAAAAGAAAAGTGCAACAATCACTGTAACCCCAAGCACAGAAGCTGGCTTTGGTAAAAGATTAAAAATGATGCTATCATTTTCACCTCCAAAAATCAGCAGACAATATTTATGAAAGTAATTTTTTATAATATTATATCACTAGCCTTGCACCCAGTGATCCCAGGTAGGCTCTGGTCCCATCGGTTACAGAAAATGAATGAATGATATCACTATTAACATATTGCATTATAAAACGTTGTGATGTGCACTGACATTCTTGCTCTTTGAGTTAATAAACTGTAAGGTAATAAACTGTCTACAAAGTGCAGCTCAAGATGAAGAAATTAATTGTTTGGAGTCCCCGAATGAACCAGTTTATGCTCCAGGGAGTGGGTCCTCCACATTGGGACGGCCCAGTTTAAATCTCTGATATATCCAGGCCAATAGGTGATACTTCAACTCAGGCCTAAATTATTGAATGGAGCTCCATCACTCCAGAGCATGTAGTTACACTTTTTGACAACACAAGTCTAGGGGCGCTTTATACTCTTCCGACCAACTGTTGCCATTGAGCACAATGACTACACTCATGGCCAGCTGTTGTTAATTCATATTTTTTTATTGACATTATACAGCTATGTAAGCAATTAAACATCAGTGTGCAAACCTTAAATTTTCCTCATGTAGATTGTACAGACAAACTTGGCAAGTTCAAACTGAAACTTGTTTGGTGGTAAATGTCTGTTCTGCAGAATCGTCTTCTGGTTAAATTCCCAATAAAATATTTTCTTTCTTTTGCAGCCACGGGAACAAGGAAGTTTTCTCCTGCCTGGGGATAGAGCTAGCAGTCAGATACTTCCTTGAGCGAGGTCATGACGATATTACAGTGTTTGTTCCTTCCTGGAGACGAGAGCCACCCCGACCAGATGTCCCGATCACAGGTTAGATCACCATCTCACAAGATTAGAGTTTTGTCATATCTCCTACCACCTGAAGTATCCTAATGAGACAGAGTCCCAGATATCACAGGAATCTGTCTCACTTTAAGCCCTTATGGCTCAGGTACTGCATTGGCAACTACTGTGGGGCAGATATTTGCCAAGCTTGATTTGTGTTATGATATATGTTGTGTGGGCCGTATAAGGTGATGTGGCTGAGTTGAAGCCTATAATGAACTTTAGATGTGCCAATCTGGTGGTATGTTGAGAAAAAAAACCTTTGTAAACCTGTAAATTAACAGCTAAACCTGCGTCTAGACAAGCAGCTAAACTAGCATCTTGTCAAGCAGGTAAACAAAAGTGGAGCGGCTAAATTAACAGCTGAACTAGCACCTAATATAGCATCTGGACAGGAAGCTAAACTTGCCACTGATATAGTATCTAGAAAAGCAGTTTAATTCACATCTACACAAGAGGTTAGACTAACATCTAGACAAGTGGTCTCAACTAGCATCTAGAAAAGGAACATAACTAGTATTTAGACAAGAGCCTCGACTAGCATCTAGACAACTGGTCCCAACTAGCATCTAGAAAAGGAACACAACTAGCATCTAGAAAAGGAACACAACTAGCATCTAGAAAAGGAAAATAACTAGCATCTAGAAAAGGAAAATAACTAGCATCTAGACAAGAGCCTCAACTAGCATCTAGACAAGTGGTCTCAACTAGCATCTAGAAAAGGGGCATAACTAGCATCTAGACACGAGTGTCAATTAGCATCTAGAAAAGGGGCATAATTAGCATCTAGACAGAGACTTGACTAGAATCTAGACAGGCACCTAAGCTAGAAGCTGAACCAGCTGCTAATCAAGTAGCTGAATAACCAAAAGCGAACAAGCATCTAAAACATCTATTTACATTTCCACATTAAATGTGTTTCACCATCACATGATTGTTACCTCATTACCTCATACTGGAGCATATTTCAGTGTGATATCATTATTTAGCTCCAACACTAGACCCATTTTTCAGTTCAGAATGACTTCTCAAAGAATACTCTCATACACTCTGAGGCTGGTGGCATCATGTGTGACCTGGGGGAGCTTGGTTAATGTGGGGTGAAATCTGTGCAGTGAAAAACATTTGCTCTCAAATTGGTTGCTAGGAAAAATGTTTTGCTTAGATTCTGTTAATTTAAGAATACATCTTTGTGGGCTTCCAAGGGAAATAAATTAGAGAGTAAGTCAAAGGCAAGCAAAGGAATCCAGACATATATTGGGTTTGTTCCAGCCAGGAAAGACAAGTCTGTTCATGCTCGACTGACTGTGTGACATGAAGTGATGAGTGATACAGAGGTGGATATTAACTAGATCCATTTTCCTGAATCCTTACAAATATTAACACTTGTTAATATGTAGTTTTAGTCTCAGAATTATTTTAGTCATTAGTATCTGTTCCCTATTTTTATCTCAATTTAATTTGATTGTGTGTGGTTCCCCACTGACGCTGGTTTAACCTTTTATTTTAGCCTTAGTCAAGACTTAATTATTTTAAGTATTATAAAACACTTGTTACTTTTCCATGAGAAAGTATTTTAATAAAGTTAAAGCACTTAGAAATGATGGTCAACAAACAGAAACATTTCCACATTAAGCTGCAGAGAGTAGCAATTCTTATAGCATTTTCAGTCATGTTTAAGGTGGAACTCAGATGTGACTGGAGGCAGTTAGATTATCCTGAATCTAAAAGTATTATAGTGTTATTAAAAGTATTATGTCTTGGGTAAAATACTAAATGCAGTAAAAGTACATGCTCTGAAAATCTGTCACTGTGGTGGCACATCTTCACTACCTTTAGTTAAAGATCATAATTGTACTATATTCAATATCAATTGTAGATTCACCTCTCCTTCTGGTGAAGAGAATGTAATGTATCTTTAAGGAACACAGTGGAACTTGAGGAACCTTTTAAAGGTAAATTTACATTGTTTGTAAGTTTTGAGACAATAATATACTTGTACAAGACCTTTTTATATGAGAGTGTAACAGAAACCAAAGAGAAAAAAAAAACAGTTTAAAAAGTACTCAAGTATTGAGTAGGTATTTAGTGGTTATTGAGTAGGTTGTGTTGTGGTCAGTGGAAATTCTCAGCGCATCTAACACCTCTCAGCTCAGCAACTGAAGTGTGTACTACTCTGTTCTACTTTCTGGATCTTACTGGTCGAAAATAAAATGCTAACTCTTCAGTCATTTGTGAGAAACCACAAAGAAGCACAACATCGAAACCAGGGGAGCCCGATGCCTGCAGTCGAAAACACTGTACACTTTTGATCGTGCCTACTGTAAATAACATGAATCAGCCGTTTCTCACATGAATGTAATGTGCAACACATGAATGTGGTCCAAATATTGGTCCACACTCACTGATGATTACTAAGAAGCAAACTTCAGAATTGTTTCGACAATACATAAAAAAAAAAAATAATAATTATATAAATACATTTAAAATATAAAAATACCCACATACCCCCAACAGGGCAATTTGAAGTAGTCTGTACAACCTATCCATCCACCAACCAAACATCCACCCTCAACCCCGGTCAACTGAGTAGTAAGCAGACTCTTTACTCATTCAAACATGTTATAGTAAAATTATCATGAATTAAATATATTCAGAAAAGTACAAATTTGTGACTAATGTAATGCTTCAGTGTTAACACTGTGCTGACAGCTGAGAGCATGCTAACAAGGCATACCCTGTAAAAAATGACCCATTGTTTATTTAAATTAAATATTAATTGACCCCTGTCCCGAATGACTGGCGCCCCCTCCAGGGTGTATTCCCGCCTTGCGCCCAATGATTCCAGGTAGGCTCTGGACCCACCGCGACCCTGACCTGGATAAGCGGTTACAGATAATGAATGAATGACCCCTGTCCCACTTTTTATAGTGTTTTAGTCACAGTGTGGTTTTTGGATGTTGCGAAATTAAAAAATGCCCAGTGAATGTTTCCAGGTGGTTGCCATGAGTGACTGCAGATGCATACATTACACAACACAATTGTTTTGCAGTGCACTTCCTTATTTGTATGTCTTTCAACAGACCCGTGCATTTAGACTTTAGACTGTGGCTGTAATATTACACACACTTTTCCAAAAAAAAAAAAAAGGACCAAGTACAAAACGGCAAAACAATATAGATGAAGTAACTTCATATGGGGGTGTTTCCTCTTTTTCAACATTTCAAAATCCTAGAAGTTTGTGTTTAATACGTGTCAGAATATTCTATAATTTAAATCTGGGGAAAATAAGCCTGATAACGTATTCTTAAAACACTTAAGATATTTGTTTGAGGAGCGTCGTGTCATTGAATATAATGTCTACTTTTTTCTTCTTGAGGAAATAAAAATTATTAGTGGGAAACAAGACTTCCTATAATACATATACATTCCTATAATACTCTAAAATCTTCCTATAATACACTCCCATACTCTAAAATCATTCTGCAATACACTCCCATACTCTAAAATCATTCTGTAATATACTCTCATACTCTGAAATCATTCTGTAATATACTCCCATACTCTGAAATCATTCTGTAATATAGTCTCATACTCTAAAATGTTCCTATAATACACTCCCATACTCTAAAAACATTGTGATATACCCTCATACTCTGAAATCATTCTGTAATATACTCCCATACATTGAAATCTTTCTGTAATTCACTCTCAAACTCTAAAATCATTCTGTGATATACTGTCATACTCTTAAAACATTCTGTAATACTCTTCCATACTCTAAAACGTTCCTATAATACACTCCCATACTCTAAAAACATTCTGTAATACACTCCAATACTTTAAAATCATTCTGATATATACTCCCATACTCTGAGATCGTTCTGTGATATACTCTCATACTCTGAAATCATTCTGTAATACTCTTCCATACTCTAAAATCATTCTGTAATATACTCCCAAACTCTAAAATCATTCTGCAATACACTCACATACTCTAAAATGTTCCTATAATACACTACCATACTCTAAAAACATTGTGATATACTCTCATACTCTGAAATCATTCTGTAATATACCCCCATACTCTGAAATCATTCTGTAATATACTCTCATACTCTGAAAGCATTCTGTAATATATTCCCATACTCTGAAAGCATTCTGTAATATACTCCCATACTCTGAAAGCATTCTGTAATATACTCCCATACTCTGAAAGCATTCTGTAATATACTCCCATACTCTGAAATCATTCTGTAATACACTCCCATACTCTAAAATCATTCTGTAATACACTCCCATACTCTAAAATCATTCTGTAATACACTCTCATACTCTAAAATCGTTCTGTAATATGCTCCCATACTCTGAAATCTTTCTGTAATATACTCTCATACTCTGAAATCATTCTGTAATACTCTTCCATACTCTAAAATCTTTCTGCAGTTTTCCTGTACTGCAAATTTTAAGTAATATTCCCAAGCTGAATATTTAGCTGTATTGGGCCTTGACAGGACTTACTCTTTTGCACAGTGTATATTAGCCCAGCTATTTTATGATGTGGGGTGAAATACTCACTCTCAGAGGTTTCTAAAAGCCACTAACCCTGGTCTAGGACACATGATTACATGACTGGCCAGGAAAGAAGTTAGGGAAACCACCTCTCTATTTATTTCCCTTCTGCACTGACATGAATGAGCCTTATCTCAAATTGCCCTGGGGATTTTTTAAACTTCCTTCATCCTGAAGAACTGCCAAGCATTTTTTCTAAATTAGTAATACCTATAGCAGACTAAAGGGAGATGTTTGACTATTAACATGGTCTGTGGTCTGGGCTGGTGCTTGTTATCTTAATAAAAACGAATAACTTAAATTCTTGTTATTTAAGCTTAAGGTACCTGCATGGGACTCTACTACACTTCCTGTTTTGATATGCAAATTACTTCATAATTATGCTGAAGGTTGCAGTACCTTGCACTGGGAAAATGATACTGATAGGCAATAATCAGCTTTGAATATCTTGTTCCACCTTAATGGCCACAGGACTCACTTTTAGGCTAGTGAAATCTGATTTTACAGTCCAATTTAAATGGTATACGTGTGACATTTCAGTGTCTGAGGAACTAGTAATTATATTGTAACAATATATACATTGTTTAATTTAAAATTTTAGAATCTATATTTGTTTATTATTATAAATATCTAAGAAAATGTTTTTTTTTTTGCCCGAATCAGTGAATTCAGCTACTTTAATGTTAAAACAATACATTTCAGTGAACTTTAATACCAGCAGCTGGCTCAAGGCACATAAAGCCACTCAGCACTGGTCTGTGGAGCAGTCGAACAGTGTTCTCCGCAGTGATGAAGATCCATCTAGTGCCTTTGGGATGAGTTTGAATGAATCACTAATTTGCTAATGGCTGAATACCATCAAATCCTCACAGAAATACAGTTACAAACACTGGATTAATGAAGAAACGTAGGATGAGCAAGGATCCAAACCTTACCTGTGTGTGTTTGCTTCCCTTCAGACCAGCACATCCTTCGGGAGCTGGAGAAGAAGAAGATTCTGGTTTTCACACCGTCCAGACGAGTGGCAGGGAAGAGGGTGGTCTGCTATGATGACCGCTTCATCGTGAAGCTGGCATGCGAGTCAGACGGCATCATTGTGTCCAACGACACTTACCGGGACCTGCAGGGGGAAAAGCCTGAGTGGAAGCGCTTTATTGAGGAGAGGCTCCTCATGTACTCCTTCGTCAACGACAAGTAGGTCATTGTTCACATTGTGATGTGTGTCACCAATGTCCAGAATGCTCCCAGAACAGTTTTCGTGTGTGTGTTAACGTGTTACTTATCACTGTGTAAGAGAAACTTACTCCTGCCTTTTAGTGTTGGATGCATTGTTAAAGTCTCTTGAGTGAGTGTTTTTCTTCCTTAAGTGTGGATCTTCCATTTTCAGTGCAGTGAGGCTGATGCACACATTCACTTCAGGTCGCTGTAGAGATGTGTATTATTTAATTTAATCTGATCTAAGCTTAAGGGCGGCGCTGTGTCTGCGTGGGTTTCCTCCGGGTGACTGTCTGTGAGGAGTGTGGAGTGTTCTCCTTGTGTCTGCGTGGGTTTCCTCCGGGTGACTGTCTGTGAGGAGTGTGGTGTGTTCTCCCTGTGTCTGCGTGGGTTTCCTCCAGGGGACTGTCTGTGAGGAGTGTAGTGTGTTCTCCCTGTGTCTGCGTGGGTTTCCTCCGGGTGACTGTCTGAGGAGTGTGGTGTGTTCTCCCTGTGTCTGCGTGGGTTTCCTCCGGGTGACTGTCTGTGAGGAGTGTGGTGTGTTCTCCCTGTGTCTGTGTGGGTTTGCTCCGGGTGACTGTCTGTGAGGAGTGTGGAGTGTTCTCCTTGTGTCTGCGTGGATTTCCTCCGGGTGACTGTCTGTGAGGAGTGTGGTGTGTTCTCCCTGTGTCTGCGTGGGTTTCCTCCAGGTGACTGTCTGTGAGGAGTGTGGTGTGTTCTCCCTGTGTCTGCGTGGGTTTCCTCCGGGTGACTGTCTGAGGAGTGTGGTGTGTTCTCCCTGTGTCTGCGTGGGTTTCCTCCGGGTGACTGTCTGTGAGGAGTGTGGAGTGTTCTCCTTGTGTCTGCGTGGGTTTCCTCCGGGTGACTGTCTGTGAGGAGTGTGGTGTGTTCTCCCTGTGTCTGTGTGGGTTTGCTCCGGGTGACTGTCTGTGAGGAGTGTGGTGTGTTCTCCCTGTGTTTGATAAGTGAAACAGCAGTGCACTTCAAGACATTTCAATAATTGCAGGATTAGTGGTCATTTAAACAGAGTCTTCAGTCTGAGTTTGGAAACTGAGGGACTGTCAGTGTTCTGACAGAGATAGCACTTCTGCACCAAACAACCACAAACCGAATATGGAACTGTTTTGCGTGTTTCCACCAACATAAATAGGTTCCTGAACAAGAAAAGTTTCCACCAGGAACCAAATCAGAGTTGTTTTTCAGCACGAACCATGATGCAGTGGGCTGTGGGTGTGTTGACATAAAGAAGCACTAGAAAGAGCAGAGGTAATCTGGACACAGTCATATACAGCGTATTATATAAATAAAAAATAGGAAATAAATGCTGTGTCAGAAACAGTTCCTTATTCACTATATGTTGCACTATTTTGGGCCTCCATTTTGTAGCAATAGACAATTTTCAGTGCTCTCAAACAATCCCACAATGCACCTCAAAAAGTAGTGTACCTTAGCAGATAGCGGATTAACCAATACGCAGTGTTGTTTGGTTTTAAAAACAAAATGCATGAGGTAGTGACCGAAATCGTATACTACCCTCCTGAATTCAGTTCCCTATGATGATGCACTGTATAGTGAATAACAAAAGGAATATTGAATAGGGAGCCATTTTGGAAAAACAGCAACGTGCTTCGATTGTGAGTATTTTCTGTGGCTTTGTTGTGACTCGAAGTGCATTGCCTACTTTTCTTTGCTGTTCACAAGCTCTAAAAATCTCTGCAAAATTTCCACATATATATTATGCATCACAGTGATCTGACACCACTTTAATGAGTGGATAAACCACGGCTCGGTCCTGAATCCATTTATCTATGACGTCTTAAAGGACGGTTGTTCAAGCCGAGTCAGACTCGAAGCTTGAATTCTTTGAGGCATGGATCGGGTTTAGACCAGTGTCATCTATAAGAGAGTGTCTGGTCCATTCATGGCTTTGTAGATGAGCATCAGTGTCTTAAATCGGATGAGGGCAGCTACTGGAAGCCAGTGAAAGGAAAACAGCAGTCAAGTAGCATGAGTGAACTTTTACAGACTGAAAATTTGGGGGTCTGGTCTCATGATGGGATTCTTGCTACTTAAAGCTACTTGGTTCAATTAAAATGCCTCATTAGGATGCAACTCACATCAGATTGCCCTTCAGTCCTGAACCAGTTTATGCTCCATAGAGTGGGTTCCCTACATACCATACCTACCATGTATATGTTTAAAAAAATACCTAATCTAATACCTAAAAAAATACAGAATCTCAGACACAGGACGATTGTAGACACTACAGTTGCTTCAGTAGCTCCAAGAACAGTCATTTGAGAAAGAGGCTGATTGCTCCTTTAATCAACTGACTTTTATCTTCGCACCAGGTTTATGCCTCCAGACGACCCACTGGGGAGACACGGACCTACTCTGGACAACTTCCTCCGCAAGACTCCGCGAGCTCCGAAGAGACTTCCCTGCCCTTACGGTGAGTCTAAAGTCGTCTCTATCAATGATGTGCGCAGTGCTGATGCTCTAGAGCAGAGGTGTTCAAACTGTGGGGTAAAGAGCATGGGAACATGGATATTTAAAACTCCAGCAGCACTGCTGTGTCTGATCCACTCGTACCAGCACAACACACACTAACACACCACCACCACGTCAGTGTCACTGCAGCGCTGAGAATGATCCACCACCACATCACACCTGCTCTGTGGGGGTCCTGATCGCTGAGGAACAGAGGGGAAAGAGGGCTAACAAAGTATGCAGAGCAACAGTCTGTGATTACAGAACTACAGAGTGCTCCTGTGTGGTGAAGGGAGCAGATAAATTGGACAATGAGTGTTGATACATGGGTTACATTTTGACACTATGATTGATAAGTGTATTTAAGTGTTGCAAATGCAAATACACTGTTCTCTAGACACACAGTCAACACACAGCAGCAGTGCATGAGAACCAGGTCTTTAGAAGAACAAGCAATTGATATGCAAATATTGTAACCCTATAGGATCAGCAAACATGTGTGTGCAAGTCAGAACAGAAGTCTAATCCCTTCTGAATTCTAAGGCGTGTGTTTGAGCTGAACGCCCAGTGTTCAGTTCCAGTGGGTCTTAAGTTACTCTGTTTGTTTTTTCTTGGTAAGATCGTTTCCTCCAAATCTGTACATGGATACAGCATTTTTTTAAAAACACATGCTTTAAAGAAGTCAGGGGGCTCAGGAAGTGGCATCTCTGCTCTTTGCAGAAAATGTTGTTCTTCTGGCTTCCTCGCATGGAGGCCTCCAATGTTCACTTGAGCAGTTTGCAGTGAACAACAGTTTGAGTGTGAAGCGGTCGGTATGCGGATCAGCACCTCCAAGTCTCAAGCCATGGTTATCTCTTGGAAACAGATGTCATGCTCCCTTCAGGTAGGGTGTAAGAACCTACCTCAAGTGAAGGAGTTGAAGTATCTTTGGTTCTTGTTCACGAGTGATGGGATGAGAGATCATGAGGTTGACCTTAGGTTAGGTGCAGTGTCTGCAGGAATGAGGTAATTGTACCGGACCTTCGTGGTGAAGAGAGCTGAGCCATAAAGTAAATTCAAACTCAATTTACCGTTCAATCTACGTCACACACTCACCTATGGCCATGAGCTCTGGGTAATGACCGAAAGAACGAGATCGCGGATACAAGCGGCCAAAATTAGCTTTCTCCGATGGCTTGCTGGGTAAACTCTCCGTGATTAAATGCTAACAATTTTCCATTAGATCCAATGACAAAAATGCTAATATGGCTAACAGAGCATTCCTGTCTTTTTGTTCTTATTATGCAACACATTCATCCTACATGACTAATCCTCTTCTTGTTTTTAATGATAGGTAAAAAATGCACTTATGGGATCAAGTGTAAGTTCAGCCATCCCGAGCGAAGCAAGCAATCCCAGCGTTCCCTGGCAGATGAGTTGCGGGATAAAGCCAAGATGGCTAGCTTTCCGAACCAACCACAATCAACAGGCCATCATCATCATAAAAATCATCACCATCATGGAGATTCTCTGGAGGAAGTAATGGAGCAGAAGCTCACTCTGAATTTGAAGGGACCATCGAAGAAGGCCCAAACAAGCGAGAATGTGCCTGTGTTAAAGGGAGGACCGCAGTCCACTCCAGGGAAGCTCCCTTCAAAGCATGAAAGGAGTGGTCACTACTCTATGACAATCCTGAACTCTGGCCTCTCTTCCCCTCAGGAGTTCCTGGACACTGGCCCCTCTTCCTTTCAAGAGCCCCTGGACTCTGGCCTGGGCTCATACGAGTACCTGGGTCTCGATTCTCACAGCACTCACTCTGACCACATGTTCAGAAGAGAATTCAAGAATACTAAACCTCAGTCTGGCAGTAGGCACCATTCTACATCCAGCAGCCAGCCATCTAGCTGCTCCTCCCTCAAATCCTCTAGCTCCAGCACAGGCCACAAGTTCAAGAACACCAAAAACCCAGGAGTCAGGCTTTACCCTCACCTTCTGTACAACTCCTATGGTGGAGCATCCTCTTACCAGCCAAGGAATTCATACAGTGCCCCACACGAATATCTCCAACAACAAGACTACTGGACCGAGCCTTTTGAAGGTTACAGTCAATCTCTCTCCAGCCCTAAGAGGGGGGACCTCTCTTCCTGGGGTGAAGTGCTTCCAAATGACAGCAAGGTGAGCGAGAAGTTGGAAAGGGAGCAGGTACGGAAAAAGCTGAAGAATATTTTTAATTCCCGTCTGGTGGACAGAGCCATGGACAGGTTCCCAAACCTCTTGGACCCTCAAGTACTGGCAGTGGAGATCGTCCACCTGCAGTCGTATGGAGGGGGTTTTTAACCCTTCAGGCCCAATTCTGTGGGCACAAGCTGATTTGAGTCAGCTGATTGAGACTCTGTGGCCAAACTGCATTGCCAGTCATTTATGAGTTTTCTCCAACCAGTTGTCTCATGAGTTTTCTCTGTTTGGGCTTAACACGCTGTCCATGTTACTGGTTGCATAACAAACTACCTGTAGTGTTTTAGCTGGATTTGGTTCTCAGGACTTTCTGCACTTTGACATGGAATGTCCGACCGTACCATGGCATAGCAAACATTCTTTCTTTATTTATTCTGATGTTTAATGCATTTATTTTCAAGGAGTTGGGTTAATAGGACTGTAGTCACAACAAAGCTACGCTCAAACAGCAGGTAAAAGTGACTTCTGTTCACACTCTCTATATAATGTGACTTAAATCTGACATCAGTCTGAACAGAGCACGCTCCTAAACTGACCCACACGTGCAAGTAACAGTGCTTCAGTCTCTGACCAGAAGGAGAGGGCAGTTTGTTCCATCCAAAGCACTTTCATTTTGAAATGAAGGACTGGTACCACACTGGAGATTTACTGTGCAGCACTGTATCAGAAAACAACTCTTTTCTGTTTTCCAAATGGTTTCCACGGGAAATACAAGATTTAAATTAGCCTGAAAAGAATATTAAAACATGAACTGATTCCAAAGGTCAAGTGAATGCTGTTACCTTTATTCTAAGGGCAAATCTGCCAAGTCTCAAACACATCTCCAAAGAAAAGGAGACAAGTGCAGACATAATGAATTTAATATTTCGATGATCCACATTTGAGCGTCCTTCACACCAACATTTTTTATTAAACATTTCATACCAATTTCCATAAGATTTTTTTTTTCTTATAAATGGGAGTTTGTTTTCCCAATACTTTTACAAATCTAAAATGCTTTGACCGGGGCGTTTCTACGTCCTAAACACCTTAACATTAAAATGAAAATGGTTTGGACCTGAGTCCATGGATCATTCTCCACAGTCAAGGATTGATGTAAAAGTCACATGAATTCAGATCTGTCCGTTCAGACAGAGTCACTGTGCCAAAGATCGGGCACGGATCAGATTTCAATACCATGTTTTGGCCCAAATCTGATTTGAAAACGACAGCTTCAGTGATTTTTGATGTTCACACAGACATGAAAACAACACACCTGTGTCACATATGAAGAAAGAGATTTGGGCCACTTTTACCTGCTGTGTGAACGCAGCCCAGTTGCCTTCAGCTTTTACATTTTTCTGTAGTTTATAATGCATTGTTGTTTAAATGCAGTGAATGGGTATGTATATCTTTTTAAATAAGTGTCTAATCCAGAGGTGAGGTGTGGACGCAGTCTGTTGACACTGTGTGCCTCTTACAGCGGTCCCAATGCAAAACTACCTGAAAGAGGTAGAGGAGTGTATGCCCTGTGGGTTTTTGGGTAAATCCCCCATTCAGATGAAAAGCAGTAAATAGGTCTCTAATGAGGGTGGAGAGATGAAGTTAACATGACACTGGCAGAAGTCAATAAGTCACACATCTATGCAAAGCAGAAGCAGGGTTGTCATGGATAACAATAGCAGAATGCACCACTCCCCAGCTAAACATGTCAGTATAAGAGGGTAAAAAAGAACCTGACACGACTGACAGATATGAGGCTTTTTTTAACAGTATACAAAGCCACTGAGGTGTTACTCAGTGTTAGTGTTGTATTCAGGGAGGCTCCAGCAAACAGAAGCATTAGTTGTATAAAATGTTAAGCAATAAAAACCAACCCATTGTACCAGATGAAATTACATTTTGTGCAAGTATTTTTGTCAGACATTACAGTATGTTGGCATAATTGTTTTGTAATTAAAGTTGTACTGAATTATATTTAAAGAACTGTCGATTTTCTGTCCCAACATTACATTGACTCCCATGGTAAAAATGAGTAAAAAATAATTTAATTTGTGATTTAGTTTAAAGGTACACTAAGATTTGGATTTTTCCCTCCTGGAGCGCCCCCTAGTTTAATATATTTTTACAACA